>NC_137890.1:72652579-73252579 GCF_963455335.1 Martes martes
ACTGGTGTGATTCGATTTCAAATAAATGGTAAAATTTTATTCTGATCCCATTTACACTTTATAAAGCAGAGCTACCTATAATCCTATTTGTAAAAACTCCCTTCCAGGAATAAGACAAACCCAAGAGAGATGTGATGGATGAATTATATCCTTACAAGAAAGTAAACTCAAAGTCCAGCATTTTATTAAGCCAATAACTTATTTCCGGGTCCCTGAGGCTACTTATCTGTTTTTGCTATTTATGGAAGAGAAGTGTATATGCATGAACTAAGGAGAGAGAGGCTTATGTTCTTCTAGGATTTTAGCTCCGTTCGGCATCAGTGAGTTAGCGCAAACTCTCACACAGAACCTTTTCTAATTGTTACCTGCTTTTACTCTTAATCCTGCTCAGAATGAAACAGACCTGTATATGAATCCCAGTGACCTTGACAAAGTTATCCAACTTCTGAGCTCTTTTCCTCATCTGTAAAAAATGGGCAGAGTGAAGTGACTTCACAGGGTTGTCATAAAGATTGTAAAAACTAAGGTTCTTTAAGTCCTAAATGATGCCTGACACAGAGGTCATGTGGGGAGGGCTGGCGCCGTCCAGCTGTTTTTTAGCTGCTGCTCCCTTTTCTCTCCATTCTCCTCTTGTCTTTTCCTTCTCCTGTTCTTGCTCTCTGTATGCTCAAGACAGGCAGAGAAGTGGTAGAATCCAGGAGAGTTTATGAGGGGTTATTCCACATTCTTTGCCCATTCTGCTACTTGATTAAAGCCTCGTGCAGTATGAAAACGGGCAAGTAAAAGAGCTTCACAAATTCATTCATATCCGTGACTTTGTAATTGGTGTGAATCCCCTTGCGCAAATTAACGAACAGCCGGGGCGTAATTTACAGATGGAAGTGTTGAGAGCTAGGAGGAGCCGGAGAGGCTCAGGGGAGAAGCAGAACCACTAAAGGGGGTTGCCTCCACACTTTGCCTCCTGCCTGGGGCATCTGTTCTTGTCGCTCCTGTGTTGCTGTTAACTCACTCTTTTGCAAACTTTACATCTGGGGGTACAGCTCTGTTTCTTTTATTTCTCTTCTGTTTATGTTTGACTTAAAAAAAAAAGATTTATTTATTTATTTTAGAGAGAAAGAAGGAGAGAGCATGAACAGGAGGAGGGGCAGAGAGAGGGGGAGACCTGCAAACTCCCTGCTGAGTGCTGACCAACCCCCCCTCCCCCAGATCCTAGGACCCTGAGATCATCACCTGAGCCGAAATCAAATGTATCAAGAGTCGGTCGCTTAACTGACTGAGCCAGCGGACACCCTTATATTGGACTTTTTTAGGTAGCACATAGAAGTATTTGGGGCAAAGTGTGCTCTGAGCTCCTTAGGATTGAGGGGAAAAGATGACTTTGCTAAAAGATAATGAATCACGGAAATTTTCAGTAATGAAAACTGCTGGGGTTCACTATTCAGATCTTCAGACATCGTGTACAACGTGAACTGCCCCAAGTACATCTTTGTTCTAATTGCAGCTATGTTTTGAAGTACTCACAAAATAAAGTATTGTAGGGAAATCCCATGTTAGATTGTTTATCAGTAGGCTATAACCTTTTACTTCAACCTTGCAGGTGATTTAAAACCCATGCATGTTTTCATTTTCAAGCTCAATTGGAGCATTTATGATTTCACTTCTGTTCGAAGATGGCAAGACACAAATTCCACTAAGTAGACTTATGAAATGCTCTTCTGGGGCTCTAACAAATGGACAAAATTACTGTGTTTCTTTTCCATGCGATCCGGATCTCACCGAAGTACTTATATTCCTACTTTAAGGTCACTTGGGTATAAGATCAGGGATGGAAATGTGACGAAGGAAAAAAATGACAGTGGGAAACGTACAGTGAAGCATTTCATGAAAAACCTACCCTCAAAGACAAAATAGAGATTTCACCTCCAAATCCCCATAGAATTTTGAAACTCTCAGGACTGGCCGTACCCAGGAGCCAGAAGCAGCTTTGCTTACAAGTCAGAAACATCCTAATTCCCCACTGACTCCATTTTCTTTGCCTACCCAAGACAATCCAATGAATCTTGTAAAGCAATATTTTCCCAACCAGGAGGATGCTAGAAGATTCCTAAGAGATGCAGACCCCAGTCACCTAGACTTCCTAGTTTCTTTGGCTTCACAATCCAACTCCTAGAGTTTATTGAGCAACTACTATGTGCCAGATTGTGACAGCATATCAGGTAAAACTAGGAATTTAGATGCTTCTAATATTTCCTTTACGTGAGGAATACCTGCCACCTTCCGACCCCCAGATCTTCACTTGGCTGATCCCTTGTTTTCATTTAGTTGTCAGATCTTTCCTGAGAACGTCGTTTTTTTCTAAGGCCTCTGATCACCCACCCTAGAGCCACCCCTGGTCCCCTGCACCTGTCCCTCTTCATTTCACTACTTTATTTTGTTTTTATTTTCTTTAAACATTTATGACTTCTTAAAATTATCTTGTATACTCATGTTTTTACTTTTTGGGTATACTAGCTGTATATTAGCTGTCTCCCCAACAGCTACAAGCTACAAGCTTCATAAGATCTGGGCCTTTTCTGTCCTGTCCATGTCCTCACCAGGGGCCTGACACTAGTAGGCAAAGGAGTGCCAAAACAGAGTACATTCCTACGAAGGCAGTATTCAAGAGATGCCCCTTGGACAAGGTGGTCCCCAGTGTCTTCCGCTTATTATTTCTGAGGCTGAACCTATGATTGAGATTTGGGAAGTACATGGACTATTTCTGGTGAGGCACTGAGTTTCAGAGGATGAGTAGAAATTAGTTGGGTGATGACGACAGGGGAAAGATACACCAAAGGAGTAGCTCACACAAGGGTAGGGACCCCTGAAAGTTTCTCAGATTTGCAAAACCTGGGTCCAAGCCCCAGATGCCCAGCTTCCAGGCCATGTGACCTACTGTCTGTGCAGCTCTAACACGGAATAAGACTAGAACTCACCTCACACACTAACTTTGAAGGTCAATTCATGCAAAGTTACTTTGCCTTGTGGTAAGCACGTAAAAATGTGCAATCACTTTATGCTTGGATGATAATTATTGGGGACAACAAAATTGTTTGTACATTTTAGAAAGAGCTCTCTGGAATCAGTGCAGACTAGATGTGATAAGCTTTAAGATCTCACGACATAAAAAACAGTTCACTTGGAGGGGCCTGTGTGGTTCCATCCTTAACCATCTGCCTTCGGCTCAGGCCATGATCCCAGGGTCCTGGGCTCAAGCCCCTCATCGGGCTCCCTGCTTTGTGGAAAGGCTGTTCTCCCTCTCCTGCTCTCCCTGCTTGTGTTCCCTTTCTGGCTGTGTCTCTCTTTGTCAATTAAATAAATAAAATCTTAAAAAAAAAAACAAAACCCAACAACAGTTCATTTGTTTGTTTCTTTAAAACTTTATTGAAGCAGAGTGGATGCATAATGAACTGCACATTTTAAGTATATTATTTGACAAAACATTTTAAGAGTATTTGGAGACCAAATAGGAAAGTTAATTCATTTAAAAAAATACATAACAGTGATGACCTACTATTGACCATTTCAAAAGAAATTGTTTTAATGCCAAAGAAAAGTTGGGAGAACATTCTCTACGAACAAATGGCAAATGTTTAAATTGGAATAAATTACTTCGTGGAAAAACCTACTGCATTATTTTCAACATTTTCCCACAGATCAGAGAATGCCCTATCCTGCATTGGTGTTTGCAACCTCTGACATTCAGACTTTATTAAAGGGTGTGAGCCTGGATGCAGGGAGGCAATCTGGGGGACAGTTGGTCCCAGGAAGAGCTTGTGAAGAAATAGACCCAGGTTATATGGGAGTGGGTACGGAGATGAGGGTGATAGACTGAAGAAATACTACGAGGACAGAATCAGTAGGAGTTGGATGTTGGAGATGAATGATGGAAAAAGTCAAGGATGGGCTAAGGGAAGAAGGACATCCAACTCAGGAGAAGGGGGAGGATTAGTGGAGAAGCATGTGATGCTTTGATTTGTAACATGTTAACTCTTGAGTCTCTGTGGGCCATCCTAATAGCGAGGTCTGGTGGGCCATTGAGATGCACGGATCTGGAGCCCAGGAGAGAGGTCTGTACTTGTGAAACAAAATTGGACACCATCAGTTTCAGTGAGGTATTTAAAACCACTGGAGTAGAGGGTGTGCAGAAGGGGGAGGGAAGAGCAGGGGAAGAAGAGCCAGTGGTATTTTCTTAAGCTCCTCTGACCCAGGGAATCTTAATAAGCAGTCAGGAGAGCAAAGCACCATAAAAAGAAGCAGGTGAGATATTAAAGTTTGATAGGAACACCTCATATTTGTAGAGGGATATAAAGTTTATAACATTCTTTTTCATATATTGTCTTATTGAATATTTGCGATCAAACTCCGAGGGGAGAAGTACACCCACCCAGGTAAGGAAACAAAGACCAAAATCAATATTTAAGGATCAGATATGGCATAGAAATGGGGGAAGAAGATGGGGAAGGAGCAAAGTAGTAGTAGGAAAACCCGGGAAGCGTGGTATTGTAGCAAACTGTGTGTCAATTTTTTAAAAGATAATGATAGTGAATGTTTCTAGAGTGCCTTTTATCTTTCAGACATTGTGCTAAGTGCTTTACAAAGGATTTCATTTGACCCTGAGAACAACCCTCTGAAGAAGATACTATTATTAACCCTATTTTACAGTTGAGATGCTCACATTTGGCTCGGATTAAGTAAACTTGTTCACAGTGCTGTTGAGTGGCAGGGCTGGACTCCAGTCCCGCCAGGTCTGATGCTAAACCCGTCCAAGAGCAAAGGAGCAGCCATTATGTCAAGGACTCAGAGACCTGGTCAAGGATGACCAGGCCTGAAATTCGTCCACGGTATTTGGCAGTTCAGTATCGTAGCTTGAGAGTCTGGGGGAAGGAGGAGGGAAAGCAAAAAGGACGAATGCCACACTGGCATGGATAAGGCTGTCATGTGTCGTCTTGAAAAATGTGTGTCACCTTCATTACAAGAGGAGTCACTCTTGTGGGGTGGGTACAGCCCCACACTACAGCCCTGAGTGAGGGTTAGACGGAGTACACGGGACACACTGCTGTATACTTTAGAGAAGCTGATGATAAGGGAAAAAAGATAGTTAGGAGTGGGACGCCTGGGTGGCTCAGTCGGTTAAGCCACTGCCTTTGGCTCAGGTCGTGATTCCAGGGTCCTGGGATTGAGTCTCGCATCCGGCTCCTTGTCCAGCAGGGAGCCTGCTTCTCTCTCTGCCTCTGCCTGTGACTCTGCCTGCTTGTGCTCTCTCTCTGACAATAAATAAATAAGAAATCTTAAAAAAAAATCTTAAAAAAAAAAGATAGCTAGCAGTTAAAAAGAGTACTGAGAAACAAGGAGACTCTTATTAATTAATTAATTAATTAATTTATATTTAAGATGGGAGAGATGTAAGCATATTACCATGGTAAAGGAGAGTTTGCCTGGGATAGTCCCAGTCTCCCTGTAAAACTGTCAACAAGACCCCCTTTCCTCTAGCTTTTCTAGTTAGGACAACATATTATATGGTCATCTTGGGTAGAAGAACCTTGAGAGGGAGAAGCAGAAGAGAGAAGGGTCGTTTGTTGGAACAAAGTTCTGGAGACAGAGGAGTGGCTCTGGGTAGGTAGGAGGAGGGCCACAGGGCTTCCCCCAGCAGCAGGAGAGCCATGAGGTGAGAGTAAATGTAGATGTTAATGGGTCATGGGCTGGATGTAAGTTTGTGAGATTTCTCACTTGACCCTTTCCTCTGGGAAGTGAGCAGTCACGGGGTTAGAGGTCAGCATTCATATTCATGTTTAATTTGCTTTTCAGTCTGTTAGCTCTGAGGCCAATCTTTTCCCATAGGTATTTCCATTGGTCTCCGTAATAAAAGGCAGACAGTGTGGGTAGATCCGAGCTAAGCATGAACCACTAGCTGAAAACACGTGCCCTAAGAGAAGGGAAGTTATTCCTGTTACTATGGCTATGAAAATGTTAGCCCAGCAGCATAATAGTGTGAGACAATTCTACACCACGAATGATTGAAAGCGTCTATCCTATTCCATTGTCATTACAACAGCAGCTTATTACTGAGAGCTTACTATGTGCTAGGAAGAGTTCTATTTTAAATCTAAATTTTAGCGTAACATTATAAACATACGCACTTTTGTATTTTTACGACTCTCCCTTTTTTTTAATTGATGAGAAAATCCGATAACTCATCCAAGTTCACACACCTAGGAAATGGCAGAATCCCTATTTAAGGGGCACCTGGGTGGCTCAGTGGGTTAAGCCTCTGCCTTTGGCTCAGGTCATGATGTCAGGGTCCTGGGATCAAGCCCCGCATCGGGCTCTCTGCTCAGCGGGGGGCCTGCTTCCCCTGTCTCTCTCTGCCTGCTTCTCTGCCTACCTGTGATCTCTGTCTGTAAAATAAATAAATAAATAATCTTAAAAAAAAAAAAAAAAGAACCCCTATTTAAATCCAGGGCTCACACTCATAACCACTAGGTTATCTTCCCCCTGCTCTCTGTCATTACGATTTGTTGATTTAAGTTCATTTCAGGTCTTCTCCTTTATCTGTGGCATTAACCAAAAGTTGTCATTATGTTACAAATGACCACTGAGTCCCCCCAAAAGAGATGAGACAGTAATCTGATGCGAAGGCTGATGGCACGTGGGACTAGAGCCACTGTTAAAGAAGGAATCGGTGCCTTGATGGTTGCTAGCCCTTTGAGACAGCCAGGCTCTGGCTGCTCTGTGAGGTCTCTGGTGGGCATACTCGAAGAAGCATGGGAGAACTGGATCATTCAGTTTAGGAAACATGGTCGTAAAATCCAGCCATGTGGGCCTTTGCCCAGTAAGGCCTGATCAAGAAGTGGATCAGTGATGACAGAGGCTGCTCTCTGGCTCTGATGGTTCTCCAGCCGTGGTGAGCTCCCTATTAATGCGGGGCACACTGGAAACATTCAGGAGCAAACACAGGGCTTTGGAGAAATCTCTCTGATTCGTTATTCTGCTCTCTTAAACATTAATATAATATGCAACATATTTGTTGATAGACAATGTCACTGTTTCCCTTGGTAAATAGGAAAACAATTTGAACAGTGTGGGATAATTATGGATCAATCGCTCAAAAAAACTAATGTCAAAAAATGACTAATAGTAGAGGTTACTGGGGTAAAAAAGAAATTGAATTTGCAGTTCATGCCACAAGATTAGTGGTAAGGAGAGTTCTCTTGTTAACACTGATGGGAATATAATGCTGATTTAAGATTTTAACTTGTTTTTTTTTTAAAGATTTTATTTATTTAATTGAGAGAGAGCACAAGAGGGAGAGGGAGAAGCGGACTCCTCACTAAACAGGGACCCCAACACTGGACTGCATCCCAGGACCCTGGATCATGACCTGAGCCAAAGGCAGATGCTTAATGGACTGAGCCCCCGCAGGCACCCTGGGATTTTTTTTAATTGGATATAGTTTTACTACTTTTGTCATTAAAAATTTTTTTTTCATTGAATAACTCTGATGATGGGCTGATTTGTATGAGAATGAAAACCAAGAATAATGTGTTTTATGATACAAATTCAATAATACGTCTTATACTCACTTGGTGTGTTTGTCATAACCTAACTCAAAAATCATAAAATAATTCAACAATTACATAATGTCACTAGGAACCATTTCATCTCTTTGTTTCTTGGAACATCTTGGAAGAAACTCATTCTTATGCATATTTGAAAATTATAGAGAAACTGTGGCTGCTTATCAAGAAGGTTCTATTTCTTCATTTGTTAAGAAAGATGGAGATGATAACAACTCTAGGTCCTTCTAGCTTTAGCACTGGATCTTCGATAGGTGAGCAAAAGTAGGGTCGGGTCAGGAAGGAAGGCATTGTGGGACATCAGTAGGAGGCAAAACACAAGTACTACTTTTCTGGTGGCTGATGAATTCTTAGACGGCCCAATTCATATTGTTGAATGTTGAAAGAAAGAGAGAAAGAGCTAGAAATATGTTCCTGTTAAAAAATACATTTCGTTTATTGTCAAAAGTGAACTCCAGCCTTCACACAGAAATTGTCTTCTTTTCTGTTAGTGTATACTCTTAGTCATGGGAGCGCAAATGAGCTAAGCCTTTAGTATCATTTCTGTGTGAATGAGACACACTTCTAGGTCCGAGGATAATATGATAAGGTCATCCCTGATTTTACAGAAATGACAGGAGTAGGAAAGTTCGTCTCTTCAATGTACGCATGGACAAGTTTTGGGGGGTACTATAGATCTCTGTCAGGCTCTGCGCTACAAAGATGAGTACATCCTAGCTCTGGCCCTTCAAGAGTTGGTAGCTGGGGTAGGTGGAGACCCAGGGCACAAACAGAGGGAAAGGCGGATGTAGACTATGAGATGAATAACAAAGCTGCCAATCTGTAGCAAAACTTGGTGCTGTCTCCTCCATCCCTGATGCGGTGGCCCAGAGGCTGTGTTATGTCAGTATGTTTTTGTATATTGGAACATAACTTCAGAATTTTATCAAATTTGTATTTGTCCTAAGATGACCCTTTAGGGTTGAGACAGTGAGTGTACAGTCCAAAAGCAAGCTCCCAAATGAGTGGTCTTCTGAGGAACTAGCAGGTGAACGGGAGTCCTGCTGTTGTCCTTGTGTTGCGTCCCGCATCTCTCTCCCATGTCCAGTGGGATAGAGAGGACACCCATCTCACCCCATGTCGGACGGGTCAGCAGACGCCCCAGCTGTGAAGCAGGCCTTCCGGGCCTCGTCCCATACCTGCCCCAGACATTACTGCACTTGCTGCTCTGTTTCTGCTTTCTTAAGTCAGTCCTTCAAAAATGTTTATTTCTTAGGCACAGAAAAAAGACTGAAGGGGCACCTGGGTGGTTCAGTCGGTTGGGGTTCAGCCATGGGCTCCGGTCATGATCCCAGAGGTCCCGGATTGAATTCCCCATGGGACTCCCCGCTAGGCAGCAAGTCTACTTTTCCCCCTCCCTCTGCTCTTTACCCTGCTGTGTTCTCTCTCTCTCTCTCTCAAATAAATAAATAAAATCTTAAAGGAAAAGAAAAGAAAAAAGATTGAAATCTTTGAAATGCAAAATGAATAACCACAAAGCATAGGGGTTTTTTGTTTGTTTATTTTGTGTTGTTTTTTTGTTTGTTTGTTTGTTTAGCTTAATAAATTAGCAAAGATACCCAGGGCCAGCTCCCCAGTGTCTAAATATGAGGGGTTTTCTAACTGGTTGGAGTGGGTGTGGGTGTAAAGCTGTGTTTGCTATGCAGTTTGTAGTGTTTTTTTGTTTTGTTTTATTTTGTCTTGTTTTGTTTTGTTTTAAATTTGGAGTGTATCTTTTTTACTTGGACTGTACCTTTCCTTGGAGTGGGGAGGAACTGATGACATTATCCAAGAGGGGCTCACACCTCTCCCTGCCACCACTGTGCACTGGGGCTGTGTCAAGGGCATATGTATGCACCAGAAACAGGTAGCTATAGATACATGTACGAGCTGGAGGTATTAATGTGGTCAGTATTCTCATTCATAGGTAGCTTTCTGAGCAGGGAAAGAACTTGGCCCTGTAGTTTAGGAACCACAGGAAACCTCACAGAATTTGACTTGGTGATAACAGTTTCTGGACTCTCTCCTGAACAAGTAATTCAAAATGCAGAAAGGCTTATATGCACAGAAACCAAACAACTGGGAACAACTCTTTGTGTGCTCCAAAAAGAAAATGATTTCCTAAATTGTAGCATACCGATGCAATAGAATAGTACATAGCATTTAAAAGTGAGGAATAGGAAGGTTAGGTAGCCATTTGAAAACATGTACATTTTTTAATGTTTAAAAAATAAATTTTTATTTAGTATTACAAGAATAATACTTACAAGGTAATATTATAAGAATAATATTTAATATTATTTAATATTACAAGAAAAAGATATGTATGCCATAAATATAGGAAGTCACATAACCTGAAACCTGGAAGGAAATACATAAAAAGTGAAAATAGTTTTTCTAATTTCCTGAATTTCTGGAAATTAGAATAGTTTTTCTAATTTCCTGAATATTGATATTACTCTTTATTTTAGAAATAGCCGACAACCTGATGGTTTATGTAGAAGTCCTAACGAAGTAAAACAAACAAACACAACTAGAAATAAAACATAGGTTTAGCAAGGTTCTCAGAACACAAGGTCAACATATGAAAAACCAACTGTATTTCTATATACTGCTAATAAATAACTGGGAAATTTTTAAAAATTCATTTCTAATAGTGTCAGTAATAAATAAAATTCTCAAGAATAAGTTCCATAAAAGGCATGTAGAATGTCTGTAGTGAGAACTATCAAACCTGACTGAGAGCAATTAAAGAAGACCTAAACAAATGGAGAGGGGTATCACATTCACGGAGCAGAAACTCAATAGTGTTGAGATGTCACTTCTTCCCATAGTGACTTATAGAACCCATGGAACCTCAATAGCAGCAGGCTGCTTTTTAAAAATAGAAATTGACAAGTCTACTCTGAAGTTTATATGGAAATACGAGGCATCTAGAATGCCAAAACAATCACAGAAGAGAAGAACAGATCTAGAAGACATATACTGCCTGACTTCAAGACTAGGATACACAAAGAGTTCAATGGGATAGACCAATGCAGCTGAGCCCAGGAATGGACCTATTCTCATAGAGTCAGTTGATTTTAAACAAAGCTACCAAATAAATTCAATGGAAAAAGAAAAGTTAGTTCATCAAACAGTGCTAGAACAACTATAAAAATACATAATAATATAAATATAAGAGCGGAAACAAAGGGAACACAAGATAGTATCTTCATGTCCTGGAGGTAAGCAGGGAGACAGAATACCATTGAAGAAAAATACTGGTAACTAAGATTTCATCAAACTGAAACAATCATGCCTATCAAAAGATATTGTTAAGAAAATGAGAAGGCAAGCTAAACTGGGGAATATATTTACAAAGGACTTAGTTCTAGAATACCTACAATGGAATAAAAGAAAGTGTCAAGAGAAAGAAAAATACTGTATAATCTCACATTTATGGAATATTAAAAAAAAAAAGCCTAGAGAAAATAAATCCTGGGCTGAATATATATCATGTAGTAGGATGACTGAAAGAATTTGCTTTTGTGGAACTTTGTTGGCAGAACAGGGAGTAGTCGAACAAGCACTATTTAAGGAGTCGGTTCTGGTCTCCCATGAAACTAGTGTCTCCCTGATCTGTGAAATGAAGAGCTGGCAGGTTTGACAAGCTCCAAGACCCCTGAAGAGCTTTTAAATTATGTGGATCCAAGAGGTCACACAACAGGACAAGTAACCCAATACAGACAAAAGTTACCATCAAACTTGAAGGGCTTTTCCCATTTTTCTATGAAAACAAATATTATCATGACGCTTCCCATTGGCTCCACTTGCTCTCACAGTAAATCCCAACTGTTTAGCCTAAATGGCAAAGGTCTTGGGGGTTGGCCTCCAGTCTCTCTCTATAGCCCTTTTCTAGTCCCACCCCCACCCCTACTCCGAAGCAGCTCTCTGAACCTCAGTCACCTCCCCTGCCTGCACCCCTCAGCCTCTAGACCAGGTCTTGACCCATGTGTTCTCTTCCCAACCACCCGGCTTGCTCAACGGGCCTTCACCTGGTTCAACCCCAGATATCTCACTGCTGAATTTGCCTCGTTTCCTACGTGCTTACCAAGTGCCTCGTGCTTATTCCTATAGTGGCATTTCTCAGCTCATCACATGGTATTTTAATTTCACATTATCTGTCTCTATCTCTTACTGGACTCTGAGCAAAGGAGAGCAATGTCTTGAGAGAGAGAGAGAGAGAGAGACTGGGGCTGTATCAGAGGTGAGGTCAATGCCCTGGTTGCTAATGATTACAGTGGGGTGGGGCAGGGGGTGTGAGAGACAAGTGTGAAAGATTATTCCTTAAACCACTATGTCTGCGGCCAAAGGCCACCTGGACAAATCACGGTGTCTCCAGGTTATCAGTCCTATAAAGGGAACCTGGTGGGGGAAAAGGAGGGAAGCTGGACTGGAAGGTATCTAGCTTACCTTGTGTTTCTATCATGGTTGCACATGAGAATTACTTGGGGGAGCTTTGAAAAATACCAGCTCCAGGTCTAGCCTTGGAAAGTCTGTCTTAGTTGTGCTGGGATAGGGCTCAGGCACTTGTCTTTTTAAACGGGTCCTCGTAACTCTTATGAGGATCATATTGAGAATCTCTGGTTAGGGAAGTGTAGGGTTAAAAGGGCGGGCCATTTTTGCAGTGTGTGTAGGGGGGCTCCTGGGAGTAAAATTAAGTCAGCCAGAGTGTCCCATCTATTTCCATGATTTACACGATTTAATTCTGTTCTTCAGATCCCAAACGCCTTCAGATCACAATTCTCAAACCAGAGGAACACAGATGTTCATTCTGCTCCGGCAAGAGTAAAGATTAAAGACTTACTAAATCAGTAAGCAAATGATTTCTGCTTTCGGAGAAAAGACCTTGGCCGGTTGTGGCGGGGAATTAACATTTCTTGAGACCCCCTTTCTATGTTAGGGGTCTTTACATCGATATTGGGGGCTTCCTGTAGATTGTCTCAAGAGAAAAAAATGTCTAACTTACAAAATGAACTATTGAAATGATTCCTCCACTGGAACTGAAGAGGGCCAGACCAGCCTTGGGCAAAGTTGGACAGAGGTGGCAAAGGTTGTCTTCAGTGCTCTTGCTTTCATTTCCGGCAGTCCTGTTGCATCCGTGCCTCCTTGGCCCCAACACCCCCTGCCCCCAAGCATTGTTGCTGACCTTCCTCTGCCTCTTGTGGCATTTTCCTAGTCCCGGATCTTTAATAACTGTGACTGGACGGAATAATGAGATAATCAGCCACAGTAATACTTGATTAAAGGTTACTGGTCTCACAGAAAGTAATACTTCTGTCTAGTTAAAATTCATGAGTTGGCTTGAGAAGGCCCTTAAGGAATGATCTCAAGATGGGAATCATTTCAGACCCCTTACATGGCAGATGGGGGAGATACAGTTTTAACAGCTTCACTGAGATACAATTTACATATTATAAAATTCACCCATTTTGCAATAGCCAAAAGGTGGAAGCGACTCATATGTCCATTAACGGATGGATGGATAAATACATACAATGGAATATTTATTCCGTTTTAAAAAGGAAGGAAATTCTGACACATGCTATACAGGGATGAACCTTGAAGACATTATGTTAAGCAAAATAAGCCAGTGACAAAAGGACAGTTACTGTATGATTCTGCTTATATAAGGTACAAGAGCAGCCAAATTAATAGAGTCAAAAAGTAGAATGGCGGTTGCCAGGGGCTGGAAGGAGGACAGAATGGGGAGTTGTTCAGTGGGAATGGAGCTTGGATTCTGTAAGATGAAAGAGTTCTGTGCACGGATGGTGGCAATGGCAGTACCACAGAGTAAATGTATAGAGTGCCACTGAATTGTGTACCTAAAGGAGGTTACCATGGTCAATATTATGTATATTCTACCACAAATGAAAATAAAAAAAATTAATTTGCCAATTTAAAGTGTACAACTTAATGGTTTTCAGTATACATACAGAGTTGTGCAACCATCACAATAATCTAATTTTTTTAAAGATTTTTTAAAAATTTTATTTATTTGACAGAGAGAGATCACAAGTAGGCAGAGAGGCAGGCAGAGAGAGAGAGGGGGAAGCAGGCTCCCTGTGCTGGGCAGAGAGCCCGATGCAGGGCTCGATCCCAGGACCCTGACATCATGACCTGAGCCAAAGGCAGAGGCTTAACCCACTGAGCCACCCGGGTGCCCCACAATAATCTAATTTTAAAACATTTTCATCACCCACCCCACTTCCCCCCAAACCCTCCTCATACTCATGAGCAATCACCTGGGGAAGATATTTTTAACATGCCATAGATGTCACTCAACACTCATAGACTCTTAGAAGGGACCTGAGAGATTTGGTCTTACCTCCGCAGATGAAGAAATTGAGGGTCAGGTAAGCAGAGTGTCTTGTCAAAGGTCACACAGCTAATTCATGACAGAACCAGGTCTTGATTTTCTGGGAAGTTCTTTGTCCTGCTACAAAAACGCTGTCCCTCACTTTCTTCAAATTGATGCTTATGATAGATAAATAGTATCTGGAGATATTACTGCTCCCCGCCGAGGGCAACTGGGTTCTTTCTTCAGCCTCCCTTCACATCTGCTTGAGCTAGAAAGCAGAGAGGAAAGGAGTATAGTGGGAAAAAATGGAAACTGTGTTCAATAATGCCCCCTGATGCCTTAATTCCGTTGGGGAAGAGTCATAACAAGTTTTATTGAAAATCATGTCTCAGCCCCTCATAGAAGAATGACTGGAAACACAGCTAGGTGCAGGGATCTTATTTTTGAAGGATGTGGTGTTTTTGTAGTGGAGACAGGGGTAACTGGCAACAAACAGCAACATCATAGGTCAGCAATGCCAAGGTCCTGGGCAGGCCGTGGTGGTCACAACGCCCCTCGCTGTCTGGCTGTTGGAGAGCTGCAGAGGAAGTGGGAGCTGCAGCTTCTGTAAGTCTTGCAGTCTTCTGCTTCCTGTAGCATTTAGGCCCAGCACAGGCTTGACTGAGGAAGTCACTGGATAAAAGTTGGGGTTAGGGGAGCGGTGGATAACCAATTTTGTGAGTGAAAGCCTTCCAAATGTGTTCCAGTATTCCTTTGGAACTCATTGTCAACTGAAGCATTTTCAACTGCCCTTATTTCCAGGAGGGCTGGTGGGGAGCACTCTGTGGTTGCTAATGGTAGGGAATGAGCAACCAAGTACGAGAGGCCATGGGAAGTCATGTAGCTGTAGATCTGGAAATTTCTACACCAAGTCCTGGAGCCTAATTGTGAGATTTGGACCTCTCTCTCTCTCTTTCTCTTTCTCTCTTTTTTTCTCTCCTCTGGTTTCTCTGAGAATTTGAGCTATCCTCCTCCTTCCTGGTTACCACCCTAACTCACCACAGGCTGATGTAGGTCGCTTGGAACGTCTCCATCTGGGCTACTCAAGAGGCAAATACTCTAAACGTCCTGTGAGTTTCCACCCTAATGAGACAAACCTGACTGGAGAAACTGCCATGGCAAATGACATAGGTTTCTAGACAAGTTCCCTGAGGACAGTGTCTGGATTATTCATTTTTACTGGTGCCTAGCAGAGTGCCTGGATCATGTATTTGCTGAATGAATGAGTAGTAACATTTCCTATCAAATGATGCATTATTACTTACAAAGTGATTTATTTCCCACGCATTAACTCATCCTTGCAACTGCTCCTACCTTACCCCTAGAAGGTAGGCAGCAAGACTGTTTTACATATGAGGTCACATAGCTGTAGGTTGGCTTTCAGAGTCTAAATCCGTTGGCATTCTCATACAGGTGTCTTGAGACTGCCCTTGCTAAAATATTCTGCCAAAGCCCTGCGAGATCTGAATATGGATTCAATTAGACATTGGTGGATTCTGAATTTTGTTTCTAAATTTGGAATAGACATATTCTTCATCTAAATATAGTCTCACTAATGGTATGATTTTGTGCTATTTGCTAATCACTGTGGGTGTGTAGGATTTTTTATTATTATTACATTTTGAGTTACATAGAATTTAGGGGCTAGCCTGGTAAACTGGTGAATCCCCATGTAGCTTGTAGCAGCTATTTCCTGATATAGATTTGGCCTGATATACTATTGTACCTAATACAGTTTTTGGTAATTTCAATTAACTAGATTGTAGCTTTATGGACCTAGGTCTTCAAGAAACACATGTTCAAACATTCTCCCTCCTTAATGAGATCCTTGTTCCTGTTGAACTTCTATGACCTTATTGGAAATCAATGATTGCTTCTGATCCTCCAAATGTAATGTTGAAAAGACCTAGATGAAATCACTATACAAAATGCTTTGCGATTGCAGGATGTGGAGAGCGTGCTGTCATTAAAATGAATGATTCTGCTTGGAGGTAAACCGTATTTTCAGTCTGTGTGTATATTGCGCATGAGGGAATTTCTCTGTGCAGAATGATTTTCTCCAAATAATTCGCACGCTCACAGCACTGCTGGTAGCAGGTATCACCTAGCTCCTAGGTGGCAGCTTGGCTAAAGCAAGCTTTCCTTTCCTAGCAACTGTTGCTAAGAGGGGCGTGGCTAGGGAGTCCAGCTAGGACGCGTTAGGCCGCCCCCCCGCCACGACGTAGACTACACTTCCCATCATGCTCGAGGGTGGTCTCCGTAGTGACGCACTGGGTGTCCGAGCAGTGGGGAGGAGAGGCGGGGGCGGTGGCGGCGGCAGTGAGGAGGGGCCGTGCTCTCCCCGTGTCCCCGACTTGCGCTCGCTCAGGCAGCTGCCGCCGCCGCCGCCATGTTGGCTTGAGAGGCGATGACAGGAGGCGGCTGCGGCGTTTGGGACTGAAAAGTGGAGGAGAAGGAGAGACAAAGCTCCAAGAGGAAACCATTCCCGGGCTGAGGAGAGGGAGGACCCGGCCTCTTCCGGGGACCAGCCGAAGTCGGCGTCGGAGGGGAGGGGAAGGTGGCGGCGGGGGGGAGGCGGAGGCAAGAGAGGAGCGCCGAGAAACCGGAGACGATGCGCCCCGAGACCCGACGCTGCCCGAAGGCGCCCGCGGCCTGAGCCCCAAGGGGCCGTGGGGTCTCCCACCCGGCCCGAACGCCCCGCGCCCCGCGCTCGCCGCCCCGGGCTTTCGCTTCGGCTCCCAAGTAGTTAAATGCCCTTGAGCGCGGGTTTCCGCGGCCCGGCTTCCAGCCCCGGCAGCGCGAGTTGAGCTGTTTCCCCGCGCCGTCCGCCGGCTCCAGCGCGGCCGCCACTCACTGCTCACGCGTCCATGTGTAGCCACATAGTTATCTGTGTACATCCACGCTGGGGCATTTTCCTCCTGCTTAATGAGGACTTGACTCGGGAGCAAGTGTGAATCACTGGCGGGCTGGGAAAGGAGGAAGGCGGATTTAACCCCCTCCCACCCCGCTCCATGTCCGTGTGTCACTCGGCTGGGTCTACCTGGTGCGGCCGGTCCTGGGGCTGCTGCTGCCGCTGACGACGACGGGGGCTGCTGCTGCTGCCGCCGCTGCTACCGTCCCGGGAGTTCCTCTCCGGTTTCGGCCACACAGCTCCTGGGGATTGTTCTCTTCGCTCGGAACCTCGGTCAGGCCGGCACTTTGGCTCCGAAATAACTTATTTTTTGGAAGGCACATCACGAACCAATCAAGATCGTTAAGGTTGATTGCTGTACCTTGAAGAGTTCTCCTTTTTGTTTGTTGTTGTTGTTGGGGTTTTTTGTTTTTGTTTTTGCCCCCGGTAAACATCTCTGGGTGTATATCAAACGGCAAGATGTCCAGTAATGTCCCGGCAGATATGGTAAGTGAAAGATAAGTTACGACATTCTTTGATTTAATTGTGGTTTCCAATCTTATTTAATCAGAAAGGATGCAGGCGTGGGGTGAAGGTTTGCAGGGGACTGTTGAAAAGCCACGGTGCTGGGAGATTTGGAGAAGTTGGAGGAGGTTCTGGTTCCCCCTCTTAGGAAGTACCGCTTTTAATATGGCTTTTCTCATTTGGTTGTGTTTTCTAAATCATCAGAGACAATGGAGAAGTAGGGCAAATGTGGCAGTGTAGGTCGAAGTGGAGAAAATATCTCCCTCTTTTCCAGAAATCTTTGAACATTTGTAAAGCTTCTGAAAACATCAGTGACAGGAGGCAGAGCTGAGGACGGGTGTCCCTACTACATACAGAGGTAGGCAGGGAAACTGGAATCTTGTTCTTTGACACTGAAGAGATCATTAATGCAGTAGAGACAAACTTGATATTTTCAAGAAAACGGACGTGTATGTCTTCAAGAAAAAGTCTGCTAGAATTTGCTGTGAGCTTTTTGAAATATCTGGGTGAACAACTATGGCAACAGAAATATTGAGATGTTTTGGAATTTTCGGAAATCTAGACTGACCGTCTATTGGTACTTACGAATTTCCAGGACTTTTGGTACCAGATATTTAGTAGTATTACATCACTGGACTTTTAAAAGCTAATAAAACACAGTATTGAGCCTTGATCTTTGAATGTTGAGAACTTGAAACAAAAAGTACTTTTGTTTATTGATGCTTTTCTTTCTGTTTCTAAAGGTTAATGTTTGTTAATGTTCTGAGTCTGTTGGCTAACAGAACCCTGTAGGCTTACAGTGAGGGGAGGTGGTGAATTTGTGAGTTGAAATTACACTTTGCAGTCCTAGGGGCAAACATAATGCAATTAACAGGACGATCTCTAAAGAATTGAAGTTAACATTAGCATTTGAGTGTTCATGTATTCCAGTGAAAAAACAAAATTGAACTTGGCTGATTAAATTTTTAAATGTCAGATAATTTCTGTAGGAGCAAACCTCATTTACAGACTTAAAAACAAACCTAACTGGCTGTAAATGGCATATTTTGACCTTGGTTTAAAGCCATTTTGCTTATGTTTGATTTGTCATTTGATGTACTATTTTAATGTATAGGAACCACAGTGTTCTGTTGTGTGGCCACACAGCAACTTACACTCTCCTTCCTGAGTCTTAAAACTCGTGAATTGTCCCTTTAGTTTTTCCCTTCCCTCCTGGTGTGCACCAGGAGGTATGGGAGAATAGTCTCCTGCCTGACTAAGGATAAGCTGGACATGGTTTCCTCTACCCCATTCTTGAAGTTGCCTGGAAGGGTGTGTTGACTGAGTTGGAAAATGCTATTTCCCCTGTCTGATGAGTATTTTGGGGGCTAATCGCTTCCAGCACAGATTTGTTCTCTAAAGTCTCCATTTTATATTGTCGGTGGTGCAAGATATGTTCACTCTATTCTGTCATAGAAATTGTAATGAAATAGATTTGTGTCTTTAAAACAGTGCCACTACTTTCTTTAGGCCCAGTGATGAAGAAAAGCTGGAATGTGCGTAGCATCAGTTACAAATTGAAATGATTTGGGGAATACCATTTCCAAGTCAGAAGAAGGTTCGGAAGCTAATGTTCGGATCAGGGGAACGGGAAGTAGTGGCAAGGTTATATTAATAGGTACAATTATAAAATATAACTATTTCTGTTTTAGACTGTATTTTAAGGCCTTGATTCGGTGGTGCTTTGAGATCCCTTGATTAAAGGTGATATGCAAGGGCAAAGCAGTATTATGTAATAAACATATAATGCCCTGATGATGCTGTTTCAGAGTATGTCTAATCTACAGCTCAGATTAGATTGTTCTGAGTATTTTTTAATGTCTCATTTTCGAACTGCTCAACTTGTTGGAAGTCTTGAGGTTTTTTTTCTATGTCACAACCTCTTAAGCCTTCATTTGCTCTTACTTATATCGCATTTTTGCTTAAAAAGTACCTTTATTTGATAAGTGCCTGTAGTTCTCAACTTTTGAAATATAACATGATAAATATGGTTAAAAGTTGTTGATTAAATGCTTTTTGTTTTGTTAAAGTCTTCATGTCAATAATTGACAGTTTGCATTTACATTTATGACTTAAAGTAAGAACCATTTCAGCACTCTGAATCTTGAACAACCTTAGCTTCCCTACCCCCACCTCCTTCCACAAGCTGACATTTCTTTTGCAACGTAACTCCTAACTGATAAGGATATGTACTCTTGGAAGTATGAATGCATACATTTTTGTAATGTGCAGTAAAATGTTCAAGTTTCTAATGGTGACAGTCTGTGCTATGTAGAAACAAATGTTATGCTCTTTTACATGTTAATGGTGCTTGTCCTTGTATAGGAAAATCCTAGTTGGGAGATGAGGTGGGGCAGTGAAATTACAACCTCTGTCATTTTTTCATTAGAGATAATTCATTGTTGAGCTACAGTAATTGCTAAATCAATTGATGTTTTTGGTAAAGTCTTCATATGGCAATGATTGTGACTGACTTTAAAACCGATATTCTAGCATCTTTTTTTGTTTTGTAAATACAACTCCCATTTCAAATTTGTTTCTAAACATTCAGTAAGTTTTTGTGTTTACCATAAGGAGTCTTTTTTTTTTTATAACCTGAATTTAGCAAGTTGATCTTTTTGGAGGGGAGTGGCACCCCTAGTGAATGGATTGCTATGCTCTTTAAAAAAATTTACAGTTGGTAATTTGGCAATTAACATCTGTAAATATGTCCTATATATAAGTGTATTTACATAAAATATTGGTTTTTCTTTTGCTATAAATGATTGAGTTTGAACTAAAAGATATACTAGCATTCCAGGATAATAACTTGTGGAAAAAAAAAAACCCTAAAAATATCTGAAGAGAATATCATTGTAGTACATTGTATTTAAATGATTCATTTCCTTTATTTTTTTTTCCAGCCCAAATCATAATTCATGATGGGGCAGTATTCATTGTTAATAATTGTAGGAATAATTATGCTAATGACTATAGGTTTTCTGAAAGAAAATGTTTACTCTTTCTGTTAATGGTAAGGCCTAAGCCTGGATAGATAAGGTGGTAATTTTGTTTGCTGGGCTGGGAAAATTATCAAGAAACAAATTATTTATAGGAGTATTATAGAAAACATCTGAGCTACTATTTAGAGTTTTGGACTAAAATTATATTTTATGATATTTATAAAATTGAAAGCCCTACGTAAAAAAGAAATTGACAGTGTGAGAATATTAGCAAAGCAATTTTGGTATTTGAAACATTTTAATTCATAAAACAGAAAAGCCCTGTATCTTTTTAAGCTATTAATGTAGAAATTGTAATAGATACAACAATTTTTAGTCTGGGGTTAATAAGATAATGATAATTTGAGTTTTTTCATTGGTTAATGATTTTTTGGGGGGTAATGTTACATCTCTTTTATTTGTGGAGAAATATGGGAGCCCTCTGGTGGACAGGAAATTACTAAAATGAATTTCCTTTCAAATTGAACTTTTACCACTTTTCCAAGTTAAAGGAAAATGACAGATGTAGAGTATGCCAGGGGATGATGTCATGCTAGAAAAAGGTCCAGAGAAAAGAAAATTTTTAACTTTGAAGAAGGAGTATATTAAGATCTAGTGCCCCAGATATTCTCTTTACTTATAGCTTCTTTTAATTTTTCTTTCTCTTGCTGGAGCTCTTATTTCAAATATAAGTGGGGAAGTTTTATGAAGCTAAAGGGTAGATAAGTATGTTTACCTTTGTAAATATGTGACAATGAACAGTTTAATAAATAATATATCTCAAATGGCATGTTCTTCTAAATTGTTTTACTTGAATATGTCTTACATTTGATGTTCTGAATTAGACATTTTTCATTAAGAAAACAGAAGACAGTTTACCTCAGCTTTGAATGCCTTTTGCTTTCTGCCTCTAAATCCTATTCCAGCTCATGTCCCTCTCCTGTGAAGATTGCTTTTAGTTCATTTCTAGCCCTCCAGTGTGAACCATTTTGTGTCAGTGTGTTTGAGATTCTTCTTATACAGTGTCAAATTTATATGGATATCTGTCTTATATTACATCTCCCATGATTTTTAAAACAGACATTTAAAAGCCAGTGAGTGATTTTCTTAACTCATGGAGCATTATTCTCTTTATTGTAAAAAAGTAAATATTGTTCCCTATTACTACTACTGATTATGGTGTTAAATATGAAGTGTATGATGCCTGCTTCTGTTACTACTTTGAATATGGAAAATGTATTTTTAATATTAAATCTTGAAATTCTTTTAAATTAGTGGTTGGTTACTAATGGCTCTAATTTTCTTAATATGTTCTATTCTATAAGCTACAACTTCAAATCCTGAGCACCTAATATAGATTGTGAAGCTTTATGCCCCTTCACTGGGTCAATAATTTACAAAGTGACATGAGGCAAGTCAATTGAGACGTGAGAATAAAAATATTAGAATTCCTATTTATTTATTTTATGCTCCAGAAAGTCAGAGGAATTAAGCTTTTGTATTAATATATGGATTGGCCTTGAGGCTTTTCTAGGTCCACATTCAGATGGTTACAACGAGTGTGGTTTGCTGAGGGAGCTTGTGTGAGTTCTGTAATGTGGAGGCCAACAGCAGCACATGACTTTCTCAAAGTTTTTGTGGTTTTTCTGTTAAAGTATATTATATAGTTCTTTAAAAAATGCTTTTTAAAAGAATCTATGATACTTTGAATTGAGATGGGGTGCAGAGGTTCACTGTCAGTATTTAAAAGAGTTGCTAAAAGAAAAAAAAGAAAACTCAAAGCTGAATTACACATTTTTATTTCACAAAAGAGGAATATTATAGATGCCGATATTTTCCATGATGACAAGAAGCTATCAATATTATGCTACCTAGCAGATATTGTTGAGAAAACAAACACTAAGTTGTCTCTATAAGGCAAAATTGACATTTTAGTCAACAAGTGAGAAAGTATCTGCTTTTCAGAAGAGACTAAGGTTATAGAGAGAACATTTTGAAAACATGTTTAGACATTTCCAGTCTGTTGAAAAATCTTACAGAGAATTTCATTGGACTTTGGACCCATTTGTTAGAAACTTAGAAACACATTCTACCGAGCTTGCAAAAATATCTGACATCAGGAAAAATAAAATTTTCATAACACTGACATCTGCTAACTGACTTCTAACAAAAACTTGTGCATATTTGGTGATAGACTAGAAGAGTGATATAATTTAGTAAACCAGTAAGTGATATATTCTTCTGTAAAGATTGGTGCATCTTTGTGAACTAAGTTTTTCAGTTATGACTTAAACAACAGTTTTTAAAATGTCAAAGTACGTTGAACTTCACAAATTAGGAAAGCAAGATTTTAAAAAAATAAAGAGACATATTGAATAATAGTGCTCTCACTTAAAATGTTAATAGCAGTAGCATTTTGAGTGATTTTAAGATCAAAACAAATTAGTATTTAACATCGTTAATAGTTAAAACAATATTAAAATCTTTTAATTTCTGTTTTAGTATTTGTTTTACAATATACATAAAATATGATTTACAAATGAATATACATATATTGGAGGCATATGCTCAAGTATTTTATAGTTGGTATGTCCAATAAAAAAAAATTTAAGAGCGCCTGGGTGGCTCAGTCAGTTAAGCATCTGACTCTTGATTTCAGCTCAGGTCATGATCTCACGGTCTTGAGATCAAAACCCATGTCAAGCTCCCCTCAGCCCAGTGTCTGTTTGAGATTCTCTTTCCCTCTCCCTCTGTGCACCACCCCCCTACATATGTACTTCTCTCTCTCTAAATTGTTTTATTATTTAAAAAAATAACAAAACAAAATTTAGAAGCAATTTTATAAGATGACTTCAGGTTTTTGAGCATTTTAAGTTTTTGTGTTTGATATTTAGGTTTAATGTTTCCTGCCTTGTTGAACAGTTACATTTTTCTGTGGTCAGTATGCCTACCTATTCCTCTCTAGCTATTTACAGTTGCTAATTCTAATTTGCTGTGGGTGTGGAAAGCAGATTTCAAAGTTTATTAAAGTATATTAAAAACATCAAATGGTGTCCAAGTAGGATTTTCAGGAGTTGCTCTATAGTAAAGTGCATAATCATTGTTTCATGGACTTAAGCATGTCTGTTTTGGCTGCTTAGAGTTCTCTTTACTAGAAGGGCTTATTTTCTTGCTCTTAACTGTGTTTTGCAGAAATGTAGATTTTTGATAGTGTAGTGTAGATTTTGATAGGTAGATGATTTAGAAAATAAAATTAACATGCACAGCTTTATTTTGAGTGCACAGGAGAGAGAAGGTAGTATTTGTTGTGCACTTGCTGCTATACTAGGCAACTGCTTGGCATTTTACACAATAACATTTTATTTAATCCTCACCATGACCCTGGATAAATACAGTTGGTATATAGGGAAAGAAGCTGCAAGTGCCTGCCAGGAGGAGACCACCAGGAATGCAGTGGTAGTGAAACAAAGAAGGTTAATGACTTGGGGTAGCAAGGAAGAGCACACGCCTGAGAAACCATGCCTAGCCTCAGTAACAGGAAATGCGAAAAGTTGGGGGTAGGGTTTGGGTTGTGCTGAATGATTCTAATGAGAAACCAGGCAAAGTAGAAACTAGCTCAGGATTGTGGACTATGGGCCATGAAGTGGAGGTGGGTTTAGTAATTGGATCTGTCAGTGGTCTTTGTTCAGGAGGCAGGAGAAATGAAAGGGACTGGGGCAGATCTAAGTCATTTTGGAACTCTAGTGTGGTGATGGGAGAAATTTTTGTTGCCTGTTGGTCTTCTGTTGGCCTTGTCTGTGTCTTTTAGAAACACCACAGTGTGATTATCAACAGAGGTGAGTTTTACTTTCTCACAGTCTAGGTTTAGAGGGAATAAGGAGGTCAAAGAAGCTAGTAAAAAGCAGAGCCCTGATAGGAATTTGCGTCTGATGGCAATAGTGATAAACATGTGAAGTTCTTTCCCCCTACCATACCTGAGCTATATCCCTGAGGCAGAATACCTTAGATTCCTTACCAACACCTTGCCCCAGGCATTCACCACTGGCTGGTCTGAGCTAGCCTGGTAGAGTAGAGATGACACCTGTTTTGTGTACCTTTGCCAACTACTGTGTAATCTCTGGGTTGGAATGATTTTAATGAGCATGGATTGTCTTATTAATTGCTAGAATTAAGGGGAGTTTTCTTTAAATTTGTTGGAACTCTGAATCTTATGTATATACAATAAAATACAGTACAGTAGAATTTTTTCTGTAAAGGTACCACTTTGGATGTAGAAACTATTATTGCTTTATATATCTAACACAGATTTTTAATGGATTCAGTGCTTTCAGAGTATTTTGTTTTTGTTTTTATACTCTAGCTACTTATGTATGGTGCAGATTTTTTGGGGGGGTGGTGCAGATTTTCTATTGACTGATTCAAACCCAGTAGCATTTTTTAATGGTGTAAATAAAATATATATGTGTGCGATTTTCTATGACTAGATTTTGAGAAGAAAATGTTCTTTCTGCTGATGAAAATTGTCTAAGTTAGGCATTATATCTTTTGTTTATGAACTTAATTAAGATGGCAGTTCATTGTGTCTAGACAAAATATTCTCATATGTTCAGTTTTTTCACTTTTATATGAAATTAGTGTTTTTGCCTTAGAAATATTCCTATTTCTATATGCTGCTTTTTTCATTTAGTTGTATATTCATGAACAGCTATCCATACAAATAAGTATAGAACCATATTATAATTTTGAACTGATTCTGATAGATGTACATAAATTGTTTAGCTAATCCATACCCATGGGCATTTAAAAGCTATTATAAGCAATGGTATAATGCATATTTATTTATTTATTTATTTAGAAAAGATTTTATTTATTTGACAGAGAGATCACAAGTAGGCAGAGAGGCAAGCAGAGAGAGGGGGAAGCAGACTCCCCACTGAGCAGGGAGCCCAATGTGGGGTTTGGTGATCCCAGGACCCTGAAACCATGACCCAAGCCAAAGGCAGAGGCTTAACACACTGAGCCACCCAGGCGTTCCTATGTAATACATGTTTTAAAACGTAACTCTATGCCTTGCTTGATTCTTTTTTTTTTTTTTTTAAGATTTATTTATTTATTTGAGAGGGGGGTAGAGAGAGAGAGAGAGAGAAGAGAGCATGCTGGTGTGAACATGTGCCCATTGGGGAGGAGCAGAAGAAGAGTGAGGGAATCCCAAGCAGACTTCCTGAGCATGGAGCCCACAGTTCCGCTGGATCTTGCAACCCTGAGATCATGACCTGAGCAAAAACCAGGGATCTGACGCTTAACCTACTGAACCACCCAGGCACCTCTGATTATTTTCTTAGGATAAAATTCTTAGGAATGTAGTTGCTGTCTGTTAGATATGTGTTAAAATTTGGGGAGGAGAGTTACATATTAATTAAGTTTAAAACATCCTTGAATTTCTGGATAACCTTAAATTGTTTTTTATGCATTATCCTACTAATACGTTTCATTACATTTCATTTACAATGTATGCATTTTTGTTCATCAAAAAGATTGACTAGTAAAGATTTAGTTATCAAACGTATGATGTCTTCATAAAATAGGCTGGGAAATGTTTTTTGTTCTTTGTAATAAAAGATTGTGAAGATTAATTTTATTTCATTCATAAATGTTTGAAAGAATTCACTGGTGAAGCCATCTGGATTTTACTTGTGGGGATTGTTGAATCTATTTCATATATATATATATGACTATTCATAGTTTCTATTACTTTTGTGTCGGTTTTGACAAGTTTTGCTTTTCAAGAGATTTGTCCATTTCATCTAAATTTTCCAACTTGGTTTATGATTTTACATGCTTTTTATTTATTTATTTTGATGTTCATAGTATCTAATGATACCTGCTTTTTAAATCTGCTTATTGGTAATTTGTGCTTCCTTTTTATCTTGATCAGTTTTCAGAGAGCCAATTTTCAAATTTAAAATGTTCTTTATTTTCTAATTGGTTCTGCTTTTAGCTTTCTTTCTTTCCTCCTAGTTCTTTTTTTTTTTTTTTAAATTTGCTGTTCTTTTTCAAGTTTCTTGAGATGGATACTCAAATCATTAACTATCTATCTTCTTTTTTAAATGTAAGTATTTAAGTCTATGAAATTTCCCTCTAAAGCAACTTTTCCAGCAACTTTAGCTGGATCTCACAAGTTTGATATATCATATTTTTATTTATCACTCAACTCAGAATATTTTAGAATTACCTTTGTGGTTTTTTCTTTGATCCATGGGTTATCCAGAAATATATTACATAATATCTAAACATTTGGGGATTTTTTCTAGCTATATTTTTTGTTGTTGATATCCAGTTTAATACAACTGTGGTCTAGGATTATTCTGTGATTTTATTTGTGTGCAATTAATTGACACTTGGTTTATGGTCAAGTTTTAGAATATTTGAGTGTGCTGTGCTCAGTGTCACTTAAGTCAATTATATTAATCATGTTTAAATCCACTGTATTGCTACTTTTTTCTTTTTTTCACTCAATTGAGAGAAGTGCGTTAAAATCTCCAACTGTGTCCTCTTCATTCTCTGAAATTTTGCCTTATATATTTTGAGACTAAGTTATTGACTGCAAATAAATACACAATTATATCTTCCTGTTACTGTCATTCTCTAGTAATAATCTTTGTTTTAAAACTTATTTTTTTGGATGTAGTGTACTTTTCTTTTGGCTTTTTCCCATCTTTTTACTTAAAACCTTTCTTTGTCCTTAGAGATGAAGATGAATCTCTTCAAGTATCATATAGTTGGGTTTTGTTTTTTATTAAACTTGGTAATCTGTGTTGTTCTACATTTAATTGCCTTAATACATTTTGGGGGATTAAGTTGACCATTTCACAATTTGTTTTCTACTTGTACTGTCATTCATTTTAACATCCTCCCTCATTTCTTGCTTTCTTTTGGATTAATCAAACGTTTTTCCCCCTCATATCCTGACTCTTAGCTTGTTGTTATAAATTCTTTTATTATTTCCTTATGGGTAACCTTTACATCTTTGGCTTGAGTCTGCCATCAGTTACTTCCTTTACCATTTTCAGGAAAATGCAAAGGCCTTAAATACTTGAATCCCATTTCTCTCTTCCATGCTTTGTTTTAGTTTAAACCTCCAAAGACATCATTATTGTTGCTGTTAAGATAATAGTAACACTAGTAGTAGTAGTAGAAATAACAATGTTGTTATTAAAACAGCCATTACTCATTTCACTTTATCCTTACGTTTACCGTTTCTAGAAGCCTTCATTTCTTCCTGTTTTATTGTATTTACTTCTGGGTCATTTTCCTTTGATATAAGGAACTTTAGTATTACTTTGAGTGCAGGTCTTCTGGTGATAAATTCTCTGTCTTCATATGCTTTAAAAATGTATTTGTTTTACCTTCATTTTTAAGGGGTCTCTTCTTTCTGCACCTTCAAGTTATTTTATGACTTCTGGCTCCCACTGCTTTTGGTTTTACTGTTGCTTCTTTGAGGTTAACGTGTTTTCCTTTGGCTGTGTTTTAGATTTTATCTTTGTCTTTGGTTTTCAGCAATTTTACTATTGTATGCTTATGTATGACTTATTGTAATTCTTTGTACAGTTTGTAGAGCATCTTGAGTCTATGGCTTGTTATCTTTTGTTTCTTTGGGAGTTCTCTTAGCTGTTATTCTTTAAATATTGTTTCTATCCAGTTCTCTCCTTTCCTTCTGAGACTATAGTTATATGTATGTTAGGTCATTTCATAGTTTCTACTCCCACCCTACTCTGTATTAGTTTGGATATTTTTTACTTATTTCAAGTTCACTTACCATATCTTCTCTGTCCAATGTCCAGTTATACCCAATTATTGAGTTCTTGATTTCAGGTTTGTATTTTGTATTTCAGGCCCCAAATTTACAAAGGCTTAAGTTCTCACAACGTTTTCATCAGTTTTCTTGAGTGTATTAATCATTGTAATGTTCCTGTTTGATGACTCTGATACCTAGATTACCTGTGAGCCTTTTTCTCTTGCCTGGTTTTTGATCATTTGATTCTTTTTTGTAGGACACCTGGTAATGTTTTATTAACATTGTGATGAAAAATTATAGAGGATCTGAATGATGTTATCTTTCTCCAGGTAGGCTTTAATATTCTCTGGCAGGCAGTTAGAAAAACATAGGTCACTTTGATTCATCAGTGATTGATATGACATGAGGCTGAATTCTGGGCCATCAGGAAATTCAAATAGCCTTGGAGTACATAGCCCTTCTATGGTCTCACTTGAAAGTTTGGAGTAATTACCAAGATGCTTCTTTTTTGATAAGCCTTGGCAATTTTAGGTACAGTTGACCCTTGAACAACACAGGTTTGAGTTGCACAGGTCCACTTACACATGTATTTTTTCTTCCTGTGATTTTCTTAATAACATTTTCTTTTCTCTAGCTTACTTTATTTGTTTGAATACATACATAATACTGTTAACTTAAAAATTATTGGTAAGGCTTCTAGTCAACAGTAGGCTGTTAGTAAAGTTTTTGGGAAGTCAGAAGTTATATACAGATTTTTGACTGCTCAGAGATCAGCACCCGACTCCCATGTTGTTCAAGGGTCCCCTGTATTGCGAGGCTGATGAAAGGCCTGCTTAAGTTTTTAGTCTCTTTTAGTCTTTTTGCTGGGTTTTCCTGTATTTCAGTCCATGTTGTTTATGATTCAGCACATTTCTGGGAGGTAAAAACTGAGCAGAATGTTGGGCTTGTTCTTTGAAATTCCGTTTTATCTGAGATCCTCAATTCCTGGCTACCTTGGAAGTACAGAATTCCAGTTTCTGTCTTCCCAGTCCACTGAGACTGATGCAAACTCCAGGATGCTGCTTTCTGCTTGGCCTTTATGCCCTGTACTGGTAGTTGGCAAATAACCCAAGGCGAAAAAGTAGACATCTCAGCGTGTTTTCCTTCTCTCTGAGCTCTTGGCTCCTAATGTCCTGGTTCTCTTGATTGTCCTTCTGTGCCTTCAAAATGCCGGGTTTGCTTGTTTTGTATTTTACTGTTTTTTATAGTTTTCAGTGGGCAATAGCATTGACACTGCTGTTCCTCATAGCTTGACTAATTGCTTTTTTCCCCTTTTTTTTTTGCAATTTTGGCTATACACTCACCAGTTAGATCTCTCTTTTATTTAGAATAAAAGTGGCAAAGAATAGCTACAATTAATTAAATACTTAATGTATGTTACTTACTATGCCACCATCAGCCAAGCAGTTGCTTTAAGTCAGACATCTAGGAATCATATTTGAATTCTCCCTTTCCCTTACCCTCAGATCTAGTCCATTACAAAATATATCTGTAATCCATCAGTGCTCTTTGTCTCCATACCACTACTCTGGTGCAAGCATCATCTCTTTCTCCTGGACTACTGCATTAGTCTTAGAACTCATTCTTCCATTTCCATTCACATTCCCCAAATACATTTCCAAAAATAGCTTGAGTGATGTTTATAAGACATAAATTGCATTATCTTTCCCCTCTGAAAAACAGAAAACTTCAGCAGCTTTCCATTGAAGAATAAATTCCCATAGAGTAAAGTCACAAAACCTTACCATGGTCCTTCAGAGTCATCATCTGGCTCCTTCCTGTCCCTGAGATCTTCTCTCATTTGACTTATGAAGCTTCAGTAATACTGAGTTCCTCGCAGTTCCTCAAATAAGCTCCAAGCTCTTTTCCACAGCTAGGCTGAGTCTTTGTATATTTCGATCCCTGTGCTTGCAACACTTATTAGTATACTTCTGTGCCTCTCTATATGGCTAATGCCTTCTTATTTTTTCTGTCCACAGAGATACTTCCTGACCATATCTAAAGTTGAAGTCCCTTGCTCTCTGGTTTATGCCTCTGGACTCATTAGCATCCTCCATAGAACTTGTCGCACTTTGTATTTATTTATCTTTCCCAGTAGACCATAGATAGAGTCTGTGAGAGTTGATACATTATCTTTCATTTGTCACTATAGCTATTATGTAGTATGGTTCCTTTTGTATATAGTAAGTTCTTTGTGAATAGTTGTGTATTAAAGGAATACATAACTCTAATAGGCACTGTACAAAGCTTATTACTCGGGAGGTTTAATCCTCTAAGAGAATTCTCAGAACAAGCCCATTAGGTAGGTAGGTTCTAGTGTTAGTGGTATTTTATTCATAAGGAAAGTGGGATTTAAGATGGTTGGTAATTTTCCTGAAGCTACCAGCTAGGTGGACTTTTTGTGTTCTTGGATTGTTTTTTACTTCTCTAACTTTTGGACCATTATTACCTTACTTACAGCATATCCTCTTTACTATGTCCTAATGCTAATTTCTGTGATTATACAAATATTCTGGCATTTTAACTTCAGCTTCTTGCCTTTACTTAACAAAGGATTTTTGCAACTATCAAGTATGGTGAATGATTTTTCAAGCTATAAAATCTCTCATTATTTTATGACTGTAAATAGACTGTTACAATCAATTACATATATTTGAATATATTATATATATTAAGCTCATATTTAAAGAAAACATTTTGTCTTTTTTACTTAAAGGACTGTTCAGTTATACAGATTTTTTTTAATACTCAAAATAATAAAATTTCCATGATAGGTATCATTTTATATCTATATTTATTAGTCTGATGTAATAATCATGCCCTTTTTATTTCTTTGCATTATTCTCTCAATCAACAACATTTGTTGAGCAAATGCTATATGCCAGGCATTGTTTTAGGCTTTGGTGTACAGTGGTGAATGAAACAAAGTTCCTCTCCTTAAATGGAGCTTACATTTAAGTAGTAGGGAGATGACATTAAACAGGTAAGTAAAAAGTAGAGTATAGTAGGTGTTGGTAGGTACCCCAGAGAAAAATAAAGCAGGAGAGGGGGTTAGAGAATGCTAGGAGAATATGCCTGTCTTGGCCAGTTTTAAATATTGTGTTCAGGGAAGAGCTCACTAAGATAATGACATTTTTATATGGATCTGAAGGAGATGGGGAACAAGCCATTCAGTTATCTTAGGAAGTCATATTCCGGGCTATGGGAATACTGCCTCATGATTTCTTTGTTATTTTTTTGTTTGTTTCACTGTTTCTTCTGCCAGTCTTTACCTTAAATTTTTGTGTTTCTCACAAAACAAAGTGGTTTTTGTTTATTTTCCTTCTGTGTGAACTAAGTGATTATTACCTTCCTCACAATTTTTTTTTTTGCAACAAACATTTATTGGAGTCCTTTGTGCCAGATAGATTCTGTCAGTAGAGCCGATCAATTTTATCTAGTGTCTCCCAAGTCCATTTCCTCTAAATTAGCTCCCACCACCTTCAACCAAGTCTTCATTCAGACATTGGTCCCCTTTATCCACTGCTATCCACCTTTCACTCAGGTTTGTCTTTTGAAAATACAGATCTCGTCCTTGGACTATTCCTCTTAATAATGGCTGGCTGTCACTTACAGGCCAATCCTGGCCAGACTCCTTAGGTGGTAGCATTAAAGCTCTTAGCAGTTGCCTTCCATCCATCCTCATCTCTTGCTTTTACCCCTTTGTGTTGTGATGAACCCCCTGCTTGACACACATCTTTCTGTTAACTTTTATGCTTCTCTCTCTGAACCTTGCATAGACTTCTCTTTCTTTACAGAATGCACTGCTCCTCCTTTTTGCACCGTTTGTACCTGAGACTTGTTCTCAATTGCAGGGCTAATTCTTTGGTAATATCTTAAAACTTTGTCAGCCACTCAGTCACCTTAAGTATAGCACATGCTGGAGGCTCCAAACCAAGTGACAGATGAGGCAAAGCTGCCTTCTAGGAGGGACCGGGGAATTAGAGTAGCAAGACAGATTTTTTTCCGTCAAGTGTTGGCGACAGTGTAAAGCACCAAGTCCAGAGAGATGGGGCTTACATCCTGGTTAGGGCTTAGCATCTCTGGTTCTGAGCCCAGAGATTTCTAGGTAGTATGAGTCTTAGCATTTCTTGGAGTACCATCATAACACCAGACGAACAAGGCCCAGTCTACAGAAGTGCTAGGTGAAAGCACTGGAATCCTAGTTAATTGGGCTGGAATTAATCTTATTACCTCTACGCTAGTACTTATAAATATTTTTAGCTGCTGCTTCTGCTAGACGGATGATCTGCTTTTTGAGGGCCGAGAGGAGCCTTATCTTACTCATCTCTCTATATACTCCTGTGCCTAGCACAGTGCCTCTTATATAGAGAATACTCAGTGAATGTTGAATTAGCACTGCAGCTTTGTCCAATAGAACTTTCTGCATTGATCAAAATATTTGTGCTGTCCAGTAAGGTAGCTGCTGGCTGCTGGCTTTTGAGCACTTGCAAAGTGGCTGGTGTGACTCAGGAACTAAATTTTTAAATTTCATTTTAATTAACTTAAATGTAAATAGCTATGTGTGGCTAATGGGTACTGTATTGGACAGTGCAGTTATATATGGTTTACATAATTAATTCTCTCAGTGGGTTAAAAAGATCACTGGGTTTTTTGGCTTATCTTCCAAATGGTCCCAAATTACTGAGCATTTGGTTTTATTTTTTTGTGATTTTTCTGTTCTCTTGGTGTCAGCATTAATTTTTTGCTGTTCTCATTATGTATACTGTCATCAGCCTCTCTTTTAGCTTTTTGGATTTTAGTCTAAGTGGCATAGAAAGACATGTAATCAAGCTTATAGCATTCTCTTTAAAAAGAACAAATAGTGTAGGAACCTAGGAGTTGTCTTTGACCTCTCTTTAACCCCAGTAAGAATGTGAAATTAGCCCTCAGGAAAGAAGAGAGGGCTGAAAATATAAATTAGTGTGCACATTCAACTGAAGAAAAAATCCTATCAATATGACATTACATGAATTCATCAAGGGGGAGGTGGGACAGCCCAAAAGTACAATGCCTCCATTTAGAGATAGGAGAATTTAAAAATGAGAAGAGGAACAGAGTTAAGGGAAATTTTTTTCTAAGTTTCATTATTGTGAAAGCCATGCAAGGAAAAACTCAAAGAGGAATAGTGGTGGGCTACAGCAGATATTGCAAGGAGGTGAAGAATAAGGACTAATTGAAGTCCATTTGGGGTAATGTGGTGAAGGCTAAATGGATCTTAACTCATTGTCAAGTATTTTTCTGTGGTTAAAACAGTGTTTTCCTTGTAATTCTTCCATATTGAAGTGCTAGGCATAGAAGGATTCATTATGGCACTCTTTTTGAAATCAGTACTATTTTTTAGTTTCTGTGTCCACAGCTACCTTTTCTGTCAAAATGTTTTGCTTTGCTAGTGTAGAATCTGGATAGGCATTAATAGTACTTTTTGCTCTAAAATTCATTCTTTTTAATCCTGTACAGGTGAATTTCTCCATTACCTAATAGTAGGGCTGTTGTTTCAGTAGTGATCATTCAGCTCATGCTTTGATGCAGGGTTTACTAAGAGATACTGTTTTTTTGTTTTTTTTTTTAAATTTTCCATACCCAGAGAAAGACAGTTTTGCTAAAAATTGGGGCATCTTGTCTCTTAGGGGTGCTTTCACATTCCAGCTGGCATAGGAAGCAAGCAAATGGCTCTTTCATTTCCCGAAGTGTTGTCTACATTACTCCTTTGAGACTTAGGACAGGCAACCAAGGGAAAAAAATGAGGAAAATATTTTTCCTGCATATCTTTATTCTAAAGTAGAGACGAATTCACTCTTAGGTTGTGCATAGTGCAGATGTAAGTGTATTGTATTTTTATTTTCAAGTTAGGCCAACACATGAGTCATTTTTGAAGTCTTTGTTTCTCGATTAGAACCACTACCTATACAGCTGAAGTCTTCTAGAATAGTTCAAGTAGCCATGCCTGTTGGACACAAGGGAGAGCAGTCTGCCCTGAAATTGTAAAATCGCTTTCTTGTTTCCCAGGTGGCTTGACTAACTTATGTAAGTTACAGTTACCTGGTAAATGCACCAGATATAACCGCAAGTGCAAACAAGATGCCTGAGAATGGTTACATCAGATAGAAAAGTGGCAAGAAGAGTAGTGTCCACCACTTCCATTCTATTTGAAAACAGCACAATATATTAATTTTAGCTAAAGAATAACTTTCCTAATTTGACCGTCCTTGTTTTGTAGTCTTAGCATCTCCTTTTTAAAATAAACTATTTAGAAGGAAAGGTAATCATAATTATGCATTATCGAGTAGGTTAATGAGCTTGTCACTCAGTAGTAAATGGATATAACATCTTACATAGTAAAATGAAATGGTATTTATCCTTTCTGTGATCTCTTTTTAAATAAGATTTATTTAATTATTTTAGAGAAAGTGCATGCATGTGCGCATAGGGGAGGAGTGGAGGTAGGGGGGAGAGAGAATCCCAAGCAGGCTCCCTGCTGAGGGCACTGTGCACAACTCAGAGCCCAATGCTGAGCTCTATCCCAGGACCTTGAGATCCTGACCTGAGCGGAAATCAAGAGTCTGACACTTAACTGACTGAGCCACCCAGGCATCCCCTTTCTGTGATCTCTTCATTTACCTGACCAGTGTTTTCTAAAGATAAGTATTTATCTGGTTTGTCTTACTTTGCCATTTTTTGGCCATAATCTATTTATTTTGTGTGTTTTCATTTACAAATCTGAATTTCATTGTTTTATTACTGTTTTATTTTAATTTTATACCTAATTAGAAAACAGGAGAATTATTGTAAAACTTGTAAAAAAGAAAACATTTTAAAGGAAATAATGTCATTTATAAACCATTACTTAGTACAAATGCTTAATGTTTTTGCTTTCTACCCTCTAGCCTTTTTGCGTGTGGTGTGTGTGCGTATGCAATTGATGATTCATTTTAGAATGTTCTGATTTGGAAAGGTCTTAAGATCAAATTTAACTATGTGTAGGCAGTTTATATTGACTCGTTAAAAAACCTGTAAGTCTTTGAGTTTGTCCAAAGAGTAAAGTAAGTTTCTTTTTAACACATCATATGTGTACCATTACTTTCTTTTAAGATGCAGTCTTTCTGGGCATTCTGTAGAGTCTAATATGAATGTGTCTGAAAACATTTTGCTAATTTAATTCAGTAATTTCCGTAACATCAAATCAAAGCAAAACTTCACCCAAACCAGAGTACTTTAGTAGAATCAAAAGGAGGAGGAGTTCAAGTTTATTTATAGTTGAGATTTGCAGAAATTCTTATTTAATGGCTTTCTGATTTCACCAAAGGGCTCAGCTTTCTTTCTTTTTTTTTTTTTAAACCCCCTCCAGTTAGTACTTTGCTTTATCCTATTTCTAGTTTGGAAATACATATATGGTATATGAAATACATATATGGTATATGATAAGATATATATATATCTTACCATATATATATATATCTTTATAGTACACAAGATTTTTTTTAAAACAATCCTGTACTCTGAACTTTGTTATAGTTTATTTAGTCCCCTGTCCACTTGTCAAAAATAAAGTGAAAACAAGTTTCTAAATGTATGCTTTACAAAATTTATACATTGTGTTTACTTTTTAGAAATGACATTTGTGTAAAGATTATGACTTACTGAGTTTAGTTTCTGCCAGTTATGAGCTACTTTACTTGCCAGATATATTCAGCCAAGGCAATGTATTCCAGTGGTGGTATTGTTAGTAAGATCAAAATCAGTAACATCAGCACTGTTTCTCAATAGTCCTGAGTGAGGGATTTCTACATCTTCTAACTGAAGTAATTTAACAGAGGGCTTTAAAAAGACCAGTTGCAGTCACCTGGTGACTACTTATAAAATACTTTTGGTTACATCTAAATTCCTAAAGAGCATGTTTGTTAATGATTCTGTTTTGGGAATTTTTGTGCAATCAGGTAATCAGATTATGTATTTCTTTATCATGTCAGTACAGTACCATTAACCAAAAGCAAGTTTAAAGAAAGTTAAAGTTTTTATGTGGCCTTGTACTAGAGAAATATTAAGGAAGTAAAATTGGCATACCAAACCTTACTATCTCTGGAATATATATTCAGTAAATAAAAGATACATTCAATGATTAAAGAATGAACAAGAAAGATGGTAGAAAATTCAAAGAAGTTAGCACATTCTTTTGGAAAGAACAGAATCTTTAAGTTCCAGGTGAAATTTAAGATCTGCAAAGAAGTAGTAGCACAGTATTTATTTTAAAGGTTTTAAAGTTAGGTCTACCTAATACACTTGGTTGCAGAATGGCTTTCTAAGCAATTTGATTAGTTACCCCAAAACTTTGATTACTGTGAAATGGCATAGTAGAGCTGTAAATAGTAAACATAAACTCAGTCCTGATATGTGTACAACTTTGCTATGTCACGAGGAAAGTATTTTCTTTTTCTCTGTGATGAATTTAGTGTAATAAATCAGATATGTCATCTGCAAATAATAGGTTTAAAAAGCACACAAGCCTCAGATATATTGAAACATTGCTCAGATTTCAGTCTTTTGGAGCTTAAGTCATTAAGCCTTCTTGTCTGATTTATGTTATTTTCAATATGTAAGGACGGTTTAGATTAGCACGTATTGAGTGGCCAGGTGGGTACTGTTCTAAGTGCATCACACATATATTAATTCAGTAACATTTCCCTAACAGTGCCATGAGTGGGGTATTGCTGTTACCCCCATTTTACAGATAAGGAAACTGAAACATGGAGAAATTATGTAATTTGCTTGTATCTGGAGGAGTCAGGATTCAGACCCAGTCCTTCTGCTTCTAGAGCCTATTATGTGACAATGTAACATCTCTGGGTTTCTGGGAAGTTGTGCTGTATTATTAAATACTACATATATTAGAAATGAAGCAGTTCATTTTATGTATGCATGTAGTAATATTACAGAGCAATATGGCAGCATTGATTCAGCGAATAATAGCAAAAAAGCTAAAGGATTGACTTTAATATCTGTAGTATGCAGTTAAATTTGCAAAGCTAAAGGGCTGACTTTATTATCTTTAGCATGCAGTTTACTGCTTATAGCATGGTTGTAGCCTAACATGTTGATTTGAACAATGTCCATAGTTGATTTTTTTAGGTTGGAAGAACAAAAGTAGCTTGGAAAAAAATCAAGGAAAAAAAAAACCACCTTTAATATAATGTTTTAAAACGTCTAATACCACTTCAAATATAGGAACCATGATTGTACAATAAACTCCAGGACTGCAAGGAATCTGGGAGTAGCCTAAAATTCATTTTATGTTACTATAAAAAGTCTGAGGACCTCTCAGATGCTGCTGGTTTCTGGTACATCTTTGTTGCTGAGTCCCTACACTAACACGAGGATCTTTATTAAAGAAGCTACTTCCATGTGTTCGAAGTACTGTAAGTTAAGAGACATTGTTAAGCTTATCCAAACACCATAAATCATTCTATTAAGTTTATTCATCAAATCTTTCATATTTCCAAAGTGGTTGATATTTCATTCTTGCAGTTGTCTATAGGAAAATCTGGGGGGAACGGGGTAGGGAAAGGGGATCATTGTCCTTCCTTGTAATGGAAGTCTTTGGTCTTTTAATTAGCCTTTAACATTAATGAATGTTGCTCCTTCTTTGGAGGGGTTTGGATTCTTTCTAAATTGTTTCTCTCTAAATTGTTAATACATTTCTCTCCTAACTCCCTCCCCCCCCTTTTTTTTAAATGATGTCTGTTCTGGTGGGACGAAGAGTACATTTTACTTTAAAAAACTGCTCTAAAAAAAAGAAATCTACTTAATTTGCAGTACCCTGGTATTTTAATTTATTATTATAAGTAAGCAGTAGGTATTCGGGATTGGCTACAGAAAATGTAACTATTATATCAGGTCTTCTAATTCTGTGAATAGGTGGCTTAATTTTTTCCAAATTCTTGGTCCTATTAAAACCATCTCAGTTTATGGACTTGGCAGAAACTTGTGTTCACAGGTGGCTGTGTTTCTTTTGAACTCTATAACCATGTTTCTTTATTCCAGGACTTCTGGAATGGATACATACTGCAACAAAATAGTTAGTCTTGCTTGGCCTTTCCTCTTCAATCTTATACTGACTGCACATTTTCTGTCCCAAAGCTAAGTGATCAGCTGTACAGTTTGACCCAACTATTTAAGATTATAACGTTGAGAGAAATGGAGAGAATAGTATGATGAAACCACCAGTATCCATGTCCCAACTTCAACAATTAGCAACTCATGGTCAATAATGTATTATCTATAAACCCACTCTACTTGCTCCTCCTGGATTATTTGGAAACAAATACCAAAATTATGTGTGATATTTTATATATATATATATATATATATAAAGATAGAGCATATGATATGAGGATAATATGATAGGGGATAATGACTCTTTAGAAACTACCACAATACTCATCACAGGTTTAGAATTAGCAGTAATTACCTAATATTACTAAATATTACAGATATAAAACATAAAGATAGATTTTTATGCTACCTTTTACCTGAAAATGCTGAAAAATTAACATCGCAAAACGTGTTTAGCATTAAAGTGATTTTTGTCTTATGAACATTCAGAAATAGAAAATCCGTAGGAAAGTTCTTTTTTAATCCCACTTTAGACGATATTCTTAGAGTTCTCAGTTTTTCTATCGTACATCAGAAAGAAGTAAAAGTATTTTGACTTTACTGTCAGAATATATACATTGGCCAATAATGTCAAGCACATACAAACTTGTGATATACGTATTTTGTAAAGTAGGAATTTTTTTTTTTTCAAGTAACAAGCTTTTTGAAAGGCTAAAGAAATTGCCACAAGATTTAGAAATAGTTCTGGAACAGAGAAATTTCTTTCTGGTGATTGATTGGCTTTAATTTGGGAAATCATTAGGTTGTTGTCTTCCTTTTTTATTGAGAGGAAAAGGAAGAAAATAAATAGTATTTTTACCTCTGGTCAAGTGACCTAAATAGTTTGTTCTCTTTTTCCTTTTCTCTCTAATAGATTAGTATTTACTTAAATAATTGATGTTAAGTGTCCCTGAATTCCTGTGGTTTGAAGGCTTTCCAGATACTATTAACTTTCTCTTCCTGAGTGGAGGATGTGCATGATAGTATCTTTTTTACTTTTAGTTAGTCTAAAATTAGACTTCTTAATCATGAATTAAAAAGCTTGTGAATGTATGTGAACTAGAGGTAAAATATGGCTGTATTCTTAATTCTTTGCTTTTTCTGCTTAACCTTTTTTCACTCTTTGATGCAGTTAAGGGTTAATGGAGAGCTAAATATAAATGTTTATAAACAGCTCAAATTAGAACTTTAAACTGAATAAAAGCGAGTGTTTAAAAAATTCTCTGAATCAAATTTAATTTGGAATTCTTGGCTTACAGAGAAAGCAGTTCTTTATGTCTGGTTGCCATTTACTGGGCTCCTGCTTTCCCATCTCTCAAAACCTTGACCCATTTCTGGACTGGAGTAGGGATTGGCTGCATATACTTGTGAATTTAACAAAATTGATCTTCTGTGGACTTGAGATTACTTTTTTCTCTGATTACTTTCTGCTTTTAGAGTTGTACCACAGATTGACATTTAAAAAATTAAAAACCTCTAGAAACCTTGTCCTAATGCATTTGAACTGTTTTGTTTATGGCCCCTTCTTGTGCCTCCCTTGACTCTGTTCTCTCGTTCCCATCACTGCAACTAGCCTTTTCATCATAGCCCTATATCTCTACCCCCAAGGTGGGTAAGGGACTAAAGCAGTGACTAAAATGTGAGAACAAGCCCAAAATGGCTTAAGTCATATTTTTAAAAATTTAGGGTTTCTGCTGCCTCTACATGCCTGCCACACAGGAAGCAAAGTAAACAGGGACACTGAAATTTAATTATTTCAACTTATATTTTCAATCTAAGCATACTACTTTGGTAATTAGTAGTCTTTCCTTATTGACCTTCAAAATCTAAACTAGAAAATACTTTTGTTCCTTTATTCCAGAATGCATGCAGTATAGCAGACAGATTAAATTTATGTTTTCACCTTCTGTTCATGATTTTAAAGATGGGAGTGGCTTAGCATGTGGCACTGTAGCTTGGAATCAAACAGTTCTCAGCACAGAATGTCCAGGGATAAAGAGGACACAGCAGAGCAGCATTACCACAGGCTTTGTCTTGCTCTTAAGGATGTTGCATGCCCTCTAGGTAACTTGTGTTCCATATCTTGAATCAAGAAATGATGCAACATAGGATAGATAATCCCTAATTTGCGTAGTGTTTATCTATATAGCAATCCCCGCTACCTACAGCTTAGTCAGGACTAACAGAAGAGCAGCAGAGGTCTCCAAACAGCAAAAAAATCACACCACTTCTTGTAACCAAATTGATGAAGTTTATTACTAGAAGATTTCAGAGTTCAGCGTTGATGGCACTCTTCTAGACCCTTTTAAGTCTGTGTTGGTACTCTCATTTTAGAAACAGCTTAAAACTGATTATCTCAGTTTTAAGATTAAGAGTTTGATTATCTTGATTATCATCAAGAGATCCACTCTCTGGGTAAAACAGAAATGCTGCCCAACAGGCATCTTTTGAAAAAACTCCTTACTATTATTCATTGGTTCCCAAAGTAAATTCCTTAAATTCTATTATTATAGTCCCTAATCTAGTCAGTTTCTTCAGTACCACATTGCTTTAGCCAAGGGGAAGAAGCGACCTTATGCAAAATAACATAGTAACAGTAACATTAATATTATTAAGTAATACCAAAAAATTGTAGTATATTTACAGAGTACTTTACAATTTACAAAATGCTTTCATTCATATTCTTTTTATTTTTTTTAAGATTTTATTTATTTATTTGACATAGAGAGAGAGAGAGATCACAGGTAGTCAGAGAGGCAGGCAGAGAGAGGGGAGGAAGCAGGCTCCTTGTGGAGCAGAGAGCCTGATGTGGGACTCCATTCCAGGACCCTGAGATCATGACCTGAGCTGAAGGCAGAGGCTTAACCCACTGAGCCACCCAGGTGCCCCAATATTCTTTTCAAAAATAGATTTAGATTTCTTCTAAGTCTGAGAAAGGAAATCCTAAAAAGTGGCAAAATTCCTAGTATAGCGTCCCTGCAAGTTTAGGAAAAATATCCCTGAACACCTTCTTAATTGGTCCCAAAGGCATCATTGTATGATAAATATATCTACAGTGGCTATGCAGACTGATTATTTGATAGTTATTGAAGGATGCTAAGCTTATGTACATTAGAAATGTGTAAATTATGCAACTGTTCACAACTTGAGTTGGCTTCAGAAGATAAAGCTGAGATAGGAATGTATGGGTTGTTTTCTTCATTACATTAGAGTTCTTCAGACATCTTCCACTGAGTGCTTTTCTGTTTGGATTGGAGTCCATTTGATCAACCTGTGAATGATAAAGTCAGTTGTTTGCCCATGTGTTGAACTTATCTTGTAACTTAGAGATAGATCTCAGTGTGGTTTGGGAAGCACAATTGAGAATTTCTACAAAATGCCAGTAATGTTGCCTGAAAAAAAAAATTTTTTTAAAGAGTGCACATGCGCATGAGAGGGCTGGGAGGGACAGAGGGAGAGAGAGTCTTAAGCAAGCTTCACAGCCAGCACGGAGCCTGAGATCTCAAGACCCTGAGCTCCTGACCTGAGCCAAAATGGAGAGTTGGACTTTCAACCAACTGAGCAATGCAGGCGCTCCAACTGGAATTTTTGTCCTGTGTTTCTCATTTGAGAAGATAATTCATATTTGGGGCATTCAGAAGACTGAAAATAAAGTGATATTTTTAGTTTTGCTGTAGGTTGTGTATATTCCATGGCTTCTGGCCCTCTCACGTTTATTTGTTCAGGAAATTTCTAACTTAGTGAAGTAGTTTTAATGTTAATATCTTTTGATCCATGGCAGATTGGTAATTCATGGCAATTTTGTGGGGTATGTGTATTTATAATTTTATAGCATTCAGACTTAGAGGATTTCAGAAGTTTGAAGCAGGTTTATTTTAAGAGGTATCCCAACCCATCTCTCCCCCACTGTCCACCCCAACCCACTTCCCACTTGACTAACTCCAATCTAGGTCTCAGCTTAGGAGTCTCTTTCTCTGGGGTACTGTTCTAGACCCTTTTAAGTCTGTTTTGGTTCTTTTGCTGTGTGCCTGATGACACAAGATTTCTGTTGTAGTGCTGAGTTACATTTCAGTTGCTACTTTTTTTGCCCAGAGTTAGGCCAGTTTATGTGGATTGGGAACTAATAACATTCTTTAAATATTTGCTCAACATATATTTAATGGAAAAGGATAAATTTTTTGTAATGTTTTTGTATAGGGACAAATACCTTATTCATTTCTACTGGTTGAAGCAAGATCAATTTTATAAAAATACTTAGACAAAACATTTCCCAAATCTTGGTAGTTTTAATTTATGATTTTTCTGAACCAGACAACTTTCTAGAGGGCATTTAAAGTTTAGAAAAAATCTCTAACTGTCCACTTGTGGAACATGAGCTGACTGCAGCCAAATAATGGCCAGTATATTCCAGTGTTGCTTTAGTGTCCCCTGTAGATCTGAATTCCTAGACAACAAATAGCCTACCTGGGCTGTGCTTTCATCAGACTCTGGTCTCTCCAGTGAGAGCATGGGACACGTCCAGCTTAGAAAAGAGTGGGTGTTCAGTAAATATGGGATTAACTGTTGAAAGAGTATTAGTTTTTCTTTCTGTTAACCCTGTCCAAAATTTGGCTTGGAATTTCAGAAATAAAATTTTTACCATTGTTTCTTATTACATATTAGTGTGTATCTCTATTAAGTGATTTATTTATGTGAAGAATAGGAAACTTTGAGCAAACTTTCAGGTTGTTGTCAAGAGTTTCATTTCTGGATTAAGTTTTCTTTTGGGTTCAATAGAAATTTGTTTTTTCTTTTTCTTTTCTTTTTTTTTTTTTTTTGAGATTTTATTTATTTGAGAGAGAGTGGAGAGATAGCACAAATGGAAGGGAGGAGCAGTCTCCTCTCCATCCCAGGACTCTGGGATCATGACCTGAGTGGAAGGCAGACGCTTACCCAACTGACCCAGGTGCCCCAGAAATTTGTTTTCTTTGTAAGCCAGAAGGTGGGCTGTTTTAGTTAAGGACCGAAGAGTAAAATATGTGACTATGTAAAGATTTTGTTGTTACGTATGATACTTGAGGTAATTAGATCAACCTATATCTATTCATATTGGCTGTAAAATAAATAATTTCACAAACTCTATATCCAAATAACAGTACGTAATTTTTTTTCCCCCTAAAGCTTCTAAGTTAGACCCAAAACTCATCTTTCCTCTTAGGTTGGTTGTATTCATTCAGAATAGGAATGAATTCCCATAAATAAATTGAGGAGCCTGATTTGGATTCTTTCTTTTGTTACGGTAAACATTATTTCATTAGATAGACAGTACAGTGTCACTAATATTCACCGATGACACCTTTTCCTCCAAGGATTTTCATCTTATTTCAAAATGATTTTGGTTTTCCTTTTCTAAAATATATGAGTATTGTGGTATGTTGATTAAAGTTGCTTTATTTTCACTGAAATAAATGAACTATGCATAGTGCATTAGAAAATGAGAAATAAATGAGAAATAGCATTTTGAAGCATTGAATACAATTTTTTATATTTTCCTTAACTGAGTTTGCCTTTGTCTTGAGTTGTTTTAGTGTTATCCAGGCTTTGATTCTTATTCAAGGTTACTTCTGAACTCATGACAACAAAAAAAGATGTGTGTCTTTCAAAAAGAAAAATAAAATCTGAGCAAAGAAAAAAGTAAGGGAGAATACTAAGTAAGGGTGGGTAGAATCCTGTTCCTGTAGACTCTTTACAATTATTAAAGTTTGGCTTTTATTTGGCTCTGAGCTTCCTGTGGGCAAAGCAAAAATGGATACCTCATTTATAGTAAGATTAACATTTTAAAGCAGAACTTTACCAGTTGCTTAGGAAAAGGAAATTGTTTTTGTTGGCACTAAGTGTGAAATTTCTGACATAGGTCTTTATAAAACAGACATCAAGTAATGTAGTAAGTAGCTCTCTCCAAGTAGATATAATAGGGAGTTTTGAATGTCATAAGTCCTATTCACGATTTGTTTAAAAATGATTATTTAAAGAACAGCACTGTCAGTAAAAATATAATGTAACCAAATATATGTAATTTTAAATTTTCTGGTAGCCACATTGAAAAGTAAATGGGTGAAATTAATAATATCTTTAACCCAGTATATAAAATATTATTTTTTCAACAGGTAATTAAAATAAAATTAATGGTATTTTACAGTTTTTTTTCATACCAAGTCTTTGAAGTCTGTTCATAGCATATCTCAATTTAGATGTTAAATATTCATCAGAAATAACTCAATCTGTATTTAGATTTCATTAAATTTACATTGATAATTATAATTGAGTATAATATGGGATATATTAAATATTATTAAGAAATGCAGCCCCACAGTAGGAATAAAAGAGGTTATTACAGTAAAGCCTAAAACTGCTTCATTGACACAGAAGCTACTGAATAAAGCATTACCAATCATAAAACAAAAAAATGAATTATGGGTATGCACATGTATCACTGAGTCAGGAGAGATGACAAAGCCAAGGATAATATATCTTTTCAGATAATGGCCATGTATACACAGAAGCAAATTTTAGAATGGAGAAAGTGTTTTTTAATACATTTTTATATACAGTTTGTATTAAAGCTAAAGAACTCCTCACTTAGTATTTATAATGAAGCAAATATTTTGCTACAATTAAAAAAGGCATTAGACTGGGATCAGTAAATATATGGCACCCTTACATTTTAGCTTTGCCCACTCCTGTGGTCCCCTAGCCATATACTTTGTCTATGACAGATGTGGGGTAATCAGTCACACAACTCATGTTATACTGAGCCCAGAGATGGATTCAGAATCCTTCTTAATGGAGCAGTTTTAGCATCTGCTATAAATCGGTAGGAATTGGCAAGAGTGCTAAACCCCATTTTCCAGCCTGGCATTAGATATTTTCTGGTTATTTTCTTTTCTAAAGTAGACTAATGTAAAGATTAGTATGTCATCAATAACCATGAAAGAGGAAATAACAACCCACTAACTGAGTAAAAGGCTTTTTTCCCTCCATGACACAGTTTAGTTATCTAATTGAATGACTTCCGTGTAATTTACTAACATAGGATGCAAGATGCTACTTAGGATGCCCACCAGTTCATTTGAGAAAGGGATTTCTAATGTCCCTAGTTTTTTGTAAACCCTTAATAGTTTTCTTTAAAAAGTAGACTTGCTTATTAAGAATGTATTTTTAAATTGAGCCTGTGTATAATTTAATGTTGGATTAATTGAATGAAAATGGCATACAAGGAGAATTTAAAATCATGCCCTATCATTTCAACTTCTTGAATGTTGTGAGGGTTCAAGCATTCATTCAGTACAAACTATGGCAGGACAAATTATGTGGAAATTTAGTAACAGTGGAATTCATAATATTTCTTTCAGTTGTACTTTTTCAAATTAAAAGAGACTAATTTCTATGAAAAGATGCAAAGCATGTGTAGTCATGTTTCTCAAAAAGAAGGCAGTATTTAAGGTCCCTTTTAAAGGAGAAATGACCAGGATTTCATCCAAGAGGACACATGAGAATTTCTCAAAAGGGGGTCCAGCCTATAAATATAATTTGAAAAGTCTCCCTACATGATTTTAAATCTCTACTGCCCGAGGGACTCCTGAGATTTGGGAATTTTAAAAATCTAGCTGGAAAATTAAAATTTGAGTTTATTTTTCAGACAGAATTTTAAGTTGAGAATTACTGTGGAAAGCTGGGTGGGCCATTTATTTAATTGTTCTGTTGTCATGAAATAGCAGACATGTGTTTAGTTTGACATATATGTTTTTCCATAAATATTAGTGTTTCTGAGATTTTAAATATCCTTCAATCGTTTGTAGTCTCTGTGGAGGTTTTTTTTTAAATTTTAATTGTTAGTTTAGCTTAATTGAAATGGTCTTCTGCTTCTGAATCAGATGACAGGTTTCATATTTAACTTTCTGGTTCTTTTGAGTTAATTCTGATGCTTGCAATACAAGATTATATGTTATCAAGTTGTTATGTATGTACGTACATATATTTGTGGGGCCAGATACACTTATATTTTGTATGTCAGGTCAATGCAATGTAGAATGATTGAATATATCTTAAACTCTGTTTTCATAATCTTTGTTGTTTATAAAAGTGTATCCATGCTTATTTTAGAAGTTTGGGAAAATGTAGAAAAGGATAAAGTAGAATTTCAAAATCACTAATTATCCTATCACAGATATCCATAGTCCACAAATATTCATAGTATCCCAGAAATAAGAGCTATTAATATTTTACATGTTCCCTTATTTGTCTCTCTGTCATGCTATAAATACAGTTTCATGTTTTGCTTTTTAAAATCAGCATTTTGGAATGTTCATTTTTTTCAGGATACTAAATATTCTTCAAAAACACTATTGTTGAGACTTACTTTCATAAAAAATATATATAAAATGTCTAGCACTGTGTTGACACATTAATAAACATGAAACAAATATAAGTTCTCTTAGGGTTGGAAACATCTACAGGTTATTTTGAGTCTAGTTTAGTATTGTAGCTAGTACATCAAACAAGTAGTTATTATCTTGCCCTTTGCAAGCATACTTATCAGGAAGGGAAACTCATTTCTTTCTTTCTTTTTTTTTTTTTTTTTTTTTTAAGATTTTATTTATTTATTTGACAGAGATTACGAGTAGACAGAGAGAGAGAAAGGGAAGCAGGCTCCCTGCTGAGCAGAGAGCCCGATGCGGGGCTCAATCCCGGAATCCTGGGATCATGATCTGAGCCAGAGGCAGAGGCTTTAACCCACTGAAGCCACCCAGGCGCCCCAGGGAAACTCATTTCTTCATAAGCTAGCCTGTTTCTTTTATTTCTGGCGCTGATGATGTGCTTTCCTATAATCACCTCCCATTGGTCCCAGGAATGCCCTGAGAACTACCAAGAATTAGTCCATATACATTCCTCAGTGACAGACGTTCAAGTCCCTCTGAAGGTAACTTTCATGTCTACTTTACCCAGTTTTTGCATCTCTGTTTCCCCACCTTTCAACTTTTATTTTACTTACAAACATAATTTTTAAAAAATCAGAGTAAGGTCAGTTAACCCAGTCTCCCCTTTTCCACACGGATCTTTTCTTTTATAGGTTCAGGTCATTATATAATTTAAATCATAGCTTAATTTAATATTCTACCTGATCCCAATTCTGATCAGTTGTGGGGTTTCCCCTTCTATTCTATCATTCTTTTTGTGCAGAATACATATTTTAAAAATTATAATTAAGTTTTACTTTATTTATTTTTAAATATTTTATTTATTTAATTTGACATACAGAGATCACAAGTAGGCAGAGAGGTAGGCAGAGAGAGAGAGGGGGAAGCAGGCTTCCTGCTGAGCAGAGAGCCCGATGTGGGACTCGATCCCAGGACCCCGAGATCATGACCTGAGTTGAAGACAGAGGCTTAACCCACTGAGTCACCCAGGCGCCCTTAACTTTTACTTTAAAAGATATAAGTGCTTAACATCAATAGGTGTTTATTAGCTTTTACTTTTGGTGACTAATTAAAACATACCAGAATTCAATTTTTTTAATACAAATTTTGCAGTTTCAGCATTTTCTTTTCTAATATCAGATGAATCTGAGACAGTTCTGGCCTTTTCATTCATGGAAAGTTAAAAAAATGTTTTCAACTCTTTTTCCCCACCTATATGGGAGTAACTCGTAATAATAAACTAGTCACTGAATTTTTACATTCAAATTTTTAAAATCGTGCCACCTAGACATAAACAACATAACCATCCAGTTCAGGCGGCATTTGGTCAGTTTATTTAGGTTGATTTCTGACTGCTCATCTGTTACAGTTTCTAACACATGCTCATTACCCAGATAGCTAATGCCAGTTAACTATGGTCATAAGCTAAAGCAAAAAAACTAAAAAGAAACTTAGTTTTATAACTGAAATATATCATATCATAGAATATATCATATAAAATAAATGATAATCTTTCTTTGGTAGTGGTTCTTTGGTAGGTTCTTTGGCCTAGAGATTGATGTGTGAGCTTTTTTCCCTCAGCCTCTCAGTGTGCTAATTAAAAGAACATCATTTATTTGAAGGAACGTGTGTCTGTAGGGCACTGTTGCTAAGTAAGTTGACAGACTGACTCGTATTAGCATACCAAAAGATTGACTTGACTTTTTCCATCCATATTTTCCCAAGTTTAGAAATTTTTATGGCTGTATAATGTTCCATCAAGCTGGTCTGCCATATTTTTCTTTATCTTTTTTTTGGATATATTAAACCCATACTTTCCTTTTCATTTTTAAGGTTTTTTAGAGGTAAAGATTTTTATGTCATAACTTTGTTTCTTCTGCTTTTGTTTCGTAATGCCTTATATCAAATGAATTTATAGGAGTGGAATCAATGAGTAAAAGAGGAAGAACATGTTTTACAGATTGTGATATTAATCACCAAATGACTTTCCAGACGTGTTTACACTATCTGAGCTCCTCTCTCTCCTGAAATTTGTCCAACCATTGGCCATCGGAGCTCATTCATTCATGTGTCTAGGGTCAGAAGTGGAAATAAGAAGCTGAATTGTAAACCTCTTCTCATTCATGCAGTTAGAGTGAGAAGGGGAAATAAACTGAAATTTAAACCTGTTAGTCATAATATTTTTTTGGTATCTCTTGTCAAATATATAGTAGAGGAAGATGTCAAAACTAGTATTTCAAAGACATTTTAAAAATTGTTTGTGAAATTCAGGGCGTCTGGGTGGCTCAGTGGGTTAAGCGGCTACCTTGGGCTCAGGTCATGATCTCAGGGTCCTGAAATGAGTCCTGCATCGGGCTCCCCGCTCAGCAAGGAGTGTGCTTCTCCCTCTCCCTCTGCCTGTTTGTACTCTCTCTCTCTGCTTGAACTCTCTATCTCTCTGTGTCAAATAAATAAATAAAATCTTTAAAAAAATAAAATTGTTTGTGAAATTCAGTGACTTATCTGTTTGAATTGACTGTAGGGTGTTTGGAGAAGTAAAACCTTTAGATGATCATAAATATAAACATGACAAGGAATGACTGCTCAGCAATTGGACTTTGAAATAAGCTCTTGAAACCATTGGATATTAGTATAGTCATTACTTCCCTTTCCCCTTCATCCCAGAATCATTTTAGGAAGTTTTATCCTCAATCCATTTATTCTGCCATTGTATTAAATACTTTTACTCTTTGGACTTTTTCTTTCAATATCCATATTTGTGGCAAGCCTTGTCCTTTAAGGTCTGGGTTTATTTTGAAAGCAAGCAAAAGTCATTCAAAACAAAGTCTGAAATAAAATGATGATGTTAAATGGTGTAATATTTCTCTAGGCTAAAAGAAAAAGCCAAACATGATAGGTAAAACAATAGGGCAAAATCTGTTTATGTATATGATATGGAAAGGAGATGATAACAAAAAAAGAAAAGTAGTCCTTAACTGGGTCTGAAAATACTTTCAAAATGCGAATTTTGATTCCGCCCCACAATGGCAGCAATGGCCTATATTCAACCTAATGGGTTACTTGACACTCATCTGCATGTAAAAAGTTCTTTTTTTTTTTTTTTTTTTTTGTTACAGAGTCATAATTTTATGGTCTTTCTATATGGAGCAAAGAAAATAAAATACAATAGTGTAATTTGTTGAATTTAAATACCATTAAAACATTTTTACTTAACCATAGAATATCTTCAGTTAGTATTTTTTTCAGTTGATCTTATTTCAAATGATTTGAAATAGCCTTTTTTGCTGTGTAGTTTAAAAAATGAAGTTACTCCATTGCCCTGGATTTCTCCAAGAATGTGGTTTTGATGATTCAGCAAGTTAAAGTGGTTAGTCAAGTGTTTCTTAACCAAAGTGATATTGCCCCCTAGGAGACATTTGGCAAGTCTGGGGACTCTTTTTGTATTGCCCTTACTTCAGGGAAGGCCAGGTCCCACTGGCATCCAGTAGGGAGAGACCAGTGGTAACACTACACAGCCTTTAATGCACAGAACAGCCCCTCACAATAAAGAGTTCATTCTAAAATGCTATTCATGGTGAGGTTAAGGAATCCTCTCTTAGCCTAAGATCTTGGGCTCAGAGGTAGTCAGAGCTGTATTCAGTCTTCCACTTTACACTGGCAAGGTGTTTAAGCTCAGTTAAGCCTCAGTTTTCTCAACTGGAAAATAAAGCTAATAATATCTGTTTAATGTAATTGTAGTTAGCATGGTTTCTGGCATATGGTAAGCAGTCAGTAAATCTTATAATTGTTATGAGCACCACCAACAGTAATATCAAACATGTCAAAAAGTACTAAAATGGTAAATTTTGATGAGTATTCAATGAGGATCGTACAGTTCTATTTCTTTGCTGAATTCCCTCTTTTGAAAAGTAATTCGTTTATATATTCTCTGTGTAATAGCTGTGCTATAGCATACTTAACAGTTTTTGTTTTCTGTGTATCTTCTTATTATATGTGTTTCAAGCTACCTTATTCAGATTTAAATTTTTGGAATAACCATTGTTTAAAGACTGAAAAATTTATAGAATGATTGTAGATGTTCCGAGGACCTTGAGTCTTTGGAATAAGGATTGTTAGTAAGCATATGGACTGTAGCTGCTTCTTTTTAGAGCTACCTCTTCTGTGGTTGCAATAGAGACTGCATTGGTGATCATGGTAATCATGCTATTTTTCTCTTTCTCTCTAATGGCCCCCTGATGATTTTATTGACGTATGTTGGGGAAGATAATCAGCTGGTTCAGTACTTGTACCATGCCTTCATTAAGGATGTTTAATAGTGCTACCAGAAATACCCACTCTGTGAAACACTGACTAATGGTGAGAGGAAGTAGAAGGAAGTAAAGACACAAATGCAACAGATGGGATTGTGATTCTTGCCCTTGAGAAGTTTAAAATCTAATTGAGGAGATAGAACTTACTTACATGTTTAATTAATATTCAAAGGATTTATAGGCCTAAATGTATGTCAACCTCACTTATAAGGTAGGAAGTAACTGAGCATGGTTAGGAAAGGGGTAAATCGAGGGTTGCCATTTTATTTTATCGAAGCCGATTATTTCTTTTATATAAATATGAGTCTAGCAGCACTTTAAGGTCTTAGAATTTACAGCAAGTGTTCATACTTATTTTATTCAATCTTTGCAGTAGACATAAAAGGTAAAGTAATAGTTCTTAAAGTGCTTCCCTAATATGCATGTAATGTGAATGAAATTGTGGATTTGAACATGTATTGGGGAATGTCTTTGTGGAGTAGAAGAGTAATAGTTTGTCTCCAGCACTGCCCTGGCCAGTGGACATAAATGTGTTAGGACACCTTAAAGAAGATTAGCAGTGTTCACCAGGTAACTCTATCTTTTCTTTCTTCTTCTTCTTCTTCTTCTTTTTTTTTTTTTTAAGATTTATTTATTTGAGAGAAAGCGTGCCTGAGCGGGAGTGTGTAAGTAGGGGGAGGGGCAGAAGGAGAAGGAGAGAATTTCAAGCAGACTACTCACTGAGCACAGAGCCAGAAGGGGGACCTGATCCCATCACCCTGAGATCATGACCAGAGCCAAAACCAAGAGTCAGGCACTTAACTGACTGATTGATTTCAAAAACCAAAACTTAAGTAAACTTTTAAAAAGAATTTTCTGTGTATAAAAACTACCCCTGCCACAGAAACTACCTCTGAGGGTTCCAGAAGCAACTCAAATCTTTAGCCTTTTAGCACATGGCTTAATTTTTATCATCTAATTATTTCTATTAGGCCAGCTCTAATATGCCTCTTCCTTTGCAATGGATTTTTTTTTAAGCTTTATCTTCTGTTTTGTTTTCTTCAGTTGTTAAGAATTGAACAGCAGAACTAAATTATTTTTGATGTCATTGAAAATAAAGACTTTAAAAACAAAACCCAAACACCTACTACTGCTACCGCAGTTTTAAAAATGGTCCTCAGTATTAATTTTATAGCTAAATGGAAACTTTGACTTGATAGAGACCTTGGAGTTTTAGTTTAACTTGTGATTGACCCAATTACTTTGCTTGGAGCAATATTGAATAGGTTACATTTGACCCTTGAACAACACAGGTTTGAACTGCACAAGTCCACTTATATGCAGATTTTTAAAAAAGTAAATATATTGAGGGTGATGGGTGGCTCAGTTGGTTAAGCATCTGCCTTCGGCTCAGGTCATGATCTCAGGGTCCTAGGATCAAGCCCTGCATGGGTCGGGGTTCCCTGGTCAGTGGGGAGTCTGCTTCTCCTCTTCCCTCTGCCCCTCTCCCTGCTTGCATGCTCTCTATCTCTCAAATAAATACATAAAATCTTCTTTTTAAAAGTAAATATATTGGAAAACTTTTTGGAGATTTGCGACAGTTTGAAAAAAGACTTGTAGATGAACTGCATAGCCTAGAAATATTTTTAAAAATATGCTTTGCCATAAATATATAGAATATATATAGATACTATTCTGTTTTATCACTTACTACCAGAAAATATACAAAAATCTATTATAAAAAGTTAAAACTTATCAAAACTTATGCACACAAATGCAGACATATGTAGTGCCATTCACAGTTAAGAAAAATGTAAATAAAAATAAAGGTGCAGTATTAAATAATAACTTTATAAAATTAACTGTAGTACATACTGTGCTACTATAATAATTTTGTAGCCACCCCCGGTTTCACATTATCTTTCCATTTTTGATATCTATTGTTAGTAATACATATAACATCTATAGTGTTTTGTATCATATAAGATAGTAGTGATGTAGGTACTGATAGATGATTGATCATGTAAATAGATGACATAAACTTACAGTATTGAGAAATATAATATAATACTGTATATGTATTTTTTCTTACGATTTTATTAATAACATTTCTCTAGCTTACTTTATTGTAAGAATACAGTAATACATATAACATGCAAAATATGTGTTAATTGTTTATGTTACTGGTAAGGCTCCTGGTCAACAGCAGGCTATTAGTAAAGTTTTGGGGGCAGTCAAAAGTTATATATGGATTTTTGACCATGTTGGGGTAAGGAGACAGGTGCCCCTAACCCGTGCGCTGTTCAAGGATCACAACTGTATATATTTAAAAGAAGCAATTTCAAGAACACCAGCATGATTTCCCAAGGAATTACATACTGTTTTTAGATAGATTTGATTACTCTGAAGTCAAGTCTCAAGGCAAGAGAGAAAGAGGCATTGTTCCTAATTTGAGGGTTCACATAGTGTGATCCATCATGTGTCCACTCCTCTTCCACCTGGAGGGAAATTTCCCACTGGTCTGTTCACTTATACCTGGGTTGAGAACAGGATTTTTATTTCACACTTGTGTCCCCACACAAGGTGGCCCAGGGATCCAGGACTGTTGACCTCAATTGTCCATGAGTTATGAGACCAACAAATAGTCCATATACCCCTCATCTTTGAGTCAGCGATTTCTTTTCCCTCTCATTTGGGGACTCTGTCTCTTCATTTCTTTCTCTCTTGTTTGAATCATCACTCAGCTTTCTCTCCGTTTTCCAGCCCTTCACACCTGCCCCAGTCTTCTTGTCTTCAGTCCAGAACCATCCCACATGCACTGTAATACATTTTTCTGATTTGAACCTATGTTAGTACTTTGTTTGAATCTCTGTTTCTTGGGGTGAGGAGATGATGCTACCAAGATTTGTATTACCAAAAGCAGGCAGTTGTGGAGGGAAATTTACAGAAAATGAACAAATGAAAATATAAAGCTATAACCCTGCCTCCAGTAACCGTAACATACAAGACAACACTAAGAATTGGAATCAAATGTTAATTCAGTATATTTCTAGAGTGATTTTATAGAAGTTGTGGCAATATTTGCCACAATATTTGCCCCAGTTAACTTCCTAACAGGTGTTTTGTTTTTAAAGCCAGAACAAGTCAGATTTATTTATTTAGGAGCATATGTTTTGGAGATGAATGGGGCAGTCCAAGAGCTTCAGCTTACCCAGAGACTTTGACATATAGTAATCCTGAAGTAAATTCTGTGTGTATGTATGTGAGCAATTAAGTAAATAACAGTGAGGGAAGTAATAAAACCATTGAACTTCAGAAGAACCTGAAATATCAAATGAGTCATTTGAAGTAAAACCATGGTGTACTCTAAAAAATTTGAATGCTCTGCAGGTTAAACTACTTAAAACTTTTTAATAGTTATAGGTAATTTAATGTAGTGGCTAAAAGCAGGGTTGAGTTGAAACCCAGTTCTGGTACTTAGTAGCTCTTGGACCTTGGGCAGGCTCTTGAGTCTTTGCTTCAGTTTCCTCCTCTGTTAAACATGGGCATAATGATAGTTTTCCTATAGGGTTGCCATGAAGAGTAAATGCTAGATTCAGGTAAAACATCTAGAAGATGAGCAAGCGCACATAGTAAGTTATATGTGTTTGCAATTATTTTCACTGCATATTAGGTATATTTTAGTCATATAATTAGATAAAATAGACTCTTAGGAATTCTCTGGGAAATTGACAAGGCGTATATAGACTTTTTTCTATAGAAATATAATCTAGGTTACAAACTGGATTTACAAATGAAACCTTGGGACATAAAAGTTTATAAATTAGAATTGGTTAGGATCCAAATTATTTAATATTTGCTAAATTAAAGCCGTTAATAGTAGTTGTTCCCTGAAGGCATGAGGTCCTATATACTTAAAGCTTATGTATAAGTGATCAAAATCACTAACTCCATTCATGAGTGAATAGCCCGAATACTTGAATGTGAAAAGAATTGTTTCTAGTAATCAAAGTTTAAGAGCAGCCAAGAAGAAATTATTTTGGCTTCAATAGGTAAGAACTGTAAGAGTAACTTTGGGTAGAATTGTGCCTTTGTTATTTTGTAGGCCTGATGCATTTAGTTGTTCCCCAAAACTGCTGTCAGAAAACATAATCACATGCATAAGCCAATTTCATGATCTTAGAAGCACAAACTAAAGTGTACCTGCTAAATTCTCTTGCTTTTGGAGGTCTTGAATATTTAAGGATTCACATAGTATGCCTATGATAAGTGCCCAGTAAATATTTGTTGTATGGATGAGTTCTCATACACAGTTAATCCTGTAAGCATGGGAGAAGGGGACATAGAATACCCAGGATGACCAATGAGTAGATAACTTGTGATAATGGTCCAAAGTAGGATGTTGACAGAGGGAATGGGGGCGAGGGATAGGGAAAGAATAGATGCAGTAAACACTGCAGAAGAAAAATTAATAAAACCTGGTAACTGAGTAGCTATGGAAAAAATAATTGTGATCAAATTAACATTTAAAATCATACTCACAAGCAGCCTCCTTTGTTGAGGCATCATATGTTCTTCATGTCTTCTTCTAACTTATAGATTCATTATCATATTCTCTACATTAACCTTTACCTGAGTACTTACTTTTCACCTAGCAAACAGAACTAAGCTAGACCAGAAAAGGTCAATATACACGTGGGCATGTGCATGTGTGTGTGTGTGTGTGTGTGTGATGGGGGGGGTTGGGGGAGTGGTGTTAATAGGGAGTGCCTCTTAGCATTGTTGAATTGCTTCTGCAGAAAATTGGGAAAAAATGATTTTATTATATTACCTAAGATAGCAGCTTTTATGCCAATAGTCATACTTTATACAACTTTGAAGATGAATTAAGGACAGTACCTTAGGGATTGGTAATTATTCAAACATGAACGTCATGAATATTCTGAAAATAAAAGAAAATCTAATTTAGGAAATGAAAGTGATAGGAACACTGTCATTAGTTCTTATAATAAGAGGTCCGGAGACTCATTAAATATCTTTCCCAGACTTTTATATCTGTTTTATGGTGTTAGTTATTCAGAGTTATTGTTGATATAGGTTAGCAACTGCAGAAATTTCTCACATATTCTTGCAGATGGTGTTTAATAGACAGGAACATAGGCTATTTCACTGGTTAAAAAAAAACCCAAAACATTGCTCAGCATCTAGTCCAAGTCCGAGGGTTGTTATACTTAACTGAACTGCATAAATTGAAGATTTCTGTCTCCTGGTTTCTTCATAACCTTACACGAATCTTCTTTATCTCTGAACCTAAGTTTCTAAATTTGCAAAAAGTATAATGTGGTATTTTCAGCTCAGTGCCAGGAGTCCTTTAGTTCTTGAATTAATTCTCTGTCAACAATACTTCCTGCTCTTTCTTGTCCATGTATTCAGATAATTATCCAATCTGCTCATAACAATCTTTCCTGTTTATAAATATTTTTTCTCTTGCTGTTAGTCATTTACTTTTTCCCAGGAGCTCACCTGACCCTTTCCTAAACTATTTCTTTGTGAACATTTCCCTTTTAGTTGTAATTTGTACTTTATTACTCTGTAGTTCTCTTTTTCCCTTCTTTGAAACCAACTGCTGTCATTTGTTTTGCTTTCTATATTGTAATACTAAATATTTTTGATGTTGCTGGCTTTATATTTTATAATAACTTTTTATGAACTTTCAGGGCTTTCGTGTGTGGGGTTTTTTTTTATGAATAGTATGCATTCACCTCTAATGCCTAGCACTCAATGATTTTGTTAATTAACATTCTTAGATAGTATATCCTGCATAGATCTTATGCTATATTTTACTGATTATTGTATCTAATGTTATTTGCTGATGTGGATGCATTTATCATACTTGCTTGTTTTGTTCCCTGTTTGTTATGTAGAGCTCTGCTGCTGAATAATTCGTCAGCCTAATCCTGAGTAAATTGATACATTATTTGTTAAAATTTCAAAATTTAATAAATAAATAATTAAAGCACGCTTGTATTCAAGTACGAATCCATGAGTATTCCAGAGACATTAATTTATAAGTGAGAGCCTCCATATTAAGAGCACATGAGGTCATGGCTATCTGGGGCACCACTAAGTGACAGTATCACTAGTCACAGGTTGAAGCAAATTGTCTATGCGGGCTGAATAGGACTGCAAAGCACAGGCAGCCTGGAACAATTGTTTTCTTCATGGGCAGACAAAATGTATTCTTCTTAAATAGGAGAGCCTGCTATCACTTTTGAATAATGAGTTGACTGACAAACATATTGTAAAGAATAGGATGATTTTTTAAATGTCTTTTTCTTTCTGCCCTCTTCAGAGCAACTGTTTTTCATTACCACTGTGGTCTGTTTCAGGGCTTATATTCCATAATAGTTGCATATGGAAAATGGTGAGTCTGTCATCACCTAACTGTGTAACAGTAAAAAATACTAAAGTAAATTTTTTCTTGGTAATTATTGGTAGATCTGCTTCCTGGTTATACTACTATAGATACATTATCAAAATATTTTAAGAATATTGTCTGTAGTCTGGCATATTCTGGTGCATTATTCATTCATCTTCCAGCATATTAAGTACCTACTATTTTTCAGGCAAAGTAAATCATATGAGGTTAACTCTATGAATTAGTTTAATATGCATTTTTCTTCTTTTGATCTAAAATGAAGATTCAGTTGGGAAACAAAAAACAGCCAAAGGCGTCTCATCTCCACAACTGTTCTTGTTGATATCAGTTAGCAACTTCTGAAGGAAGAGAACTATAAATAAGTTTCAAGATTGATTTACCACCCTCAAAGACCATGATTTAATTGGAGAGTTAAGACATATTTATAAAATGTATCTTGCTACAATAAATGATATGATATATGTAGGATGACCTTATAATTTATTATGTAGGTTGAGATACTTTTGAGAGTAAAAGGGAGCACTGTTCATCAGAATAGTAATACCACAAGTGTAAATCAGAGTTGTCCCAGGCAAACATGGATATATAGGACTGCTTCAGCACATGCCCATGATTGAGTAGAAACACTTGAGTGAGGAAGGAGCAGTGCAGGCTAGAGTGGTCACATAGGCTACAGAAGGAGGCAATAGAACTGAGTGAGCAGAATCAGGAATTCATTCCTGTGATTCTTGGCAGGATAGGATTTATAATGAGTTTATCAACTTGGCTGGAATAGAAATTTGTTAGGGAAATAGTAGTTGGATTGGATTGAGAAGTTTGGACTATGAACTATGAGATCTTAAGTTACTTAACGTCAGCATCCCTGCTACAACAGGGAGCTGGTAGTACCTAGCTCCTAGGGTTGTATAACAATTAACTGTATACCTCATGCAAGGTACTATATACTGCTTGTAAGTGATCAGTAAATGTTAGCTACCTGTAGCACAATGACAAAATTTTAAACTGTCAAAATTGTCTGGCAATGTGCAAGATGAAGTTTGGGGGTGAGAAAGGCAGCAAAGAGAACTTGAAACAATCTAGTAACCCAGTAAAGGGGAAAAAAGAGTAAATGATGATGCTGAGCCTTCAGGCCTGAGTAACCGAGAGACCAGAATTTAGCAGAAATAAATAAGTCAGGAGGGATACCTATTCTTATTTAGGAAGAAAGAATTGAAACAGATCAATTTTGAAGGGAAAGCAGGCAGTTGGAGAAATGAAATTTGTGCCCCATGGAGAATTGGTTTGGGAATGTTCCACATAGGTGGCCATTGAGTGAAGGGGGTTAGATGGGATCTCTGATAGAGCGTTGGGGAAGAAAAGATTGATGAGGGAACCTTGGAGAGCCCATATATGGAGTACAAGAGGAAAAAGAACAACTAAAAGAGAGGGTCAAAAGCAGGAATAGTAAATAGTATTCCCCAAAGCATGTTTTACCAAAACCTAGATCTGTGGGATGGTAACAGGTACTATGGGAAAGAAAAATTGGTTCTATGGTTAAATACTGCAACTGTGTTAAAGTTAGATGAATTTGTTCACTGCAAGAATTCTCTGGGTCTTTAATATGTTAACATATATGGCAAATTTCCAAAACAGGAATATATGAAGCAGTGTTTTGCAAATTCACCTGACCACTGAACTGTTTTCTCTCCCACAATACTTCATGGAGTGTAGTGTTTCAGAAAATACATTTGGGGAATTACAAAAACCTAATGAGGAAAGACTTTCAAGAAGGAAGGAATAAATTGTGTCAAATGTTACAGAGAGATTAAGGAAGATGAGAAAGGAGAAGAAGCTATTTCATGTCTTTTATTAGATGGTCGTAAGTGACCTTCAAGAGTATGTATGGTTCAGTAAGTGGTTTCAATAGGCAGATTTATAGGGAATTAAAGATCAGAGTTAGTGATGAGGAAATGAAGGCACTGGGTTTGCATCATTCTACCTCTATTAATTCAAATAAAAAATGACTGATTGGAATAACCTGGTCATTACTGAATGCTTATGTATTCTACAAATATTTTTTTATCATATATAGTAGAATTGTTATATTTCTAAATAACATGCCTATTTTAGAGCTGGAAGGGACTTTTAACAGTCATCTAGGACAGTCCCTCAGAGAACCATTAGTTTCACTTTTATAGGGCAAAGGCACACATTAAAATTATTTTGTTTTCTAGCCACAGCCATGGCATCAAGTCTAAGCCATTTTCCAAAAAAAGGTTATGGAGAAATATGGCTTTCAAATGTGTGTTTTCAAGATGTCCATCTTAATGTGAGTTTTAGTCAAATATTAAAGACCATCTCTGGAAATATCCTTTCATACAGCAGTGATGCAGGTATTTAATTCATAGTCATAACTATAAAAAAAAGTCACCTTGGCATCCTCTAACAATAAGTATAAATAGGTTATTTTAATTAAAACTGTTTCAACATTTTTTATGATAAAATATTATGCCATAAGACTGATGACTGATTTTTCATTACACTCAAATGAGGCTCCACATCAACATATTACGCCCAACAAATTTGAAATTCAGTAAAGAAACTTTTTCAGTGGCCTCTCTGTGTTAGCCACACTGCCTGCTGAGGCAGTTGAAGGCTTTATAGCAAATTCTGTACTGATTATGTTTTGGTCATCTTTGTTTCTTCTAAGGCATCTAGCGTAGTACCTTGTTTAGTAAACATTTGTGTATTCCATCATTTGAAGTGTCATCTGAAAGTAGAATCATAGGTCCCTCTTCCCCTTATAGATTCAAAAAGTCATTTTGGCATATGAAAGATTCTGAGAAGTTTTGCAGTGAAGAAACTTGGAATTTTTTTGTAAATAGTTTTTGGCTTTCCAATTGTAGTGAAATACACATAATATTTACCATCTTAACTATTTTTATACTTTGTATAAAGTGAAATACTTTATTATATCAGAATTACTTAGATGAGATTTCTCTCCAACTGACTTATTATATTTCAGTAATTTAAAACATCAGAGGATCAAGATTAATTATTAATGGGAAATTATTTTTTCAACAAACCACTGTCTTTGTGATCTTAGCCATTTTTAAATGTACAGTTCAGTGTATATTCGTAATGCACAACCATCACTGCCATCCCATTTCCAGAACTCTTTTCATCTGGCAAAACTGGAAGTCTGTAATCATTAAACATTAACTCTCCATTTCCCTTCCCCCCAGCTCTTGGCAGACATCTTGTTTGAATTTTTTAACCTGGCATTTCCAGATTTATTTTACAGTATATAAGAATGCTTTTTTTCTCTTAACATTTACTTATATTCCCTAGAAGCTCTGTCACTCAGAGAAATAGAATTAGTTTTCAGCTAGTGTATAGCAGATTAAGGAGTATTTTGTCTCAAAAGTTGTGTGAATCCTAAGAGAAAAGCAAGACCTTCTGGAGTGGCTATTTGAATAAGACGTAAGTCCAGTATTTAGGAGAATGTAGGGGGAGCTTGGGAGGGTGTTTGGGGAGACACTGAAGTATGCTAGAACAAACCCTGACCTCAGAGAGAAAACCTGGACTGTACTATTCTGGTTCGCCACTAACTAGCTAGTCTCCTGGGGCCTCTTTTCCCTTGTCTATTCGCTGTCTGCAAACTGGATGAATTTTGAGACTCCTTCTAGTCTTAAGTATTAAAAGTTGAATGAATGAGGAAAATTGTAAAAGGCATGAGATTTAAAGTAGTACTGAGAATTTGATAATAGCATAGAAGAAGTATGAGGGAAAGAATCTGGGAATTGATACCCCCAGCAAAAGGGCAAGCACTCACCTCAAGGGGAATGTGGTGTGAGGCTCAAATGATGACAAGCCCAGACAAATACAAAAGATACAGAAATCTAAAAGATTCATCCTATGTCCTACCCTGTTTTATCGTAGTTCTAGGTGATTAGAGGCAAGAGAAAGAACTGTATAGTAGATACTAAAATAGGATGTGTGCTAGAACTACTCAGATGAGGTACTATCTGTAAGGAAAACTTCTGGTGCATAGTTGATATTCAATAAATACTAATTTCCTTCCCCGTGATTTTAGGCTTTTAGCCAAAAAATGTACACCATCCTATTTTTACTAACAGGAGATGGACAGAGAAAAGAAAATTGTCATCCTCCTGAAATAATGTGAACATAATGTTACGAATATAGGAAAAGGTACTCTCTCCCTTCCCCAGTGTCCTCTTTATTGCTTTGTCTTTGCCAGTTCTCTTTCTCCTATCTATAATTTAATATCTTCAGTGCTTGGTTGACAGAAACAGTTGTACTGAACTGTTGCTCTTAATTAAGTGAGTCATAAGACCTGAAAGTCTTTCTCAAAACAAAGGTTTCCCTAGATACAGATCCAGTGTCCCAGAGAGACTACTTTGGTTTCATTCAAATTCACTATTTAGTTAATAGTATGTATAGGAAATCAGACAACTACACTTGCATATTGAAATCTGGTTAAAGCAGCTAGTTTGAATCCTACAGTCAGGTTTTAAAGTGATATAGAACTGTAATTCAATTTCAGAACCCACATGTTTTCTATTTATAGGATTTGGAACTTGAAAAATTGTAATTTTAAGAATAATTTGCAGGGTTTCTCAAGAAAATACATTGTTCAGTCTTCACATGAAATTTTAATTATAAAAAAGTCTCCCAAACTTATTTTAAAATAAATATGTATTATAAAGTAAAGAGAGACCATTGTATTGTTAGTATAATGTGATCTACTTAACTAATGATGGTTATGATGATAATGATTGATAACTTGTGATAATAGCTAATTAGACACCGACTGTGTGCCAGGCACCAAATGCCTTATAAATTTTGAGTTACATTATTTGATTCTGAACTGTACTTATAAGAACCCAGTGGTTTCTTTGTTTCTTCAGTGATGAGGAAAAAAATTCAATCTACATTTTCTAGTCGGCAAGTAGGCTAATTTAATCTTGTTGTTAATTCATTTGCATAACTCAACAGTTTCTTGTTTGTGTTCAGTGCTCAAAAAATAATTTAATGAAGAAATAGTTGACAGGGTCATATAATTTAAAAAGCATTCAATGTTGCGTTGGAATGTTGTTCTCTACCTATATTTTTAAAATGAGTTAAATATTCTGGAAATTCACATTCCAACTAAAATGAGATGTCATAAAAGTCTAGCCTCCCCTTTGCCTATTGTTCAGGTTAGGTAAGTGTTTTTACAAATAAAAAGGAATTCCACTGAGTTTTTACCTATAAAGATTTCATATTTCATGTATATTAGAATCAACATCATGCTGAGTATTAAAAAGAATATAGAAAAAGATCCTGTAGTTTCAATCCATTTAGCAAATCCCAGTTCACTTTAGTTTATGACTCCATAATACAAGTAAATTCATAGACAAGAATTCAGGTGTATTTTCTTAGAAGTTAAAATCTGTTTCCATGGATGCTTTATATAACTTCTTCATAAATAGGATTGCTTCTATTCCAGTGGGGAATAGGAATGCTTCTTAGCTTCTCTAATTCTATTTTGAAATTCTTTTTCTGTTTCTTCAAAAATTTAGTTTCATTATTTCATCCAGGAGGATGAGGCTCAGGAGGATTTATTTATGCTGTCCTGTCTCAAACACATGTAAGCCACAGTGTGTGTGGATTGGGGTGGGGAGTGTGGGGCACCAAGCATTCCATGCACAAGAAACCACCTGTGTAAAGGCCTTAAGACAAGTAAGAACTTGGCACTTTCGAGGAACTGAGAGAAGATACCTGTGGTTGGACCATAGTGAGGGCAAGAGTGGTTGAGATGTTGATGGAGAATAATATGGAGACATTGGTAAGGAATTTGCTGGGACCACCTGGTTCACTTGACCCGAGTGGTTAACATCAAATATTGTGTTGTTAGCACATTCAGGTTCAAATCTTAGATTATCCACTTACTAAAGTCTCTAAATTCATTCCTACAACTCTAAAATGGGGTAGTAATACCCGCTTCAGAAATGGGCTAGGTGAGTCGTAACTAAGGGCAATACCCGAAATACAGTAAAACCACACAGTAAATGGCAAGTGTTAGCATTTCTCCTTCTTTGTTCACTGTGCCATATAGACCTTACTCTGGAATGTCAGACTCACAGGTCCTCCTTTTGTTGTTTTAAAAATTAATTCAGCTAATATTTATGAGCACTTAAAATTTTATATCCTAGTTACCCTCTCCCCCATAATTATGTTTTTTTGTCTCTCTCGCAGCTTCAAGGTTACAAAATCCTTAAGGCACCAAGCACAGTGTCTGTTTCAGAAAACGTTTGAATAAATGAACAACTAAAAGAAAGTTTATGAAATATGTGATTACCATATTTTAGCACTGCAGTTGTTTGAATAATTTGTTTTAAAACAGTCCTATGTAAAAAAAAAAAAAAAAGCACATTTCTCCCTCATTCCACTTTTCTGTAATGTTTAGCAAAAATTCAAAATACGCCATTTATAAATCTGTAACTCTAGGAACAAGAAAACATGCTTATCTATTTAAAAATTTATACATTGTCTTAAAATAAGTCACTGGTAGACTTATATCCTTTTTTCTAGATCAAGTAGCTATTTTCATACAATGTTATTTTTTAAAAAGCATTATTCATCTTCAAATGCAAATAAGAATAAGACAGACATATAATACCATATAAATCTTCAGCCAGTTGAGTGCCAGTTTTTTAAAACATCTTATTTGGAGATATTTATAGATTCATATGCACTTGTTATAAGAAATAGTACAGAGAAATCCCATATACCCTTCACCTGGGTTTCCTTGCTGGTACTGTCATCTTAACGTAACTGTAGTACAGTCTCAAAGTCCACAGACTTCATTCAGATTTCTCCAGTTTTTTATGTACTTGTTTGTGTGTATGCGTTTAGTTCTGTGTAGTTTTATCACATGTGCAGATTCATATGACCACTCACCACAGTAAGAGACAGAACAGTTCATCACAAGTGTCCCTTGTGCTTCCCTTTTATAGATAGAGCCACCCCTCCCCCTTCCCCTCTTCCTAAAACCTCGCTACCACTAACCTATTCTCCATTCCATAGTTTTGTCATTTCAAAAATATTATATATTTGGAGTCGTATAGTATGTAACCTTTTGGGGTTGGCTTTATTTAGTCTGTATAATCCCCTTGAGATAAATTGAGAGCTTTTAAAAAGTGACTTGCAAAGAAAGTCTAACATCTTTCCACTGGCCACTTGCGCTTGCCTTTTAGCAAAAAAAGGCAGGAATGAGCACTACAAAGGCAAAAAAGTTCTTTATTTGAATGTTGGGAATTCCTTCCCTCCCTCCATTTCTCCCTGCCTTCCCTCCTTCCTTCTTTTTTCTTTCTTTTTAAGATTTTATTTATTTGATAGAACATACAAGGGGAGGGCAGAATTCCTTTTCTGATCAACCTGTTGATCTCTTGGTAGAAAACAGTCATATTTCTTTTACAGGGCATGGTCTATCTCCATACTTGTCTGTTTCATTTCCAAAGCCCACTCGAGTTCATCTTCCACTTTCCATGTTTACTTCCTCTTTTTTCAGCCTGACGAGTTGAAAACAGATTGTTGTGTGAATTAAGTTCTAGAGATTTCTCTAGATTGTTATAACCTGACAAATAGAGATGACAATTTGACCAAAAACAACTTTTTTTTTTAAACTGAAATACATGCATAGGAGAGTTCTTGTCATTTCCATTGGCCATACAGGAAATGATTAAGGTTGCTACCTCACTAAAAGTCTTGTTTGGATTTTTTTGCCTCAAAAGTAACTATGAGGGGCACCTGGGTGGCTCAGTGGGTTAAAGCCTCTGCCTTCAGCTCAGGTCATGATCCCAGGATCCTGGGATCGAGCCCCGCATCGGGCTCTCTGCTCAGCAGGGAGCCTGCTTCCTCCTCTCTCCTGCCTGCCTCTCTGCCTACTTGTGATCTCTGTCTGTCAAATAATAAATAAAATATTAAAAAAAAAGTAACTATGAAATGTATCATTCATTTGGATAATCTGAACACCATCCCTTGGAAATTTTATTACATAATAGGAGCTCCATCTCATATCAAGTAATTTGGAGTCTTGATTAACAGTTTTATTTTTAGACAAGTATGTACATGTAGTATATCACATTTTAAGCTGTAAATAAGAGTTGTTTTTAATCCATTGTCAATGTGTCAAGAATTCTAGGACCCCACAAGCAAAAGTTCTTTTAAGGTATTTTATTGACTTAGCATGGCTTCAAAGAAGTAAAATAATATTTCATTAACAAATACTTAAATAACATAATCTTTTAAGGGAAACTAGCTCACATTTATAGGAATTGCCATACATTTACTGAGAGGAACTATAATTGACATTATTTATCTGAATAAGCTTGAGAAAGTTCTTACTATTATATAGGAGTAATTAAGTACTGACCACCCTGTGTATCCAGATGTTCATCTGGGTGACTGCTTTCAAGATGTTTTCTAAAGAAAGCATAGATAGTGTTTTCCTCCTTTGGTGTTATAGCCGTAAGGTACACTTGCCTATGTACTGGGGCAGATGAATACTTCTAGTCTCGGAGCAAGGTTGTCACCCAGACATAAACATAGGAACAAGTCCAGATTCATCCAGTAATCTTCCATATCAATAATCCTGTCTTTAGCTTCATTTAAAAATTAGGAACAATCAGAATTAATTTTGCTTTTAAAAATGCCTTACTAAATTATAGTATTTTATATAAACATGTTATATATAAACATGTTATATAAACATTTATATAAACATGTTACTGACAATGAAGATCCAGAGCCTAGCAAATTAAGCACTGAGGTGTTTACATGTTGGAACTATCCCTATGTCCATACAACTACCAAAAAATGATTATTAACCATTCCCATTCTTCTTTTTTTTTTTTTTTAAGACTTATTTTATTTATTATTTTAAGAGCAGGGGTTGGGAGAGGGAGAGAGAATCTCAAGCAGAGCCCCTTCTGAGCTTGGAGCCTGATGCTGGGCTCCATCTCACCACCCCTGAATTTACGACCTGAGCTGAAATCAAGAGTCAGACTCTTAACCGACTGAGCCACCCAGTTGCCCCCTCCTATTCCCATTCCACATAACACAGCATTTGATAAAATGCCCAGAATGTTGAAACCTTCATTTGAGTCTTAGTGCTGACCTTTCCAGTCTACATTTCCACTTGCTTATTGAAACTAAAGAAACTAAAATATTAGTCAACAAATATTAAAGACCTACTATATGTCACCCATTGTACTAGGCAGCAGAAGTGTTTCAGGCAATGTGTGACTTCACTCAGCAATTTAAGTTTGTGGGTTTATTGCTGTTATTTTCAATTTGGGACATGAACTTCCTTCCTGAAGCAGTCTTTAACTGTTATTGTCAGTTTTAGATTGTTTTAAATGTAATATTTGATGATTTCTTAGATTTATGTATTTATAGACTTAGAGTTTTCATATTTTCTTTTTTCCCTACCCAAAGGGGTAATTAAGTTCTCAGTAGATTTTGAAATCTTACCTTGCTTTTATCTTGTTTTGAATTTGTAGCCCAGAGTTCTACCATGAGTTACAAACTTTAATGTTTTCTGGGGCCAGGCAGGTATCATAAGTGTATGAAGCAGGCCAGTGTGAGGAAGTAGGGCTTAGTAGGGTCTGTGTCAAACGAAAACGTTTATGTCCCCCTGTAAACATTAAAAAAAATGTTTTTAAATCTGTCAAACACAGCTAGAGGCCCAAAGTTTCCAACATTCTGAAAATCTAGATGCACATGAATTCTTTAGACCATTGATTTTGAAACACAAAAATGAAATAATCAGTTTACTGGTAACAGTGATATATATTAGTTTTAAAATAAATGCTGGGAATTTTGCTGCATGAACCATTTATGGTGTGGGTGATGTGTATTATTTAGTTTAATATATTGTGGACACCTTTCCATGTCACATCATGTAGATCTATACCTCATGTTGTTTAACAGCTACAGATTTCCATAGTAAGGATATACCATCAGCTATTTTTCCATTTCCATATTGATGGATAATAGGGAAAGTCTGAAGTATGCTTTGGCGTTGTCTTTGCAGATTCTAAGAATTAAGTCCTTTTTCCTCCCCTTTTCTTTGTTACTTTTAAACATTATAATTTGAGTAAAAGCCCAATAGAAATTAGTTTTGAACTTAAAAGACGATTCTGAGAAAAAGTAGATTTATATCATTTACATAACTCTTAGGAAGCTTGAATTTAATTATTTTTTTTCCTCATTAAACACATGGCTGAACCATTATGAGGGGCATAATTTCTTGGACATTAATGGCCGAAGGGCCCTTATATAATAGTGTGATTCCATTAAAAGATTCCGTATAAATTCAAAGTATATAGTATATATTTATCAATATCACATATAAAGAGACAGCTATAAATAGTGTATCTCTTGAGAACTGAAATTCATATTGTAGAGATCTTGCGTTCCTTGCTTTAAGAATCACTCATTACTTGTTTGTTTTACAAAATAAATAAGTGGTGCTTTCTTAAAATTTAATCGTTCTTATAAACTTACTTGAATTTTGTTCAGAAGGAACTTAAAAAGTTTCTGGATTGTATTACTGTATTACTGATTGTATTACTTCCTGTATTATGCTCTTTGGTCTAATTTCAAATTTCATTCTGGTTTAAAAGGGCAGAAAGAAGTTCTTACTGGACATACAGAAAGAGATTTTTCACCTGGAATATAGATTTCTTTTTCTGTTATCTTCTTAAAAACTTTTTATGGAAATAGAATGCACATACAGTTAGAATATAATTTCTAGTATAGAATCTAGTTCTTTTCCATCTAATATGGGATCCAGTCACATTCCAGTAAATGAGGAATTGTTTGTGCTTAGCACTTTTCTAGAGGAGATATTTTATAACTTTCAGTACATTTGAGGCACTGGGAATGGCATTGGCCATGTTGGTGGTAGATAGTAAACCTGGCCTCTAAATGACTCTGTGGTAGGCACCAATTTATCCATTGTAGACTTGGCCATCTTAAAGATCTTCTGGCATTTTTTTAGAAGGAAAAAGTATTGGTAACTGAAGAAGAGAGCTTGGCTAACCTGGGACCAGGCACAATTCAAACCGGTACAATGACATTCTCTGTTCTTTATATATAAAGAAGCTGGGCTAGTCCCAGGACTCAGCTCTGGACTAGACCCAGCTTTTGGGAAGGCCTTTTTCCTCTCTTAACAGAGGCCCAGAAGTGTAGAAAATCCCACTTGCATTTCTGTAACTTATAGGGAAATGAGTGATGTCATGGTTTTTAAAAATAACATCAAGTTAATTATGGATAGAGAAAAAAATTTAAAAATGAACATTTAGAAATGTTTTACAAAAGGTATAAACAGACATATTTACTTGGAGGTGTAAATTCACTGGACCACAAAAATTTTAATTTACCTTAGGTTATTCACTGAGGATGAATCTCTGTCCTTTGTCACTCATAGCTTCTCCTCTGTCCTCCCACAATAAATGATCGGGCATTTGGGTTTAACATATTATTGATTCCTCCTTTAACCATTGTAAAGTTCTTTACTGTTTCTGGTTAATTTGTTTACATTTGAATAATTTTTGTAGGATAAAAAGTTATATTAATTCATTGTTTCCCCTTTATTTTTTCTAAGTAGATTATCAACTAAATTTTTCTTCTGTTTAGTGATGTGACCTGCAGCTTCACCACTTTTGTTAGTTTTTCAGTGGAAAATATGTATGCTAAAGTAACAGTTATAACCTACAAAAGCCCAATTCTGTTCCAACTCTGAACATTGTTGGAGTAGTTGAAATATAAAAGCATAACGAATTTTGGTTTTCCTTTATTTATTGTGACAAACATATCTGCCCCCCCATATATTTAAACAATGGAAATGAAATCATATGCCAAATTGTCATTCTTTTAAAAAAAAGTCTTTACAGAATTTAAATAGATAAAACCAGAAAATAGCATTAGTAATAGTTCAGAATGTGATTGAAATGAAAAGCCTAGGAGTCATTTTTATTTACTTTCAAAATTTCAAGATTTGTATTAAAAGAATCCTTGTCTTCTTTCAGATAAATTTGCGCCTCATCTTGGTAAGCGGGAAAACAAAAGAGTTCCTGTTTTCTCCTAATGATTCTGCTTCTGACATTGCAAAGCATGTGTATGACAATTGGCCAATGGGTGAGTGGTGTTTTTCTCTTGAGAATGAATAATGTTAATTCTTTATGCCCTACCTGTTTCGCAAACATTTTGAAAAAGTTATAAAGATTTTTTAAAAAACAAATAATTGAGAGATTAGTCTTCGGAGTTCAAGGGGAAGGAACACTTTATCTGTCACTTTGTTCTTCAGCTACTTCATTGCAAAATGGGGAAGGAGCCAGTATGCAAAATCTGTTTTTGCCTTAGAACCATTTTCATGAATGAAAATTGTTTTTAAAAAGAAAAACACAAAGTTGCTAACAGATGCACATAACTTTCATATCAGTAAATCTGTTTATACCAAAACACAAAGTAAAAGATAATAAAAACTATTTTTAACAAGTTAAAATATTTTCTCATTGGTCTATCCTGTCTATAACCTATTTAAAATTGAGTTTGACAGAAGGTTAATTTCTAATTCATGTCACTTCGTGTGTCCTCTGAACTACAAGGGCAAGAAGGTATGAAATCCATTTATGCATTGCATTTTCAAGTCAGTATCCATGACAAACAAAATTTGAGGGAGTTGGGGAGTGGTATTCTTCCTTTCTCTGATTCTTTTCCATGTGATAAGACTTTGCCTTGCCATCCTACAGTGAGTCTTTAGCTTGTTTTTTTCCTTTGAACTTTCCCTAAGTCATCTTGGTCCTTTTTAGGGCATGTATTATAGTGATATCAATGTTTCAGCTGATTTAACTTAATTTTACTGGCCAGAGCAGTTTGGACTTTTAAGGGACAAGACTCATTTCAACAAAGAACACACTATATTCAAAATGAATCAATCAGATTAGTGTTTCTCAACCTTAAATAATATATGGAACTCCTTTAGAGGAAAAAATTCCTATAGATGCCCTAGTGCTGACTTAAATTATTTTTATTACAATTTTTTTTTAAAGATAGAAACATAAAACCCATTTAAGATGCTTTATCCTTATTAATGCATACGCAACCATAAGACTAAAACAGATCTAAAAAGAAAATGCAAATATAATTCTAAAACCAATAATATTCAAAGTAACAACATTAATGATATATTTTTGCTAAAACCAACTCACTGCTTATGCCATGAATATAGTACTGTTGAGTTTGGCATGCCTCTGCTCCTGCTTGCTCTATGACGACCCAGTTATCTGCAGATTCACCACTAAACCTTCATTTACAGTGTGCCCGATTGTCATTTAGCCTTCACTTGGCAAGAATGCATTGTTTATCTATTTAGTCAACCTCTGTTCTTTTCTTACTAGCCTCTTGACAATTAAAGAAGTACTGCTTGGCGCCATAAACTGTGTATTTGGGCAATAAATCCCAAGACTGTAGTTGGTTATAAGGTGATTATTTGAATTATCTAGATAATCTCTTCCAGATTATCATTAAAATGAAAACAGGGTTTAAAACTTCTTGAGGAGGACTTTCAGAACCATGCCTCTGTTGTTCTTGAACTCAGGATTCATAGACATACATATAAGAAAAACTGATTTGGACAAATACTTTCAATTGACTGGATCTTTCTTCCCTTGATAGTTAAGGGACTAGTCAATGTTAGTTCCTAAATCAGGTTAGAGGTAAGAAAGGAATTCAGAAAAGCTGAACTAGACTAAACTTGGGGCTCTTAGGATATGGGAATTTCCTCATAGCCAGGCACAACAGTAACTAGGAAAAGCATTTTTAAATACTTGTCTAATAGTGATGTTATACTAAATGTGATGTAGAAGATTACTTTTGTGATATGGGGAGGAGAGGGTAAAGATCAGTTTTGACATCTATGGTATTGTAGAAAAGATTACACAAGACAAAAAAGGGCAGTTCCTCCAAAAAATTTATGTTTAGGGAGCAGCATTATAACTTGTGGTTTAAAAAAAAAAGTACTTTTACCTTCATAATTGTTTGACTTAGATATTAGAATTACTTTTAATTCCTTAAGAATCCTGATTAATAATAACCAAAGGCAGGACTCAAATGCAGGTGTTTACCATAAATAGTGTCCTAAATCAGTGAGCCAGCCAACTACCAGCATTGGAAATTGATTGTATCAATCCCACCTTACTTATTTTCACACACAAATTTTTGAGCCCGGCCTCTCCTAAGTTTGCTGCTTCACCCAGCAACTTTAGGCAATGCAGAGAAAAAAATTTTTATTTTACCTAAAACATTTAAATTAACAATCTATTTCTACATTTTATCTCATAATAGGTCAGCAAATGTAAATATTTGTTGGCGCTAATAATGAAAGTATAGTAAATATTAAATTGGTAGAAGGAAACACTTGGTGCCATATATTTTTGGAAACAGTTTTTCTTGGTATGCTCTTAGGCAGTTTAGTGGAATATAGTTAATAGGTAGAATAGCTCTTACCAGCTCAGAGGTCCAAAAAAAAATCTGCTAAATATATGTTACTAGTTGCTGAAATTCCTCCTTAAAACATTGTCCTATAGGTCTCTCTAAATTACAGATCCTCTGAAAGGAAAAGGTAGATAGCATATTAAACCCAATGAAGTATGTAGAAATCACAACACTCTGTATAAAATAATGAAGTATGTAGCTTCAAGTTTTGCATCTCAAAAAAATACTTATAGATTTTTAGAGTATTTTTTTCTAATGAATTAGACACTGTCATTTGTCTTTATATGTATAGACACTTCCATCTTGACCAGGAATAGTCTGTTAAATGGTAATTTTGGGAGCAATGAATTCAGAGTAATCCATACTAAGGCTTAGTTGATCTTTCTTCTAGAAGAAGAGTTAGTTACCTGGGAGCACTAGTGTCAGAAGGCAACAGAGGCATACAAGTGGGGGAGGAAGGACCAGGAGAAAAAGCACGGGGGAGGGGAGGGGGGAGTGCTAGAAAAGAAAGGACTCCGATTTATTTCTCCTGTCCCATTTCTGTTGTGCTGAGTCAGTGGGAGGCACACTTTTATCAAATTCATATTCATCATTTTGAACACTCAAAAGGAAAATAGAAGAATACTTCTATTCTGTCACTTCTCTTTAGGATATTTTAAACTCATCCTTGTGTTGACAGCTCCTTCTTTAGGAAACAAACACATCATACAAGAATTCTTGAGAAAGATAATAATGGAATTCTCAAATCTTTGTCACAATCAGAGCTTAAATTATTACATCTACCAGCTAGTGAAATCACTAACCCTGTATCCTATCACAATATCAGTGTCCTTAACTCATTATTTTAACAGAGTAGTATTCCATATTTCACTATAACAGAAGTTGTACACAAAATGAAATATTCTGCTACCTGTCCTACTAACCAGTTTTTTTGATTTTTATAAGCATATTTGAGTATACCTTGTAATATTTTTCAAGTTTCTTCTTCTGAATATTTTGGGTAAAGTGAACTTAAAGTGTTTATCACTTGGTTTCAGAAGACAAAATAATAAGTCAATATTATCCAAAAGTAAACATTGTTAATTTTTTATTTTTAAAATTTGTGTTCTCTAGTTTTATTGAGGTACTTTTTTGTTGTTGTTACTCTCTATATCAGTATATTAAAATCTTTGTTAAACTTATTGTCTCTAGCTTCAAATATATATTTTAACAGGTACAAAAATTGGAACATTATAGTATTTTCTGTTAATTACTGGTAATAGTAATTAATTTTCAAATGACATTTCTCTTTTCCTAGGATTAGATTTTTCCCAACTCATTCATTTTAATCTTTAAACTTCAGGACTATAAACAATGCAATAATACCTTAACACTGTCTCGAAATACACCTAACATATTCATTGCTTCTTTTCAGACTGGGAAGAAGAGCAGGTCAGCAGTCCAAATATTCTACGACTTATTTATCAAGGACGATTTCTGCATGGAAATGTCACATTAGGAGGTAATAGTCACCTTTGTAATGGGATTTAATGTCTGTCTCATGGCAGTGGCATTCATTTGTTTGTTTCAATGCTGTTGGCTGATTTTACAAAAAAAATTATTTCAAACTCATGAATTCTGCCTATTTTGGTAACTCTACTTCTTTACATTTTGCTTTCTGTTAAATTTTATTTTAGCACCGTGAGAAGTGTTTACTCCCTTATGAAATAAACTCTCTCTCATTAGACGTAAGAATCCATACCTATTATTTTGTAATTTTACTGTACTTCTGGATAATATATGTTAGATATAATAGTTTTAAGTTAAAGCCAGACACACAGAGTAGACAAAGTTTATGATAATGGATTTTCAGTCTGACTCTGTTATAATTGCCCATCTAGCAGAAACGAAGGTAAATGAGTTTCGCTAGAGAGACCTTGTAGTGTGAGGATTCAAAGAGCAGATTTAGAACCTAGTTACCGGAGTTGTGCCTTGGCTCCGCTGCTTCCTGCTGTGGAATCTTGGGGAAGATACTTAGCTTTCTTCATTGATAAAATGGGCTAACAATAGTGCCTACCTCCTAGGGTTAAATTATATATTCAAAGCACTTAAAACAGTACTTGGCACACAGTGAACGCTTCTTTGGTATCACTGCTCTTTATATGTGATTGGAGAAATATAGCTCAATAGTGCCCCCTTATGGGGTACATTCTCTACCATCAGCAGGTTTATTTTGTTTTTAGTTCCTGTATTTCAAATATACTCTGATAATTAGAAATTTGTAGGTAAATGAAGTGATCCACTTTAATATTTCTGTTTAAATATAGTCTGACTTTTTTTCTCTAAACCTATCAATGAAATTGATCAATATAGCTGGGTGTTTGGTAAAGGTTGAATAACATCCAACTATGTGGTTTTTTTGGTCACAATTTTTCTTTTTAGTTTCCCTTTGTTCTTGAATGTGAATAATAAAGGAGAGAGTACACAGGGTCATGGTAATTATCTTCAAATACTGGAATGGCTAGTGTGGAAGAGTAGGCTAGCTTTGTATGGCTTGAGACTTGCTCTGTATAACCTTGAATTAGACTTAAGACCAACAGCTGGGAATCAAAAGCAGACAGATACTGTTCACTACAAGATAGAATTATTTGAGCATGTCAAGCTGCCTCAAGAAAGAACAGACCACTAAGGGAAAAGAGTGAAATCTTTGTTACTGGTTACATATAAGCAGTAGGTACAGCCATAGGGTGGGGTTCAATCATTTTGTGGATGGTTAAACCAGGAGACCTGGGTATTCTTTGCCACTCTTGGGATTTTATGGTTCCAGTAAGTTTCAGGTTTAATTTTCTTTGTTACCAGGTTTAATTTTCTTTGTTACCAGGTTTCTTAAAACATAGCCCTGAATCCCCTTTTTTGAGATACATCTTTTTAGTTCCATAGAATTTCAGTCTACTAAAGAAAAGCTGTGATAACAGTCTTACTAAGGATAAAGAAGATCAGCTACAAGTTTGACACTCATTACATTACTGTTCATTCTTTCCCAAAATGTGATGGAGACTGTGGCATTCAGTCAGGAATCAACTGGGATACTTACTTCGAAATGCAGATTTCTACATGCTGGCTAGTTGGAGGAGAGCTCTCTGTCTCTGGCCCTTTCTTTCCCCCTCCCCTTTTCCCCATCGCCCAGTGTACTGCTGAATTGAAAGCCTGGGTGATTTTTATGTGAGGTTGAAAACTCCTGTTCTGGGAGTACCTGGGTGGCTCAGTCCGTTAAGCCTCTGCCTTCTGTTCAGGTCATGATCCCAGGGTCCTCAGAGTCTGCTTCTCCCCTTCTCCCTCTGCCCCTCCCCCGCAACTCGTACTCTCTCTTGCTGTTTCTCTCTCTCTCTCTCTCTCTCTCAAATGAATAAATAAAATATTTAAAAGAAAAAAAAAGTGCTGTTCTGGATATTGTCATAGTAGAAGCAGAAGTATCCACAGTGAAGGAAAGAGAAAACCTTTAAAATTCTTCCTTTCCCTTCTTTGAAACTGTTATCATCCATATCCACTAATTCCAGTTAAAATTCAAATGGAAAGGAAAAATAATAATCCCCATCAATCAAATCTGTAGCTTCAAATGGTAAGCCACTCAGCAGCTTCCCAGGCCTGTCCACACTTCTCTAAATGTACCTCTCCTTTCACTTCCCTGTTTTCTGAGATCTATCTTCCTTGCTTTCTCAAAATGATGATTTACTGCATGCTTTCTTTGTCCAAAGCCCTGAACGAAGCAGTGATCCTTGACTATTTCATTTAGTCAATACAGCTGTAAAGGGCAGGTGATAGAATTAGTGTCTCTATTTGGGTAGAGGAAACTGAGGCCAGGGGAGCAGGTAGATGACTCATTCATGACTCAGCTCACATTGGCAAATAGTGGAGATGTGATTTTCAACCCAGACCCAGCTTACTAGAGTCCAGGAGATGATAGGAGACTGATATGCAACTTGAAGTTCAGTCTTTCCCAGTACATTTGATGAAAAATTTTATAATCCAAAGCTCTATTATTTGCATTTTAATGTTAAATCAGCCGTAGGGGATGATCCAAAAAAGGCCCTCCTATTTCATCAAAGTGTGTATTTCTGGGCCATCATACTTTATTTGAACTTGAGAACTTAAGAGAATAGACCAAATAATGGCTGGCCAACTTTAAGTGAGCTAGAAACTCACCTTGATGATGAATAATATTGAAGATATTTAGGAGCCTTTTTCAATCTACATGTTAACCACCATCCTATGGAGCAAGACTTAAGAAGCAGGTAGCAGGAGGATCGCACTTGCTAAGTAATGATGGATGTCAGAACTAAATCATCTCAACTATGGAAATACCTTTAAAAGTTAGGTATACTGGCTGCTTCTAATTTTACACACAGAATAACAAAGAGATTCACCATGAAACTTAACGTCTGTATTTGCTTAAGTGGTTTGTGGATACATGGTGTGTGTTATATCATTCTATGTCTGAAGCATTTCATAATAAATTTTCTAATTATGAATGAAAAAACCTTTTAAGTTAAGACTTGATTAGAAAACAGCGATTATTAATAATGCCAAGATAGTGGTTCTCTTAAAGTAACCATTTAAAGAAAATTATTTTCTCATTGCAAAATATAGCATTGAGAATAAATATTTAAAATTGAGCTTGTTGTTTGTTCTATTTCTACGTTACAGTGGCCTGTTCAGTGCAGTAATTTTATTAGGTGCTGCATATTAGACAGATAATTAGATTCAGAAACAAATGTCTCTTAATTTGAACTTTTCCCTAATCTAGAAAAGGTATTCTCAGAAACTTTTTTTTAGCTCCTTTTCTCCTCTGAAGGTTATCTCCAATATTAATTAATTACGTATTTTCTCTCTTCCCCTTCCTTCAACAGTATGATTATTGGTGTCAAACTAAGGGCCATAGCTGGGCAGAATAATTTCTGAATTGTTTCTGATAATATTAACCTAATTTCATTTTGTAAGAGATGCTCTAACTGGTAAGAAGTTCAGTCTGCTGAGGAGGTCCTGCAAAGAGCGATCAGTTCTTTAAATGGTTTCAGTTCTGATTAGTGATTTCAGTAGGTCAGTATATATGTAACAGACTATCTTCTGCTTTTCCCATAGCATTAAAACTTCCTTTTGGCAAAACAACGGTGATGCATTTGGTGGCCAGAGAGACATTGCCAGAGCCAAACTCTCAAGGTAATCCTCACACTGCAGAGGCTTCTCACTCAAGCCGCGGAGACAGGCACTCAAAAATGGTTCCGTGTTTTTGGACTTTCTGAGGGAAAGGAAGTTTTTTTCATTGTTTCTGATCAGAGCTTGTTAAGCAAATAACCAGACATCCTGGAAACGGGCTATAATTAAAACAGCTATAATTATCATTATAGCTTTTTAATTTTAAAAAAATTGCAAACATTAAAAAAATTCTTACTATGTTTGGATGCCCCCCCCCAATTTGAGCATTTTTATAAACCAGGCTTTTCTGCATTTTCTCCAGGTCAGAGGAATCGTGAAAAGACTGGAGAGAGTAATTGTTGTGTAATCCTGTAAACACTGTCTGCTACGTGTGCTGTGATGTAGTCTTTGTCTTTCGTGCTGCTGGGACGGAAGAGACCCAGCATTGCTTCAGAACCCCTTAGGAAGAGTCTGCCTGTAAACCCATGGAACTGAATGATCTCATGAACACTGTCATCTTCTCGCATCAGAGTAAAAAGAACCAAGAACATTTTTCACTATGATTTTTTATTTCTAGTATCTTTGTTTATGTTGAGCAGTTTTAAAATATGTTGGTTTGTGAATGCTGTCAATCTCCGGGGGCAGAGTTAACAAGTTATCTTTCCTAGCGGAAGCCATTTTGCTGCCACAGAAACGTTCATCACCAGAACTAACAAATCAATATAGTTTGCACTAAAAAAGATTGACATTATTTTCTTCATCAGCAGAATTTGCAACATGGTTTATGGCACCTAGAAATGCTCAGAAATACAATATTCCACACTGGAAAACACTCAGCAATTAATGGAGTTAATTAGTGGGCCAACTGGAGAGGGAGAAATGGAAAAGAAACTGAAATGTCGGGGGCGTTCTATCAGAGTCAGCCCCAGTGGCCGCACTGGCACAGAACACACAACTGAGTGTGACTGTTTTCATCGCAACACATGGAAAAACAAAATGTGCCTGCTGTTTAAAGCAGTCAGCGGAGAGCTGGTGAAACAAATTGCTTTTCCTTTCACACACGCACTCCTCAGTCACACGGTCACCGAGTGCTTGTCCACACAGCACAGAAGGGGTGCGAGTGCGCTTCCTAGCCTTAATGTGGGAGGGTCAATTCCATACTCGTAGAGTTGCATTGCCGTGCAGAGATCATAGAAAACCTCATTTACTCATCAGTTTAATGTATTTGAAGATCAGCAAATTGAATTTTTCCATAATTATTGCTCGTCTGTAACTGTGTCCAGTGTCACACTCACTCATTAGAGTTCAAATGAATTCTTAAAATTAAAATAGTTCTCCATAGTAACTAATTTTGTTTCTTTATGTAGTTTGCATTTGGTATTAGTGCTTGCAATTGTATTAAAATCAAAAGCTGACTTTTAAGGCATACTACATGATTAAGGATGCCATTCTTTTGTTTTGTACCAATAATTTAAAAATTGATATGCTAAACCAATTTGCACAGCACTAAAGCATGAGCTAGTTTCATCTAAACCTGTAAAAATATAAAAGATTTTATATTTTTTCACTGGGAAGAAATTCTTCCTGGATGAAATTACAAATATGTGTAGAATATATTTAATAAAAAACTTATAAAATACCTAACTATAGAACTTAAATATAGATTGGCGTGTAGTATATAGAACAATATTCCATATAAATAACTTTAGCCTTTATAAAAATGAAGTTGCAGGCTGACACTATGTTCTGTACTTAAGTAAGTGTCCATGGCCCTTAAAAACATTCAGTGTAAATGGTTTCAAATGGTCAGCTTTGTCTAAAGGTAATCAGGTTATTTTGTTCATTGTCAATGCTTTGATGAAAAGGCTTTATATGCAGTAGATCTACGAAAATATTGTTCATACTGATCAGAATTAAATTTGTATAGAGCAGAGTTTTAAAACGAATGTAAATAGCACTAAACATTTTCTTTCTGCAACCTGTACTTATAGATTCTTTCTGTAAACTAAAAAAAAAAAATATCGTAGTGTATTTCAGTGCTAATTTTAAAGGTCTTGGTTAAGTCAATTATTGTTTAAGCACCGTCTCATCCATGTTAAAATTTGTTTTCTACTTTTGTTTCTGAATCTTTAAGAAATTTGTTTAATATTCTCTTGTTAGTTTCAGGAGTATTCACAGTGTATCTTTGATATTTAACCTGGTTAATTTGGGCACAGAGCAACAGTGAATAGCATTATGCAGTCTCTGTTATCACTAAAATGTTGTATTCAGATGTTAAATATTTATATGCTTTGTTGACTAGCTCAAATGTGAATTCCGTTAGTGTTGACTTAAAGAGGAAACTGATAGTTACTTAATTGGGCAATTAAGCCATTTATGGCTCTATTCTTCTTTTGTAAAACAAACTACTGGTAATTATTTTTAATATCTATTTTAATTCTAATTACTCTCCTGTCTTTCCAAAGTTAAAGACTATTAGTTAATTATGATTGAATTTTTATGATGGTTTAAAAATAATTCTCTTTTGGTCTTCAGTATATTTTTCTGTGTGTTCTCATGTTATAAATTTCCCTTTTACAAGACCTCAATTTAAAGTTTGCAAAATGGATAAACCGGTTCATTAGTAGAGAGGGAATTATGTCACTTAATTCCTAATAACATTAACATTGTTGTGCAAAATGGAGAGCAAAATAAAATAGCAGTAAAATTATATACTGAAAACACCAAAAATTTAGATGCCTTAATAGTATATCCATGAAAATACTCAACTATCCCTTTGAAAATAGTTCCTTGGACTGCCTGAGGTTAAAATATGATTAATCATATCCAAGGCTACTATTTGAAGATCCCTCTGCCAAAAATAACAGCTCACTTACCAAGAGGTAAAGGCTGCATAGATCCGTAATGTAAATAAAGCCTGAATTATGGGCCTGTGACCCTGCCCAGCGCTTGGTATCTAACTCACCTCTTTTACCTAAATTATCCTAGACTTTGTTAAGTGTTCTGGACAAGGCAAAGCTTTTCTTCTTTATTAAAACCTCGGCATGTCTCCTTGATCTGAATTACTTGCTTTCTGTTCAAGATGGGTTGTATCTTATCCTATCATGAAAAATAGAGTATCTAACATCGTCAGTCACATTAAATGAGGTTTTCTCATAACAAACATTTATCCTTAGTTTTATGTCATCTTGACCAATGTTGCAGTAATTTCTGTTAGCTGATTGTGGTAAACAATGTTTAATGTGAAAACAAATTAAAACTTTCTTCATCTGTTGTAGAATATTTTCTTCTTTTAAATGACTTCTTTTTGCAATTTTGGTGTATTTCCCTGTTCTTTGTTTCTATTGCTTTTCTCTTGAATTATTTTTATTACATTCTCTAGTAAAATCACCTTGCACCAGCCTTTATTCTTTCATTTTAACCAAAATCAAAGAGAAATGATCAATCAAAATTTAGCATCCCTTCACACCATCCTTATTGGTCATTGTCACGGGCATGTCTTCAGTTTTTTTCCATTACCATTTTGTAATACAGTCTCTTGTTAGCTGAACAGCAAACAGGTAGGAGGAGGGCTTGAGAGAAGAGTATATAACCTAGAATCATGCCTGAAACAACTGTAGGCAGCTGGCTCCTAAGTATGATCTCCCTGGCCCAGGGTCAGTGGGCTTCTTGGCCAGGGCAACAGGTGACCACTCTGCCTGCCCCCCAGCCTCCTGGTGCGCTTTCTTCCCAAGACTGTAACACACATGAAGCTCTTTGAGGGACTTGGTGGGAGGGGCATGTCTTCTGGAAGAGTTCACCAGCAAAATTAATGAGAAACATACAATCCTTGGAGAGTCAAGTTTAAACCAGCACTAGAATATGAAAACCTTTCACTTACTATTTGGTGGTCTTTGACCATTCTATGTCGAATGTTCATCCTTTAATATTATTTTGTGTGTTCTGCCTCTTTTTCAAGATCACAACTTTCAAGAAATACTGCGTAGTGACACCTGGGTGGTTCAGTTGGTTAAACATCTGTCTTCGGCTCGGGTCATGATCCCAGGGTTCTGGGATCAAGCCCCGAGTCGGGCTCTCGGCACAGTGGGGAGCCTGCTTCTCCGTCTCCCCCCGCCTGCTGCTTCCCCTGCTTGTGCTTTCTCCCCCCCCCCCTCTCTCTCTCTCTCAAATAAAGAAATAAAATAATAATAAAAAAAAAAGTAAGGCAGACAGGAGTGCTTCAACATACTGCCCTCTTGCACACTAGCTGGGTTCTGATGTTTTTACACTGTTTGCCGCTACCCCTTCATGTGGCCCAGCGAAGTGTGCCCTTCTCCCATCACCAGGGCTTAAAAAAGCCCATTCCCTTTGGTGCTGTGGGTTCAGGAGTGGGCATGAGACCAATCCTGGCAAATGAAATTTGAAGGGAACTCTGCTGGTGGTTTCTGAAGAAAGTTCTCACACCCAAGGCGGCCTTCCAAGAGACTTTTGCCTCTGGACGTGATTCTGTCTGGATGACCTGACTGAAGCCACTGTGGTCTGGGGGCAAAGCTGGTACCGTGAAGTTGCAGAGCAGAGGGAGAGAAAAACACCTGGTCCCTGAGGACATGGCAGAGCTGCAGGGTTTGCTCAGTGTGGAGCCCAAGGCTGTCTCATAAATTTATTAGGGTTTTTCCCCACTTCCACTCAAAGACATTCCTAATGATACATAGAAAAGAATGCTAGACAGCAACATATACTCCAACTTTATGAAATTAGCTTGCAAAAGGAGAAAAAAAAATTAATGATTCTGTGGTCACATCTCTCAAATCTCTGACTAGATAGTTGCCAATTATCCCGAAGGTGGGAAACAGAATTCTTAAGACACCATCATGGCCACAGCCCAGCTCCACAATCGTATTTTTTTAAACGGCACAAGCAGAAAATGAGAGTTTGGACATACAGATCAAAGATGGAGATGGTGTCAAACAGCCCTGTGCATTGTGTCAGAAAGGCCTGGAATGAACTGGAGTTAACCGAAAATAATGAAAAGTACGTGTTCACTGTGCTCGAAAGAAGAAGCAGGAATACACCACTGCTTGTCACTGGCTATGCCTTAGAATCATTGAGGGATTTTTCTTCATATATGTGTGTGTATACACACACACACACACACACACACACACATATACACTTTTTTTTTTTTTTTTTTTTAAATATTGATGTCTAAGCCTCTCACATCAACCAAATTAAATCTGCCTATTTGTGGCTTGGAGCTGTCGCCTGAATTTTTGCCGATGACCAAAACCAAAACCATTTCAATACCAAGAATACGAGGGAACACAGCGGAGGGGTGGGAGTCAGTACATTTCAAGAGGGACTGGAAACCCACTGAGATGGTGGACACAGGAATCAGGGGCCAGCTACTGTGAGCTCTAGCCCCCAGACCCAGACTACTAGCATTTCCCAAAGGCCGATTCTGTTCTGTTGTCAGGAGCAGAGGGGAAGCCCAGACCCCCTCCACTCCTAATGGCCTTGGCACATGCTGGGACCACAAGAAGGCCCAGACAGCCCTCTCAGTATCCTCACCGTGATCCCCAACCCCCATGTGCCTAGAATATCGCTTTGTGTTCCCCACTTCTTCTCCTCATTCCAGAAACCCTGTCACCTGGCCCTGCAGAATCCAGAATCCAGCAAAAGTCTGCCATATTGCCGAAACCTGGAAGTTCTCTTTCATCTTCGAACCCTCCCTTGGGGGTAGGGTACTACCCCTCGCCTGTAGTCCTAGAAGTAGGACTGAGTGCTTGCTTGGTGACAAACACCACTCTATGCTCCTGACCCAAACTCATGCAACCGGTGACAAAACAGGCCCAGAGAAGTATAGTTTGTTTTTTGAACATCAAGGTTCACTTTCCCGGGCAGAGACTGTTCCTGAAAATATTCTTTGTTGTTCTCTTTTGTTTCTAAAATTAATCTTTGCCCATTGTAGACCATCTCATGACTACAGACGAGTATGAGGAGAAAGAAACTAACCCCATCATCCAGAACTAGTATCTTGGTGAATTTCTCCTAGTCCTCTTTATTAATATGTACACATTAAAATAAAAACAACAGACACCGTATACCAAATTTATATACTATATAACAGATACCGTATACCGAGTTTATATACTAATTTTCTTCTTTGACATAAGTATATCCCCAGAATATTAACTCTCCTTTGAAAACATATTTGTTGATAGCTATGTAATACTCCATTTATAGGCATATCATTTTTATGTATGCATTTAAAACTACATAAATGTATACTGTAAAAATTACAATGGAATAACACTACACTCTCACCAAAATGGCTAAGGTTAAAAGGAATGACCATATCAAGAGTTGACAAGGATTTTAAGCAATGCTCATATATTCTTGGTGAGAATATAATTTAGAACAACTGTTATACAAAACTATTTTGTGGTATCTACCAAAGCTAAAAATATGTATATCTTGTGACCTAAAAATTCTACTCCTAGATGAATACCCAATGGAAAAGAATGTGTTTGTCCATAAAATACATGTACAAGGATCTTTATAGCCACTTTATACATAAACAAGAAGCAATCCAAGTGTCCATCCACAGTAGAATGGACTTTTAAATTATGGAATATTCATACAATGAAATATTATTAAGCAGCATAAAACAACAAACCACTGCTCCACTATGTGCAACATTATTAAAGGAAGAAGCCAGACATGAAAGAATACACACTGTATGAGCTCATTTAGGGGCACATGGGTGGCTCAGTTGGTTGGGCGGCTGCCTTCAGCTCAGGTCATGATCCTGGAATCCTGGGATCAAGTCCCACATCGGGCTCCCAGCTCTGTGGGGAGTCTGCTTCTCCCTCTGACCTTCTCCCCTCCTATGCTCTCTCTCACTCTCTCTCTCTAATAAATAAATAAAATCTTAAAAAAAAAAAAAAGAAATATTGAACATGTATTGGAAACACTCACCCCAGGAAACACACAGGCCATTGGGGGTAGAGGTACAGTTGGCCCAGGCCACCTCTGAGCTTCGTGCCCCTCACCCAGGCATCTAATTATGGATTAGGCAATTTCAAACATTTCTACACATCAACCAACACAAGAAAGTACAAAGAGGGTGCCTGGATGGCTCAGTCGGTTAAGTGTCCAACTCTTGATTTCATCTCAGGTCATGATCTTCAGGTCCTGGGATCAAATCCCATGTGGGGCTCCATGCCAGGCTCCATGCTGGGTGTGGAGTCTGCTTGAGATTCTCTCTCTCTCCCCCTGTCCTTTGCCCCTCCCTGCAATGCGCACATGCACTCTCTCTCTCTCTCAAACAAAAAAAGAATAAAGAAAAAAGGAATTACTAAGAAAATATCAAATGTTTGACTATATGAAGAATGAAAATTTTAAAAATTTCCCCAACTTTGTATTTGAAAAATTCCAAACCTACAGAAAAGTTGCGAAAATGGTCCAGTGAAAATGTGTATATCCCTCATCAACATATCCATCATTTGTTACCATTTTGCCACGTTTGCTTTCTCTATATATAACTGTATAGAGAAAGAGGTACTTGGAATACAAAGATACAAAGAGTTAGGGGTGAGTCCTGAGTCTTTGAAAGTGCAGATCTCGGGTCTCTTTACCCGGAAATCCTATGGCATCTATTTTCTAAGAAATATTCAGGAAATTCCTTTCATATTCAGGAATTTTAAAGTATATTACTTATAAGACAGCTGATATTGAAATTTCCACAATTGCCCCAGTAACATCTGTTAAGCTGCACCTCCTGCTCCCCCCACCCGTGTCAATCAAGTATCATACATGTCATTTGTCACATCACCTGATCTTTCTCCCAGGGGAATTCCCTGTGCCTTTTGTCTTTCAAGACATTGATATTATTGAAGGGTCCGGGCTAGTTGTGCAGCCTCTCGAGAGACTTTGGAATGTTTTTACCCCTGCCTCCCTGTCCCTCTTGCTCCTGAGGGACCACTGTCTCTCCCCAACTGTGACTCTCCTGCCATCAGGCAAGAGTATCCACTAGCCTTTCTCTGTAGTCCTCAACCGCACTGCAGGGAAATGGACTTCTGCCCTCTGGAGGTGGAGAGAGCTGCTCAGAGGTCTTCAGTCTGTACTTACGGCCGTGAACACAGGCCACCCATCACACTCGGGGGCTGGGACCCATGAGCACAGCTGCCTAGGAAAGCACATCTAAACATAAGAAACAAACTACTCCGAGCACTATTATTGCTTTGAAATCTTATTCTGAGAACATTATATTCTAAAATTGAGTTAAGCGAAACTGGAGAAAAGTGAGAGGAAAGTAAAGCCATGGAATATAAGGCCCCAGCCTCTTGTACGGAGCCTGATTCATACATGTTTTCTTTCCAGATCATTTTCCCATTGCTGGCTCCAGGCAGCAGGGTGCAGAACATCTGTGTTGTACAAATATACCGCAATTAAAAATCCATGCTACTGTTGATGAGTATTTGGGTTGCTTCTTGTTTATGAATAAAGAGGCCGTGAAGATTCCTGTATGTGTATTTTAAGGACAAACACATTCTTCTAATATATCCCTGCTTCACCCCCATGTTGGATCAGAAAATTGGGCATAGGTATGACTTGGTAAGCTGTGTGTGATGACTAATTTTGTGTGTCAACTTGACCAGACTGTGGGGTTACCAGATATTATGCTGGGTATTTCTGTGAGGATCGTTTTGGATGAGATTAACATTTAGATCAGTAGACTGAGTCAAGCAAATTTCTCTCTGTGATATGGGTGGGCCTGGTCCAATCAGTGGAAAATCTTAATAAAACAAAAAGCTGCCTGTCCCCTGAGAGAGAGAGAATTCTTCCTGCCTGATGGCCTTCAAACTGGACATCAGCTTTTTATCCTGCCTTTGGACTACAACTAAAAACCGTACTTCCCACATTTCAAATCTGCTGGCTTTTGGACTGGAGCTATACCATCAGCTTCTCTGGGTCTCCAGTTTGCCAACTTCTGATCTTAGGACTTGCCAGCCTCCCTAACTGCATGAATCAGTTCCTTATAATAAATCCCTGTCTCTACATGTACATGCATCCTATTGGTTATTTCTCCTGGGAGAACTCCAACATACTATGCAGCTGATAATTCTTAAAAGGGTTAAAGATTCAGCCATGTGGGGATGGGGCTGCTACCATAATAGCTCCCAGGGATGCGACATCTTTAGAGATTCCTATCTCACTATTTCTTTTTTGTTTAGCTCTTTATTTTTGTTGTCCCCTTTCTGTAGCAGGTTTGAACTCTGGTAGGTCTGCATGTTAGAATGTGTGGGATTCTTATATTCTCTGACCTCAGTGGTCCAGCTGTGTTACTAGAATATGCTGCAACCTTGGGCAAGAAATCTCTTCCCTAAATATAATCAAGCGTTGCCTGTGTCCTAAGCATTTGATAAGCCACCAGGGATCCTGAGTGGAATGGAATGACTACTGCTCTAAAGAAGCCAATAGTCTAGTGGAGAAAGATGCCAAGCAGAACTTACATGTCAGCAATTGTGGTACAACTTGAGAGATAAGAGGGTATAGGCACAAGATCTCATGAGGACACAATGGGCAGGTACGATTCAGGGATGGCTTCTTGGGGGAAGATAATGTCCAAGTAGAATCTTTAAATGAGTAGGATTTGTACATCACTGTTCAGTGTTCAGCCTTGTTCATGATACTGCAAAGGTGGAAACTATCCAGATGTCCATCAACAGAAGAATGGAAGAGCAAAAGGTGGTACTTCCATCCAATGGAATACTACTCAGCCTTGCAAAGGAAGGACATTCTGACACGTGCTATAGTGTGGATGAGCCTAGAAGGGAAGTAAGCAGACACAGAAGGACAAATACTACATGATTCCGCTTACACGAACAACCTTGAGGAGGCAAATACGTGGAGATAAATAGTAGAACAAAGGTTGCCAGATGCTGAGGGGAGGGGGGAACAGGGAGTTAGTGCTTAGGCGGGACAGAAATTCAATTTAGGAAGATGGAAACTGCCCTGGCGATGGACGGTGGTGATGGTGGCACAATGGTGTGAATGTACAGGATGCCCCTTAATGGCACACTTAAAAATGGTTAAAAAGATAAATTTTGTGTTCTTATAATTTTACTACCATAAAAAATAATAACAAAGGATTTTCAAAAAAAGGAGTAAGCATAATCTAGGAAAAGGAGCATAGCAGAGTGCCCAAGAGGGAAGGCAGAAGGAGGTGCACAATCAGAAATGAAGAGGCCATGAGAGCGAGCCACCTGGCTGGGAAATTATGAGTGGCTCAATATGCCTTCAGCATGGAAGGCATGACTTTGATGGAGGAATGAAGAAAGTCGGGGGTGCAAAGATCTGCAAGGAGTGTGACCTGGGGTACCTGGGGAGCCCTGCCAATGATTTTGGACCTTTCTGGAGATGGTTGTTTAATTAGGTACACCCACATTTGCATCACCTGGAATGAACTCCGGTCGTCATCTTGGCATAATTCCCACCAGCCTTTCCATCAAAATAAACTATAAATTATTGTTTTTGCTTTAAAAATGCTTATTATCCAATCTCAGACCTATAAATACAGAGAACAAATGGATGGTTGCCAGAAGGGAGGAGGGGTGGGCAAAATGGGTGCAGGAGAGTGAGAGACACAGGCTTCCGGTTGTGGAATGAGTAAGACAGGGATGAAAGGCACCACACAGGGAATACAGTCAATGGTGTTGTGATGGCGCTGTGTGGTCACAGAGGGGAGCTAAGCCCGGCATCACACAGAGTTGTCCAATCACTCTGTTGTGCACCTGAAAGTAGCATTATGTGTCAACTCTATTCAAACTTAAAGATTTTAAAAACAAAATAAAACAAAAAATGTTTTGTTATGAAGAATTCAAACAGTCCTAATGCAGAGACAACCTCAAGCCCGTCACTCACAAATAAGAACACGATCTGAGTATTTTCTATTTATACAGCTGGTGGAGATAGTTCATGGGCACAATCACTTTTATACACTTGGGATGATATCACAGAAGCTGTCCTTAATTTTTTAGGTGTTTAGTATCAGTTGATAAAATAAACCAAAGTGAAGCTGGAAGAATTACTAAGGTCATATAAAAGTTTTTCAGCACAAGAGGGCTCTTTCCCAAAGATCCCTGAAGGATTAAAAAGAAAGTGATTATGAAGGAGAATGAAGAGGCTAGGTTATTGTTTGTTTCTGTAACTTTTTGTATCAGTTTCAGATAATACTGATTGACTCCTTTCTCTAACAAATGAAAATGTTCATACTTCTTCCATTCGACACCCTCTGAATTTTGTAGGTTGTGTGATAATTTCAGTATTTTCCAGATTCCTAAGGCGTATCCTGTGCCCGATAATTACATGTTCTCATAATTATTTAGTTTTGACTCTATATTTAAGTGAATTCCATATTCACTTGTCAGTCTTTTATCAGAGCTTCCTTACCCTTGATGGGTTTTGTTTGTTTTGAAACCAAGATTTATGTATCAGTTAGTAAGGTTTTCATGTAAATTTTTTAAAAGAAGACTCGTGATACTGTCTAAAGATGTCTGTTGCCTTTACATTTGAATGGCATCTGGACAGGTTATAATAATCTTAGGTCACACTTTCTTTCAGAGCTTGGCAGACATTGATCCATTGTGTGAGGCTTTGATGGCTGTGAGGTGCTCTGAGGTCAGTCTCATTTGTTTCTGTTATAGTTGATGGTGATATTCTGGATGCCCAGAGTTTTCCTCATGTGTGCCTACAGTTCAAAAACTCCTCCAGGGTAAGCCTTGGAATAGAGCCTAGAGTGTGGAAATCTCCAGGAACGTGGAGTTTGCTTTTAACCTGCACAATCAGTTCTGTCTGGGAAGTTTTTCCATATCTTCAAGTACATTTTTTACTTCATTTGTCAATCCTGTATTTCAGGGACACCAATTATGCTTATGTTGGATTATTTTCATGTCTGCACCACAGCTATTATCTTCCCTGTTTGCTTTAACATTTGTGTCTTCTCTGTTTACATTCACTGAGATTACTGCAAGACTTCCTTCCGTGTCAGCATTTCGATTTTCAGCTATGTCTGGTCCTTTGGTTTTTAAATGTATACCTTAGTTCTCTAATTATGATGCTCCGGAGTTTGGGGAAGGGGGCAAAAGGAGGGGGGTAATGGAAAGAAAGAAAGCTCAGCTGCAGTGGCGTGCAGTCCCTGTGGAGAAGTTCCACCCTGCCCTCTCTGCCGGCATGTCGCTGAGTGTCTGGAGTCAGGGTTCCCTCCGTCTGGCTGGGGGCACTGTACACTTCCATTTGGGGCTACCCTCAGGGTTCAGGCTGCTCTCCCAATGTAGACATAGTCCTGAAATTCTCATTTCTGCTGCAGAATCAGCTCCTTTGGTTACTTTCTCCTCTTTCTCTACCCCCTCAAGCTCCTCAGTCTCCCCCCTGACTCTTTGTAAAGTGCTCTTACTGTTTGCTTCTCAGGCTACTACAAAGAGGGGATAAGAGCAGCACTGGCTGACTCATTGCTTCAAGTAGTTCTTTGCTCACCTGCCTTTTGACAATCACACCCCATCTTTGACTTATCCTTCTTGTTCACTCATAAATCATATATTGAACACCTACTACAAGCCACTCATTGGGAGAGACACTGAGAGTTCAAGGACAGACGTTACAGTCTCTGTATGCAGTTTAGGAGTCACTTTGTTACCCATCTCGTCAGTCATCACATATTCTTAACTTGCTGTTAGTCACTATTCTCCTCCTCTCTACCCCCATCACTCCCACTCTGTGCCATCAATATCTTTGACTTTAGAATATTACAGCAACAATCTCCCGCACAGTCCTTTTTAGCCAAGACTTCTTGGAGACAAATCTAGTCTGAAGAATGTTTTTAGAGAAGTCTTTTCAAAATCAGTGGCTTCCTAAAATATAGATTCAAAAGGGTACATGCATCCTGATGTTTATAGCAGCATTAGCAATAATAGTCGAAGTATGGAAAGAACCCAACTGTACATCAACAAAAAAAGTCCATGGCTAAAGAAGATGTGGTGTATGTGTAGACACACACACACACAAACACAGACACACACACAAGAATATTACTCAGCCTTCAAAAAGAATGAAATCTTGCCATTTGTAACAACATGGATAAATCTAGAGTGTATTATGCTAAGTGAAATAAGTCAGAGAAAGACAAATATCATATGATCTCACTCATATGTGGAATTTAAGAAAGAAAACAGATGAACATATGGGAAGGGAGGAAACAAAAAAAGGAGAGAGGGAAACAAATCATAAGAGACTCTTAACGATAAAAAATAATCTGAGGGTTGATGGAGGGAGGTTGGTGGGGGATGGGTGATGCCATTAAGGAGGGCACGTGTTCTGATAAGCACTGGGTGTTGTAAGTGATGAATCACTAAATTCTGCTCCAGAAGTCAATATGGTTCTGTGTGTTCACTAACTAAAATTTAAATTTAAAAAAATCACTGTCTTCCTGACTTCCCTCTGGCCAAGCGCTCATCAGTGACTGCTGACTTCGGACCACATAAACCCAGGCTCCTAGGAACAGCTCTCCGTCCTGGGACTCCAGGCCCTCCATCTGGAGTGAACACTGTGGACTGGCTTCTCCAACATCCATTCCAAACCCTCCTAGCGTTCCTTCCTCAGCTGAACGAGTGAAGGCTAAAACCACATTTTCCAGACTCCCACACGGCTGGGTTCCAGCTCTGATTTAGGTACCCCCTGTTGGAGGAGGAGGCACCCCATGGATTTCCATGCAGAAGTGAGGTAGGAGGAAAGATAAACAGGGCCCAGAGCATCCACTCCACTGGCACAGGTTGAGGCAGGGGTGTGTGGTGGGGGGAGGGTGGGTTCTGGTTTGGAAGCAGTGACTGCCGGCTGTGTGGCAGCATCTTGTCTGGCAGCTTTCTGATCCTGACAGAGACCTCAACTCTCCTGGAGCCCAGAGTCGCCGCAAGGCTGCAGGAGTCATTCTCGAAGGCTCAACTCAGAAACAATGGGCTTCTCCTTTCCAATCCCTAAGTGGGACGTGTGGCTGCGTCCCCTCTGCTTACCCAGATAGCACGGGCCATGGCTTCTGCAGTCATCACCCCTGACCAACATACTCAGCTCGACTTCTTCCTTCTCCTCAGGCTGGCCTCCCCTCTGGCCGGGGAAGCACTCTTATGTGCTCCTGCCCCATGCCTGGGGGCTAACCCTCTCCCCAGGGCCTCCAGTTCCAGATCCAGAGCTAGCCGTGTCTCCTCTGAAGCTTTGGCCCCTTACCACCGCGCCCCCTGCCCTGTTGGTCCCCACTGGTCCTCTTCACTGTTGGGGAGCACCCCACCGACACAGCAGGCTGCCGTGCCACCTCTTCTGTTCTAGTTGTGATCCCAGAAAAGCTAGTCCTCCCTCTCCTCTGCCGTGAAATGGAGGCCTGACCATGTGAGCAATGCCTTCTCTTCCAGTTCCAAAGTTGTTGAGACTCTAAACCTCGCAGAAAGGCCACTTCCCAAGTCAAGAGAACCAAGCTGCTCTTAAACACATTTCACGTCAGATTCTGTGACATCTTGATGTCCCGACACCTCTTCCCCCAGGTCGGCTGTGCACATGTGGGATTGTTTATTTTAATTGGCGGGACGAAATCCCTGCAGCTGGCAGAGCCAAGCACCGAGGGATGAGGAGCAACATTCTTCCTTAAGGCCATTTCCCCTCAGCGCGGTCACCGTGTTCTGGATAAAGTGAGCAGCGCGCATGCGTCGGCTTACCCAGCTTGCCCTCCCAGCTCCCCAGACCCCAGGCCGGGCCTGGCCAGGGAGGGTCCCGGACAAGCTCTCAGTACATGTTCCACGGGACACGGGCGACCAGGCCCAGACGACAGGCTCTGGCCACCGCGGCTCCGCGAAGATCAGCGCTGAGGAGCACCCCTGAGTGAGCTGGGGGAACTGACCTCGAGAGCCACGAGGCCAATGTGACGCCATCAGTCGCCCTTCTGCTTCAGAGAAACAGGCTGCTCCGATTCCCTGGCTCCCGCAGGGGCTCCGCGGTCACCGGCAGGACGGGCTGCCACAGAGGAATAACCTCGGAGCCCGTCTGCAGGCACGTTCAGCAGGCCGTCCAAGGACACCGGGACCCCCCACATGCGCAGCTGCTTCCATACCCATTTGTCCCGGCTCTTTTTAGATGGCTCTACACCCAGGGTCCACATCCCATGACTCGGGCCGCATCCCGTGACTCGCGCCACCCGCAGCAAGGGCTTTCTGGAACTAGACTGAGGTAAAGTGATGTAAAAAGTGGCCAGTTGGAAAATGTCGATGCCTGCTTATTTATACGTCTTTATATATGTACCCCAAAGCGGCTACTTAAAATGAACAAAACACATAAGCAGGTGATCTTTGGGTCAGGGATGACTCCAGATTTGCCCTGTTTTCATGGGCTTTGACCTTTCCAAGCACTGGTTCTTGTGTTTAGGTGCGCGGATGCGCACAACTCGTGCCCCGCCCCAAACGCACGTGCCTTGGAGACCCAGCACCGGCCTGGTCATTCTGATTCTGGCCTGGCATCGCCTTGGCACCCTGCTTCCGGGGCTTGCCACCCACCTGCCTACACTGCCCACACTCCCTGGTCACCTCCCACAACTGAACCCACTCCGTCATGGCCCCCACTTTATAAGGGAGGGAGATCAGACAGTTCCTGAGCGGTGGGGGATGTCAGACATAATTATATCAGCGCCATAATTACCAAAGATGTTGAGTGAATTTGTCTCTTTTTCTTAATGAATTGCTTTGGCCTATTTATCAGACGAGAGCCCAGCAGTCTGTTTCTTGGTTGCCTGGAAACTCTCTGCTCTGTTTTATACCCATTTACAGCAACGATCTCTAGCCTGCTTTTCTCCTCCTTGTCTGCACGGCTGCCCAGGCTTTATGTAACCTGTTGGTAATGTGGAAAAGGCACAGGCCCCACCGTCAGGCAGATGCGGTTTTTGAATCCCTGGCTTACCATAAACGAGTCAAATGAATGTGGGCACGCAATTTAACTTCTCTAAACATCAATTTCAACATGCGAAAATAGAGACGCAGTACCTAGTCTCCAAGTGGGTTTTATCTTTCTCGAGATTCAGTGAGCTAACGTCTGCACAGAAACCCACACCTGGTGCGTGCCCAAAAGATGTGAATTCCCTTTCTGTTTTCTTTTTTAAATGAACCCATCCTAGCTGTGTTTTGCTTACGGGTGCATTTGCAGATACCTGCGAGGCACCCATCGTGAACAAAAAAATCGCCATTAACGTCGGGACTGTGTGGTGCCTGGCCCATAGCTGCTAGGATACCTGACTTGTAAGCAAGAGAACATTCAGAAGCTAGCCCTCAACCGGATGGGGTAAGTGCATGAGCCACAAATGCAAATTGGGTCTCTAGCTCAGTTCCCCAAAACTGCTATGGGGATCCCCAAGGCCAGCTCCAAGGAAGAAATGTAGCTGTGGCTGCAAAGTGTCCAGAATGGTCTCTGAGCTGATAAACAAGTTGATAAACAAGCATGAGAGCCAGAAGGACCCCAGCCTGGCCCGGGAACACATGCTGCGCTCTTTGAAAATCTGTGCCTGCAAGTAGGTCTGTGTGGCTAAGTTTGAGGTATAAAGCACGTGTCTCCTCGTCTGAAGCCTTCTTCAGGTAGGGCATGACTTGGAGCAAATGACAACTTCAGCAGCACTCAAACACAAGTGTTCGATTCCCCAGAGGTAGAATGAGGCATTCTGGGCGGCACAGGAAATAGGCCTTTATCCTGTCACCCAGAAGCCCGCACCATCTTGTCAGGAAGAGAGACAGCCCCCGGGGGACAAGCCACTGAAGATAATCCCATTCAACAGTTACTTAGAGGAAGGGGAACTATGTGGCCCCAGGATGCCTGCTGCCTGAGGACACTTTCCATAAGGCTTTTTTTTTTTTTTTCATTCTGTTTATTGATACACAGTGTCAGTTTCCCGGGGCTGCCAGAAAGTACTACAGACTGGGTGCCTTACACACAGAAACTGATTGTGTCCCAGTTCTGGGGGCCAGAAGTCCAAGATCAAGGCACTGAAAGGACTTCTGAGGTGATGAGGGAGAATTTATTCCATGCCTCTCTCTCAGCTTTTGGCGTTGGCTGGTCATCTTTGACACTCCATGGCTTATAGAAGGATCATCCCGATGGAGGTCCTCATGGTCACGTGGGTTTCTCCCCGTCTGCAGGCCTGGGTCCAAATCTTCCCTTTTTTTAAGGACACCGGTCATTTTGAATTAGGGGCCCCCTAAGTTGCATGTTAGTGAAGCTGAGGGGGACTGAAGTATCTGAGATTTTATTTACCAGAGCACATGTTTAAAGTGCTCTTTGGCATAACTTTTGGCCTCTCTATAGAGTAAAACTACATCGTCACCATGAAAGCTGATAGGCTATGGAACCCACACAGTCCGGTCTGGAATTCAAAATGAAAATGCTGGAAGTTTCAAATAATCAGTCATGGTAAGAGTACAATTTTAATTTAAATTGTTTTGGAAATGTCTCGAAGTAAGGCTGTAATCAGCATTCAGATGTTCATGAAGGATTGCTCTCCTCGTGAGGTTTATTAAAATTGTGTGGCATTTGATAGAAGCAGCCTGAATTCCCATAAAATAAATAAAATAAAATGAACATCCTCTGGTACGGGGCTGAATGGTGTCCCTGTGCCAAATTCATCCGTTGAAGTCCTCACCCCTAGGGGCCCAGGACGTGACTGTAGACAGATAGATCTCCAGAGAGGGGATTCAAGCGACAAGGCAGCCTATAGGCCAGGCCCTAGTGCCATAGGACTGGTGTTCTTGTAAGAGGAGATTAGCACTCACAGGGGGAGCCCTGGAGAGACGAGCACCCACACAGAGAAAAGGCCACATGAAGACAAAGGGAAGAAATGCCGCCAATGAGAGAGGCTCAGGAGAAACCAAGCCTGCCCACACCTGGCTGTCTTGACTCCTAGCCTCCAGAACTGTGAGAAACCAAATCTCTGTTGTTCAAGCCTCCCGGCCGCTATTTTGTTGGGGCAACAGTAGGGAACTACTACATTCTTTACTAGTTTAGGAGCCCCAGGGTTCTTGTTTGCTTGTTGGTTTGCACTTGGTTTTGCTTTGCTTTGTAATAGCTAACTTCAAAATAATACCCAAATCCTCACCTTTGTGCCCCCTCCCCCCACCATTTCCTCTTCCCATGGAGCCCTTGTTACAGTTTGGAGTCCGTGAATCTGTGCATCTAGAAGATTCTTTTTTTAATAAATCTTAGGGTATTATATATATTGTTCTGCACATTTTTTTACTTAATTATATGTCTCTGGGATATGTTGTATTTTGACATTTTCCTCATTGATATATTTTTACATTGTTCCCAGTGTTTGCTAAAAAAGCCTTTATTTTTAAAAAAATACCTCTTTGGGTCTAGTTGGTAGTTTATACAGTCTGGTTTCTTTAAACTCGTAAGGGAACAGGAACAGTATTATCAGCTCAAATAAGTGGTCATGTCTTTGACAAATGCAAACATAACCAAATGTCCAAACCAACCATAACCAAAGTCCTCAGTTTAAGAATTCAACAGAGCCATATTCTTTAATGTCGTGGTTTCAGTGATAAAAACCAAAAAACCGAAACTCCAGTAGAACAATGCTCCTTTTTTTTAGCACGAACAACTTACACCCAAATCCAAATTGGTTTCTGGTTTATTGGTGCTTAATTCCTTAAAACGTTGATTGAGGGTGGCCAGTAAGGCCCGGTGGAACTCCACTTCTTTAGTCTTCAGCTACAATCTTGGAAAGGTACAAGGCCGGATGACCATTTGCATTTTATTGTAAGTTGGTGTGGAGCCGAATTGTTTTGCATTAAAATCAACTCCTAGGTTAAGAAAGGCTGATATCATTTATTTCAGACATTGAGTGACATACAAGATGTGACAGCCCCTCTGATTTGCCTTTACCTTGGAGAGATTTAACTGTGTTTTACAACACTTTCAGTGCATACCATTGTTTTATTCTGTTTCCAAAGGGCTGTTACTTTAACGAGTCATGAATGTTTTGTCAATTATTATTTGCACATTCTACCCGTTCAATTGAGCAGCAACTAGCTTTTATTGGAAGCCTGCAACAAAAGCCAACACAGGAATCTGAAAGAATGGGTGCCGATTAAAACAAATCTATGAGGTTTTTTTTTTTTTTTTTTAATCAATTTGAGGCAAGCAGTGTACAGCAGGTCCTAGAGCAAGTTGGTAGTACATTCCTACTAGGTTGTAGTTAGAATACACGACTTCAACTAAATACAGTGATAATTTAGACTTAATTATTTTAAATATTTAGAGGATCAATGAAAATGTGACTTCTTTGGTGCTGAACACTGAAAGCGAGAAAAGCTTTCATTTTCAGTTGTCATCTACGCTCCCATATCAGAGCTCTCTCCAAAGCGCCACCATGTTCTCAGCAGAGTCTGAATCTACCACAAAGCTGCGGTCAAAGACCATTGAGTCAGGCATCTGAAAACCTTCACCAGTGGTAGCAGTGACAGTGATGTTAGCAGTAGGAGCAGGAGTACTCGTGACCCAACTTAACAACGGGAACATCTGCCATTAAAATTTTACAGGAATTTGAACTTGAGGTAAGCCTCTGTAGGTGTTCCCATAGATGAGGTTCTTGTCCCACCAACCAGTGGGTTAATCATCCTAGGAGGCAAACGTGAGAAGGAGCAGACCTTTCTCCATTTTATACTGGGCTAAGAGCAAGCTGCAGATGGGAGGGTTCCTCAGAGAGGGTTAACCAGTTCCATTGTTGAGATCACTCTTCTCCCTCTACAGCCCAGGACTTGGCTCTGAAGTTCCATCATGGTTCTAGGACAACACAAAACCAATTTGGCCCTCCTTCCTTTTCTCTTAGAAAGGCTGGGGCTGTGTTCTTGCAAAAGCACAATTTTGGGTGATTCCTGCCATGAGCTAGGGAGGCAGAGCCAAACAGGCTTCGATGTCAGACTAGCAGAGGCTCAGTTCCTGGTTCCTGTACTCAGTAGGTGTGGGATCTTGGGGGAAACTACTTGACCTCCATAAGGCCCAATGCCACCCACCACCATAGGGTAATGTAGTGATTGAGACACCTGCCATATGTTGCATGAAGGTCTAACCTCTTCCTCTGGTTGAAAAGTCACATGACCTCAGTTTGGATCAGACATACCAGCCCAGTCAAGATCAGAGCAGGTGAGCTATGAACACCTTCATCAACAAGCCCGATCAAGGTCAAACTTTCCAATCAGCATGAAGCATCATGTCATAAGCAGGGTACCCAGTGGCTGGCCAGTCTCCCCCTCTCACTGCTGTGGGCTGCTGGGGCCAGGCAAGAATAGTGACCACAGAACTGAAACAAAACAACAATGTGGGCATGTTGTCAATAACACTTTAGATTTATAATAAAGTATTAACATTAACACTGATAATATTTTAAAAGATTTTATTTATTTGAGATGGAGAGGGAGAGAGAGCACGAGGGCATGAGCAGGGGGAGGGGCAGAGGGAGAGGGAGAAGCCAACTCCCCACTGAGAAGGGAGCCCTACACAGGGCTCAATCCCAGGACCCTGAGGTCATGACCTGAGCCAAAGGCAGATGCTTAACCAACTGAGCCACTCCGGTGCCCCAGCATTAACACTGATGTTTTCATGACTGCAAAATTTATTAAATAAAAAAATCAGTGGAAACAAGTATTTTACACCTTACACACAGAGGAATTATAAACATATTACAAGTAGCAATAAAAGCACATATAATTGTTGTTTTATTATTCAAACATTAAATTATTAGGCAACCTCAATGAACATTCAAGTGTTTAGAAATAAGCAAAAACTGCATAAAAGGAAGAACACTTAATTATCAATAATTGTTCTTTCTTTTCAGAGCTCAATCTTAAGAAACAAATGGTCTAATGATATCACTGTTGATGATGAACATATTTTGAAATTTTTGCAGCTACTAGGAAAACTCATTTTTCAACTTACGCTTATTCTAAGAAATTGTCAGAAGATAGCTATGAACCAAATTCCATCTTCAAACAGTCTTGTCCCCTGTTTGATAACTCCAAGGATTCTTTGAAAATAAGTTTTTGGGTTTTGTGGGGAGGATGGCCATCAGCAACTGAAAGTTTTTGCTGACAGCATGTCGTAGTTTTATTCCCCCAAAGACCATCTTGGTTTTATCTTTACCCTTTTCCTTTTGTTGCCTGTAGAGATTCTAATTCAGTTTCCATATTAATTTCAAAGCTATTCCACAGATATGCTACTCACTAGGAAGTTGTATTATTGGAGTATGAATCTTCCCATAGAAATGTTCCTGCTCTAAAGTCAATCGGAGAAATATAACTATCATATGATCTCTTTGATATGAGGAAGGGGAGATGCAAGGTGGGGGGGTTTGGGGGGAGGTAGGAAAAGAAAAAATGAAAAGATGGGATTGGGAGGGAGACAAACCATAAAAGACTCAATCTCAAGAAACAGACTGAGGGTTGCGGGGGGGAAGGGGGACGGGAGAGGGTGGTGGGGAAATGGACATTGGGGAGGGTATGGGCTATGATGAGTGCTGTGAAATGTGTAAACCAGATGATTCACAGACCTGTACCCCTGGGGATAAAAATACATTATATGTTTATTAAAATAAAAAATTAAAAAAAAAAAAAAAAAAAAAAAAAAAAAAAGAAATGTTCCTGCTCTAATGTCTTCTACAGAACTGTAGCTTTGTTCTACTTGAAAATTAATCCGGCATGGAATTCTCTGAGTATATCTTAAGACAGTGCATGATCCCAATTCCAGACTATTTAAATATTTTCCAAAAAAGGTCTACCAACACAAGTATCTATAGTTCAGTAGTCAAAACTAGAGCCCTCAGTGACATACTATTAGCTACCATTACTGTTATTTTTATGCATTCATGCAAAAACCATTCCTTGAGCCCATATGATCCACCAGGTGTTCCGCTAGCCATTAAGGGTAAGTGACAGATGTTATTATCCCTGTCCTTGTGATGCTTATGGTCTAATGTGAGGTTCAATAAACAATTAAATGAACAAACAATTGCAAATGGTGATTTGTACATGAAAGGAAACAACTGAGTGCTGGGGCAGAGGATAATGTGATCAGCGAAGGTCTTTCTGAGGATGTGACATTTTGGCTGAGTCACAACTGAAAGATGGCAACAAACAGGCAATAGAGGAAAGTGGTCCAGGCAGAGGGAAAAGTGAGTGCAAAGGCCCTGGGGCAGGAAAGAGCTTTATGTATTCTAAGAACTTAGGGATGGCCTGTGTGCCTGGGATGGAGTGAGAGAGCAAGAGGCAGGTAGGTGTGAGGTCATAAATTTAAGAGGAGATACAAGAGGAAGTACCTGAGGGATTTGGAGATGATACTGACCTTATCTTCAGGGCAATGACAATCACTGAAGGATTTTAAGTAGTGAAGTGACATAATTTGCCCTTCAAAGAATACTCTGTGGAAAAGTGGTTGAAAGAGGCAAGAGAGGAAGTAGTGAGACCAGTCAGGAGGCCGCTCAGTTAACCATAGGAGACATGACAGTAGCTTTGACCCAGATGGTTGTGGTGGAGACCACAGGGAGACAGGCTCATAGCAGATCTGTTTGAGGGACAGCCAATAGGACTTGCTTTTGGGTTGGATAGAGAAGAATGGAAATGCAGGGGGTGAAGGATGGTCCCCAGAAACTTGGGGACATTAGTAGTCAGGTGGATGATGGCAGGTGCTTCGTCCTGAGGAGTGGGAGAGAGCCAAATGTAGACTGAGAGGGGTGCATCATGGGTTCTGTAGGCCTGTTTTATCCATCAAGTTTGAGATGCTGAGGAACAATCAAAGTGTTGGTAAAGAAAATCACTTAAAAAGCAAGCACAGGGTGACGGGGTCCGTGATCAAAGGAGCGAGACTGATACAAAGCGAAGGTCAAGCAAAGCTTTATTTCACACCAGCACCGAGAATCAAACTGACCAACCGGGGCAGTCTCTTACGGAGAGAGCGACCACCCCCAGCCTCACAGACTAGCTTTTATAGAGCAAAGGCCATGTGGTTGAGCCTGGCCGATGAGATTGTAACACACAGAGAAAGTTGTATAGTCATGCTAGGTCACACGCAGGTGGCCAATTGAATTACAATTTACCCTACAGTAGCTGCTTGAACTAGCCTATCCCTCTGGTCAGAATTGGCGCCCCAGTTTGGCGCCCAAAAGGCGGGTTTACATTCTTTGGTGGTTAGGGAGATAGTATGTGTGCTTTACTGATTGGATGTCTCCACCTGGCCTGACTCGTCCTTGCATTCTGGGCTCTGTTATCTCCACCTGACCTGACCCATCCTTGTATTTGGGCTCTGTTATCAGGGACTGGTCGACCATATTTTACTGGTTTCCCAGACTTGCTTTTAAGTAAGTTCCCCGGGGGGGGGGGGCGGGGGGCAGGGTCAGTTTAAGTTTTACTGCATAAACAACAAAATGGCTGTTTAACCGAGATGGAGTCGCTCTGGCTAAGTAGGCCCCTACACAGGGAAAGACTGGAAGAGGGCGCAGACCAAGCCTTGACAGAGTCCAATATTGAGGGAACAAAAGGAGGAGAGAAGCCAGCAGACGAGAGCCACAGATGGGTCAGTGCAGTGGAAGAAGAATGAAGACAGCGGGGTGCCCTCAATGCCAAGGGAATAGTGCTTCAAGAAGGAAGAGGTGGTCGAGTGCGTCTGATAGAGCGACATAAAGGCCAAAAAGCACATTAGATTAGGCAAAATGGAGGTTGTCGGTAACCTAGCAAAGCAGTTTCAGAGTAAAGGCAGATATGGGCAGTGGCTAGAAACTCCGGGCAGTGGGTTGGTGCAGCCTGTGTGAACAAATCTTTCGAAAGCTTGTCCTTGCCAAGCAGGGGGATCCTCTTTCAATCCCTCAGCCCAGGCACCTCTCCCAAACACCAAAGCCTCTTTGTCCCCCTTCATTGCCATCATCCTCATAATTGCGCTGGTGAGGGCAGGGATGAGACGGAACCACTTGCCTTTGACCTCTAAGGTAGACATCTCTTGTTTTGTTGGCCCAGATCTCTTCTTGCAGTTGTTCTCACATTTTTCTTTTTCAAATTGTGTTTTGTTAAACTAACCACATTACCAGAAATTGCCAGTGGAGGAATATTGATTTTTCAAAGCAACGCAACGCCTTAGAAAGAGATGACATGCTGTTACCGCCATCACAGAATGGCTTTACTTTGTCTGTGCCCTCTGTGGTGGCCTGGGGGAAAGGATGCATACTACATTTAAGAAAAGGGATGGAAGGAATTTCATTAAGGATACGATGCTAGAACACGAAGATTCCAGCTCTTACATAACTGAAGAAGGATAGAAATTGCCTTTCAGGAACAAAAGGAAAGAAATGAAATAAGATGTCGCAAATTTAACTGATGCTTGTCACCAGCCAGTTAAACCCTCCTTTGCAGATCAGGCATCTTTTCTCTGTTTGCAGCAAAACTTCAAAGCCGCAGGCTGGCGTCCTGCCATGAGAGTCACTCAAACCACAATGATGACATTTCTTGGAGTTCAGCATCCAACCCTCGTCCCTTTCTCCCTTCATCGTCCCCACCCTGTCACCAAAATGAAGAAAGATTGGAAAGGAGAAGGCTGTGTCCTTTCCCCTTTAAAGCTCCCTGGGCCTCCCAGGAAGGTAATATATCCCCCAACTTTCCCTAAATCTCCATGTCCCAACACTTCCAGGCAGTTATAAGCCATGAGAATTGGAAGACCCAGAAGAACATATGTCTTTTGCTCTAAAAGCTCTTGTGGAAAGTCCCCCCTGTTCTATGGGGGAGGAACACTGTATTCTTTGTTCATTGTCTGTTTCCAATGCCTAGTACAGTGCCGGCTCCAGGATCAACAACAGTGTTTCTTTAATGAATAAACAGGCAAATGAGCGAAGCTTTCTAAGTGGACGTATTCAAATGCTAAACACTTGGTCTCTATGTCCATGTGCTTCCACTGGCTCCTAAAGAACTTTCCTCTATTTGTTTTTGTATCTTTATTCCTGGGGAGCAAGAAAATCAAAACAGCAAAATGACTTTTTGCTGGATCACGAAGCATGAAAGTAAAAGCGTCAGAGCTTGGCAGGTCTGTGAGGCTGATGTCAGCTTTGATGGGTTGACTTCTCTTCCAGGGTCTGGTTTGCAATCTCTTCATCCCTCCCCACCTCTCCATTTCTTTGACTCCCTTCTGCCCCTCACTCCCCCTGATCTCTGGGGCTCAGCTGTGAATCCAGCTGCCTAACGTATAGTTCATGAAGACTAAATTCTTTTAGGATTACGTGAATTTCCTAAAAGATTAGGAAGATAAAAAATAGAAGATCCTTGAGCTCAAAGGAATAACACTGAGAGTGACAATTTCCAAAGGGTGGGAGCAGGTGATTTAGAAGGACTTAATTGTCCCACCTCAAATTATTCCAAAATGGTCTCTATATATCCTGGCCATTCATAAGGCCCAGTCTGCTCATTGTTCACTCTGATGGACCAAATTGGGTTAGGACCCAGAGTTGCAAGATCATTTTTTAAAAGATTTATTCATTTATTTTAGAGAGGAGAAAAAGAGTGCATGAGAGGGAAGGGCAGAGGGAGAGAGAGAATCTCAAGCAGACTCCATGCTGAGCACGGAACTTGACGTGGGGCTTGATCCCAGAACCCTGAGATCATGAATTGAGTTGAAACCAAGAGTTGGGCACCCAGCTGACCACACCACCCAGGCACCCTGCAAGATCATCTTTAATGAATAACTACCGTCCCTGCATCCATCCATTCATCCATTTATCTCATTCATTCATTCACTCATTCTCTGAAGGCCAGTGGTGAGAAAAACAAGGACATATCAGATCACTAGCAACTTACAGACTTGGGGAGAGAGAGTAACCAAATAATCCAGCAACTGAAAGAAGCCCCTCAGATAAAAGGAGTTTATACAGAAGAACCACGGAGGCTGAGTGGGTCTAGAGGTGCGTCCCAGAGGAAGGAGGAGTGGGGGTCAAGGGTGGGTCGAAGGCAGGCCCGACTGGAGAAGGAGCTCCTTGAGGGTAGAGAAGGCATCTGGAATGACTGCCATTCAGTACTCTGGGTAGACAAGTAGCTGGAGATGAAGGCAGAAGCCAGACCATTTAGGCTCTTGGGGACCATATTTAAGAGTGTATTCTTTATCTTAAGATCGATAGGAAGCTGCGGAAGGGTTTTAAGTGGGAGAAGAACACGGTCATTATCCTGCCTTGATACATTTTCAAATATATTCATGTATTGCTGTGCTTTTCTTATTTTGCATTTCTAAATCAGCACCTCTCTTCCTGGGGAGAATTAAGACTGTGCTCTTCTGGATAGCAAAGAAAAAGACAGTGTCAAGGTTCAGCCACTGACTTTCACTTCTGAGATAATAGCTGTAAAAGCCAAAGCTTTGATTTGTAAGAGCAGAGCTTTTAGTGAATCAAAAGGCAACGTCCAGAAGAGATTGGGGGTGGGGGGAGAGGGGGATACAGTTTACTTAAATGAGTAGATAATAAACTGGACTCTCGCGGGGCGGAGGGGAGTGATGAGAAGCAGGAGGGCTGAGGCCAGAAGGCCTTCGTGGCCGGCAGAAACCGCACAGAGGGAAGTGTCAGCATGGAGACCCGCCCTACATCTGCCCGGGCAAGCATCAGAGAGCCAGGTGGGAACCTAGCAACACCTGCCGACTATCTACCTGTTGGAGAGAGAGCGAGGTCTGAAGGTGGCCGGGGCCGAGGAGCTATCTTTCCCGCTGCCTGCACTTCACCCATCATTAGCCCCACAGGAGTGATTATCACCTTTCGACTCACACAAACTCTCCCCACCGGCTCAACGGCTCATGACACATGTCGGTCCCCTGCCCTGAGAGACAACAGTAAAACAGTAACCTGGCTCTCGTCAAATGGGGTACAGCGATGCTGTGGTTGGGAAAGCCCCCTCGTTATCGCTCCCGGGGTGAGAATAACAGAATCACTCAGATCGAGATAGTGGTGAAACCCAGCCCTGTTATAAATGAGATTGGCCATTTTCCAAGGTTAACCTGGTTGCTGGCTGCAGAGCCGAAGGCCAAGGAGCCAGTGCCAAGTGCCTGTGTGACCAGGCTGCAGCTTATTACAGTGGTCCACACAATAAATGGCCATAGTTTGGGCTAAGATGGCGGCATTAGGGTTGGAGAGAAGTGACTGGATTCCAGAGATGTACCTGAGGTGAGCAGACAGGCTTGAAGGAGCAGGTACGGAAGCACAAGGCAACTGCTTTTTTAGGTTCCTGCCGCAATGGAACAACAGTTGTGATGGTTTCCACTGTGATGTGAGTGACAAACAGCTCCACATTCTCAGTGGCTTACAGTGATCCTTTATGTTTCTTGTCAGAGGTCTGTAGATTGGTTGGGCATCTCCGCTTTGGGTCACAGTTGGTCCATGTGTCTCTTATCCTAGGACCTATAGTGACCTGGGGTTAAGTTTTTCCATGCGAGATGGCAGAAGGGCAAGAAGCTGAGTGAAAACACGTAGTATGTTCCAAGCCTCTAGCTGGACCAGGCCTAGAAAGTGTCCACTCAGCCAGGTGACAGAGTGCAAAGACAGTGGGGCAGAGAATTAAACTGTCCCAGAGAAGCCATGCAAGGATGAATCGTGAACAAACAATGCTATCTACCTTAAGAATCAAGGAGGCATCCTAGGTCTCTGGCTTGCCCAGTTAGGTAGAGTGTGGTGCCCTTTCTTTAGAAAGGAAACACAAGAAATGGAAAAGGCTTGGGAAAGACTATGTGCTCAGTCTTGGATATTTGGTTTGAGGTGTCCTTGGATACAAAAGCGGCAGGAGCTACAGAGAAGCCTGATATGGAGGGATGCATTTGGGAGATGATAGCAAAGACTGCCAACTACTTACTCCTTCTTCTTTAGTATTAGAACATCTCATTTTTAGCTGGAGCTGGGGTAGTTGCCTGGCTAAATTTTAACCAGTGAAATATAGGAAGTGTCAAGTATGACTTTCATGAAGTATCCTAACAGGATAGGGTGTGTCTTTCCTCCTGCTTTATTTCTCGCTGCTGGCAGAAGTGTGGTTGTGGTGGCTTAAACCCAAGACGCCATCTTGGAGCATGAGGTAAAAGTACAATGTTGAGGATGGCAGAGCAATGAGACAGAAGGAGCCTAGTTCCCTGAAAAGAAATACGCTTTAATAGCATTTTGAGTTACTGTCACCCCTAGTCAAACCCCATCCTAACAATCATCCTAACAAGTTGTGGGAGCAAGGAAGTGCTGGAAACCACTGAATTTAATATCAAGATTCCAAGAAGAATGAGAAGTGAGGAGAGCCTAGGATGGAGCTTCCAGTAGCTCCAACATGTCACCGCCAAGTAGAGGAGGGAACTACCTATGACAGAGACAGAAAGACGCAGACTGAGAGATAGAAGGAAAGTGAGACTGGTGACTTCATGAGCATGAAAGGATGAGAGTGTTTTGAGGAGGAAGTAGTCGAAAGTCGGAATCTAGCCAATAATTCAATGGCAGAGGGTATGAACAAAGTTCAGAATATGACAAGGACATGAAGGCATCATGGTTTTTTGATCTGCAAGAATATCCTCTGAAAGACTTAGGAGTAAAATAAGACTCTATTAGGGCTATTAAAACATAATTCCTAAAAAAAAAACCCCAACACATAATTCTAAATATTCTTAAACCGCCAACCGCCCAGAGTACTACTGTTCAGGGTATGTTAAGATACCTTCTGAAAGAAGATGAGCAGAAGTGATGGGAAAAAACCAACAAGACTCAACATGACTGTTTTTCCTGACACCTCAGGTTTTCCTCTCCACTCCCCTCCTTTGCACCCACCTCCAGCATCATTAGGCCTTCGAACAAGTTTCCACCTTGCCCACCCCTTGTCTTGGACCCACACTGCTTCTCAGGTTATTCTCTTGTGAAAGATACAAGAACTTCACTCTCTAGCTCAAAATCCTTCCAGGACGCTCCACTGACTACGTTGCAAAGTTTCGATTCCTTCATCAGGCGTATTAGTCTTTCAAGATTCAATCCTGACCTTCTGCGCTCACCTTTCTTACACATGCTGCCTCGGTCACATCAGAATGTGAACTCTAGTCACATGAGAAAACCCCCAGGGAGCACTACTCATCTGTGACTAGTCAGAATGAAAAAACGTAAAATAATGCAGCTTTAAGACACTAAGTTTTGGGATGGTTTGCTCCACAGAAGTAGATAACCAGAACAGAAATGGGTACCAGGAGGGGGATGTTGACATTAAAAACTTGAACCAGATGACATTGGCTTTGGAACGGGCCATGGTCTCCGGAGTTTTGGAAAGATGGTTATTGGAGCCCATAAGAATAGTGAGAAAATTATTGACAGTGAGAAAATCGTTATTGGAAACTGGAGAAAAGACCCGAGAGGTGTGGCGGTAGAAAGTTAGCAAGGCTGTCACCTGCAGTAATGTGGAAAAGAAAATATATAACTAATGGATAGTGAAACTAGCTAAGGAGATTTCAGGCAGGCGGTCGAAAGTGTCAGCTGACTCTTCTCAGCCATGGTTGATAAGAGGCAGATAGAAATGAACAGAAAGAGGAAATTGTTAGGTTTCAGATATAATTTAGAGAAAATGAAGAGAATCCAGGACTTTCTAGGTTAAAAATTAAACAGCTTGACATTTCCATCCTCCCCAGAGAGTAAGTTATTCACAAAGTAGGACGACTGAAGATTCTTTCAAGGATGTGGCTCTATTTTAAGACTTCAGAAATACTTAAGGGTGTGCCTCCTAGACCTCTCAGCTAGTCAAAAGATTTCTGAGAATTTTAACAGTGCCGCACAGAATTCTAACTTTAAGCCCAAACCAGACAAGGTCTTGTCCTCAAAAATATTTCTGAGTGTGGGTTTTGTAAACGCCACACGATTCCTAGGAAACCCACAATGTGTTTGTGAGTTTGAACTAATGACGGCACCATCAGCCTGGACCAGAAGGGGTAGAGATGATTGAAAAATGAAAAGAAGCCTCTAGAGCCTCAAACTTACATGGACAGGAAGCAGGCTAAGGAAGCTCTTCAGTGGCAAACATGAGCCACTTCTTTTTTTTTTTTTAATTAAAGATTTTATTTATTTATTTATTTGACAGATGGAGATCACAAATAGGCAGAGAAGCAGGCAGAGAGAGAGAAGGAAGCAGACTCCCCGCTGAGCAGAGAGCCTGATGTGGAGCTCTATCCCAGGACCCTGGGATCATGACCTGAGCCGAAGGCAGAGGCTTTAACCCACTGAGCCACCCAGGCGCCCCACATGAGCCACTTCTTGTAGCAAAGAAAGGGTGATTCAGAGGACAGAACCATGGGAAGTAACTCACTGAAGGTAGGACATGACCCAAGATAGAACAGGAGGCATACTGCCTTCAGCTCAGATCATGATCTCAGGTCCTGGGATCGAGCCTGAGCCTGGCATCCGGCTCTCTGCTCGGCGGGGAGCCTGCTTCCTCCTCTCTCTCTGCCTGCCTCTCTGCCTGCTTGTGATCTCTCTCTCTGTCAAATAAATAAATAAAATCTTTAAAAAAGATAAAAGAAGAACAGGAGGCATATATCTAGCTGGATTTCTGAATTACTACAAACCAGTGACTGCTATATGCCTCCCATTCCCCCTACTCTTTTTTTTTTTTTTAAGATTTTATTTATTTATTTGACAGGCAGAGATCACAAGCAGGCAGAGAGGCAGGCAGAGAGAGAGGGGGAAGCAGGCTCCCCGCTGAGCAGAGATCCCGATGTGGGGCTCGATCCCAGGACCCTGAGATCAAGACCTGAGCTGAAGGCAGAGGCTCCAACCCACTGAGCCACCCAGGTGCCCCCCTACTCCTTTTGAGCAAGAGTGTCTCTTAAGGGTATCTTGTACACCCCATTGTTTATTGGTGTGTGTGTGTGTGTGTGTGTGTGTGTGTGTGTGTAGGGGGCAGATAGCCCGTCTTTAGCTCACAGTATTCGTGTTGACAGGAAACTATTCGAGGAACCCCACCCAAGGAGGGAGCCATTTGCGCCTGTGTTGTGTTTAGATGACAAGATCTCAACTTTCCCATCAGATCCTCGTGAGTTTTGGGAGCATTGCAAAAGGGTTTGGATATTTTTGCATGTGGCAAGAATGTGAACTATTGTGCCCGGAGGGCAGCTGGGATTTTCCAAAGACAGTCACAACGGTATCTCCATCCCACAAACTCTTCTGCATTGGGAACTTGCCACTCCCTCATCAAGGGATGAAGATTATTTCTCTCAGCCCGCTTCTACTAGGAAGGCCGTGGATCAGCTTGACCAATAGGATGCGGCAGAAATGGTGCTGGGCCTCCTCTGGGCATGGCAGCTTCCACTCCCTCTTGAGATTCCCTGTCTGAACCCGGCCTCCATGCTGTGAGGGGCCCACGGAGCCCTCTCATGAGGAGCCACAGCCAACAACCCGCATGGACTGTCAGCCACATGAATACGCCATCTTGGATGTCCAGCTCTGGCCGACCCCTCCAGTGACTGCAGCCCCAGCCGACATCTGACCAAAACTACATAAGGGACTCTACGTGAGAACTACTCACTGAGCCCAGTCAACCCCCGGAGCCAGGAGAGATAATAATAAATTGTTATTTTTACATTACTAGGTCTTGCAGTGGTTTGTTCGGTCCTTAATACTTGTTCATTGAATTTGCCACACAATTCACTGCAGCTTGGAATTTCTGAAGCAAGTAATGAAACTGGGAACAAAGACAAATATTTATACCACGTGCCAACGCGCAAGCTTATCAGCTTTCTGGCTTTAGGTGATAGATGACCCACCTGTAAATGGCTTAAATTAGGGGTTGGCAGACATTTTTGTAAAGGGCTAGAAAGAAAGTATTTTAGACTTTGTCTCTGTCACAGCTATGCAACTCCGCCATCCATTGCAGCAAAGGCGGCTGTGGTCGGTAAATGAACGAAGAAGTGTGCCTGTTGCCCAAGAAAGTTTCACTTATAGAAACAGACCACAGGTGATTTGCCCCACGGGCCATAGTTTGCTGACTCCTGCCTTTAAAAAGAACAGGGATTTATTATTTCATAACAAGAATTGAGATTGGTTAATTCAAACAGATCAACAATATAAGCATGAATGTGGGTTCTCTCCACCTTTCTGCTCTGTCATCCCTGATTTTGTGGGTTTAGTTCTCAGGCTGGTCCCCTCAGGCGGTCATGAGGTGGCCGCTCCAAGTCCAGGCATCACGTCCAAACACCCGCATCCCCAGTGAGAAGAGAAGATGGCTTCTCTGCGTCCTGTTTAAGAACCACGAGAACTTTCCCAGAGGTCCTCTGGCACACTTTCTTTCACGCCTCGTTGGCCAAAGCGCATGTCACATCCATCGGTGAATCAGGAGCTGCCATGGGCTTAGCCTCAAGCTTCACCCCATCAGAAGCTTTGCCTGATACACGAACAAGGTGGGGTTCCCTTAGCAAGGAGTCTAGCTATGGGGTGGTGGGCGGGGGAGGGGGCAGCAATGGCCGCCAGCCACTCAGCAGGGCAAGTAGGGAAGGAAGAGACACAGAAGTCATATCAGGTTTCAGACAGAGCAGAGGCTGGAAGATAAAAGTACAATAAGCCTTTTGGGCAACCTGGAAAAGAAAACAGGGAAGCAAAATAAAAATATTCACTGCTGGGCAAGCATCCAAAAAGAAAACTGCCCTGGTGTGGGCTATAGCTGGGTGGAGTGGAGAACTTCGCCCCTACACAGCCTTCCGTCCCTGGCTGGGGAACAGCCACATGGAGCCCCAGGATGAACGGGGCTGGGGAAACATGCGGCTGACACAGAACACCACGTTTCCAGCTGCATATGCCCAACCCAGCAGCCGGTCAATAAAAAATAAGCCACACCACCCTGGGGCTCTTGATGGGCCTGGCGGTGTCCCCGGGGAAGCCCGAGGCTCAGCAACCCAGGCTCGCACTGGGGACCTTGGACCACTGCGGAACCCCACCTGGTGAGGGAAACCGCAGGCGCTAGGAGTTTGAGGAGGAATGGCCTCTGTGAAGCCTGGAGAAGTTTCCTTGTTTACTGAAGGGCAGAGAGGCGCCTGGCGTATTTGATGCGAATTCCACCAAGCGGCAGCCTACGGATTGCAGGGGGCAAGAGGCATGTGGTTCTCTGGGAAACCCGGGCAGCTGGGCCCAGTCAAGGCCACATAGACAAAAAGCTTCAGCCCTTCGGTGGTGGCAAACAGTGCCGTGGGGGCTGCCTGAGGTGCACTTGAATCTCCACGCAGATTGTGCTGGGCCTTCCCTCAGGGGACACTGCCTGCTCCCTCCTTTGGTCCTGGCACCCTCAGCCCCGGGCCCCACACAGCGTGCCTTTGGCCTGCTTGTCTGTGCACTGCGCCCCCCCACCAAACCTGGGACTTCCTTATTTGGACTTTCCCTGGGGCTGTGGCCATTCCCGGCCACAGAAGGCTGTCATCCATGTGTCCACCAGGGGTGATGGGTGGCTGAGGCCGTCAGCTCTGCCAATCCCCTGGGTCATTAGCGTCGTGGACGTCATCTCTCCCTCACTCCCCTGTGCTGCGCTGTGGCCTCAAGCTCGCAGGTTCGTGCATGTGAGCCAGGGGCCCGTCAAGCTGAGAAATCCACGATGCTTGTTTTCCCTTCAGTTCTGGCCAGATAGGAGCCTTGTGGGCAGCGGTGGGCAGCAAACTTTTGGAAAAGTGGGGCCATGGGCTTGACCCTTCACTCTACCCGCGTTCCTTCAGATGGGCCCTCGGCCTTGCAGGATGGCTTTCTGGTGGAATGCCGCACATCCTCAGCCTTGTTCTGGGCTCCCTGGGACGTGGGCACCTGTCATGCTGTATAGGCTGTGTGTGCTTTGTCTGTCTCTCGCATACCATGACCAGCTTTGTGAGGCTAGATGTGTGTTCAGGATCGTTTCTGAGCCTGGGGAGCACACGATAGATGTTTGATGAACAGATGAACAGATCGATGTCAGTGATGTTTCTGTTACATACACACTCCGCCCCCCCTTTTTAAAAAGATTTTATTTATTTATTTGAGAGAGAGAGAACGAGCAGGGGGGAGAGGCAGAGGGAGAGGGAGAAGCAAACTCCCCGCGAAGCAAGGAACCCACAGCAGGGCTCGATCCCAGCATGCTGTGGGGATGACAGGAGCCAAAGGCAGACGTCGAACCGACTGAGCCCACGCCCTACCCCGGCAACAACCCCCCCCCCCACATACACACACCCACCTTTCAATCACCCCAGAATCAGGTGTGTTGGAGAATGCTGGTGCCTTTTTTCTTTAACTAGTTAACTCCCTAGCCCCTCTGCACAAAGCCAGGGAGCCACCGCCACCCCGGGAGAGATTTGAACTGAGAGCCCTTGCCAGGGATCACCTGCTGACCTACCCCGAGGCCTCTGGGTTCCCCTGCAGCCATAGCCAGGGCTTACCTGGCCAGGACCACGCTGATGTGTGCTGTCCTGGAGTCATGGTGGGACTCAGGGGAGGGGCCAACATAAAGCCGCCCCTCCCTCACTCAGGGGTGGCCGCCCTCCTCCTGTATCCTCCAGCAACACAGGCAGAACCCGGGCCCGGGCAACCTTCAAGTCCCAGGAATCCTGTGAGGCACAGAGCTTGTATCGTCGCACTTCATACACCAGGAGGGTTTCACCCAGGTAGTATTCCCATTCTACAGGGGGAAAGTTGAGCCCGGGCGAAGTGAGGTAACTTGTCAAAAGTCACACAGAGAAGAAGCAGAGTGGGCCAGGTCAGAGCAGGCCAGCTTGTTCCAAAGTCCGTTTTCCTAATCATTGGAGCACACTGCGGGTAAAGAGTCAATTAATTCACAGTTTCGAACACTTCCCTCTGTGGACACAGTCTGATGGAGGTAGTCCTCTCTCAGAAGGGGGCTGGAAACGTGTCCAGGTGGAGCAGGGCTATCCCTCAGGTTGGGGAGTCGGTATGGTGGACAGTAGGGCTCAAGCAGAGGCTTCGGGCCCTTAGAGCCTCAGAAAGCCTTGCTCTGGGCTGCTCAGACTTCCCCCTCCTGGAAGGGGCTGGGCTCCTTGGCACTGTGAACTGGCGCCTCATGATCCCACCTCTTCCCTTATTCTGTCATTGACAGGGCAGCTTCGGGGCCATGTCATCTGGACGTGGGTCCCAGCCAGTCACCGTGCTCTTGTTCTGGCAACTTTCTTGTCCGCCTGGAAGGATGCTATCTGTGAGGTCAGGAAGTTCACAGAGGCCAGCCCGGCCATGGGGGGCCTCAGGGGCCTGATCCTTGCCATGCCCCAGGTCATGAGCAAAAGGATGCCCAAGGCCACAGGAGGGCCCCTGACTACGCGTCTTTAGACCCCCAGCCCTTCTTTGGGAGGAAAGTCTGACTGGAAGTACAACCAGACTAGCCTCCCCTCCTGCATCCACCTTGTCCTCCTCATCCTCGCATCCAGCCAGGTCTGAGACTCGCACCCCTGTGGCCCCTGTGGCCCCTGTGGCCCAGTTGGGTGACTCGGTACCCTGCCCTTTATCGCCCCAGTGTCACACACAGTGCACGCCTGGAGCAGCAAAGCACCCTCAGCTTCCACACTCACTTCATCTCTCACGGGGTGTCTGGGATGTAAACAGATTACAGGGGCCCTAAACAGTGCAGCTCAACACCTCACGTCGAAGAAGTCATGGCCAAGTTCCCTAAACATCCGTCAGCCTTGTGTCTTCCTCTGGAAAACAGGGATGAAAACAGCAACTTCTCTTCCTGAGACTGTAGCAAAGACCAAATGACAGACAGCGTGGAAAGCACTTTGCCCACTGCCTAGCACCGGGGAGACTGCCTGTCAGGGTCCACACTGGGGAAGCACGCTCAGGACGGTGTGCGTGAGAAACGGCGGGGCTCCTCTCCTCTGCTGGCTCAGAGCCTCTGTGAACTCAGTGTCTGAGCTTGGGACTCCTTGGCAAGTGCGACCCTCCTCCCTCCTTCTGCAGAGGCCACCTTAGGAAAGTGGTATTTCTGAGTCTCTGTGCATGGGGCTCTGCTTATCTTTGGGACTTGAACAGTCGCAGAAATTCAGCTTCTGGTCCCAAGCCACATCAGTCCCCAGCGCGTGGCCTTCAGGGAACAATCACGTTTGAACAGAAAAGTTCAGCAGGGCTTTACCACACAACAGTGCAAACTCACCACAGCCTTTACTTGTGCCAACATCGGCCTCGGCCTCCCCATGCCCACCACATACAGGGATTTCGCTAGGCTGCCCGAAACGCATAGTCAGACCCAGCTTCCCCATCTCCCACCTTGAGCACCACCTGGGGGAATCCCAGGGGAATTCTGTTGCACAAAAAATGTCAATCCCAAAAGGCAACGACCTCGTGATTGTATGGATTTAACACTATGGACACGAGCAAACAGAAACCAGGGTTGTGGTTTGCAGGGGTTATGGGTGAGGGCTGTGGAAAGACAACCTGGATGACCCCCGTGGGGGCTGAAATGTTCTGTGTCTTGACTGCATCGGTGTCAATATTCCGGTTGTGATTTGGTTTTTTAGAATGCCACTGGGGAAAACTGAGTCATCTCTCTGAATTATTTCTTGCAGCTGCATGTGAACCTATAATTATCTAAAAATTAAAACTTTAATTTAAAAATATGCATAATGGTTATCTAGTTGGATCTGAAGTTTATAAAACAGGAACCGTGTTTACTGATTGCTCGCATCTGTTTATCTGTTTTGCTCATTTACTCGTGCAATGTACCTATTGACCTATTTTACAGATAATAAAACTGGGTACTGGAAAAATTAAGGCCATAAAATGGTACAGAGTCACTGCACCCAGTGATAAGGACATATGGCACATTCAGGATTTGAACCAAGTGGGGCTTACTCCTCAAACCAATTCTAGGTACACTTAGTTAAGTGCAAGGATCACCGGCCAAGAGAAGACTAATTCAAAATTATTATTTAGGATTCCTTTGGGGGATGATGGCAATGTTCCAGATTAGAAGGTTATGGTTGTACATATCTGAGGATGTATTAAAAACCATACACAGAATTGCACACATTAAAAAAGTAAATTTCATGGTTGTGTGAATTGTCTCTCAATTTTAAAAATCTATACCCCTAACAAAAAAATTCTTACTGTCTAGAAATAAAGAAGCTGATCTTTGGTGGTAGTGGCGGTGGTAAGAAAATCTCCGAAAAAGAATTCACTTATTAATTAAAGTAGGGACCATGACAGAGACAAAGAAGGCATCTGAGGTCCTGCCTCTGGTGACAAGAAGAAAGGGGAAGGAGGAACAGGAGGTCACAGAAGAGTGTGGAACTTGAGATAACAGCAGAGGACCTCTAGTAGACCATTAGAAGCCCGCATTCGGAAGCAAGGGCACAGAAGTTTGGAACCCAAAAGCAGGTGAAATTCTCAGGGAGAAAGGATCAAGATGGTAGAACATTTATTAGGAGGAGACAAGGTGGAAGGCATTAATCTCCAACAGAAAAATAGAGCTCAGCGTGTAAAATCTGTCATCTCTAAGCACAACTGTTCTTTCCTCCTACAAAAGGCTAAACCAGATCCGCTGAGAGAACAGGACTCAGAAAAGCAGAGTAAGAAAAATCACATTCCCTGGGGAAGGACGTCACCTGGTTGCCCTCATCTACCTTTGTTATTGGAAGGTTTTGGTTGTCCCAGAGGAGACTCTGAGCACAGAGAAGGCAGCTTTGGTGTGGAAAATTAGTATTCCTTTTTTTTTTTTTTTAAGGTAAAGTATTCTAAAACCCAGATTTTCTTGAGCTTTCAAGTTAAACTTAACGAATTTTATTACTTTACTTACAAATCTATTTAAAGTCACTTGACTATTTACAAGAAGACTTCAGAACATAGTTAATTAAATTCCCTTGACCATTTTGGTGTATCTTTATAATCTAAATATGTTTAATTTTCCTTTAAAATACATCAACTGTCAAATAAAACTTTCCCAAATATTTCAATAATGCTTACAAAATGAGTAAGTCAACCTTTATACATATGGTGAGAATTAGCAGCTTCTTTTTTTTTTTTTTTTAAAGATTTTATTTATTTATTTGGCAGAGAGAGAGAGATCACAAGTAGGCCAAGAGGCAGGCAGAGAGAGAGGGGGAAGCAGGCTCCCTGCTGAGCAGAGAGCCCAATGCAGGGCTTGATCCCAGGACCCTGAGGTCATGACCTGAGCCGAAGGCAGAGGCTTAACCCATTGAGCCATCCAGGCACCCTGAGAATTAGCTTCTCTTAAACAGGGTCCCTGGCTGCCTCAGAGGACCCCAAAGAGCCTAGTAGTCTAGGAGCAGCCTGTCATGAGCTACTTTTAGGAGAGGTTGGGCTCAGAAAGGCAGCTGGCCCTCATAAAAAGCAAGAGAACCGACCTGGAGAGGATGTGGTACAAACCTGCCCACAGGAAAATCGAAAGTTGTCTCTAGAGTTGGTCCTATGTTAGGCCACACCTTGCAACAGGAGAACTGAGCAGAATGACCTTCTTGTCCCTGATTCACATGTCAGATTTAGAGTATCATCCCTCTCTCGCCCTCTGTTTCTGCCTATCACTCAGCACATAGTCAAGACTTCTGTCCTTAATTACCCAGGTCTCCAGGAATGGCCCCATCTCTGAACTTTGGTTTTTATACTCTCTCTCTCTCTCTCACTCTTCTTTAAACATTCCAGATGTAAATATCCTATCAACAAATTCACACAGTTCTTAAAGTAATTTTTACCATTTTTTAAAGTCCCACAGTGCTTATCACAGAGCTAGCCACACCGTAGAAACAGTATTCAACCCACAGTCATCAACTGATGGGCGCCATAGTAACCATTGGTGGGGTATCTATAATTCACTTTATTTTTTTTTAAGATTTTTTTATTTATTCATTTGACAGAGAGAGAGATCACAAGTAGGCAGAGAGGCAGGCAGTAAGAGGGGGAAGCAGGCTCCCCGCTGAGCAGAGAGCCCAATGCGGGGCTCGATCCCAGGACCCTGAGACCATGATCTGAGCCAAAGGCAGGGGCTTAACCCACTGAGCCACCCAGGTGCCCCTATAATTCACTTTTAAACAGTTTGGTATAAACTGCAGGATATCATGCAGTTGTTGGTTAGTTCAAGCTTCAATTCTACAGAAATCAGTTTTCATGTTTGGGAATTCACACTCCAGGAATATTGACTTGACCCTCAACCATTGATCCCAAAGCTCTAATACCCAAATCTTGAGCAATATCTTAGGCTTTAGGAACATGTAGGGTGAATGTCTGAAAAGCATATTATTAGAAAAATTAGTCACTAACAAATTAACATCATGAATATGAGAATGGACTTGTTGATACATGTGATCCTAGCCAAAAGGTCCAGAAGCAATGGACCTCAATGATGCAAATAGAGGTGTTCAGAACTAGGAGTTGGCAACAATATTTGAAGGACACACTCCCACCCTGAACAGAGGGTGTAAGGCTCGTGGTACCCATGGCCTGCGCTGTTCAGGACAACATTCAAGCCTTGATCTGTGCACAGCCCTGTGTCCAGCCATGGCTTTAGGAGCATTCCTGGGCCTGATGCTGACCATGAATGTGACAGAGCCTGCATTAGAATGCTGTTGTGTCTGTGTGTTGGGGGGGTGGTCAGATGGGATAGGGGGCTCAGAACACCTAAAATATGGGGACCTGGGACACCTGCAAACTTACAAAATAGATTGGATGTACTATTTTGTAACTTTTGTTAATTTTTTTTAATGAATGTGACTGCTTTTAATTATAAGCTGGTAGGAAGGTTGTGGGGAGGGCTCTCTCCCATCAACATCTACCAGAAAAGACCCTACGAGCTGGGCCTGTGCATGGCCAAACAGGCTGCCCTCTCTTGTTTTCTGGGAGCCCATTGGTGGGAGGGTCAGACCAATGAAGGGGGTTCTGTGTTTAAAAAAAAAAAAAAAAGCTTGGCAGGAAAAAATTCCTATTGTTCCTCTTTATTTTCTGCAAGGGTCCTGGCATATCTCTGAGGAGCTGAGGCTCAGCCTTGGGTTACGGTCCCCTCTCAATCCGGCAGAACTCCACATGAACACAAACGCCTTTTGGGTCAAACTACCTTCAAATGGTACCCATTACACTGCTCTAGGAAACCAGCTCTTGGTGACAGACTTCAAAATGGATTTCCCTTTTTCCACATTCGAATCAGTAGTAAATAGCAAGAGTTTGGATCCTAGGAACATTTACCAAATACCTGATATGCATAAGGCAGTTGCATTTATGGTTTCTCCTTTGTTCCTCAGAGAAGTCTTGTGAGAAACTTCATATTGTCCCCAGTTTGCATCCGAGGAAACAGAGGACTGAACAAAGACATTTTCTTTGCAGCAATTTCCATGTCTGATGCCCATTCGATGACAAGCCTCCTCCCTCCCTGTCATCTCTGAGCAATGACGCAGAATATTCATTTGTCTGGCAACCCAAGGAAACCCAGATGCAATCCCTCAATCGTATACGTTTGGTCAGAGCCATGGGACAGGGTTTGCGATCCAGTCCAGAGGGTCCTGTATTCTGTAGGAGAACAGCTGGGAGGTCAGGAGGAGGCCACCAGTGTGCACAGATGGTCAAGGCCCAAAAGCAGCAGCTCCAAGGCCAACAGGGAACCCCTCTCCTCGCCAGCTCGCCACTCACACTTCCACCGATTATTCACGCTTAATTTGATCGCTATTCAGGGAGGTGCTCAAAACTCACGCACGCTTTATTCTGGATGAAATGTTGGACCAGAAGTCTGGGAGACTGTCATCGCAGCTCCGCTGATGACTGAATCCTGCGTGCTCGGCCCACGCTAGCCGTGACCCCGCATCAGAAAGCTGTCGGCGTTTGGAGCAGTGCACACAGCGCAGTCCATGAGCACTCCTGCTGTCTCTGGCCCTCCTCACAGACAAGGCCCTACCTGTAGTGTCAGCAAGTGCAGACCTTACGGTTCTAGGGCTGGGGATCTGCGGGCATCGATGTAATAAGAGGATAGACTTGGCCATTTAAAAAATAGATCTCGGGACGCCTGGGTGGCTCAGTTGGTTAAGTGGCTGCCTTTGGCTCAGGTCATGATCCCAGTGTCCTGGGATCGAGTCCCACATTGGGCTCCTTGCTCGACAAGGAGCCTGCTTCTCCCTCTGCCTCTGCCTGCCACTCTGTCTGCCTGTGCTCGCTCTCTCTCTCTCTCTCTCTCTCTGACAAATAAAATCTTAAAAAAAATAATAAAAATAAATAAAAACTAAAAAATAGATCTCTAAGACTATACTTCATTGGATTCTTGCCACGAGGGGAAAAAGGAGCAAAGCCTAGTTCCTGCTGTCAGTGGGCTGACCGCCTCGGGGAAGACAGAAAGCTGGGACACTCATGCCTTCTCCCAGGGAGACCCTGAGGATGCAGGGAGCTGGAACAAAAAGATCGAGGCACAAAGAATTAGAGAGGCTGCATCTAGTGGGACAGGTCAGGGAGGTGGTGGGAGGCCCTGGGGTCAGTCTAGGAACTCCAATCCCCGAGAAAGAGCCCCAGAGATTGCCCTTGAATAATTCCCTGAACCCTTGACACCACTTCAGCCAAGTCCAGGCAGTGGGGGCAGAACCATCTTCCGTCCTGACTTCTCCACTGTGGCCAAAGCCTGAAAATACAGAGGCCACTCCCAAGCGGCTCTTGCTAGGAAGCAGAGAAGTCTCTATGGTAAAGGCTGATGAACCTGAGATGTATATACTCTCCCAATCGGTGGAGCACAGAGGGAAGCCAAAGGCTTGCGCCCCAAGACTGCGTTAGGAAGCAACGGCCATGACTATGGGTCTAGTCCGGGTAGTAACGTGGATCAGGGAGTAGTTGAGGTCTTAAAGCCCTTTTATGAACATGAACCCAGGCTGACTATTAGGGGTGAGAGGCTGAGCAGTGTGCCCATGATTTTTAAAGCCTTCCCTTGAGCAGTCAGGGTGACTTGGCTAACAGGACGCGAGGGCAATCCCTTCTGATTTGCTGGGACAGTCAGCGTTTGCTTGCAATAGCTTCCCCTTTCTGTTGGAGCCCAGGGATGCGTGATCACTCTGCCTGCAGGAATCACTTATTTGGAAGCCATTTATTAATAAGAATCTGCACTCATATCTTTAAAAGAAAAAAAAAAGGTGTGCGCTGACGCCCATGTATTTGTTCAGACGAAAACTGTAAAGGTATTACTAACAGTGAGATGCAGGCAAGTTGTTTACCTTTTTGGAGCCTCTGTGAATACTAGCTTGCAGGGCCTTGATTGGATGGAGCAGGGCAGTGCCTCTCAATTTTTAATGCACTTACAAATCACCTGGAGATCCGGGTAAAGTGCAGATTCTGTTCCAGGAGGTCTGGGGGCCTCAGAGTCTGCATTTCTAACACGCTCCCAGGTGATGCTGCCACTGCTTCCAGTCGGTGTGAGGAACTGCCTAGCAGGACACTGTCCTATGCAGGGTCTTGCCAAACGCTGCTCCCTCCCACAGGAAGGATCCCCACCTGTGGCCCAAGTTCATTACATAATATCAAATGGATTATATATATACACACATATGTGAACTATAACTAATTTCGGGTAATGTTGACGATTGATAAATGAGAGCTAGTTTTATTTCACCAATAGCATTGGGACAGAGGCTGGTAATGCTTGATTCTTCTCTTTTCCTTAGACCCTTGGGCTAGTGGCTCCCCTGTGACTTGGGTCAGGGTGAGACTGTTTCTCCGCCCTCAGATTTGATCAGGAGCTTTTCAGGCAGCCTGTATGCTGCATAAGGAGTGCTCCCTCTGGGTCCCATGTGCAATGACTACTCCCTCTGCTCCAAGCCCCTGGACTCTCACTAGACCCATCCCACCGGGGTGCCAGGTGGAACGTTCGGCAGACAACTGTGGGGGCCATGAAGAGCTCTGTTCGAAGCTAAGAATTCTAGGAGATAACACAAGGCATTGCACCCTACCATTGGTGACTCCCTGCCTCAAATTCACCTAGAGGTCATTTAAAATGCCGATTCCTGGGCCTCACCTCAAACCCATCTAAATGAGGTTCCTGGAAGTCGACTGGAGGGTCCTTTGTATGCTGGATTCTGAGACTTGCTTCTCTGCCAGCAGCCGGGTGCGGGGCAGGGGTGCAGGAAGCATTTATGTGAGTGAGAGCTGTGGATGGTTCTCCTTGGAGCAAGGAATTCTGGAACAACTTTATGTTTTCCCCGGGGACGTGAACACCAGTTCTGAGCCCACCTAAGGAATCCATTTCCTTCCCCAGTGGTACGGAGATAAAACTTTTTCTCCTTGGAATGCCACACCCATGTCAGGGCAAACCCCTTCCTGGAGCTTTAGGATGATGTTAGAGATATTGGTGTTCTCTTACACATGCAAGTTCCCTTGGGAATACGGAGGAATCTGGACACAAGCAATAAAATGGGGAACCTCGTGCTGACAAGAAAACCCCAGCTTGCCAGCCTTGAGGGATCAGGTGGACAATCGCTATGAGGCCCCTGTGCAGGGGTTGCCTTTCCTAGCAGGTGTGGGCAAGGACTATCACACCAGGAAAGAAGAGCCCCCTGGTCTATGCCAGACCTGCTGGCCGTGTCAGAGGTGCTCTGACCAACAAACATTTAAGATGTTTTCCACACTCGTATGAAACTGATGCCTCCCCCCCACCCCGTGGATGAATTTGGAGATTGTGCCAGAATCAGAAAAGTTTCTGTGGATTTCGCCTAGAATTTCAAGGGTCTGTAAATCCTACAGCTGGCTGGGAGCCTACTTTGATTATTTTTAATGCAGAAGAGGATGTATTTGAGCATCTGGCCCCCAAATCGACTAAATCTGTCTATAGCATTAATTGGTTCGGAAAGAGCTGGAAGACACATGGAGGCTGGTGGATGTAAATAGGAGAAAAGGTGGCAGAAGGGGAGCCAGATGGGTGAGCTCAGACATAAAACACATACAAACAAAAGCTGCCCGAAAGAGCAGAGGGGCACATTTGCATCTGGGGTCCAGAGTGGACTGGCATGCAGGGCCTCCCTGGCTTGGAAGCATCCAGACCCAACATCTGGCTCCCAGAACAGAGCCTGCACCTGAAGAGCAGGAGTCAAGGTCAGCTTCTGTCCGGGGCCACCCTCGACCGCACTGGGACAGGGGGTCCCACAGGGGCCTCGTTGGTGAATTCACAACACAAACAAATCACAGACGAATCATTCGGTTCCTTAGAGAGCTTAGGCTCAAGGCTGAGGCAGGGGTGTGGTCGGAGCCAAAGATGAGGGGTAACGACTTTTTGGTGACTTTATGTGATTGTCCCTCTTATGTGGTGACATTCCGAAGCAGCATGTAGCAGAGTGTCTTGCACGTGGTGGGACATCAATGTGTATTCGAAGACAGTGATGCTTCTGTTTGGCGATAAAGAGACGTCCTTGTTCTATAAAGCCTTGTGGCAAGGAGGGAATCGTAGTTAGAAACATATCCCCTGATCTGTATCCCCTGCTCATCTGTTGAGAGCGTATCGTCCAACTGACACAACTTCTAGCTCTACCCAACAGAGATGTATAATTAAAAAATAAGACAGTTTTCATTTGCTTACAAACACTGAAAACCCTTTCCAGGAGGATCAGGAAGAACCTGGGAGGGAGGGTGGAAGTGAGAGGTGACATCGAGCAAGGCACCCGGTTAGCAGCACCAGAAACAATGACAATGGCCCCTTCAGAGCCATGACCATGACCCAGCCCCTGAAGCTCCCACCAGCCCCATTCTAATACCCTCTAGTTCACGACAGCCCCTTCACGCTTGTCATAGTACCACTGTTTTCTGAGGCTGCTCCTTTTGGAGCTCCCACTGCACGCAGGCAAATTTCATGCTTCCAGGATGAAAAATAAAAATGCCAGTTCTCATCTCTTTAGGGGAAATTAGTCTTATTTCTCCCATAAATCACAAGCTTGCTTCAGCTGTAAACAGCATTAGCAATTGTAGAGGTAAATGAACTGCGGTTCCCGGGGAGACCCGAGGTTCCAGATGGATTTGGTAGTTTCGACTTAGGGAAGGGGTAAAGTGGGGTTATTTCACCACTCTCCGCTGAAGGCGGGGTGCACGCTTCTGCCAGGACGGCCCTGGTTTATGCCTTTGCTGCAGTGTAGGGATAAGGGACACCAACCCGCCCCCCCCCCCCCACTGAAACAAGTCCCAGTTTGGTTGATAAATTATCACTCCAGCAAAGCACAGATGAAGTAAGGAGCAAAAGCTTGTTTTGTGCAAGCAGCCAGACACAGAAGGCCCCGTGTCACATGATTCCATGCGTACGTGGACATTAATATACATTCCCTGCGAATTGTGAGGCTAAGCAAATCCATACAGATGGAAAGGAGATTAGCAGCGGCCAGGGGTTGGGGGTGTTGGGGGAAATGGGGTGTGACTGCTAATGGGTAAGGAATTCCTTTTGGGGATGAGGAAAACGTTCTCAAGCCGATGATGGTGATGGTTGCAAGGCTCTGGGAATAGACTAAAAACTACTGAATCGTACTCTTCCAATGGGAGAACTATATCATATATGAATTATATAGCTCAGTAAAGCTTCCATATTAAATGGAAAGTTAATAAAGAGTTAACCCACAGAAATGCTAGGAGGGAAGAGCAAAAAAGCTTGTGCTCTGTCTTTCTGCCAGCGGGCAAGCACTCTGTCCCCAAGGGCCTGTGTCTCCACGACAGAGGCCAGTCAGTCATTTTGAGAGGATGTGGTAACTCTTGTTGGCCTCTGGAGGGCCCTTCGCACACAACTCCTGCATTTTTATGAGGCTCCTAGGAACCAGAAAAGGAGGGTGAGTTTCCCCACGGTTGGTCACTGCTGAGCAGCAGGGTGTGTGGGTTGGCCTTGAAATGGTGGAAGGTGTCAGTGGGGACCAGCATCCTGAAGGCAGAGATGAGCAGATACATTAAGAGCCTAGTAACAATGGGTGGCCAGAAGGAAAGTGGCAGAAGATTCCGACTGGGACTTACCCTTCTTCAGGCATGTCCCTTACCAGTGGGCTCCCACTGAGGAAGGGGGAAGGAGGAGTTACAGGTGATGGTGGAAGTAGGTATGGGGAGAGGAGTTTGTCTCACCAGAGGAATTAAACGCATTATTTCCCATGTAGCACAGAGTCAGAGTGGAGACAGATCTGCCCACTTTGGTCAGGAACTCTAGGAAGCAAAGGACAACAATGAAGAATCTACTTGGCGGGACGACCCCTCAGCCCCAGTTCCTTTGGAAGAGATTACAGGATCTAGAATACACCCAATTCCCAATCCGTCTACCAGAATGGAGATCCTCAAGAGGAGGGAGTTGAACTTGAAACCTGGAAGAAGACTGAAATTTTACCGTGTACTCTTCTCTATCCTCAACCCCTGGAGACAGAGCCTGGCACTTGGCGGTGGCTGTTTGGGGTAGGTATGGACGACACACACAGGATTCGCATGAGCAAAAACAGCTACCTAGGTCTAAGACCGGGGTGTTGGGTCGAGACCTCCAATAGAGGGTGCTCTATGCCTGGAAGAGCAAGCCTGGGTCCAGCACCAGAAGCCTGGCTGGCATGGACAGATGATGGAGCTCTTGGCTCAGGGCAGACCTGAGGAGGAGATGTGGCATTGAGCACAGAGCTGGGACAGCCGGTGAACTCAGTGACCAGACACACGGGGCAGGGAGGAGAGGAGACAGGCCCATTCTCCTGCCTGGGGCTTTCCTCAGCAGTAGGGAAGGAAAGCCAACTCTTTGGGTGGTGGAGAGGATCCACATGGGTTTTGTTCATCAGTCAATCCTCAAGTGTCCAGCGTGATGCCTGGTACAGAGAAGGCACACAGTACATATTTCTCCAATGGACTGAATGAACACGAGTTGGGAAAACGAATCTCGGCTGGACCATATTATTCTCGGACTAGATCACCATACATAGGTTCTTAGGCAATATCTCTGGACTTTGCCTTGTCTGTCTCAGAAACCAGAGTTACACCTAGGCCTACCCTAGGCCACCAGTGGGGTCTGTCCCTGGGCTGGTCTTTCCACTGGATAGAGCTGAGCACTGACAAGACCAATGGCTTTGCAAAGAGGGACATTTCTGGGAAATCAATCCCTACTCGCCCATCCTCCCCACTCCCCAAACCACATGCAAAAACACAGGGTGGCCAGACCAAGAAGGGGCAGCAGGGAACTAGAGCAAAGCCCTCCCACTGGGGCCACGATGTCTTCAGGGGAGGGTGTCCATCTGATGTTGGAGATGCACCCAGAAGGGAATCCAGGAACCACGGAGGTGAATATGTCTGCTAGAGAGTACCTCCCCCTGTTGGTTCCTGCTTTTTCACATCCTTGTCTGTTTCTGCCTTTGTTGCAAGTCCTCGATTTTCCAGTCTGTCTTTGCCATGATCAAGGACATCTGCAAAGAAGAGTGTAGTCAGGAATGGATGGGAGGGCCCCAGAATGAGGAAGCAGAGGCGCTACACCAGGCCACTCTCCCCCAACCCTGGGCCAGCGGCAAAGCACAGCCATTCCCAGGCATCCCCTCCTGGCCACAGTCTTGTCTCTGGGAAGGTCACTCAAGGACAAAGTTCCTGAAAACAAAACTGGTGACTCCCTCATAGCCAGCACATTCTACCTGAAAGGGTTGGTCGCTGTGGGCAGTGAGAAAGAGGATCCGAATGGTTTCTTTTTTCTTGCAGGTTTGGAGTTCTCTGTAAGCTTGAGTTGTTGAAAGCTCCTGTGAACTCGTTATTTCTTCTCTTAAATTCTCTTGGAATGAGCTCCACTGAATTTTTTTTTAAAAGACTTTATTTATTGACTTCACAGAGATCACAAGTAGGCAGAGAGGCGGCGGGGGGGGGGGGGAAGCAGGCTCCCTGCTGAGCAGAGAGCCCCATGCGGGGCTCGATCCCAGGACCATGAGATCATGACCTGAACTGGAGGCAAAGGCTTAACCCAGTGAGCCACCCAGGCGCCCCTGAGCTCTACTGAATCTTAAGATGTTAGCACTAAAGAGGAAAAAGAGTAAGACTTTCAAAGTCTCTCCCTTTATTTACAGTTAGAGAAAGCCAACAACTTTGGTGGCCAGTGACTGACTCCCACCTCAATGCACACACATTCACCGCCCCCCTTCTTGAGGGCATGCGTGCGTGTGCACACACACACACGTGCGTGGAAGGGGAAAAAAAGAATAGTAAGAATGATTCTTCTGTATGTTAAACACCAACTAAAGATCATCACTTGGGCTCTGCTTACGGCTATCCTGCTGACATCAGGGGGCCCTGTTGTACCCCATGGTTTCACACGCCACTGGAGCCCTGTCGGCCATCTTACCAATGAGCGTGGAGTCCCAACCACCCGGTGCCTCCCCTACTCCTTGAGAACTTGGAAATTGTTCTTAAGTGAAACTGGAAAGTCCCCCTGTAAAGGATGGGATTAGCCACCTGTAGAAATGGTTGGTGAACACGACCAAAGACATTGGAATCATCCAAAACTCAAGGTGACCCCAGGAGGAAAACTGTCCTGTGTTGATAATGTAGTAAGTGAGGTGCTGCTCATGCCCTGTTCAGAGGAGGGTGTTGAGCATTGCGGGAGTGACCCTGTGGGCCTAAGTGCAGCACAAAAAGAGGAAGTCAGTGAAGCCAAATTGACCATAACATCCCAGCAGAAAGGAAGTGTGCTGGCTAGACCTCTGCACCCTGCCTGGTAAGGTTGACCCCTCCCACCAGAGCTGGGTTGGGAGAAGGGGGCCCTCTCCCAAGGCCAAAGCTGGGAGGCCTTTCTTTCTAAAGATGAACTGCAGCCCGCCTTTGATGTTCTGCCCCGGACTCTGCCTGCAGAAGGAGAAAGCACTGGGCAAATGGTGGCCTTCCTGTCTCTGTTGTAGTCCTCACCGTAAGTAGGTAACCCCTGATTCTCAGAGTGTGTGGGGATGGCGTGACTGGTGAATCAGGCCCGGAGACAAGGAATAGTAGTCTCCTATGTGAGTTTCCTAGGGATGACTTCACAAATGGACACAAACTTGGTGGCTTAAAACAATGGAAATGAATCCTCTCACATTTCTGGAAGCCAAGCGTCCAATATCAAGGTGTCAGCAAGGCCAACACACCCTCTGAAGACTCCCGAGGAAAATCCTTGTTCTCTTCTTCTGGTTTCTGGTGTTCCCTGCCTCGTGGCTGCCCCACTCCATCTCTGCATCTGTCTTCATGTAGCCCCCTCCCTTGTGTCTGTGTCTCGAAACTTCCTCCGTTTTTATTTTCTGAGGACATCTGTTATTGGATTTATGACCTTCCTGAAATTCAAGGTGATTTCATCTCAAGATCCTAATACTCACTACGTCTGCAAAGACACTTTTGCCAAATAAGGTCACACTCACAGGTTCTGGGAGTTAGGATTTGGGCATATCTTTGGGGAGGACACAGCTGAATCAATAATCACACCGATGCACACCAGGGAGACCCCTCCCCAGGCCTGTCAAGCAGTGCCAGACTCTGAAAGGCGCAGACTTTCTCAGGGAAAGCCAACTCATGGGACTGTCTGGGGGGCGAACTGCTTTCACTGAGGATGACCATCAATGTTGCGTCTTGTCCTTACATTAAACTGATTTTGCCATTGGATCTGAAAACGCCATTTGTTAGGACCTGGCTGGCCCAAAGCCTCTTCTTAGACTAAATGTTCAGCCTTGAGGATCACATCACAGGAGACAGGACCTACTTTAACAAAAGGTGAGGTGAATTTTTTCCTCTGCAGTTAATTTCTCAGCAACTACCTAGAAAGAAGCTTCTAGAGAAAGCTGGGCATGGAGTCCACAAGAAGCCCGGTTAAACTCGTTCATAAAACACAATTTCCTCATCTTTTTCCCTAAGGGGGTCATAAAAAGAATTTGGGCTGGCTCTGCCAATCCTAGGTTGTCCTTCTGCTTTGGCTCTCGGCCCTGACAGTGCAGCCCAGTGCCTCCGGGATGGTGGCTCCTGCTTGGACAGGCCCCAGACTGAGAGCAGCTGCCAGCAGCAAGGAGAAGTACTGAGAGGACACGTGCTGCCGCTGAGGGCCTGGGACAGACATGAAGGGACACAGCCTTTACTTACAGGCCGTGGATAAGTCCCTAGTCTCCAGAATCAGTCTGGGTTTGAATCCCATATCTGCCACTGATCAACAGCTAAGTGATCCTGGGCCAACTCCTCAGCGCCCCCAAGCTTCATCTGAAGAACGAGTGGTTGAGAACATTGAGAATAGTCCAGGTGGACTGCTCAGAGTGTGCCTAGCTCTCAGTGTGTGTGCTCAGTAAGGGCCTGTTGTTACAGTTATTACTACTCAGAGGAAGGAAGCTGGTCACACCCCTTTATCTGACCCCCCAAAGCTCAGGGCTAATGGATTGGAAACAGAACCATGAACCAGTGCCCTCCACCCCACAAATCCCTCCACTTTCTAGCCTAATTGTCATTACAAATGTTTTTTCAAACACACAGAGACATTGAGACGTTCTCTTCATGATCAAAATTATGTAAAACACAAGGTTGGTTCTAGATAACAGGGAGCCAGGGAAAGGAAGTTTTTAGAAAATGCTCTGCCTTGTCTCCTGACCATTTGTCCTGGATATCTGGAAGAGTTTCTGCTGCCTTCTCAATCTGCAGCTCTCTCATTATGTTCTCTGAACAGGAACTAATTTCTCTCCAACAAAAGAACCCAGCATGGCATGTGGAACATTTGACAGAAGGCCTGGCAAGTAGAACTCCACTCTAGTCTGTGGAAGAAAGGACCAAATGCCTCCCACAGGCAGGGTCCCGACCACATAGCATGACAGGGCCCAAGACACATGGCACTTGGTCCTATGCCTGCTTCCCAACTAGGAAGAAATCAGGATGAAACCTGCCTCTCCTCACTTCCCACACAACCCTGCAGGTATTGACGTGTCCCACTCACTCCTCACTTACCACCCCCTAATCATGCTGCTTTTCTTTTTTTTCCTTAAATGCCCAAGTTGTTTTCATCTCAGGGCCTTTCCATTGCTTGTGCCTCCTGCTAAATATACACTTCCTGGGACTTTTGCAAGGCTGCCCCACTTCATCAATTAGGCCTCAACTCAGAGGTTGAGTTGATGGCATCAGGTGATGCCATCTAAACGCCAAATGCCCAATAAATATCTGCCATCCTTCATTTGCAAGTCAAGAAGCTTGTTTTATTTTTCTTCTGTTGGGGAGCAAGATTTTCCTCTCTCTTTGAAGGTCCCTCCAGCAGGATTAAGTATCAAATTGACATGAGACAGCTTAATAGGAGAAAATCAAATTTAATGTTGTACCTACAGGGAATCCCCACAGACCTGGGAATTCCAAAGACAGTCAGGCAAAATGAGGTATATGTGTCCTCCTGAACAAAGGAGAAGGGGGTAGGGGAGTTCAAAGGGAAAGAATGAAATTCACAGGGAGATGAAAAAGAACAAATGTTTGGTCAAGAAATGTTTGCTGGGCCACTCGGAAACAATGGGACAAAGAGGACTTTGATCAAACAGGCCTTTCCAGGTCCCTCCCTGTCCACCATACCTAGTTCACAGTATAATGTAGTTATCTGTGGGGCTAGCTCTCTTCCTGGAGCAAGTCCTCTGTCTAAATTCTTTTTAGGTGCTTGTTGGAGAGGGCCCTAAATCTGCTGGGATTTGATTGCTTTTTAACCCAACATAATCTTCATGACAAAGTGGCCCATCTCAGGGCGGGCTGCCCTTGGCCCCTACACTTCATAGTGCTCTGTATTTTATGTTGTCTTTCTGTATATTTGCAAGTTTACTGTCTGTCTTCACCTCCATGGAGGGCAAAGATATACGTCCTGCCAAGTGGTATGTACTGTAGAGTTTCCTGAGTGCTGAGGGTAAAGAAGAGGGGGGATACAAGGACAATTTCGTGAGTGTGGTAGTTACTGAATAGTGAATATCGTCTGGAGAGCTGAAGAAGAATGGAACACCTTTCCAAGTGAAGGTACCAGCAGAAATGAGAGCCCTGAGTCCGGGATAATGGTGAAAGTTTTGTAAGCACAGTGGGTTCATACTGAGGTTCAGTGAACAACATCTACTACTATTGCTCTAGAACAACAAGTGCTCCCCAGGGCCTGGATTGGAAGAACAATGAGGAATGCATGTAGGAGGATTTTGGTGGAGTCCCGGAAGCCAGGGGAGAGGCCAGGGAATAGTAGTGGCTGAGGAGCAGAGCAGGAGACACAGGACGCTGGGGTCCTTGCTGTGTGCTGGAGCAAGCCTGGGAGGAGGAAGTGAGTCACCAGAGGCCCCCAGGGCAAGGACAAGAGGCACCTCCAAAGTGAGAGCCCACAGTCAAGCTACAAGCCCTGACTCTCACTGGGAGGGAGGCGTTCTTTAATAGCTATCTGCTGAGTGAATGGCTGGTGAGTCAATCAGAAAGGGTGGGAGAGGCGAGCTCTTGCAGTGCTGATCCCTGGCTCATCTCATGGAGTGCATCTGCCTCTCTGCCAGGAGCCAAGGTCGCTGCAGCTCAGCAACAAGCGGCCCATGGTTCTCTTGCTCTTTGTGGGATTAAGCTGAACAGTTCACTCCCAACCTGTCTCTTAAGGAAACTGGGAGGATTATCTGGTTAATCTTTCCAAAGCTCTTTGTAGACCTTTTATACAGAATGTACCAAAGATTTCTGGAAGAGTGATACTGTGTTTTGGATTCATGTGGCTATTTTCTTCAGGAAAACTTAGATGGCCTTATTGGTGATGGAGTGGGTTTTTCTCACAGTACGGTTCCATTTCTGTTTCTTCACATCCAGAGACTTATAAGGTGAACCGTGTCTTCACGATCTTAATCAGGATAACTTACTCACTTATTGGCTTGTAAGCCTTTTTTATTATTGTGTTGTAACAGTTCCTGCCATGTTCTAAATATAAACCCTTTGTCAGATATAGATATAGTAGAGATATATAATATGGATATAGCAATTTCCCCCCAAATCTGTGGTTTACCAATTTTCTCAATAGTGTTTTTTCATGGGCAAAACATTTTAATATTATCAAGTTCAATTTATTCATCTTTTATGTTTAGTGTTCTGTGTCTTAGCTAAGTCATCTTTTCCTCCTCTAAACTTGCAAAGATAATCTCCTATGCCTACTTCTAGGAGCTTTATAGTTTTGGCTGTTACGTTTAGGTTTATAATCTATCCAGAATTAATTTGGGGGTAGGGTTAAGGTGGGGTCAAGATTGATTTTTTCCTAAACGGACGTCCAACTGTTCCAGCACCATTTGTCGAAAATCTTTTCCTTTTCTCCACTGAATTGCTTTGGCCGTCGTATCAAATACAAACTGATGATTTAATTGTGGTTCTGTTTCCAGATTCCACTGATGTATAGATATATCCTTATGCCAGTACCGTACTTTCTTGGTTAATGTACCTTTGTTGTAACTTTGAAATTTTATTTAAAATTATTATTTTACCATTTATAGTTATTTCAGTTAACTTTTGAATCTTGTTCAAAATTGAGTATTCTAAGTCCTTTGTACCTGCTTATAAATTTTAGAATCAGCTTGCAAATTTCTACAGTAAAAGCCTTCTTGGATTTGATTGGGATTGCACTGAATCCATTGATCGATACAGAGAAAAACAACATCATAATTATATTGCTTTCCAAACTGTAGACATGACATACCTTCCTATTTATTTGGATCTTCCTTAATTTCTCTCAGAAGTGTTTGTATTTTCCAGTGTATACATCTTGAACATATTTGTTAAATTTACCTCTAAATATTTTGTTTTTGGTACAACTGTAGTGTTGCTGTGTTAAATTTCATTTTCAACTGTTCATTGTTAATATATAAAAATATATCTAATTTTCATATGTTAACTTCGTATCTTGCAACCTTATTAAATTTGCTTATTATTCCTAACATTTTTTCATGAGGTAGGGGGTAGATTCTTTGAGATTTTCTATGTATGCAATCATGTCAAATGTGAACAAAGCCATTTCTCCTTCTTTATGTTTTCCTTTATTGCACTGTTTAAGCCCTTTAGTACTATGTTGTACTGAAGTAGTAATAGTGAAAGTCCTTGCTTTATCCCCTATTTTAAGAGGAAACACTCAATTTTGCATCAATATGATGTTAGTTGTAAATTTTCCCAGATGTCTTTTCTTAGGTTGTTATGAGCTGGATGGTGTTCCCTCACCTCAATGCGTGTATCGCAGTAACACCTTGTGCCTCAGATGGGACCATACGGTATGGAAGGCCTCCAGAGTAATTGGAGACGGTCTTTACAGCAGTGATAAAGCTAAAATGAATCATTAGAGTGTACCCTAATTCAACAGGACTGGTGTCTCTATAAAAAGAGGAAATTAGGACTCAGGTGGATAGAGTGAATACCATGTGAGGACATAGAGAGAAGACAGCCATTTACAAGCTAGAGAGAGGCCTCAGAAGAAACCAAACCTGGTGACACTTTCATCTTGGACTTTTGGCCTCCAGACTTGTGAGAAAATAAGTCTCTACTGAGGAGGCCACTCAGTCTGTGGTACTTGGTTGTGGCAGCTCAAGCAAAGAGACATTGAGGAAGTATCTCTTATTCCAAGTTCACTGAGAATTTGTATTTTTTAAACTTACAAACAAGTGTTGGATTTTGTCAATGCTTTTTTTGTTTTGGCTTCAACTGAAATGATTCTTTAAAAAATTTTGTTAATGAGGCAAATTACATTAATTAAATTAATTAAAATAACTAATTTGCATTAATGGGATAAATTCTAATTGATCGTGTTATGTTGTCCTTTTATATATTGCTGAATTTGACTTGCTAATGTTTTGTCAAGGATTTTTGTGTCTATGTTAATGAGGAATATTGGTCTGTAATTTATTTATTTTTGGTAATATTGTTTTGTTTTAAAGATTTTATTTATTTATTTGACTGACAGAGATCACAAGTAGGCAGAGAGGCAGGCAGAGAGAGGGGAGGAAGCAGGCTCCCTGCTGAGCAGAGAGCCCAATGCGGGGTTCGATCCCAGGACCCTGGGATCATGACCTGAGCCGAAGGCAGAGGCTTAACCCACTGAGCCACCCAGAAAACCCCTGCTTTCTGGTTTTTATGTCCGTATCATTCAAGGTTGGTTTTGATATCAGCATCATTCAAGGTTGAATCAGAGAAACAGAACCAGTAGGAGATGCATATAAGATTTATTGCAAGGAAGATGTGATTGTGGGGGCAGATGAGGCAAGTCTGAAATCCATAAGGCCAACAGGAAGGCAGGCTAGGACTCCGAGGCATGAACTGAAACTGCAGTCCACAGGTAGAATTTCTTCTTCCAGGAAACAAAAGCTCTGCTCTGAGTGTCTTTCAACTGATCAGATTAGGCTCACCCAGAGTATCTGGAATAATCTTCCTTGCCTAAAGTCAACTGACTATGGACTTTACTCATGTCTACAAAATACCTTTGTAGCAAACTTAGTGTATCATTGAATGAAAATGTCTAGTCAAGTTAGTGTGTCAAAAATGCCATCATAGTGTTATGCTGGCATAACATTGTTATGCTGGCCTCATTAAATGAGTTGGAAAGGATTTTCTCTTTCTATACCTTTTTTTTTTTGAGATATAATTCATATACCAAAAATTCACTATTGCGAAGTGTACAATTCTGTGGTTTACTGAAGATTTACAGAAGATTATACAATGATCACCACCATCTAGTTCCAGAAAAGAAACCCTGTGTTCATGAGCAGTCATGAGCATTTACTCCTTCCCTCAGCCCCCTGGCAACCACTAAACTACTCTCTGTCTCCAGGGATTTGCCTATTTGGGACATCTCATGTTAATGGAATCATACAAATAGGTGGTCTTTTGTGCTGGGTTTCTTTCACTGAGAATAATATTTACCAGGTTCATTCATGCTGCAACAAGTATGAGTACTTCTTTCCTTTTTAAGTTTAAGCAATATTCCATTGTATGAATGTACCAGTTTTGTTTATTCATTCATCAGGTGATGGACATTTGGGAGAGGGAGAAGCTGACTCCCTGCTGAATAGGGAACCTAACATGGGTATAATCCCAGGACCCTGAGATCATAACCTGAGCAGAAGGCAGACATTTAACCAACTGAGCCATGCAGGCACCCCTAAAATGCAATTTATTTAAATTAAAAGCAAAAACATTTCACTAATTTGTCCCACCCCTCCCACCACCACCATCTCTGGCACACCAATCTGCTCTCTGTATCTATGAGCTTCATTTCTCGGATTCATTTATAAGATTCCGCATATAAGAGAGATTATATGGTATTTGTCTTTCTCTGACGTATTTAGCATAATGCCCTTGAAGTCCATCCATGTTGTCACAAATTGCATGATTTCATTCTTGATGTTATATCCCTTCTCCTTCTCCTTCTTCTTTTTTTGCCTTTCCTGACTCTTGTGATTACCTCAGTATATCTTGGTATTCAGTTTTTCTTCTTTTATTGTCATTTTAACTCTACTTTTTTGTTTCATTTTATTCATTTATTTGTAGTATATTAATAGAGTAATTGATTCCTTCATTGGGAATCTATTTCTTGAATCTCACACCAGCCATTAAATTTCCTGAAGTGGCATGAGCAAAATTAGTACAGGGAAGTTCCCTAACTCTAGGGAACTGGACCACAATAAGATGAGAAGCTTAGAGAAGAAAAAGAGATTAAAAGGTGAGCAGAGGGATGGAGGGGAGAGCCAGAGGAAAACAGGGCGTTGGCAGACAAGAGTTTCAAGAAAGAAGTGATGGTCAAGAGGTGACTTGAATAGACAATTGTCCAAAAAAGACATACAAATGGCCAATAAGTACATGAACAGATGTTCAACAACACTGATCATTAAGGAAATACAAATCAAAATCACAATAAGTTACCAGGCCACACTAATTAGAATTGCTATTATCCATCCTCCCCCCCCAAAAAAAAGCCCAGAAAGTAAATATTGGCAAGAATGTGGAGAAACTGGAAACTGTGCATTGTGGGTGGCAATAATAAAATGGTTCAACTACTGTGGAAGAGAGTTTGGCCGTTCCCCCCAAAATTAAACACAAAGTTACCATATGATCCAACACCCCCACTTCCAGGTATGTACCCCAAAGAACTGAAAGCAGGGACTCAAACAGAAATTTAAACACCAATGTTCATAGCAGCATTATTCACAATAGCCAAAAGGTGGAAACAAATCAAAAAGGCCATTGTCAGAAGACTGGATAAGCAGAATGTGGTATATACTTACAAGGGAATATTATTCAGCCTCAAAAAGGAATGAAATTTGGATACATGCTACAACACAGATGAACCCTGAAGACATGTTAAGTAAAACAAGCTGGACACAAAAGGACAAATATTGTACCTAGAATAGTCGAATCCATGGAGACAGTGGAACAGTGGTGACCGGAAGCTAAGTGTCAGTCAGAGTGAGGGGTTCGTGTTGAGTGAATGCAGAGTCTCAGTTTAGGATAATGAGCAGGTTCTGGAGCTGGATGGTAGTGATGACTGCCACAGTGTGAATGCACTTAATACCTTAAAGTGGTTAAAATGGCAACTTTTATGTTATGTACATACAAAGGAAGAAATGCCAGCAAAGACACTGCTTTCCTTATTTTCCAGATAAAGGAAACAAAGCAGAGACATGGAGGAAACTACTCAAAGTTGCCCTAGGGAAGGGCAGAACGCAAATTTGCACACACAGAGTGAGTTTAAAGGCTGTGGTCTTGACGATTCATTGTATCATTTCTTTCTAAGGCATTGACTATGGTAATGTCTATAATAGCAGAAATATGGAAACAACTTAAATGTCCAAAAATACAGCTCAGTTGTGAACCATCCATTTAGTATGAGTTTATAAAACCCTTAAATTTACGTTTACAAAGAACTTTCTAATGACATGGATATTTATTTACACGTTAAGTAGAGAAATGGTGGCACACTAAAATGAATTTACATTGTGAACCAAGTTATAGATTTTTAAATATCCACACTTAGTTTAAGGATGTTGAGCACAAAAAGAAGGAATCCTATCCAAGTTATGAGAAAGTTATTTTAGACTTGTAAGATTTGAAGTGATTTCTTTTCCATCCTTTCCCTAGTGTTTTCAGTATTAGTTACCCAACTGCTGTGTAACAAATTACCCCCAAACTCAGTAATTTAAATACACAATGAGTATGTATTTTCTCTTCCAGTTTCTTTGGGTCAAGAATTTGGGAGCAGCCTGACTAGGTAGTTTTGACCTGCAATTTCTCATTGGGATCAGAGGTCAGCAGATGCTGCGGTCACTTACAGCTTGACTGGGTTTGGAGGATTTGCTTCCAATGTGCCTCATTGCCATGGCCGGCAAGTGGGCTCCTCCCTACAATTATCCTTGAGTGTCTTCACAACATAGCAGCTGACTTCTCCCAGAGTCGGGGCTACCCTTGAAATCCAGGGGAATGGCTGCAATGGCAATGCCTTTTATGACCTAGCCTCAGATGTCACACACGGTGCCTTCTACAATATTCTATCAGCCATAAAGACTCATTCTGAGTCCTGGAAGGGGACGACACAGGGGAATGAATTCCAGAAGGTGAGCATCATTTTGGAGGCTGGCTCCCCCAGTTTCACACTTTGTAAATGAATGGATGGGAAACAGCTGGAGAATCATGATTAGAGGTCTGGGTTCTGGAGCCACACTGGGTAGGGCACATCCTAACTCATCCACGTGAAATGGTTGAATAGAATATCAAAATGTATATAATCCTGAGCAAGATACTTAACCCATATGCTCCTCACTCTCTTCATCTGTAAAACGAGAATGAATATAGTAACCAGCTTACAGGACTGTTGTGAGGATTTAATGAGTTAATAGATGTAAAGTCCTAGAATCCCACATGACCTGTAGTAAGTGCTACATAAGTATTGGCTATTATTATTATTACTATTATTTTAAAATGTATTTATTTATTTGAGAGAGTTTGGGGGGAGGGAGAGAGAGAATCCTAAAACAGACCCCCTTCTGAACATGGAGCCCCAGGGAGGGCTCAATCCCAGGCCCCTGAGATCGTGACCTAGCCAAAATCAAGAGCTGGCCACTTAACCAAGTAAGTTACCCGGGCGCCCCCTAGCTATTGTTATTTATTACTTTTAAAATCAGAAAATTGATTAACGAACAATCATTTTAAAGTTGTTTGTAGAGTATGATTCTAATCGTGTAAAAAATCTATATATGCATAAAATGGAACTTCACCATTATGTTAATGTTACCTGTCTCTGAGTTGTGGGATTATGTAGGAGGTGTGACTTTTACTGTTTTTCCCCCACCTATGTGATATCCATGTTTCCTACAGAGGAAATTATTATTTTTATAATGAGAAAAAATTATTTTTTAAACATTCGTATAACATTCAGTACTCACTCAATTGTTTCATTTGTTTATATCAACAAACATGGAATAGGTGCACTGGAAACGATATAGTTAAAAATTACTAGTTTCCCTCAACCCGGACTTAAAGGCTCCAAAGCCAACATCAGCAAAAAGAGCTGAGCTTCCTATCCATTTGGGATTTATTTTTTCTTCCCATCAAAGTAAGTGGGCAACTCCGAACTGGATAATAGTAATGTGAAGCCTAGCAACTATTGATATGAGCTAAGTACTGTGGTAGGCACTTGAAGGGACTAGGTCTTCGTGTTTAATATTTATTAGCAGAAAGGGATTGGATGCTGTGATTTTGTGATTCACTATACCTCTAGCTTTGCAGGCTCAACCCCAAAGAAGTTCTTGCACTTCCCCCAAAGCTGATTTTACACCATAGCTAGCCATCTATCCTTTAACAAAGCTATGTAGATTAACCACGTTTAAACAAGATTCTAGCCAAAGAGCTGGTAGGAAGCATGGGGCCAAGTGGTCAGGATCAGGCCCTGCCTGATGCAGGTGGTTCTCCTTGGCACACATGACTTACCTTTAAGTTTTCAACCTTATTATAGTCAAAAGAAGATTCCTCTTGATTGCTACCATAAATCCAAATGGATTTACCTTATTTTGCCTTTATTACCAAATACTTACCTTATTTTAAATTGTATTTCTTTTTTAAATAAACTTTTTATTTTAGAATCATGAGAGTTGCACAGAAAAATGACAAATACAGAGTTTCCAGATATCCTTCAGATACCCTTCAGGTGCTTTCTACTAATGTTACATCTTTATCACCACGGTACATTTGTCAAAACTAAGAAATAAACATCGGTGCAGTACCATCAATGGAACTCCTAGACACATCTGGATTTTATCCATTTTTTCGCTGATGTCCTTTTTCTGTTCTGGAGAGTCATGATTAGAGGTCTGGGTTCTGCTCTGCACTTAGCAGGTCTCTTCAGGCTCCTTTGATCTTTTTTTTTTTTTTTAAGATTTTATTTATTTATTTGACAGAGAGAGAGAGAGATCACAAGTAAGCAGAGAGAGGGGGGGATGTAGGCTCCCTGCTGAGCAGAAAACCTGATGCGGGGCTCGATCCCAGGACCCTGAGACCATGACCTGAGCCAAAGGCACAGGCTTAACCCATTGAGCCACCCACACGTCCCCAGGCTCCTTTGATCTTGAGAGTTTCTCCATCTTTCCTTGTTTATTCATGAATTTGAGAGTTTTGAAGAATGTTGGCCAGATATTTTATAAAATGTTGCTTTTTTTTTTTTTTAAAACAAGATGTACTTATTTGAGAGAGACAGGGTGTGCATATGAGCAGGAGGAGGGGCAGAGGGCACAAAGCTTGATGCTGGGCTCGATCCCGGGACCCCAAGATCCTGGGACCCCAAGATCATGACCTGAGCCGGCTGCTTAACCAACTGAGGCACCCAGGTGTTCCTGGAAAATGTTGCTTAATTTGGGTTTGAGTGATGTTTTCTCTTGATTAGACTAAGGCCACAGGTTTGAGGAAGAGTCCCCAGAGGTAAAGTGCCTGAGGGGGAATTTATATTTTCCAAGATTATTCAAGACTTTAACACTAATGGGATGTTATGTACGAATCCTCAAGAGGGAAAGCTATTTCTTAGGGAATAAATTTCAAGGAAAAATACCAAAAGGTAACTTTCTCCTGTCTCCTTTGTTTTCCTATATGTTTTCACCCCGGTCACATTTGCTCATCAGATGTCTGAGTTTGTCCTCAATGTATGAAAGGTGGCTCAGCAATAAGGGTCTTGTAGCTCCTTCCATACTGAGCGTCTTCAGTTGGGTCAGCTATAGGGGAAGGGGCTGGAGTCAAAGATGATTAACATAGGTCCCTACTCTTCAGCTCACCTTTAGTTGGAGAGACAAAGTGTTGCAAACCCATCTAAAGCAATTTGGTTTCATGATCATCAAGTCCCTTTTGGGGGATGACAGTAGCTTCCAATGATTAGGGTATAAGGAAGGATACAGCTGTCCACTGTCCCACCCCCTCCTTACCAGGTGGTATGTTACAATGATGGCATATCTTAGGTCACTTTCTTTCTTTTTTTTTTTTTTTTTTAAATCTTATTTATTTATTTGACAGACAGAGATCACAAGTAGGCAGAGAGGCAGGCAGAGAGAGAGGGGGAAGCAGGCTACCCGATGAACAGAGAGCCCAATGTGGGGCTCGATCAGGACCTGAGCCAAAGGCAGAAGCTTTAACCCACTGAGCCACCCAGGTGCCCTCTTAGGCCACTTTCCACAAGGTGAACCAACCTTTATTAGCAAGCAAGTAAAAAATGATCTCTTAATCTATTCTGTAATTTTGGTGAAGTCCTTGGTCTCTGTTCTTTCAGACCCTCCGACACCTTGCATGAAAGTTCCACTAGAGACAAAGGCAACCGTATCCCAACAATAGATCAACACCATCAAATCAGATGGCAGAAGCCTCCAGTAAGTGCAGGACCCAGGGCTGAGTGGCGTTTAGATTTCAGGTTCTCTCTGTTCTGCCCACAAGAGGACAACAGATGGTATACAGGTCCTTCTGGTCCACTGTATAACCTGACCACTACGCATTCTATAAGCTAAAAATTATTTCCATATCCTGTACTCAAAAAGCACGTCATCTGGTACAGACTTAAATAAGAACATTTGAAGTTAGGCAACTTTTTAAAAAGTTCACCTACCACCCTTGATATACTAACAAAAAGCACCAGGTTGTGGATGAATATTAATTCAGACACATATATTTCACTGTTAAAAAATATAACACAAAAGTTGAAACAAGTTTACCATAGTGTGACAGGAAGAGATGAAGGTCTCTAGAGAGTGGTGTGAAAATCCAAGCATGGAGCTGGGAGCGGTCCTGGTGGGGGGCACAGTAGGAGTGTAGAAAAGTCTACTGAGGGGTGGTCTTAAGCAGAGCGGCTTTTTATCAGGGGTGGCCAGGAGAAAGGGACTCTGGATAGAGGGAGTTGCCAAGAAAGGGCACAGAGGCTAGACAGTGTTTGGTGTAGGCATGATATGGGACTGCAGAGGGAGGGTGGTGGTAATGGGCGCTGGAAAGAAAAGGAAGGTGCAAGTCTTGAAAGTTCCCCAAACAGAGGAATACGGATTTTATCCAGTGGGTAACAGGGAGCCCTTAGATTTTAAGTAGGGTTTTTAAGTATCTGACCAGATTTTTATTTTCAAGACACACTTGAGGACAGTGGGAAGCAGAAAGAACAGGAATTACAGTGACCAGTTAGAACTTAGGGTAATGGTTCTGGCAAGAGACGCAGACAACACGGTCAGTGAGGGAGAAATCATAAAGCCACCTTTACTGAGCGAGCACAGACTCTGAGCTGGGCCCTAGTCCAAGTAATCGCCATATATTACACCATTTCAACCTCACAACCTGAAGAAGCTGGTACTATTCTCATCTCATTTGAGAAATAAAGAAAGTGAGGCCCAGATCATTTTGCCAGATAAAATACTGGATGCCCAATGTTATGGAACCTCAGATAAACAAGGAATCCTTCTTCAGGATAACTAGGTCCATGCAATATTGGGTTTGTTGAAGCTGGCACTCCTGGGTCCAGAAAGGTGAAGTAAGTTGCTCCAGGAGTCACAGCTGCCAAGGGGCAGTGCCAGAGTTGGAATGTGTTGTGGGGGGAGGCAGGTGGGAGCTCGTGCTGGGCTGTGCCCTCCCCGCCCCCGCTGGCCCCGCAGGTAGAGGCAGCCCAGCCAGGCGGTTAGTCATCAGGCAGCCCTTCGCTTGCCCTTTCAATCTTCCTCGGAGGGCCTATTTTCTTAGAACAGGTCTACAAACCTCCCATAAGCCATCTTAATGCTTACAGCAAAATCCATGCCCTGTGACTAAGTAACAAAAATCCCCTGGATCTCCAAAGCTTTCTCTGCCCTAAGGGTTCTGAACCTTTTTAAAGGTTTCCAGTTCCTCTCTCCAGCTAAGCACCGTAATTAGGAACTTATTCAGACCGGATCTGTACACGATATGCATTTACTGCTCTACCTACCTGTTGCTACTGGCCTGGGATATAAAACGCAGAAACATTTGAACAGATTTAATAAGGTTTCACCAGAGGTGCACTAGACAATTGTACTTTCAACGTTGGAATGTTTCAAGTATTCAGCAAGTGAATGCTGGGTGCTGGCAATGCAGTGAGGCCCGGGGCAGGATTACTGCCCTTAAGACATTACTTTTCAGAGATTCGTGAAAAAAGACAGATATAAAAAACAGACCCAGCACAATGCAATGGATATTGTGATAAGAGGACAACGCAGACGAGGGGGCAGAAATCCACAGCTGGGAGCTTCAAGTTTGGCCCAAGAAAAAGGTGGGATCTGGAGGTCCTGGCTACTCATACTGTGATCCTCAGACCTAAACCACCATCGGCATCGCCCTGTTAGCAAGGGAGAGCAGGGACCCCACCTGAACCTACAGAATCAGAACCTGCATTTTAACAAGATCTAAGACTGACCGTGCACACTGAAGTTTGAGAAGCATTTCCTTGGCGAACACCAGAGATGGAGGAATACTTGAAACTGATCTGGAAGGATGAACAGTTTTCCAGGTGGGGTCCAGAAGCAAAGACCTTAGAGAGAGGGAACAGCATAAACAAAAGCACGCAGCTGTGACAAGTAAGATATTCAGGAAATGACGAGAAAACCGTGGTCTATCTAGAGCCCAGCAGTACATGGGAGTGATGGACGGGGAGACTGGAAAGATTGGCAGACAACAGCAGAGGGGGCAAGATTGGGGGATGGCTTTGTTGCCATGGTGAAGGGTTTGAGTTTTTAAGTAGAGTTTTCCAAGCGTATAAAGATGTGTAACATTGGGGTACAGATGGCCCTTCTTGAAGGGCCATCTGTACCCCAATGTTTATAGCAGCAATGGCCACGGTCGCCAAACTGTGGAAAGAACCAAGATGCCCTTTGACGGATGAATGGATAAGGAAGATGTGGTCCATATACACTATGGAGTATTATGCCTCCATCAGAAAGGACGAATATCCAACTTTTGTAGCAACATGGACAGGACTGGAAGAGATTATGCTGAGTGAAATAAGTCAAACAGAGAGAGTCAAGTATCATATGGTTTCACTTATTTGTGGAGCATAACAAATAATATAGAGGACAAGGGTAGATGGAGAGGAGAAGGGAGTTGAGGGAAATTGGAGGGGGAGGTGAACCATGAGAGACTATGGACTCTGAAAAACAACCTGAGGGTTTTGAAGGGGCGGGGGGTGGGAGGGTGGGGGAACCAGGTGGTGGGTATTGGGGAGGGCACAGATTGCATGGAGCACTGGGTGTGGTGAAAAAACAATGAATACTGTTACACTGAAAATAAATAAAAATTTTAATTAAAAAAAAAAGATGTGTAACTAAAAAGTACAAAATAAAAGAATGAGTGTAAGGTATAACGAAGACATTACAGACACAGCCACCTGTCATTCTCACCCTCCTCCATTTCATTCACCTCCGTCCTTCCTAGACCTAACTACTCTTCTGAGTTTGGTGCTTAGCATTTTCTGATACGCTTTTATAATTTTCATACATATGTTTGTATATGCAAAAACTATGTACTTGACTACAACTTGATTTTTTGCTTCAACGTTATGTTCATCATTGAGGTTTATCTGCGTTGATACACAAGGCTCTGGTTAATTCATTTTTACCTATTATACAGTACTTGTTTGGATAACTATGTCATTATTTCTTTGCCCAGTCTCATAATGACGGATACTTTGTTTCCACTACAAACACTGCTTGAATAAAGGTATTAGGGGTCTCCTTGCACACATGCCTGAGTTTCTCCAGGAAACTTTTCCAGGAATGGAGTTTCAAGTCCTTGAGTATCCTCTCCAGCTTTGCTAGATATCATCAGATTCTTCTCTAAAATGCTTGTACCAGTTTACACTCCTACCAGGAAAGTATGAAGGTACATTTTTCTCTACATCCTTTCCAACCCCCGATATTGTCACATTTTAAAACTGTGGCCACTTTGATGAGAGTGGGATGGTAAAACACTTTACTTTTCATTTTCTCAATGACCAGTGAAGTAGAACATGACATTTTAAGTTGCTGGTTGCTCAGGCTTTCTCTTTGGTGAATTGCCAGTCAGTATCCATTGCCTGCTTACCTACTGGCTTGGTTGACTCATACCGATACGTAGGATTATTAACATATTCTGGATGCACCCCCTTATTAGTTAACTGTACTTAAAAATTTTCTCCCAGACTTCGTTTACTTTCTCATGTTGTTTATGGTGTCTTTGGCCACACTCATGTTTTTAAATTTTGGCATAATCGAATGAATCTATGTTTTCCTTTGCTGTGTGCTCAAATCTTCGACTTTATTTCCTTCCCTGATGTTAAAAGATAATTGTATTAGATTTTTCTTCTAAAAGTTTTAAATTTTGCTTTCCACATCTGAGTTCAATTTTTATGTTTTTGCTTATTGATAATTTTTCTCATGGCCATTTATTGAGTCTTCCGTCCTTTCCCTCTGAGTTGCACTGTCCCTCTGTCATTGACCACAGTTACATGGGTGCACCATCAGCTGCTGTTCTGTCCACCAGACTGTGTGTCTTTTCTTGCTCCCATGCCACATGGTCCTACTGACAGAGCCTCATAACAAGGGATGGCATCGGAGAGGCAAAATTTTCAATAGCCCCAGTGATTCCTTTTTTTTTTTTTAATATTTCATTTATTTATTTGCCAGAGAAGAGAGACAGTGAGAGAGGGAGCACAAGCAGGGGGAATGTGAGAGGGAGAAGCAGGCCTCCTGCTGAGCAAGGAGCCTGATGTGGGGCTTGATCCCAGGACTCTGGGATCATGACCTGTGCTGAAAGCTGATGCCCAATGACTGAGCCACCCAGGCACCCCTCTTTTTTATTTTTTAAGATTTAATTTATTTATTTGACAGAGAGAGAGTGATCCCAAGTAGGCAGAGCAGCAGGCAGAGAGAGAGGGGGAAGCAGACTCCCTGCTGAACAGAGAGCCCGATGCGGGGCTTGATCCCAGGACCCTGAGGATCACGACCTGAGCCAAAGGCAGAGGCTTTACCCACTGAGCCACCCAGGCACCCCAGTCCCAGTGATTCTTGACCCTTTGCTCTTACACATGTGCTTTAGAGTTACCTTATTAAGTTCCACAAACACGTGCTTGGGCACAGATGCAAGCATGTGGACACACACATGGAATCACTGAAGTAATGACTTACGGCACTGAGCTTATAGAATAATTTGGGAGAGATCTGTTGTTTTTGAGACAGTCATGCCATCCACAAACACGGAGTAGCTTTTCCTTTGTTAGGACTTGTTACGTTCTACTATGTAATGTTTTATAATCTTGTATGTAAAGGTATTGCTCATTGTTCAATTTTTTTAGATGCCTTACTTTTATTTTCTCTTGCTATTGTAAATGATTTATTTTAAATTATGCTTTCTAGTTTTTTTTTGATGGTTTGTGTTTTCAGAGCAAGTAACTTATAAATATGAATTGATCATTATACTTATAAATATAAGTGGATTATTACCAGGTCCTGTTGCTGACTTACCTGTCCAATGTTCAACTATTGATACAACCCTCTTGTACAAACTCATTTGGTTGTCTGCCCATTTACAAACCCTTCATATCCCAGTCCCACTGTGCAGATGATGGCCTCTTCCATTCACGACCAGTTTCATCTTCCATTTCTAGAAAAAGCAACATTATTTGCTTGGCTCTGTGAGTTCTAGGTACATCCAAGAGTCATCTGTAAGAGCAGTGTTAGTTCAGTTAACCTCTTCAAGCAGCAAGGACTAAAGGAACCATCCAGGTGGCTCTTTCCACCTTCCAGATCAGCTCACAGGTTGAAAGCACATTCTGTTGAGCTGCCCTGAACCCCGAGAGTCATGTCACTAAAACGAAGTGTTTCAAAAGAGATTTTTTTGCCCCTCTAAGTCTTCGACATTCATTTTAACTCTCCTGCGAATGTAAAACACTAGAGGCAGGAAAACTGTGACCTGCCTTGCAGCCCTCCACCCTAAGGGATAACCCGGACCCCACATCTCTCAAAAGGAAAGTTTGTACTGGAATATCAAGTCCCCTCCTCTTCATCCATCCCCACACGTCCGACACTGCCCCATTCCAGCTCCCCTTACCTGCTTCTGTGTACTAGTTTCCTATTGTTGCTGTAATGAATTGTCACAAACTCTACAGCTGAAAACACTGTAGAATTAGCTCATGGTTCTGGAGGTCAGAAGTCCTATGGATCTCACTGCAGAAAATGAATCAACAAGACTACATTCTTTGAGGCCCCCAGGGGAGAATCCTACTCCTTACCTTTCTACGTTGGAGAGGAATATGTTGCTTGGCTCGGGGTCCCCTTCCTGCATCTTCAAAGCCAGCAATGGTCAGCTGTATTACTCTGACGCTGCTTCCTTCAACAACCCCTTCTCTTCCCTTTTTCCCTCATAAGGACCCTTGTGGTTATGGTGGGCTCACCTGGATAATCCAGGCTAACCTCCCATCTCAGGGTCCTCTGTGTAATCAATTCTGCTAAACCCCTCTTGCTAGTGAGGTCACATATTCCCCGGGCCTGGGGATCAGGATACAAACATCTTTGGGGGTTATTACTCTACCTACATGCACTTAGGCCCGTGTTTTTTAAGCTAAAATTTGTGACTCTTAATCCATTTCATGGTTTGGAAGCTGTCTTTTTTTTTTTTTTTCCAGTTTCACTGAAAAATAATTGACATATATCACATAAAAGTTTAAGGCAACCGGTAAGCCAGTTTGATTTACATCTATTGTGAGTTGATTACTGCAATATGGAACCAGCATTTAATGAACAGAGTGCTTTGTTTCTAGTAAGGTTTCATTGACTAAGGTTTTATATTGTTTCATGGACTTCGGGTTTCACATAGATACATGCATATGTATGTACCTGTGTTTATGTGTGTGTGTGTTACTTGGCCAGTCTTATAAATATAAAATCTATTTCTTCCTGGGAGTTTTGATGTTAAAAAAAAAAAAAAAAGAAAAGCAACTCTGAAACTTACATAATAGCCTTCTAATTGGTCTTTCTGCCTCCAGGCTCTCCAATCCATCCTCCACACTGCTGCCAAAAAGTTTTTCCTACCAACTAATTGGACATGTCACTCTGCTGAAAAATCTCTTAATGGCTCTCATAGCTGAGCTAGATATTCTCTGCTTCTGTTCCAGATCCACGCTATCCACTGTCTCCTACAGGGCTGACCATTATCGACTGCCTCCCTCAGGCACCTTGGCTTTGACCTCCATTTGGGTGTGGACAGTGGGAGGCACTGGAAAAGGTCAGAGGGCTGGAGGAGAGAAGTTTAGGGCACTCTTCCTTAGTTGCTTCTCTGCTGGGCAAGACCAGCTTCATGGGACCTGTACAGCTGCACAGGGTCCCATGATTGGTTTAATGCTCTGCTGGCATCATCTTGGAATTCTTACTAATTTTTGAACAAGTGGTCTTTTTCTTTTTTTCATTTTGCACTGGGCCCTGCAAGTTACATCACCAGTTCTGCTTTCAGGCCACACATTGTGGAGACAATGTCCCTTTACCAAAGGCACTGCTCCTGTCTGAGACCCCTTTCCTACAAATACAACCACTGGGTTCCAGTACCTGCTTATCCACTTGCCTCAGCAGTCCTGGAGGTGACGACGACAGCTTCCTGCAGTTGCTGGCTCTGGGGTGCGTGGCTATCCCATGTGCGTTCTCTTTAGCCCTGCCCACCCTGGACACAGTCTCTTCATTAAACTTACTACCTCCTTTTCAAGAGTGTTACCCATTTCCTCTTGGGACCTTCACTGATCGTCTGCAGGATTACATCTGCCATCTTGGCATTACTAAGACTTCACGAAGCAGGCCCTCCTTATCTTGTAACTGATCTACCAACTTATCTCATTCACATGGTGACTCAGATCCTACCTTCTTGTGGTTCTTAGTTTTCAACCATAGAATAAAATTTTAGTTGGGCACATAGCTACATAGATTAAGACAACATATCTCAGCTTCTCTTGCGGTAAGTGTGGCCATGGGACTAAATGCTGGTGAATGTTATGTAAGTAGAAGTTCTTGTGTGTGTGGCAGATTCCAGGAATCTTTCCTAACAGTCTCCTAGAATACTCCCCTGGTTGGTTCTTCCTTGTCCTTTCTTCCATCTTGAGGTCTGAAATGGTTTTTTTTACTTAGTCATTTAAAGATTAGGCAGATTAAAAAATAATTTTGGGGGCACCTAGGTGACTCAGTTGGTTAAGCATCTGCCTTTGGCTCAGGTCATGTCTCAGGGTCCAGGATGGAGCCCCACACTGGGCTCCCTACTCAGCGGGGAGTTTGCTTCTCCCTCTGCCTCTGCTCCTCCTCCATTTGCTCATATGCTTGCACATGCTCTCTCTCTCTCTCTCTCTCTCAAATAAATAAATAAATAAATAAAATCTTTATAAATAATAATAATAATTTTGGATATAAAAGATGTGACTATTTTTTAAATGACATAATGCAACCTCTATACCATAAAACAGATTTTAAAGCTTTTGAAAGTACCCATGTGCTATGTATATGAAAGGTTAGAGGGTATATGGGAAATCTCTGTACCTTTCCCTCAATTTTGCTGTGAATCTAAAACTGCTATAAAAAAGAATTAATTTTTTAAAAGCAACTATTTTGAATATCTTCAAACTTTAAATATAAGAAAGGCCTTAAGAAGTATATAGAGTATATAAAATATAGGAGAAGTATATAAAGTATATAAAATATATAAAGTATATAAAGGCCTTAAGAAGTATATAAAAAACAGGTTCAAATAACACAATCTAATCATTATATTTTAAAACCAGAAATCACTAACACAAAATATCTCTAATTCTCTTAAATAATACACACATACCCGTATATACACATCATACATATTTCTGGGGTTAAAGAGAAAACCAAAATTGCATCAACATAATATTAAGAATATAATCATAAAGAGGGGTAACTGGATGGCTCAGCTGGTTAAGCATCCAACTCTTGATTTCAGTTCAGGTCATGATCTCAGGGTCATGGGATTGAGCCCTGCATCAGGCTCCTCCCTGGGTAGGGAGCCTGCTGGAGATTCTCTCTCTCTGTCTCTCCCTCTGACTCTCTACTTCCCGACCCCACCCGTGCACACATGTGCTTGCTCACTCTCTCATAAATAAATATTTTTTTAAACAGGAATATAATCATAAAGAGACCATTACAGACCAAGGGATGAGGATTCCAGTTCTGTTTAGAGGTACCAAGCTAAAAGAGAGTGTTGCTTCCACCCCTAACAATGACAGAAAGGCTTGACGATCTATAAAATCCTAGCTCTCTCTGGGATCAATTGAGAGTTAAGGTTGGAAGGTAAAAAACTGAATTAAATTCCAGTGGGTTATAAGTCTTCCAAGGAAGATGGGACACATGGACTATTTCGCCTTTGTCAGAGTATAGGAAGAAGAAAACAGCTCAAATGTAATGCATTCTTCAAGGCCAAATGTAGACTAGACATGACAGTTTAGAGTCCCTGAGAGCCCTAAATGCAAGGGGCATTCAAACTTACTCATCAACTCTTTTCTGTAGGTCTCTGTCAGATGTTCACAAGAAAGACTGGGGCAGAGCAGGGTATCTAAGGGTGTTCCCTTCAGTGACATGCAGGCACAAAATCCTGCCCACTTGCCTGACATTTCTATCATGCCCTAAAGACCAAAGAGAAGAATCAGGGTTTCTAGGGAAGGAATAGAAGCAAAAGCTGTCTGATGCTGGGGGTGGGGCAGAAAACTCTGTCCAGGCAGTTGATCTTGGAAACAGAAGCAGAAACACACTGCTGTTGGAGGAGGGGTAGGAAACCCTCCAAGCCCATCCCAGACAAAGGTACTGAGGATTGAGTGGAAGTAAGAGCCAATTTCCCAGGGGAAGGGTCGTAAAACTATTCAGGCCAAGGGTCTTGTATTGACACAAAGCAGAGGTCTGCTACCCCTGGGAGAGGGAGAGGGAGCTCTCACCCACCCAAGACCACCCACAAATACACTGCAGAGTTGTCTGCCCTTGGGGATGGGGATGAGAATACTGAGAAAGCCCTGCCTCCAAGGTTCAAGTGCATAAGGCCTTCCTAAGACTACGAATGCACCAGATAATCCAAGAACTTGCCCCTTTGCCTACCATTAACCTCACTGAGTAACAAGTGGCAGTCATGTATCCCTGAGGGAGGGGGAAGAGCACAGAGAGAGATTCCTTCTGTGGCTCAGGTGTGCAAAACACTGAAAGCAAACAACCCGGCAGCTCAGTCCCTACCCTACATACAGGTGCTTTACTTGGGTACTCTGAAACACATACAACATTGTGGGTAACTATGGTAACAACAAAATAATATTTTTAAAGTAGTGGAAGAACTGTCAACCCAGACTTTTATATCCAGTGAAACTATCTTTTAGGAATGGAGGTAAAATTAACACATTCTCAGATGAAGAGAAAGTCAGGTAATTGTCAACAGATATTCTCTAAAAGAAATGCTAAAGTGCCTCAGGCTGAAAAGAAATGATACCAGCAAGGAAATGGAATCCAGGAATGAAGGAGAAACAACTGAAGTGATAAATATCTGGGCAAAAAATAGAATAGGTGACTTTTCCCCTCCAAAGTTCTTTAAAATATTTATGACTGTTGAGGGGTGCCTGGGTGGCTCAGCCAGTTAAGTGTCTGCCTTCAGTTCAGGTCATGATCTCAGGGTCCTGGGATCAAGCCTCACATTGGGCTCTCTGCTCAGTGGGGAGTCTGCTTCTTCCTCTTACTCTCTAAAATAAAATAAAATTAAAATTAAATATTTTTGACTGTTGAAAACAAAAATTTATACATTATGAAGGAGGGTAAGTTCAGTATATGTAGATAAAATTCATACAACAACTATAAAATAGAGGGGAGAGAATAAAGGAATCAATTTTTGTAAGCCTTCCATATTTTTTTTTAAAGATTTTTAGTTATTTATTTCACAGACAGAGATCACAAGTAGGCAGAGAAGTAGGCAGAGAGAGAGGAAGGGAAGCAGGCTCCCCGCTGAGCAGAGAGCCCAACATGGGGCTTGATCCCAGGACCCTGAGACCATGACCCGAGCCAAAGGCAGAGGCTTTAACCCACTGAACCACCCAGGCGCCCCAGCCTTCCACATTTTATTTGGAGTGCTAAAATTAGTTCTAAACTAAAAAGGTACATAAAAATCTTACAGCAATCATTAAGAATGTAAAGAGAGAGACGAGAGGCCAATAAATAAATTAAAACAGGGGCACCTGAGTGGTACAGCTGGTTAAACATCTGACTCTAGGTTTTGGCTCAGGTCATGATCATAGTTGTGAGACTGAGCTCTGTGTCAGGCTCTGTGCTCATTGTGGAGTCTGCTTCAGATTCTCTCTCCCCCTGCCCCTCCCACTCATGTTCTCTCTCTCTCTCTCTGTTTCTAAAATAAATCTATGAAAAATGTAATTAATTAAAATAGAATACTAAAAAATGTTTAGGTAATCCAGAATAAGACAGGGAAAAAAGGAACAGAAGAACAAAAATCAGAAGGGACAAATAATAAAATGGCATATGTAAATCCAATTATATTAATACATTAAAATATTGAAGATAAGGCACCTAAGAATGCCAATTAAAAACTAGTGTCAGGTTGGATTAAAAACAACTGCATGCCATCTTATAAGAAATACACTGTGAATATAATGATAATGACAGATTAAAAATAGAAAGATGGGAAGAGTTATTCCATGTAAACACCATCATGAAATGTTGAAATGACTGTATTAATATCAGACAAAAGAAACTCAGAACAAAAAAATCACCTGAGATAAAGAAGGACATTACAGGGGTACCTGGGTGGCTCAGTAAGTGTCTGCCTTTGGCTCAGGTCATGATCCCAGGATCCTGGGATGGAGCCTGGTGTCAGGCTCCCTGCTCAGTGGGGAGTCTGCTTCTCCCTCTGCCCCTCCCCCTGCTTGTGCGCTCTCTCTCTCTCTCTCTCTCAAACAAATAAATAAAACCTTTTAAAAAAGAGAGAGACATTACATAATAATAGAAGTTAATTCTCTAAGGCAATGTAACAACCCCATATGTGTATGAACTAAAAAACATAGTTCCAAAATAAATGAGGCTTAAAGAAGAAATAGCCAGGTCCGCAATTACAGTTGGAGACTCAATACTTTCCTTTGTTCTATTTGATAGAACAAACAGATAGACCATCAATATGCATAGAGAAGACCTGAACAAGGAAGGCAACCTATTTGACATCTCCAAGTACTCTACCCAAAAACAGAACACATACACTTTGCGAGTTCACATGGAACTTTCACTGAGACAGACCACGTTCTGTGCTTCAAAACATATCTTAAATTTAAAGAAATTGAAATTATACAAAGTATGTTCTCTGACCATAATATAATAAAACTAAAAATTAATAGCTGAAAAATCCCCACATATTTTGAAATTAAACAACATACTGCTAAAAAAAAATACATAGATCAAGGAATATATTTCAAGAGAATTTCAACAAATATTTTGAACCAAATGAAACTTAAAATGCAACATATCAAAATTTGTGGGATACAGCCAAACCAATGTTTAAAGAGAAATGTATAGCATTAAGTGCTCATACTAGATAAGTCAAATTAAACCTAATCCTAGCATAAGAAAGGAAATAATAAAATGCAGAAATCAATGGAATTGATAACAGAAAGATACTAGAGAAAATCAGTGAAATAAGAAATGGATTCTTTGAAAATAATATTAAAGTTGATAAATCCCTAGGCACACTAAGAAAAAAAGGAAAATACAAATTACTGATATCAGGAATGAAAGAGGTGACATCACTATGTATCTTACAGATATTAAAAGAATAGTAACAAAATTAGGAACAATGTGATTCTCATACATTTCATGACTTACATCAAACGAACAAATTCCTTGAAAGACGTAAACTCTTGAAAGTCACTCAAGAAGAAACATCATTGAATAGCCCTATATCTAGTAAACAAATTAAATTTACAATTCACTTTTTTTTTTTTAATTGACAGAGAGATAGCACAAGTAAGCAGAGCACCAGGCAGAGGGAGAGAGAGAAGCAGGCTCTCTGCTGAGTAGGGAGCCCGAAGCAGGGCTCAATCCCAGGATCCTGGAATCATGACCTGAGCTGAAGGCAGCCGCTTAACCAACCGAGCCACCCAGGCGCCCCTATAGTTCACTTTCTTCCTACAAAACCAATCCAGTCCAAGATAACTTCCCTGATGACTTCCACCAAATATTTAAGGAAGAAATAATACCAATTCTACACAAGTTCTTTCCTAAAGACAGAGGAGGAGGGATCACTTCTCAATTCATATAATAAGGACACTATTCTGATACCAAAACATGATGATAACATCACAAGGAAACTACAAACCAATATCCCTCATGGACGTTGGTGCAAAAATCTTGAGCAAAATACTAGCAAATGAAATCCAGCAAGAGAGGATGTCTTACACTGTTACAGACAAGGAAGTGTTTTAAGACTACAGGAGACGTTTGAAAAGGGCACAGGAAGTGCCTTGAATGAGTTCCCACTGGTCAAACTTGGGACAGGTTTGAACATCAAAAAGAATAATAACAGTAATGTTTCATTGTGTATGGAATAAGAGAGAACATGTGAGTTTAATACTGACACTAAAATAAAAGTACAGGAATAAAAGGGCTTCTTTACAAAAGCACACTAGCTGGTCAGTGTAGATGGAATCCCAGCAAGTCTCAGTGTAGTAACTGCTCCAGGCAGGATCATGAATGACTGCTGAAATAATTGAGCAAAATGTTCTTGGATACTGGATATTCACAGGGTGTTGAGGTATCATCCTGCAGATTAATTACAAATTATAAAGATTAAAAAGAATTTTTACAATGGAGAGTTCTGGCAGATGACAACACAAAACAAGTGACCAAATTTATCAGTCATTGCTTCCAAAATACTGTATCATGCACCATCCCCAAACTCAATGACTTACAAATGATAGTCATTTATTTTGCTAATTCACATATCTGTGAGTTGGCTGGCTTTTGGCTGATCTAGGCTGGGCTTGGCGAGGTGGTTCTGCTGATCTTGGCTGGGCTCATTCAATTATAGCAGAGCAGACAGGGAGCTCTGCTCTAGGATTGGCTGAGGCAGTTCTGATCACACGTGTCTTTTCCTACTCCTGGACCCAGCAGCCTGGTCCAGACATATTCTCATAGCAATAGCAGATGTACAAGAGAGCAGGCCCAACCACATTAACACTTCCAAAGTTTTTGTATCATATCTGTTAACATCCCACTGGCCAGAGCAAGTCACATGGCTGAGCCTAGGAGCGGGAAATTAATTACAACTTACGTCTCCATGGGATGGTGCTGGAAAATTATGTTTGACTTTGGTTTAATTAAAAGTTGAGGAAAACAGAGGGGATGGAATTCAGAGATGCTAAGATCTCTTTGGGAGCTGACATTTTAGAATTGAACCATATGGCTCTTTTCCCAGGAATGGGGCAAACAAGAAGGGAGATGGGCATAGAGCATGGGTTTTTTGCCCGCTTCAGGTCACTGGGGTGGCTGGAATGGTCCTGTCAATAATGCATCAGAAGTGCCCCTACCTGGAGCCTTAATCCCACTTAAGTTATCAGAGAAAAAAATATTCATTACATTTTATAAATACATAACCACTCACAACATATTCATTCAGTATGTCATTTACAATTCAGAGTAATCATAGTGGCGTAGTTTAAATCAAGCAGAGGAAGATACATAATAAATGCATGTATTTTTAGAAGCCTGGTTCAGTTTCATGGAAAAAAAAAACATATAGCCAAGGGACATAATTGGAAAAGAGATGTAATTCATAGTCTAGGCCAGAAAATTTAATTCATTCTAATATGTGTAAAAGAACAACACGGTAGCTAGAGATTTCTAACTTCATCTCAAGTGATTCATAGACTGACTCATTTCAGTGTGTTGCCAGTTACATCAGGGATGGATTCTGAGGCTGCAAGGTGCTGCCCTGTAATATCAGAATGAATAAAAATTCACATCACAGGTTCTATTATGAGGCTGCTGGTCTCTGGAACTGCGTCCGCAACCTCGAAGGAGACATTTGGGTGGCGGGGAAGGGAGAGGTAGCCTGCTTAAAATGAAGCCTCACAGGGTGCCTGGGTGGCTCGGTGGGTTAAGCCTCTGCCTTCAGCTCAGGTCCTGATCTCAGGAATTGGGCTAAGCCCTGAATTTGGCTCTCTGTTTGGTGGGGAGCCTGCTTCCCTACCTCTCTGCCTACTTGCAATCTTTCTCTCTCTCTTTCTCTGTCAAATAAAGAAATAAAATCTGAAAAAAAAAATGAAGCCTCATGTGTCTGGAATGGAATATTATGGACTCTAAAAATAAGTGCTAAGTAACCACTCTGTCGGGAAATAATGTATCACAAAGTTAAGCTTTCCACTTAGGGAATGTAAAAGGACTTTTCTTTTTCTCCGTCGTGTTCTGTCTTACAGGGGGAGAAAGTGCCTCTCAGAAAGAGAACTCAAAATCTGTACACGGGGATTCTGTACCTTCTTCATTCATTGCATTTTATTATTTTTTTTTAATGAGATGTTAAGTGGTGAGAGTTTTCGGATCCTTGAGCTAATAGCAGAGTCTCTGTTATATTCTTGGACCAGGGTTCTGGGGACTGGATGCCTGTGAAGCCAAGGCCTTCACAACAAAATACCCACACCCCATCCTCACCCTCACCTTCAACCGGTGCTTTTATCAAGTAAGTATTGCTGAATTATTCCTTTGAATTACAGATCGTCCAAATGTAAGCCATGGCCAACGCTGACAGGAAAGGGAAGGAGTGTGGGTAAAAAGGATTGGGCAAAGGGAAGCATTATGGACTGAATTATGTACCCTCCCCCCAAAAATGCATATGTGACACCTTAAGCCCCCATGTGACTGTATTTGAAGATGGAGCCTTTAAAGAAGTAACTAAGGTTAAATGATGTTTAAGAGTGGGGCCCTAACTCAACAGAACTGATGTCCTTATAAGAAGAAAAAGAGACATCAGGACACTGGGATAGAGAAGAAGCCACGTGAGGACTTAGCAAGAAAGTGCCATCTGTGAGCCACGGAGAGAAGCCTCCAGAGAACCAAACCTACCAACACCTTGATCTTGGATCTCCAACCTCAGAACTGGAAGAAAATACATGCCCGTGGTTTAAGCCCCCCAGTATGTGACAGTTTTCTATGGCAGCCAGAGCAGACTAACATAGGAAGTAGCACTTATTATTCATGCCCTGGGTGGTGAACCCTAGGATAAACACTCAATACATGTCATTAACTTAATCCTCCCTGTAACAGCCCTGCGAGCTGGGTAAAAGTAGCTCATAGGGCAGGAGCTTGCTCAAGGTCACAGAATGTCAGACTCTCTATTGGACCTCATGTCTACTCAATTTTAAAGCTCAAACTGTTTTTACTGCGTTAGAGATTCTCAAATATTGGTACGCTTCAGGATCATCTAGGGAGCTTGTTAAAAGTTCAGAGGCCTCTATCCCACCCAAGATTACTGAATGAGCTTGAGGCAGGGGACCCAAGCTTCTGTATTTTTAATAAGTTCCCCAGGGGAGGCTGACACCACCCCCACTCTCTGGCCCCCGCCTAGTTTATGTGGCTGTGTGAGGAAGAGTTTGCTGTCTGGTGGTTTTTCAATGCTGCATGGGGAGACCAGCAGCTGTCTAAGACCAATAAAGCTAGTTTAGCATCTTTCTCAACCTCTCAACTTCACAGGAACTCCAGAAGCTATAATTTTCATGAGCTTTTATTGGGGGGGCGGTGGGCTGGTTTCCAGCAATGTCAATTTAAAATGCAAAAATCCACTCTGAATTGACACATGACTTTGGGTAATCACCTAATACTGATGGTCCTTGATTTGCTGAGGCTGTCTTACTCTACAGTCTGGGCTATTCATGCTATGACTCAGAATTTTTAATATGGCCATTTCTGCGTTCTCTGACCTATTTGCTGCTGTCAGCCACATCCACTGCAACAAAGTTTCAGCAGGACAAAAATGCCAAATTGTTTTGGAAAGCTAATAACTGCTCCTTAATTCTTTATGTTTTATGAATTTGGAATTCTGTTTACTGTATTCTCATACAATTTTGTGCACCCATGGTTATTTTGGGCCACTGAATTATTATTTTGTGCAGGGAACCAGACAAATACTAGATATTCCTTCCCTGACAAGGCTTCCTGAACTGTCTAATTAGTTTCAAGGAGAAAGATACTCACTTGTACAAGCCAGCCCATTATTTTCTTAACATCAAGGAATATCCTTTCTCAGCATATGTCATCCCTGAAGCTATGGATTTGCAGGGCTGCCTCACCATCAGACAGGAACATAATTTGCTTCTGCGTGGTATTTCTGAGGCCCGATTTCTTATTTCTTGTCCACTATTTTAAGAATGCAATGAATTCAGAAATTCAGTTTGGCTTCAAAGATTGTTAGCTATTTCCTAACTGTCCCTCTAGGGAAAGAGGAAGTAAGAAGAACGAAGGAGATGGCAAAAATCAATAGAGTCTGCGTGAATTAGCTCTCTCCCTCCATCAGACACCATGAACCTGAGTGAAGTGCGATCTTGGCGTAGCAGAAGCCAGTGGGCATCAAAGTGCCAATCAAGCTATGCGGGGGCTATGCGGGGGCTCGGGCAGAGGCAGCCATAGGGAAGAGCCGACTTCCCGCTTTCTCGCAGCTCTTCTTTGCCAGGGGATAACAAATACAGGAAGAACGTTGCTCCTCCAAAGAGTCTCTACAGAGAACAGCCTGCAGCACCTGGAAGAAAAATGGGCTCTGCTAAAGGAATCTTTGCTAAGGGCACTGAACTGTGCACCTTAAAATGTTGAACATTACGGTATGTAGATTATTATAACCCGTTTAAAAGAAAGGCTGTACCTGGGGTGCCTGGGTGGCTCAGTGGTTTAAAGTCTCTGCCTTTGGCTCAGGTCATGATCCCAGGGTCCTGGGATCGAGCCCGGCATCGGGCTCTCTGCTCAGCAGGGAGCCTGCTTCCTCCTCTTTCTCTGTGCCTGCCTCTCTGCCTACTTGTAATCTCTGTCTGTCAAATAAATAAATAAAATCTTTAAAAAAAATAAAAAAGACTACCAGAAAAGAAAATACACTAGGGGATTTTGTTTTAAATACACAAAACAGGAAGAGAGAAGTGTGAGGGAAGAGTAAGGAAACACACACACACACGCACATGTGCATGCACGCACAAAGAACCCGGAGGTGCCAGGAGACTGGACACCTGGCTCTCCACTCACTGTTTGCATATAGTATGTGTTTACATGTCCCCTGTCACGTGTGGCAACTCTTACCTTATGTCAGGGCATTCTCATTTGCATGGAGTCAAAGGACAAAGAATTTGTCCCAAAGACAGCCACAAAATGACAGGCTCTCCAGGATTTGACTAGTATTATTTATTGATTTGACTTATATTATCACTAATTTGACCTATATCTTCTGTTAGTACCCATAGGATAAAAGGGGACCCCTCTTTAGGCTGGATCATGGGACCAGAGCCTTGCTCTCTTCCTCTGTGACCCATGCTTCCCTCAGCAGTGGCTCACCAAACTCATGACCCTTATGAAAAGCTACTTTAGCTTAATTATAAACTATTCACATTCACAGCACCTTTGGGCTCAGCTTCGGTCATAAAACCAGCCTCTTTGCTCAGCTTTGTCCTGTGTATGCCTAGGTCATTCAGGTTCCACTTCTCAGCCACCAGCCCTCTAGCCAAGGCACATGCTGGTCCTTCAGGCACAAGTGACCAAAAAGTTCTAAGGACCTCACCTTGGGACCATTGCCTACCTTGTTCCCTCACTTTCAATGTCCTGACAAATCTCTGGGCACACAGTCTATGACAAGTTTAACCAGTCACGGTTCTCTTCAAATATCTTCCCACTAAGGTCATAGCTGTCTCTCTCTCTCATTCAAGTTTTCCTTGCAGACATTCCTGTCTCTTCTAACCCAGGGCATCAGTCTTTTCTTCTTGCCGAACATAAGTGATCAATGCCCAGGATGCGTAAGTGAAAACTGACATTACACTTAACATTAAATTGCATTTATACATATGTAAATATATGTGTGTGTGTGTGTGTGTGTATATATATGAAATGGTCTGGAAGGAGATACACAGAGCCAGAGAGAGTGAGTATCTCTGAGAAGGGGAGTGAAGCTAGAACAGGGGCCCAAGAGGAACTACTACTTTGTCTTTGCTATTTGTTTCTATGTATATCTTTATAATTTTTAAAATAGCATGAAATGCTTGATGAGTGGAAAAAATTTTTAATTGCATGAAATAATTCTTGCCTGAAGCTAAGAAAAGGGGACACAGACATAAATAACTTAAGAGGTTCAAATTAGCCCCCCAAGCCCTCATATTTGAGTCTACTTTTCCTAAAAATAATACACTGTGCAATAGTAAGGATATGCAAAAAAAAAAAAAAAAAGCATAAAGAAGAAGGTAATGATCCCAAGTCCTCCTCAGCTAACTTAAGAAAACAAACACTGCCAATACAATGAAAGTGTCCCCCCTACAACCTCTTCCTTGTCACCGCTACTCAACAATTCCAAGAGAAGCGAGAACTACTTGTCATTCCATGACCAACATAGTAACTGATGTAGGAGCTGGCCTAAGTTTTGCAGATGCGAATTCCAGAAAATGCCTCTCAGGAAGCAGAAAGAAGGGATTTGAGCAAAGCCCTGGGTTGATTTGTTATCGTTTTGTGTTATCTGCATAATGCTCTCTTCCTTTGGCAAGAAGATATTAGTTGGGAGGATGTCTGAATCAAAGTCAGCAACAAGCTCTGTGGGCAGCAGTCCCCGCACCATGACTGGCCCTGCTCCCTGGGAACATGTTTTCCATGATCACTGTGTCCGCCGTGCCCATGATAATGAGGAGTTGGCTGTCATCCACTCATTTTGTGTGTACGTCATGGCAGGCCACCTAATCAACATTCCACCGGAAGGCAGCTCTGTGACCCTGCAGTTGAATGACACTGTTGCTTTCCAAAAACTGTAAATCAAAGGAAATAGAGATTGCTGGTGAATGAAACCTTTTATGTTCTTTTTTTATTAGCACTTGAAGTTGGGTTTTCTCCAGTATCTTTTTTTTTTTTTTTTTTTTTTTTTTAAAGATTTTATTTATTTGACAGATCACAAGTAGGTAGAGAGGCAGGCAGAGAGAAAGGAAGGGAAGCAGGCTCCCTGCTGAGCAGAGAGCCTGATGCGGGGCTCGATCCCAGGACCCTGGGATCATGACCTGAGCCGAAGGCAGAGGCTTTAACCCACTGAGCCACCCAGGCGCCCCTCTCCAGTATCTTTTTATGTTCTGCAAGCTCAAGTGTGATGGATATGTCTTTGGAAATTCGTGACGTAATTAAAGACTCCGTCCCCTCTGGATCACTTGCTAGTGGTTACAGGTGTTTTTCATCTTCTTTTTCTTTCAGCAGAGTTGATGAGGCCCAAACTGATTTTACGTAAAGGATGCTCACAAAGAATGGATGTAAATGAGAACCACTTCTCCTAAGAGTGAAGATTCTGTTTTTGATCATTCTAACCACCACCCCCCCATTTTTTTGGTCAGTTATTATTTCCAGCTTTCTTTGTTGTTCATTTTCCTAAAAGAAATAAAATTTAAATAATGCTAAGTACATTAATTTACAGCATGCGAGTGCCTGGTGATAAGGCTTTTAGTTCCCCTCAATTTTAAAACTGTATCTAGGCCATAAGACATAAATTGTCTAAAAAAGTACCTAGTGCTCTGCCAATTGGCAGCATCGGCTTTACATGTCAATGTGAAAAGGTTTAGATGTAAAGCGATGACATACTCATACCAGAATGATCCCTGTTATGTTCCCATAATTAAAGAGAGGTGTTCGCTAGGTCTGTCTTATCCATCCATCATGGAGTCAGAATGGGGAATGGAAGTGGTTCATTGATCAAAATATCAGAATTAGATTGATCTTGGTTCAGATCTCTTCCCTTAACACCATCCAGAGTGTTACTAACTTTGAAAATTAAAAAGACACACACAAAATCAGCTAAACAACTGAAACATTATTCTTTCTATCTATCTACCATCTATCTATCTATCTATCTATCTGTCTATCATCTATCTATCTCTATCTGGAATCATAATACATGACATGAATAATCATATACATCATAATGTGTTATGTAACTTACTAAAAGTTAACTTAAATATAGCCAAATAGCCAGATATACCACAATTTCAAATAACAGTTATGAAGAATGGTCCTGTCCCCTGCCTGCCCCTGTCCCTGGCATAGGGAAGCCCTTGCCGGGGCACAAGACAATGGGGTCCACCTGCAATCATCCTCTTCCTTCACCTTCCTAATTAAGTGTGTCTGATCCACTTCTTAGTTTCATCCAAATTTTATGCTGATGTGGTCATGACATTTGTCCTAACAAATCAGATAATATTAATGAACTGTAATTATTTTACCCTCAATTTATAGACAAAAAATGAGGCCAGAGATGCTCTGACTTGCCCAAGATCCTGTTAGTCAGTGGTGAAGTCAGAGGTAGAATTCCAAATTCCTAGCCCCCAGTGCACTATGCTTCACCCCAGAACACTCCTGTCTTATAAGACTGAAAGATGCTAATTAAGAAAACACTAATTAACGCTGCACTATGGGGAACTCCCGACAGTACATTAAGGAACAGCAAAAGAAAACATATCCTTGAGTAGACCTCATCTTTGACACCACGGATCTTCTTTGAGACAGTAAAATCACAGTCTTAGGATGTTTTTAGTGAGGATCGACACTTGCTAAAAGACTGTTTCAGAGAATCGCAGAAACTCTGAAGTCCTGTGGATTTTGTACCATGTTTGGATTTGCCATCAACTTCTCAGTGACTGTGTTAGCATTTCAAGCCAGCTGGGGATAGGCCAGAAAATGAGAAAATTAGCTAGAAGCATCCAATGCCCTTGATTTAATAGCTGCTTTCATGGAGCTAACATCAAGCTCATTTTTGGCCAGTCATGATTAATTCTTGCAATGATTCAGTTCTCTTTTGCCACGGCTTGTCTAAAATACTTTGCTTGCATAATCATCTGTCAGAACTTTACTGGTTAAAAAAAAGACTAAGACAACTAACTAATATAAAGGAAACTTTGTAGCCACCTCCACAGAATGAAGTTAAGCTCAGGACCCCCGCTTCACCTTCACCCTGAACTGGACTAGTGCCCATGAGGTTCAACTGTGCAAGCAGAGCAGAGACGTGTGATCCTATCCAACTAAAGCTGACTGTCCTTTTCCCATTGAGAGACGGTACCCCAGAAGCAGTTACAGTAGGCTGAGCTGGCCATTGCTCCAGAGCCCCATTGATCGAGCCCCATAACCAGCAGATCCACCGCTCACACTTGGATAAATTCTCTCAAAGCTGCACTTTGCAAGACAGTTCATGAGAGGGAGAGGTTATACCTCTACTTTAACATAATAAGGTTTTCGATGGAACAGAGTCGGTTTACCCTCTTTGGGTTTATTCCTACTGCATCTAAAGCTGGTCCTAATTCTATCTAGACTTCAGGGAGTGATCTGGGCTAGACCCCCTGTCCCTTGCAGGCTAGCAGGGCTCTGGAAGATTCGTGAGGTGCCGCCTCCTGGGCTGCATGGCTGGGTCCCTGGGATACAGTGTGGAGGCGTGGTGTTGGCATTTTCCACGGCACTGAAGCCGAAGTCTACAGATCTTCTGAAGAGGACTGAGGGCTGATCAGAAAAGAGGGCTCAAGTTTACAGATTCCTATTCAAAGCCCACAGCCTTCCCGTAGATGAAGGGATTTAAATATACAGTGTGCATGAGACAGGCCATACTGTCCTGCGGCCTCAAAAATAAATCCGGTCATCTTCAACTCCCAAGAGATAGCTCCCTCTCATGCTTCACATGCATCCAAGGTTGGCTGCTGCTCTGCTGCACTGGTCCTCCCCTGCAGATCCCAGCTGCCATGGGGGCCCCTTCTTATGACATTGCTGGTTATCAATGCAGAGGGTAAAGAGGACACAGAAAGTCACGCATTGGTTCTCTGCTTTTGCTTGCATTTCCTGGGCCAAAGCAAGGCTCATGCCCATGCCTACATAAGCCTCCCCAAGGCAAGCTAGTGGATATTTATGAACAATAAAACAATCTGTAATACTATTAAAATGCTCAATTCATAGTTTTCAGCATCTTCCATTCACAGACCTTTTGGTAGACTGAGACTGCCAAGCCTGCCCATTCTTAGCTGTCATCAAAGCCACTATCTACTTGGTGCTTGATGTCTTTTGAACTCTGCTTATCTAAACTTATTTTTTCCTATACCTTTATTTACATAAATAATATGCAAATATGTTCTTGTGAAATACTTAGGTGATAAAAATAAAACAAGACAGTATGGTGGTTCCTCAAAAAAATTAAAACTCGAACTACCAAATGGTTCTGTAATCCCACTTCTGGGTACATATTCAGAAGAAAGAAAAGAGCGGGGTCTCAAAAAGATATTTGTACATCTGTGTTCATAGCAGGACTATTCACAATAGTCAAAAGACAGAAGCAACCCAAGTATCCATCTATGAACAAAGGAATACATGAAATGTGGTACATACATACAATAGAATATGATTCAGCCTTAAAAAAGAAAGAAATTCTGACATGCGCTACAACATGGATGAACCTTGGAGACACGATGCTAAGTGGAATCAGCCAATCACAAAAAGACAAAGACTTTATGATTTCTCCTACATGAGGTATCTAAAGTAGCCAAATTCATAGCAACAGAAAGCAAAATGTAGTTCCCAGGGGTTGGGGGTAGGGGAAGTGCAGAGCTGATGTTTACTGGGGACAGAGTTTCAACTTTGCAAGATGAAACACTTCTGGGTATGTTGTACAACAGCATGAATACGCTTCATTCATAATACTGAACTCTATACTTGAAAATGGTTAGGATGATAAATTTTGCTATTTTCATTACAATGAAACTTTAAATATTAAAAATAAAGAAAAGTCTCTTGGATGACCACTTTCAATCTCATTCATCTCCCTCGAGGTGCCATCTGCTTATTAATTTGATGCAACTATTTTTCTATGTGTTTACATACACATTTATATAAATAAAAAGGAATAAACAATTTGTGTGGATTTTTAAATTTAACATATATTACATTGCATGGCATATATTTTCATCAATATGCTTTTTTCATAATGCTGGTATATATTGATCCAGCTTTTAAAAAAAAAAATTGCTACACCAACCCACAGTGTAGGAGTATAATAATATATTTAACCACACTACTTTTTTTTTTTGTTAAAGATTTTATTTATCTATTTGACAGAGAGAGAGAGATCACAAATAGGCAGAGAGGCAGGCAGAGAGAGAAGGGAGGAAGCAGGCTCCCTGCTGAGCAGAGAGCCCGATGATGCGGGGCTCGATCCCAGGAAGCTGAGATCATGACCTGAGCCGAAGGCAGAGGCTTAACCACTGAACCACCCAGGTGCCCCTAACCACACTACTTTTAATGGACATTAATGGTTTCTAATTTTTGCACTGTAACAATATCTCTTTGAGCTTATGTGAGAATATTTCTCTATAACTAGATAACTAGAAATGCATTTTTGGATCACTGGGTATGTGTATTTAACATTTTAATTTATACCACTATGTTACTATCCAAAACAGCTGAACCATCCACAGTTCAGGAAAATCCATTTCCCCACTTCCTCATTAATGCTTGCTATTATCAGTCTCTCCAATTTTTGCCAAACTGATGGTTGAAAACAATAGCTCATTCCTGTTTGATTTTCATTTTTCTGACTGCTATTGAAATTGAGGATTTCTCATTTAGTTGTTGGTCATTTGTGTGTTTTTCTCGCAATTGTCTTCCCACATCCTTTGCCCATTGCCCATTTTTCTTTTGTGCTTTCTCTTACCAATTCGTAGGAATCACTCATATACTCATCTCTTGTCTTTCAGAATATGGGTTGCAGATACCTTGTGCACCATTTATTTTCCAACATCATTTATTGAATTTTTTTACTTAGTGGCTCAAAATATCACCTTTGTCATTTACTAAATTCCTGTATATACACAGGTCTGATTCTGGATTCTGTCTTCTGGACTCTATATTTAAGATATCTGTTTATCCCTCACCCTTATGTCACATTTTGAAAATTACTATAGCTTATAATGTACTTTGATGCCTTCAATACTCTTCTTATTCAAAGGAGCCTTTGCTGGTCTGGTGCATATTCTCTTCCAAATGAATTTTTGAAAATATTTGAGATGGGCTGGAAGATTTGGGCTGGGGAAGGGAGTTTTGGCTGATATTGCAATGGATTTACAGGTTAATTTAGGGACAACTGACATTTTAAATATATTGAGTCATCCAAACTAGGAACATGATTTAACTCTCCATTTATTCAGATGGTCCTTTTGGTCATTTAATAAAACGTAACAAGTATTATATTTTGCTTGCTGGGTTTATTCCTAAGAATTGTAGAAGCTTTGTTGGTGTTGTGAATGGAAATTTTTCTTCAATTACATTTTCTAATTGCCTTTGGTCAGCATACAGGGAAGCTATTACTTTTGATATGCTGATTTTATATCCATCCACACAGATATATTTTTATTGGCTAAATGGGTTTTAATGTATTCTTTTGGATTTTATGAGTATATAATCTGTCAAACTATGTCAAAGACATTTTTATCTTCCCTTCCCAATATTTCTATTTCTTATCAGATTGGCTAAAGTTTTCTAGCACAATGAGTGGTATGGCAGCCTTTTGTTGTTGTTGTTCTTTTATACTTCTAATTTTTTACCATTTGATATGGCATTTGCAGTAGATCTCTGGCACATATGCCTATGCAGTCTGACTTCCAATAAGAAACTAATGGCATTCTGAAATAGCATAATCTGAGAAGAATTTGTTTATAAAGGGAATAGAGTTAATCCTCATCATTCACGATTCCATATTTGCAAATTCACCTGCTTGTTAAAATCTACTTGTAACTATAAAGTCAATACTTGCGGTGCTACCACACTAATTCAGACACGTGTAGAGTGGCAAAAAAAAATTTGTAACTGACATGCACCCTCCCAGCTGAAGGAGAACAAGGAGACATTCTCCATTCTTGTTTCTGCTCTCCTGCTGCAAACAAGTGTCTTTTCACGGTCAACTCAGTGACACCTTTTTTGGATGTCTGTACTTTTGTTGACAATTTTGCTCTTTAAAAGGGCCCCCAAGCATAGTGTTGAAGTGCTGTCTAGTGTCCCTAAACACAGAACAGCTGCAATGTGCTGAGAAAATGTGTGTGTTCATTCAGGCATGAGCTATAACGTTGTTGGCCATGAGCTCAAATGTTCATAAACCAACAGCATATATTAAATAAGGTGTCTTTAAAAAGAAAACAGATGTAAAACATGGTTCTGTATTGATCAGCTGACAAAAATGTTGTGACCAAAGTCTTGCAGGACTCTAACCCTATATTTCCAAGGGGAGCAATGGTTTAGTATTCTTAATTCAGTGTTCTCGGCGACTTTATAGAACAAGGCTACTATAAATAAAGAGATTCTGTGTTTACAAAGATGTGGGTGCAGAGTACCTTAAAGGCTAGTGCAGCAACCCAGGTCTTAGAAGCAGCGGCATTTTCATCAACTCTAAGTTAAAGAAAGGATGGATTACCAGAACCCTGAGGGCAAGAGTCCTGGGTAGTCAAATATCTTGAGAGGTATCGTGACAGCTCAGGTGACCTTGCAGGGATGGAAAGAGAGGAACACATCTCTTGACCTCACTCCTCTCCTTCCCTCAGACTTCTTGCTGAGGTTCCTATGAGTCAATTTCAGCAGGAAAGCATCGAATGCAGCAAGAGACCACAAGTGCCCATCTTATCTATACAGATGAGTGAAGGCTGGACTTTAGGGCACAGGAAATACAGCAGATGATGTATCAACTGAAAGTGAGATCCTTATATTCTTAATTGGCTACTGAGCTTTAAAAAAAAAATTACAGGTGTACCTGGGCGGCACAATTGTTTAAGGGTCTGCCTTGAGTTCAGGTCATGATCCCAGGATCCTGGGATCAAGCCCTGCGTTGGCGCTCCCAGCTCAGCGAGGAGTCTGCTTCTCTCTCCCTCTGCCCTTTCTCCCTGCTCCTGCTGTGTCTCACTCTCTCTCAAATAAATAAAATCTCTAAAAAAAAAAATAGGATTACTGCTGAATTTTATCAAATAATTTTTCAGCATCTATAGTTTCTTCCATTACTCTGTTAAGGTTGTCAGTTATATTAACACATTTTCTAATGTTAAGCTACCTTGTGTTACTAGGATAATTCAACTTGATCATCTTGCCTTATCTTTTAAATATACTGATTCAATTTGCTAATGTTTTAGATTTTTGCATGAATAATCAGTCTAATTTTCTTTTTCAGTTTTGTTATCTTGGTAAATCCAGGCTCCAAAAATTAAATTGGAAGGTTTCCATTTTTCCTAGGCTCTGCAGTAGCTTTTATTACATGGGAATTATCTCTTCCTTGAAGATTTTTTAGAAATCATAACATTTTCTGGGGGTTTTCTTCTTATAGTTTTATCAGTTTCTTCTTCCCACTTCACTTTCTTCCCTTGTTTTTCTTTATAACATTATTCTTTAATTGCCAGAATACATGTGATTGCTATAATATGCACAAAATTTCACAATATATCTTCAAAATGATGAAGCTCCCCAAACTCTTGCTGTCATTATCACCCACTAAGATGACCATTATTGAATCACGTGGGTTTGTCCTACCCCATCCTCACAACACTCACAGACATACAGAAATAGTGTTTCTTCAAAAATAGAACACACTATTGCAACCTCCTTTATACCCCACAAAGATATATAATATATATCCCTTCAGCTAACAAAGTATAAGTCTCCTGTATATCTCATGAACTATATATAATATACATCCCCCAGCTACCAGATAAAATATAACTCATTTTTAATGGATATATAATATTCCATTGTACATACATACCATGATTTGATCAAGCATTTCCCCCATTCCTTTACAGATGGAGAGTTAGGTTCTCTTTCTTTATCCTCCCTCCCTTTTTTCTTCCACCACAAATATCGCTCCTATAAATATCTTCACAGGCCAGTACTTCAGTTTCTATAGAATAGATCCCCAAAAAGGGCAAAGTCAGAGAGAACATAAATTAACGATATGTAAAACAGGACTCAGTTTTCATCAGAGGTCCCAAGCATCTGAGAAAAAGGTTTCACATTCCACATGCCAACGGATATGCAGGGCTTGCAAAGGTGGTGGTGAAAGCTGGTTTGGAAGCCTTTTGGCCAACACCCCCACGTAAGAGTCGGAAGTTGGGGTAGAAGAGGCAGGGGCTGAGAGACAGTTTCTCTGGAGAGAGTTCTTGGACAGCAGTTGCACCATCCTTCTCATCACCCCAAGGGAAGCAGTGCTGGCGTGTCCTTCTCACTTCAAGCTAGTGATGGCTTTCGGGAGACCACTGTAAGAACTCTGTGTGTGTCCTCTGGACTATAAGGTCATGATGAAGTGGTTTCTGACACTTGCCCCCAAATAATTCTGCAACAAAGAGGCTGACTGCCATCTGCCCTGTACCTTGTTTCCACTGATGGAGAGGACAAGAAAATGTGGGTGCTTCCCGAGGACCAGATTTGGTGTGTGTAGGACAAGGGCAGCCTAGAGCACATTCACACCCTGCTCAAAAGGTGCCTGTGAAGCCAGGGGAATCTGCAAACAGGATGTGGAAGGCACCAGCCAGGCTGAGGTAGATATTAAATATGGCCCACACAAGTGGCCCTCTGCATATTGTAGAAGTAGAAACTGGAGGTTCCTGGTGGCCAAACCCTGAGAAAGCACTCCGTGGGAAAAGAAATGTCAGCTCTAAGGCTCTACCAAGTCCAAAGTGCATCCATCCCTCCTTTTTAACAGCAAGTACCTAGACCAGCAATACCTCTCCTGACCTCCTCAGCCTTACCTCTCCTTCCCTAACTCCTGCCTGGGCCAGGAGTGGAGGCATGCAGGGAAGCAGAGGAGAAGCCGGCCGGCCCTTCCTTTCCCTCTGCAACACCTGCTGGGTGCAGGGAGAAGCTTTGCACAAAAAGCTTCTGACTTATCCGCAGGACTGAGCATTTTAAATGTTGTTAATAAAAGTGACCAGAGAGGCTTTTTTTTTTTTTTTTTTAAGCAGGAGAAAAGGTTATTATGTAAACTACCTAAAATTTTAGCTAGAGAGAAGGAAAAAAAAAATCATAGTAGAGGTCTGAGGGGCCACAGAGGGGAGAGAAACAAGATGCTTTTTCTGGCTTCCTTTGGTGGCCGGCTTCTTTACTATTAGATAACTATTAGAAGAGTTATCTAGTGGAGGAGACATTGCCACATTGCGTAAGTTGTAGCAAACCACACACCTAGTGGCAAATCATGAGAATGCGTCTTTCCCTGAACCTTTGCCAAGGCTACTTATCTCCTCTATCGAAACCCGGATGAAAAAAAAAATTCTGTTGTGTTAATTTGCTGCCCTCAGCTCACAGACAAGATCAAGTTCATCACAAAAGGACAGCATTTGGAGGCTGGACTGGATGTTAGAAATTACAAAACTGAGAGAGACAGAGGGCCTCTCAAAGCCTCGAAGTGAATTGTCACTACCGTTTATTTTGTAGAAGAATTCTCAGATCCGTGCCATTCACTAGACTCAAAATTCTTCCCGAAAATTCACCTTTTAAAAGGAAAGATAATCTGCTATGACCCTAAAATTTCTGGCAATATGGTCTCATCATATCAAGATCACTGATTATGGTTACTGGTTCCCACAGGATGCATCTCAAATATTTGGTGCTTTGATGTGCACTAATGTCCAGATATATTTAATGAAATCTCACTGACTTCTTCTCATTTCAGTTTTATTTTGTAGCTTTCCCTATTTTAAAACCTCAAATTGTTTTCTTTGAGAATCAAGGTAGGACCGTTTGTGGTTAGAGATGACAAGTGAGGGCAAAATGGTCCCCAAAGTGCACAGCTTTGTATAAAAGCCAGTTGCATAAGAGGCTGCCATTACATACATATTTTCTGAAAAATGTATCTAGCTTAGTGAGTTTTATGACTTCATGGTGCGTAATTTCAAAGCCATTCACCTGTGCCTAGGAGGCAGAAGGAGAAGACTTCCCTTACAACCTCCCGCCCATGCCTTCCTCTTTCTGTGGATCAGAACATGCCAGCCAATTGGACCAGAAAAAAAAGAACAACCAGGGAAGATTTTTGAAGAGTGAAACATATAATTATTTACTCCTACTCAGAGGAACTAAGAACCGACATACCACAATACATAGCGTGTGTTTCTCCTTCAACAAGAGCCTGACTCTTCTTAAGCCCGTGGTATATTACTTCTCTCTCCCCACAAACACAACTTCATCCCAGTGTAGCTGGTCTTAACTCAGCACACATTCTTAGGATTTCTTTATGTATGACATCCAGGGAGACTGTATAGATTTTGTATGGATTTTAAAGATATTTTACACAACTAGCATGTTTACTACGCAATCTTCTCAGGTCAGCCTCCTTCCAATTAATAGCAAATTAATATCCCGGTTGAATTTGTCACATACACATTTCTCTAATATTATCTACTCTGTCCTATGGCCAAATGTTAAATCCCAAGTCCTGCTGCAGAAATATAAAATAAATAAAGCGATCCAATTGCTTCTGAGGGTCGTTCATTATGAATTACATTAGCTGAGGCACGGGTGGCCCATGATGGGGTTTAAAGGACTTTTCTAACTGAAGAAAACTGTTTTAGTTTTCACAGAAATACAATCACTGATAGAGTTTAAGAGTACACACTTACAAATGAGAACACCTTCCCCTCCCAGGGGTATTTATTCAATACCTGCTCCATGTTCTTCCCGCTGGAAGCCAAGCTTTGTCTCCTCACAGCCAGTCTCAAACACACTCTGGCTCTTGGATGACGACCGTCCCCTCACTTCCGTCCTCCACTGTGGTAGGGCACACACCATACCTAGAGAGCATGCTCCGCCAGCGCTCCCGGATACGGCTCGGGCGCCACGCACGTGCCCACGTGCCCACGTCTGTCCGCACGTCATCCACGTCACCACGCTCTCTATCGCCTTGGCAGTCACTGCTGCCTGCTCACACTTTCCTGATCTTGATCTTGAAATCACCTCCTTGTCTTCCGAGCTTGAAAGTGACTACCATTCCCTCCCCTTCGCTTCACTGGTACGTGTTTACTCCTTTATTCGTTTGTTTTGTTTTGAATTTCAGCAAAGTAATACAGTTTGTAAAAATGTCCACCGGAACCGTGGCGTCTGTGTGCAAAGCCCTCCACTGCATCTCTTACCGCCTCCCTGTCACTCCCAGGAGCCACTGCTAACAGTTGTGCATTTTTATCAGTCATACTATGCAAACAAACGTCTGCTTTTGTAGAGGTCTTTTACCCTGATGGGAACCTTTACACAGTTCTGTGGCTTGCTTGTTTCTTTTTTGTTGTTGTTTTCAAATCATTCGAAAAATGGAAATAATATAGAAGCATATGCTATACAACATAAAAGCCTCCCTTGTGGTATATTTCCCCATGAAGCTGAGTTATGTCATCATTCTGGGTCACACACACACACAAAGTGATAGAGAAAAAAAGTTCATCATCCAAAAAAGCCCATAAAGCTATTTGAATCTTTATTGAAGTCTCTTTTTTTGTCTCTGCAACTCCTTCCCTCTTTACACATGTGTGTATCTGTGCGCACGTGCCCCCCCCACCCCTACCCCCTGCCAGAGTACTGATGGACATTCAGGTTCCTAGCTGGTGACTGTCGCAAGCAGCACTGCAATAAACAGCTTCATGAATATCCACCTTTGTGACATGTGACTATTCGAAGCACAGATTTTCAGAAGTGAAAATGCTGTATTAGCATTTAAGTGACATGCATTTAAAATTATATTAGATCTTGCCAAATTGCTTCTGAAAACAATTTGGTGTCTCACTAGCAGTGAAGGAGACTATCTTCACATCCACATGAACACAGTGCTACCATTCTTTGTGAAGTTTTTTCTTTTGCCAATCTCATACATTAAAAATAGGATCTAGTTATTTAATTTGAATTTTTTTCTTTCCTTTTTTTTTTTTTTTTAAGGTTTTAATTTATTTGACAGAGAGATAGCACAAGGAGGCAGAGCGGCAGGCATAGGGAGAGGGAGAAGCAGGCTCTCCGCTGAGCAGGGAGCCCAATGTGGGGCCTGAACCCAGGACCCTGGGATCATGACTTGAGCCAAAGGCAGCTGCTTAACTGACTGAGCCTCCCAGGTGCCCTTGAATTTTTTTTTTCTTCTGTTCCATGTTTTACAAGTATTGTCAATCAGCTTATTGTTTGCCTTTAATTTCACTTGTGATGCCCTTCACTATAAGGAAGTGCTTAACTTTAATGTCGTCAAACTTGTCAAGATTTGCCTTTATGTTTTCTTGTTCTCCTTTTGTCCTAAAAAATTCCTTCCCCAGACTAAGCTTACTAAACACCTTTATAGTTTTATATAAATACTAATTTAAAATGTGCAAAATGGATGTGTGTGTGTGCATGTGTTTGTATTTCTGGACTTTTTTCCCATAATGCTATGAATTTCAGCAACAATGCCACTGTATTATAGTTACTATAGTTTTAAAGTTTGTCTTGATGTCTGATGTAGAAAAATTCCACTTTATTGTTCTTCTTGGCCAATTTCAGGAAACAACTTGTCAAAAATCCATATTTAAAGTCCCAGAAATTTTTAGTTAAATCTCCTTGAATAAAAATTATTTAGAATCAAGTCCATAGTGGAGCAGTGAACATCTCCTACATGTTTCTGTGAACCTAAAAGACTATGTGTACATGTAAATTTGTGTGAATGCCTGGAGTTGTGCACATTCCCAGGAACACCTGAAAGAGCCATACGTTCCTTCCTCTGGCTGATCTTCAACCTCTGTGTAAGCAAGAAGTGAGAACTAGGGCAGAGTTCTTGCAGGAGCTTTGAAGATGTGTTTACACACACACACACACACACACCCCCAAAAGATGAGAAACATATTGGTTCAAGGCCTATTAGCTTTAAAGGCATAAAGGTTAAGGCAGCTTTCCCAGAAATCCAACCCAGTGACTTCCATTGAAATCCCAGTGATCTGATCTAGGTCTTAATGCCCACATTTAACTATAAAGACATCTGGGAGAGTGAGTGTCTTAGCTCCACACACTGCTGTTACCCAGGAAGTCAGTGTTCTGTGCATAGGAATGGTAAGCTGATCATTGGCAAGGCAAAAAGCAGTACCCTCCATAATGTATTCAATTTCTACTTCTTGGAATTATCTTGTAAACTAACAAACAGATTTTTCTAAAGTCTATGTGGTATGAGTTAGATGGTTACAGATTTTTTTAATGAGTCAGTTAAAACAAGATTCTCAATAATATATTTATGTTCTTGATTATTGTTATCAGAAGAGATGTATGAGGGGTGCCTGAGTGGCTCAGTCATTTAAGCACCTGTCTTCACCTTGGGTTATGATCCCAGGGTTCTGGGATAGAGCCCCACATCCGCTCCTTGCTCACTGGGGAGTCTGCTTCTCCCTTTGCCTCTGCCCATCCCCCCACTGGTGTACACGTGCTCGTGTTCTCGCTCCCTCTCCAGGGCGAATAAATAAATAAATAAAATATTTTTAAAAAGAAGAGTTGTTTTAGTCTCTTGTCATGATTGTGTTTTTTAGCTGGCAATACAAGTCCCTTAGAATGCTTTTACTGAGCATCATAGTTAACACTCCTGAAACACTTGCTGTATATCAAGTACTGTTTTCAGTGGTTGATATACATATTAACTAATTTAAGTCTAATTTAAGAATCACAATAGCCCTATGAGCTTGATACTGTTACTATCTTCATATTAAGGGATATATAGAGACATACAGAGATGTTGTTTAAGTTGTTCAAAGCAAATTAGTACTAGATAATAAGTACCAGAGTCAAGATTGCAACCAAGGCAATCTGGCTCTGGTATGTGTTGACTAATCCACTAAGCACCACTCAAACCTGACCACCCATCCAGTCGTTCAGTATTTTAGGTTCTAGTCTGTTACCTTCATCCCCAAATTAGACATTACTTTTTTTTACTGTATACCATCTATATTTATTTATATTTAGCAATATCTTTGCTCGCAATTTCTGGTCTCAGACATTCTAATTCCATCTGGTGTATTTTCTCCATATTTCCTTAGAAGTTTCCTTTGTGGGGTACTTCTTAATTTTCTCTTAGTACATTGAAAATAATTCACTGACTGTGTTATTGTCACTGAAAAATGAGATTTTACTCTCAGGACAGTTCTTGGTATGTAATCTTTTTTTTTTTTCCCTTGTTGTTTTCCAAGTCTTCTTTTTATCTTTTAAGACCTACAGTGTCTCTGTGTTTTATCTAGCAGTGGACTTTTTTTTTTTTTTAACTACTTGAGGTTCATTTGGCTTCCTGTATTTGAGAATTTAGATCTAGAAATACTTAGAAAAAATCTTAGTCATAGATCTTTGAAAAATTGTCTCTTTGTACATGCTAGAACTTACAACTGTCATTTCCTTGTTGTTTGGTAGAGTTTCATATTTTACATGTCTTTTATTTTTTTTCTTTTTTAAATTTTTTTATAAACATATAATGTATTATTAGCCCCAGGGGTACAGGTCTGTGAATCGCCAGGTTTACACACTTCACAGCACTCACCATATCACATACCCTCCCCAATGTCCATAACCCCACCAACCCTCTCCCTACCCTCCTCCCCCCAGCCACCCTCTGTTTTGTGACATTAAGAGTCTCTTATGGTTTGTCTCCCTCTCGATCCCATCTTGTTTCATTTATTCTTTTCCTACCCCCCCAAACCCCCTACGTTGCATCTCCACTTCCTCATATCAGGGAGATCATATAATAGTTGTCTTTCTCCGATTGACTTCTTTTGCTAAGCATAATACCCTTTAGTTCCATCCATGTCATCGCAAATGGCAAGATTTCATTTCTTTTGATGGCTGCATAGTATTCCATTGTGTATATATATACTACATCTTCTTTATCCATTCATCTGTTGATGGACATCTAGGTTCTTTCCATAGTTTGGCTATTGTGGACATTGCTGCTATAAACATTCGGGTGCACGTGCCCCTTCGGATCACTACGTTTGTATCTTTAGGGTAAATATCCAGTAGTGCAATTGCTGGGTCATAAGGTAGCTCTATTTTCAACTTTTTGAGGAACCTCCATGCTGTTTTCCAGAGTGGTTGCACCAGCTTGCATTCCCACCAACAGTGTAGGAGGGTTCCCCTTTCTCTGCATCCTTGCCAGCATCTGTCATTTCCTGACTTGTTAATTTTAGCCATTCTGACTGGTGTGAGGTGGTATCTCATTGTGGTTTTGATTTGTATTTCCTGATGCCAAGTGATAGGGAGCACTTTTCATGTGTCTGTTGGCCATCTGGATGTCTTCTTTGCAGAAATGTCTGCTTATTTACATGTCTTTTAGATGGTATTCCAAATAATTCCTTTAGTTCACTAATTTTTTATTCAGCTGTATCTAACCTGCTCTTAAATCTTACTGCTTTGTGACACGTTTTTGTCAGTTGTATGTGTTGCAAATACCATCTTCCATTTTTTGGCTTCCATTTATATTCCCTATCTTTTAGTTTAATAATATCATCCTAATCAGGAGACAGTGGTAAAGCTTCACAGAGCTGATGCTCTCCCTTACTATGAGTGTAACTTCCAGAACAGGGAAGTAAGGTCCTCTGAAAATTTACTTCTCCGGAAAAACAATGAAAACACTGACAAAAACTGGCAAAAAACAACTTTTTTCCCAAAACCCTGGGAAGTAAGATCTTCAGCAAATATATGAGTGCTTATTCAAAAAAAACAGCTGACTCTCAGTAAATGGAGTGGACTTGTGACATTTCAACTTGTGCTCATCTCATTCACATCTCCCTAGCTTTTCAGTGGCCTTGAAAACTAAATACAGTAGCTCTGAAAACCAGCAGCTTAATGGATACCAGAGGGGAAAAAAAATGAGTGTGGAGCTCCCAAAAGGACCATCCCTTAAGAATTGTCACTATTCGACCTGTCTCTCAGCCTGCTGAAAAGTTCAACTCTCAGGACTTCTTTTTCTTTGTCTTGTTCCTGATCTTAGAAGAGAAGCTTTCAGCTTTTCATCAAGTATGATGGTAGCTGTGGATTTGTCGCTTATGCCCTTTATTATGTTGAAGTATGTTCCCTTTAAACCTGTTTTATTGAGAGTTTTTATCAAAAATAGATGTTGAAATTTTTCAAATGATTTTTCTGCATCTATTGAGATCATAAGATTTTCATTTTTCGATTTGTTAATATGTTTTATCATGTTGATTGATTTGCAAATATTGAACCATCCTTGCATCCCTGGAATAATCCCACTTGATTATGGTATATGATCTTTATGTATTTCTGAATTTGATTTGCTAATATTTTGTCGCAGATTTTTGCATCTATATTCATCAAGGATGTTGACCTGTAATTTTATTTTATTTTATTGTGGTGTCTTTGTCTAGTCTTAGACAGACTGGTCCTGGATTTTTGTTTGTTGGGAGTTTTTAAAATTACTAATTCAATTTCATTGCTAATAATCAGTCTGTTCAAATAGTCTTTCTTCCTGATTTAATCTTGGAAGGCTATGTTTTTAAGAATTCATCTATTTCTTGTAGGGTGTCCAATTTGTTGACATATAATTATTCATAGTAGTCTCTTAAGATCTTTTACATTTCTGTGGTATTGATTGTAACTTCTCTTTCATTTCTGATTTATTTACTTTGGCTCTCTTTCTTTCTTTTTTGGGATATAAAATTCTGATTTATTAACATAACACAATAAAAATAAAATAAAATAAAATTCTGATTTATGGGATATAAAATTCTGATTTATTAACATAACACAATAAAAATAAAATAAAATAAAATTCTGATTTATTTTTTCTCATCTACTGTTCTTTTGATTAGAGGGTCATATACATGGTTTAACAGTTACAGATTATTTTTTCCTGATAAACAAGATATAAAACAAATAGGTTTTAACAGAAATCATTTAAGGCTATTTTATCTACATAGCCCTTGAAAAAAATGTAAATCATATTATATATTAAGTGCCACAAATAGGTTAAAAATAAAAGTCCCATACTTTCTTCCCAGGGTACAATGTAGCTCATTGCTTAAAAAAATAATAAAAAAATAAAGACTATTTCTTTTTTGTTTTTATTTTTATTTGAATTCAGTTAGTTAATGTATAGTGCATCACTAGTTTCAGATGTAGAGCTCAGTCATTCATCTGTTGCATATCACACCCGATATTCATTACATTACATGCCCTCCTTAGTGCCCATCACCCAATTACCTCATTCCCCCACCTACCACCCCTCCAACAACCCTCAGTTTCTTTCTTATAGTTAAGAGTCTTTTATAGTATGTCTCCCTCTCTGATTTCATCTTATTTTATTTTTCCCCCTCTTCCCCTATGATCCTGTTTTGTTTCTTAAATTCTACATATAAGTGAAACCCTCTGATAATTGTCTTTCTCCCATTGACTTATTTCACACTAAAAAAGGAGAAAAAGAGCAAGGAAACGAAGAGTTGTTTCTTTTTGAAGAACCAACTCTTCGTTTCCTTGCTCTTTTTCTCTTTTAGTCTCTATTTCATATATTTCTATTTTGATCTTTTTTATTTCCTTCTTTCTACTGACTTAAGCTTTGTTTTTCTTTTTCTAGTTCCTTTAGGTGTAAGGAACTTAGATCATTTGAGATGTTTCTTGTTTCTTGAGGTGAGTCTGTATCGCTATAAACTTCCCTCTTAGAGCTGCTTTTGCCAGACCCCATAGCCTTTGAAGTGTTGTGTTTTCATTTTCGTTTGTCTAAAAGTATTTTTTGATTTCTTCATTGACTTATTGGTTGTCTAGTATCAAATTTTTCTTTCTCTTTATGACTGATCGATATTCCATTGTATGGACATATTGCATTTTATTTATCCATTTATCCATCAGTGGACACGTGAGTTGTTTCTCCTTTTAGCAACTGTTAACGGTGCTGTTATGAATGTTGATGTATGAATATGTGTTTGAGTTCCTGTTTTTCATTTTTGGGGGATATATACCCAGAAATGAAATTGCTGGATCGTGCAGTAGTTCTGCCTCATATTTTGAGGAATTGTCAATCTGTTTTCTAGAGCAGCTGCACCTTTTTACCTTCCTACCAACAGTACGCAAAGGTTTCCATTTCTCTCTCTTTGCCAACACTTGTTATTTGCTGCTTGTTTGTTCTTAAAAATAGTCATCCTAATGGATACAATCAATTGAGTTTTTAGTTTCAGTGATTCTATTTTTCATTTTTAAAGTATTCATGTTTTTCAAACTCCTATTTCATTTTAAGTAACACTAAATATAATTCTGAATGTTGTATTTCTCTATTTGAAGTTTTTGTATATCAATTTCTATTGTCTTTTTTACTTCTCATTTCACTCGTGGTGTGTTTTTCTTCTCTGTTTAGTTTTTAAATTATTATTATGAATTTCTCATTTCCTTATGCATTTATCTGTGGGATTTCTTTGAGCTTTCAGTTGAAGGTGAGTTCCTCCAGAAAGGCTTTGTGTTTACTTTTATCAGCACCTGGGAGGACTTGATAATTTGGGCCTACTTTAAATTTAATTCTGGCTTGAGGTTGTTTAGATTCATAAGTAGTATAAACTTGTACTAAAATTCATGTGGGGAGCAGACTGAGATTATAAATTCTCAAGACTTTTACTCTTTCAATGAACAGCAAGGTCAAGGTTTCTCCATTGTTTTTTTTCTGCATGTTAGTTTTTATTTCTTTTTCACCCTAACAGAGAATATCACTCTTGTGTCCCATTTGAATGCAGGAAGGAGTGTCTCCTATTATATTTGCTAATTTTAGAAGGCTTTCAGCCTTTTTTTTCCCCTTGCCTGAACCTTAATTAAGATGAGAGATATTTTACGTTCCTAGTGGTAAAATGAACCGCAGCAAAGGTACAAATTCTTCTCAAATTATTTTGTACTTTAAAGGAAATTCCATTCAACATTCCAGAGTTATGTGTGTGGCAGGAAAGAAATACGGTAAAAGAATTCTAAGAATAAATTCAAGTGAAGGGGAAGAACTTGAGAAAGAATAAATAGGAAGAGGGAAGAATTTCCTTACTTGATATTGAGCTATATCATAACGCTCTCCAAAGGAAATAGTGTAATACATAACTAATAATAACTCAGCCTAGGGGCACCTGGGAGGCTTAGTCGTTTAAAGCAGCTGCCTTTGGCTCCTGTCATAATCCTGGATCCTGGGATCAAGCCCCATGTCTGGCTCCCTGCTCAGTGGAGAGTCTGCTTCTCCCTCTCCCTTTGCTTGCCCCTCCCCTGCTTGTACACACTCTCTCTGTCAAATAAATAAAATTTTAAAGAAAAATCTAAAAAAAAAAAAAAATCAGCCTGAATAGCTTAGAAGTAGACCCCATAAAACATAAGCTTAATGTATAAAGGAGAACTTATCACAAGTCAATGAGAAAAAGGTAGATTATTCAACAAATGCTGTTGGTCAACAGGCTATGTGGTGGGGGAGGTCTATATCCTCACTTTATTGTACATATTAGATAAACTATAATTGACAAACATAATTGACTATAAAAGCAGCTGTAAAGTCATATATTGTATGAGTGACTCAATCTCTGGTCAAGAGAAGTTTCTGAAAACAAAAGAAACTGAAGACATAAGGAAAAATAACTAGATAAAAATAGAAAGTTTGTATGGCAAAAGTCATAGAATTAAAAAACTATCACCTAGGGAAAAATCTTCAACAGTATAAAAAAGAGAAAACAATTTCTCTGTCCTTATGACATGTGACATTGCTTTGTTAAACTAAAATATTTTAGTTTCTGCTTTTTTCCCCAAACTCATTTATTCCCCACTCAAAATGTTGCCTCCAGGTATCAAAAGTGTGTCTACTAACCTGGTAAAAGCATTATGACATGATGCTTTCCTTTACTTCCTGTAAGTTCAAGTCTCAATCCATTATAATGTCCCTTCAGCCCAAAGAACATCTTTAGTTTTAGGAAACACTAGTGCCAATCTGCTGGCAACAAATTCTTTCAATTCTCATTTATTTGAAAATGTCTTTATTTTGACCTTAAGATATTTTTTTGCTGAGCACAAAATTATGGGTTCACTTTTTCTTGCATTTTGTTTTTTTTTTCTAAAATGTCACCATTGTGGTCTGATCAGAATCCATATTTTTTTTCCCATTTGTTATATGTTCCTGCACTCCTGCACCTTAAAGAATATCTCTGAATTTCTGAAGTTTGACTAAGGTAGGGTGTTTTTACTTTGTATTTGTCCTCTTTCTGATTTGCTGAGCTTCTTGGATCTATAAATAAATACATTTCATCAAATTTGGGGTTTTTTGGCCATTATTTCTTCAAATACCTTTTACTGCTAAGTGTGTGATTGCAGGCAGCAACAAGTTTATCTTAGGGCCGCATAGTATGGTGAAGGGGCTGGGGTTGGGCTGTGAGGCCCTTTGGACAAATCATTTAGACATTTAATTTCCTCTTCTATAAGACAGAGAATTGTAATCTTCACCTTGTGGGATTTCTTTGAGACTTAAATAGAATGGTGCTTTATAAATGGCACTTTGAAGGTATGAGTAAATGATGTGCCTTATTCTGTTTAAAGCATTTCTCCAGGAGGAGAAATATACATATATCAATACACATATATCAATTCACATATAATTCAGTTATCTTCTATGAATATTCTAAAAGACTCATTTGTTGAGTTACCTGGAAAAAAGCAAGGAATATATATACATATTCTTCTGCAGTTTTCAGAGGGGGAAACTCAGGAGTTCCCAACATGGGCCCTAGAGATTTGGGAGACTTTGCAAAGGCAAATCGGCACACACATTCCAGCTTGTGTTCATCAGCAACCTGCCTTTCCCCAGCTAGGAGAACTGGTCCATTCATCCTTACTATCAAATGTGTCCTGCACATGAAGGAATGTGCAAAACTAGAGATGTCTGTGTTGTTGTATTCTCTGCTACCGCAAACAAAACTGTCGGAATTAATGTCTTCCAGGTCTCTCAGTTATCATTGGTTTAATCTGACAATTGTTTGCTTTAGACTTTGATGCTTTGTCTCTGTGTAATTTTCAGTACCAGAAAAACAACAGGGTTGTAACTCCAAGAGATAAATAAGGTTTCTAAATTACCTATTTCACTTCTCTATGTTGCCTAGGATGCTAATGTCAGTTTGGAAAGGTTGGCTCATTGTGAGAGAATGGTGTATGTCTGTTAGAGGGGAGGGCTCCTAAATTGCTGTTTCCTGATTATTTGTGTTGGGCAGATGGAGATCAATGCTGGAGATGAGTGGAACTGAATGAAGTCTACCGGGAGGAAAGATGTGCAGATTAGGGGGTAGTGATGACATGTGTTGGAAGGCAGGGGAAGAGAATTCATGTTAGGTGAGAGGGAGAATGGGAACCTGGCCACAACATGAGTCTGCATGCTCATTTGCTCAGTCTGGGTGAACGAGTGTAAAAATGTATTGAAATGCTGCCCAGGGTCTCTGCCAACATCGATTTGCATATTATTTTTCCCTTTGGCAATATGTCCCATGAATGGGAAGAAAGTTTTGGTACGGACAGAAGGTCAGGCACCACTGCAAATATACTTGGGTCACTGTAGAGTCAATTAAGATGTTTATCTTTCACTTGAAAAAAATTCTACCCACGGTCAATTAGTAAGTCAACACTTATATTGACTGTACATCAGTGTTTTACGTACAGGGCTTTAAAAACTTAAGATTATTACATGGGAACTGAGATAAACAAATCGAAGCATCTCTGCCCCCAAAGAAAGAAAATTCTGAGAAGAGACATTTGTACTTTTTGGTTCTGTGACAACCAATTAGAATAACCACTCAGCCAACCTGATAGATGATCAATGGTGGAGTAATAAGCTATTCAGGACAACTAACAAATAAATCTGCCTGGTGACACTTAAATAGGAAATCTATTCACAATAAAATATTCTTCTGAAAACTCTTTAAAACAAAACAAGATGAAAATTGAGACACCGGGCTGGCTCATCCTGTTGAGTGTCTAGCTCTTGACCCTTGTCTAGCTCAGGTCATGATCTCAGGGTCTTGGGATTGAGTCCCGAGTAGGGCTCTGCACTCAGCAAGGGGAGTTTGTTAGAGATTCTCTCTCTCGCTTTCCCTCTGCCTCTCCCTCTGCCCCACCTGCTCCCATGCGTGCACACTCTCACGGGCTCTCTCTCTCTAAAATAAATACATAAATCTTTAAAACAAACAAATAAAAAAAAAGGAAAAGGAAAAGAAAACCCAAAAGTACAGCAGTGATCTCAACATTATGGTATGCTGAGTTATCCAGTTTGATCTAGTAGGAGTGTGGGGTTGGTCTGCCTGAAGCTTACTGGCATGAGAGACAAAGGAAGCTTCTGGAATGGCACTCAGCCTGAGGAGAGAGAGTTCACGTCCGCAAGTTTGGTTCAAAGCCAGTATGAAAGAAAGAGGATATTTCTCATAATAACCAGGTTGCTCACATTGCATCCTTCAGCCTTGTTTCCAGGATTTCGTGGGAGAGGAGACTAGTTAATAGAAGGGGTAAGACATAACAAGTCTCCAGACAGTGGGAGCACAGAGCAGCACTGGTGTGTGGTTTGTGCAAGTGTGTATCAGGACTAACACAACTGAATATCAGGCATCTTTTCTCCACCTGGTATAAACTTGGAGCACAGGACAGATGTGACTGGGGAGACCCCCTGAGGCCAGATGGGAGAATGCCCATGCAATCTATAGATCCTTCTGGGCACACTGGGAATGGTTTGGGACACATCTGAGCAAGTAGAGGAATGGGAATAGGTAGTGGACAGCACTTTCTATTTTGTCTGCTCACATTCCTTCCATTTGGGAACTACCCCTTCCTCTATTTCCATGATACTGGTGGAACCACCATTCAACCTAGTGCCCGCATTGCCGCCATGTCCCACAGAGGTACACATGTGACCCAGGCTAGCCCACAAGAGAATGCCATTGTGCTGGAATCAGAAAAAGGTGTATGTGCTTGGGCTTATGACCCAAGTGTTTCTGTGGGGTTGAAATAGATCCCATGCTCCCAAGGAGCATCGTTTCTATCCCTGGAGAGATTTGGCAGAAAAATATAGCTTTTAGAAAAACTGTAAGATGGAGGGAACAAGACAGACTTTGAGGACCTGACTTCGGCCTTAAGGCAAATCCTAAACTTTTCAGTTATATAACAGTGAACTTTCAAAATTTCCCTACAGTTGCCTAAATCAGGTGCTGTCGAGTGATTCTTGACTAACATGGAAAAGTGATCATTTGTTTCTGGTTTTGACTATTTCAAACTATGGTCGGCTGTGACCAACAAAAAAAAGAATCTCAAAGAAAGAGGTCAGGGACAGATTGTCCTTTCCTCAGTTTTGTGCCCAATGTCTCCTAGGGAAATTGCTAGTGAGAACAGCACTAACATCCTGGGACACCTGGGTGGCTTAGTTGGTTAAGCCACTGCCATCGGCTTGGGTCATGATCGAAGGGTCCTGGGATGGAGTCCCTCATCGGGCTCTTTGGTCAGTGGGGAGCCTGCTTCTCCCTCTGCCTGCTGCTCCCCCTGCTTGTGTGCTCGTGCAGTGTGCACTCTCTCTCCGACAAACACATAAAACCTTTAAAAAAATGAACAGCAATATTTATCTTTGGACTTTTTCAAAAACTTGATGGTTTAATGTGATAATTGCCAAATATGATATGCCCAAGAATATTTCCTCTGAAGTATCCACATTTCCCCTTTCCTTAATAGAGTCTCATAACTTGGAACTGGGGACACTGATCTCAAACAGACCACAATGTTCTCATTGCCTCTGTTTCCCTGAGAAATGGGGAGAAGGGGTAAAAAGAAGTGGAAGATGTCTTTTGGGGACAATAAGATTTCTAATTTGTATTCAGCTGGAGAGGAGTTGAGAAAAGACAGTGGGGCTTTATCCTTTCCATCATTACTTCGGGTAGAATCTATGATTCTTATCTGAAATCCCCTCAAGTAATTCATCATTCTTGACTTAACAAATGTTTACAGGCCTCTTCTGGGCAGGTACTCTGCTTAGTACACAACCATGGACAGGTAGGACAGGGCCTTGCCTTTATGAAATTTCAGCTTAGCTGGGGGAAGATAGATAATTAAACAATTAATTTAAATGAAATGTAACGTGTGTTATCAATGGGGAAGTACGGCATGCTAATCAAAACCCTTAATAACAAGTGAGAGAAACCAAATTCAAGCTAGCGTAGATAAATGACAGTGTAACATCCCTGGGTACCTCTGTCTTCAGGCTTGGCTGGATCCAGGGTCCTAACAATGTAATCCAGTCTCTCTGTCCCCATTATCCTCATTCCCTTACCTCTATCTCTGTCTGACCTTTGCTTTCTTCTGTATCTTCTTCATTCTCAGGCAGGCTTTCTTGCTGGCAGAGACAGCCTTTGTTAACTCTAGAAAAACATCACCTTTTGTACCTGAGATCTCCTAAAAAGAGAGATCCTTTTTCTCCCAGTCCCCATAGCAATCTCCTCAATTATTCGAAAAGCTTTTTTTGGGGCCTATGCTTACTACTGTGTCAATAATTGTGCCCTGAACTTTGAGGTTTTACTCCTGGCAGGTCCTGTTTGTGGGTCTATCTTGAGGCTGCTCTAAGAATCTGTGAAGTGTACTCTTGAACATTTTTTGGCAATCCCTGCAGATAACATGTGTACCTGGTTAAGAGCATCAAGAAAGGTTTATTGGAGGAAACTGACGTGGGAAGGATGAATAACAATTCTTGTAACAATAGCTAACATGTATCGCCGGCTTGCTGGGTGACAGACACTGTTCCGAGCACTTTATGTATGTATTCCCATTAATATTCACCTCGACTTCTGAAGTAGGAGCGATTATTTTGTCCATTTCAGAGAAAAGGAAATTGAGGCACAGGGAAGTTAAGTAACATCCTCAAAACCCTACAATGAACAGAGCATTAGATAAGTGAATTGGGAGGGGGGACGTTCCAGGTGGGGAGCTGCATGGGGGCAGACCCAGAAGCACCTCTGAGAAGCAGGCTTGGTGATAGATGTGAGCATACTGGGGACTTTAGCATCCCTGTTTCTCCACAGCCCTTCATTTTCTTTCAGAGCTTTGTTTCCAGAGACTGATAAGCCCATTCAATGACTAAGGACCCAGATTATAAACGGTATTAAATTCCCTACCTATATCCAGAACCTTGGCCCAGTGTTCTTACCAAACACCATGCCTCTAACTAAATTGGTCTTTTTGGGAAGGTTCACCATGGGTGGCCTGTTATTTCAGTGGTTTTAACAGCATTGCAACAACTACGTGGTTGCCTATGGCAGTTGTGTGATTCTATTTGGCAGATGGGCTAATTAATCTTAGAGAGTAACTCAACCTAATTAATCTTTAGTTTTTCCCTGGATCCTGAATTTGTTGGTACTGCCATTCCCCAGGTGTTCCCCCATCTCCCTTTCCCCATGTTGGAGAACGGTTCCAGACATGGATCAAAACTGGTAGCCACATTTCTGGATGTCTTTCATTTTGTAATAGGTCCCCATCTCCACTGCAAGCACTCTGGGACCCAAAGTCTGAAACCGTCCTTTGGAGAAATGTGGTATGCATGCATCACCCTAGAGCCTGAGGATATGTCATCAGAAGTGGTATATTTCTATTTACAGAGACATTTGGAGAAGAGTCAGCTCTTAACACCTGTTCTGCACAAGTCCAGAACCAGGTAAGTAGCTTGTGGTCATCATTAAGGACAAGCAGTCTGAAATACCATATTGTACTGTCATTGGGAAAGATGAGGAAGAAGGTAACAGTGAGTGAAAAGACCATATTGAGACATTGTCGGAAGCCTTTGAGGTAGAATGACAACCATCTGACTTTTAGCCCCCATGATACTCTTTGGATGAACTTCGCCTTCAGTACACAAACAACTAAGATCTGCTTTAACCTTGGCTTCTTGAGAGAAACCTCAGCCTAAGGTTCACAGTGATGCAGGAATTATATTAAGCATATTTACCAACCAGTACAGCACAGGCACCAATCCATTGGAACAGGTACAGGACCATAAACAATGGTTCGGCTGGACCAGTGCCAGCCAACTGAATCCCAGCCCCACCTGCGGTGATCACATATTCCCTTTTCACCTAAGAGACAGTACTCAATACCAAATATAAGACAGTCAGATATCCCTCAATGCCAGTGGCTCTTAAAGGGGGGTGATTTTGCCTTCTAGAGGCCGTTTGGCAATGTCTGGAAACATTTTTGGTTGTTGGAGGGTGCAGCCGTCACCTAGTGGTAGAGGCCAGGGATCCTGTTGACTTTTGTACAATACACAAGGTAATGAAGAATTCTCTGGCCCCTGACATCAATAGTGGAGAGAGTGGGAAACCCTGCTCTGGGTAACAACCTCAGCTGCCCCACAGCTGCCCATGGCCTGCATTAGGACCAGTCTTCTGCAGACAGCCTTGTTGCTTTCTGCTTCTCAACTTGGGGATGTGCCCTTGGTTCATATTCAAAAGCCCTTCATAAATACTATGCCTCTGTGGCTTTTTCTCCACTAAGCCTCTTAGCAGTCAGGGGATAAAATGATGAGGCATTAATGGAGGTATTCTGCTGCTGTTTCCTTTTATGTGAAGCTTGCATTGGCTGAAAAATATTGATGATAGTAATAATAATGATGGGTAGCCTTTATGGAGTCATTATTATTATGGTCCAGGCACTGCACACAGGGCCTTTCAGGCTTTTTCTCAACTCTTACAGCAGCTCATTAGCTCATTAGCTCATTAGCTCTCCTCTATTCTTTTAGATGAGGGAACAAAGGCCTGAAGAGGTCAATTACCTACTGAAAGTCCCCCAAGTAACTGTCTCTACCACCTGTGTTCTCAGCCACTGCATGGGGCTTGCGGCCTTGATGGCCCATTCTCGTAGGAGGAATGTTCAGTGTAAGAAGCAAATGCAGAGACCTCATCCCAAGGCTGTGAGGTGAGCGTAGTCAAGGTAGGCATGGCTAGGGATATGGGCACACTGCTGAGAAATCCAAAATGTCTTTGCATAAAAGTTCTACTTTTGTTTTGCCAAGTAGAAACTTCTGGGATGTTTGTGTGAGCTGAGATCTTATACTTTTTTAAAAAATCTTAATGCAGCAAGAAAATTTTATGAGCAATGAACATTTCCAGAATGCAGGAACCACTGTGCTAGGCTTGGCTGAAGTTGGTATCTCCCCTCAAGTGACATGTCTTTCTAGAAATCCAAAGAAAGAAATGGCTTCTGCCAGATCAAATTTCTGCAGAAATTAGCTAAATCCCACAAAAGGTGATGCTGGTGAGCTGCCTCCAGGGGCCACGTGGAACCCTAATGTCTATAGGCAGACCTTCCCTGGTTGAGTCAGACAGGTGGGAAGGGCAGCGGAAGAGAGTTACAAGTCTGGGTGTCAGGGACCATGATGTTTTCTTTGATTCCTCCTCTTACTCAGAATGGGAGTAGGAGAAAGAGTAGGAGGATAGAGGAAAGAACCCAGAGTAAGAGGAAGCTAGTGTTTGTTGATACCTCCCCTTTCACACATTATCTCATTTTATCCTCTCAACAATCAGTCAAGGGTAGAATGTGTTGCCCTCTTTTAAGGAGACCATAAGAGGTTAAATAACTTGATCAAAATCACAAGCTGATGAGCAATGGAGTCCAGAGTCACGCCCATGTCTATCTGATGCCAAAGTCTGCTTTTCCCCACTGCCACTCTGCTCGCAGTGGAAAGTAACAGCTTTTTGAGGCTCATAGCAGAGAGCTCCCATCAGCTGAGAGCAAGTGGGCTGCCCATGAGGGCAGCACAGCTAGGAGACTGCAAATGCTATAGACAAGGAGGATGTGGAAAATCTCGAAGGTTCTCCTATCATCGGCACTGGGCACAGGCGTCGAGTGGAAGAGAGCAGCCGTGGGAAACACCTTTACGGCAACATATTGAATGATCTGGTCTTTGGTGTCGAAGAGCCCCACACTGCCAGTCTGATACCCTGACTGTGCCTCCACTTGGTCCCATGACCAGCATGGGCCCCGCCCCACCCTGATTCTGCACAACCAGAGGTTTGTGCTGCTGGCGCTTATGTCCTGACTTTTGCAGCTCTGACAGTCCTTTGAAAATATGATTTCCATCATATATTAACTTGCTAGGGCTGTCATAATAAGGCGGGGGCCCTTAAACAGCAGAGATGTATTTTCTCCCAGTTCTGGAGTTGGGGAGTCTAAGATCAAGGTGCCAGCAGGCTTAGGTTCTTTTTTTTTTTTTTTTTCCACACATTAGAATTTTATTTTTGTGTACACATTTGTCTAACAGTTACCGAATTTCTAGGCCAGGTTCAGGTGACAGAAGAGCCTTTATAATTAGTTTATATTGTTTAGATCCGAGGTATGCCGCAAACACAGTCTGGAGTGAAATGGGAAATAACATCTTTCTAAAGACAGACTTAGAAATTCTAATCCAATAGGTGAAGATCTTTCTTTCCTCTGGTCACAGGGCTGACTCATACCTGGCTGCAAGGCCACCATTTACAGGTAGAGCCAAGAAAACAGGGTACAGACCCCTCAAAACAAGACCAATCAATCGACTCATGTTATGGTACAGATTTCACAATTCCAATCACCCATATTCAAAGGTAAACTTAACCAAATCCTTGTAGGATGCTTGTGCCGTCAAAACTGGGATCACTGCCATTGGTGAGCCCACAGCTGTGATCAGCCATACATGCCTGTGTCCCCCTAAAGAGGAGTTGAAAGAGACTGTTTGCTGTGAGACCACAGAAATAGCATTGAATCTAATATAGGTTGACCCATGCTCAAGCAGATTCTTTCTGCTCTGGGGAGTTAATTTTTCTGGTTATGATATTGATAATTAAATTTTCCTTCATCTTGTTCATGATTTTCCATCTAAAGCCTTATGCTGTCCTCACAGCAGCTGGTGCCTCCAGCGGTCTTCCCCGGCCACGTTGGGGCTCACTCCAACCTTTGCTCAACTGGCCTGAGTTCAGCCATCTTGGGCTGACACACAACTGAGGCAAAAGTTTAGTTTCTTCTGAAGCTTGTGGATGGCCATCTTCTCACTGTGTCCTCACACGGCTCCTCCTCTGGGCTCACATATCTCTGGCATCTCTCTGTATGGCCTAATCTCCTTTTCTTATAAAGATGCCAGTCATTTTAAAGTAGGGCCTCATTTAATTTAATCATTTCTTTAAAGGCTCTATCTCTGGGGTGCCTGGGTGGCTCAGTGGGTTAAAGCCTCTGCGTTCGACTTAGTTCATGATCCCAGGGTCCTGGGATCGAGCCCCCAGTCAGGCTCTCTGCTCAGTAGGGAGCCTGCTTCTTTTTCTCTCTCTCTCTGCCTACTTGTAATCTCTGTCCAATAAATGCATAAAATCTTTGAAAAAAAAGAAAGGCTCTATCTCCAAATACAGTCACATTTTGAGTTCTGGGGATTAGGGCTTCAACATTAGAGTTTTAGGGGGACACAATTCAGTCCTTAACACACTTTATAATCCAGAACGTTCTCATGTGTTTCCTAAATTTATATGTCAATGGATATAGTATTTGTGTGTTAAAGGACACAGTAAAAGTATGGGAAATTAGTTAAAAACCTTTTCACGGAGCACAAAAACCCCTGTGGGAACCCAATAGGAAATACGTACCATTGGCCTTCACATTTGAAGCAATTTTAAACTGGAAAGGTGAGTGAGGATGATTCCTCTGTCCATGCTGATTCTTGCCAGGGCTCAGGTTAGAGCTAACTTATCCTTAGTACTGGAGGGCTGGCCTGGCAAAGCAAGTCCAAGTCCAGGGCTCTAGTTAAACAGGGGCTCCAAAAGGTTTTCGTATGAAGAAAACATAATGTTAAAGAAAGAAAAACGTTGAAGGGGGGGTGCGCCTGGGTGGCTCAGTGGGTCTGCTCAGGGGAGATCCTGCTTCCTCCTCTCTGTCTGCCTACTTCTCTGCCTACTTGTGATCTCTGTCTGTCAAATAAATGAATAAATCTTTAAAAAAAAATCGAAGAGAATTGGAGCAGCAGGGGAAAAATGGAAATGGTTAAACTTCTTTATATTTGTTTATATATATGTATATTTTAGAGACAGCAGGCTTGTGAGCAGCGGGATGGGGAGGGGAGAGGAGAGAGAAGAGGGAGAGGGGCAGAGGGAGAGAATCTTAAGGAGACTTCACACACAGATGGCGGAGCCCAATGTGGAATTCAGTCTCAGGCCCCTAAGCTCACCACCTGAACCCAAATCAGGAATTGGTCCTTTAAATGACTGAGCCACCTAGGCAACCTATTATTTTAATATTTTTATGTGTATGCAGGAGACAGGGTATCCTCAACTTCTCAGAGCTCATGCTCTAGGTCCCTGGTTATCTGGCACAAAATGCTTGAAAAGCTTGTTGATAGTTGAACAGCAGGCCTGAGCTTGTTTCTTGACAAACCACAAAGGCCAGTAAGACTTAAGGATGAAGGCATCGGTATTCTTTTACTGCATAGATTTTGGGGGGAGGAGGGGACTGGAGGCAGAATTTTATCTTTTGTTTAGACTACAATCCTGATTTTTAATAACATCTATTGAGTTTGTTGTAAATTTTCAATGTAGAATATTGAGGTGAGTATAAAAACAACTAAAACTCCTTCTAGGGACAACATTTTTATGTTTCCATCTTGTTTATATATAGTGTGTGTAAAGAATATCTGCTTATCTACATGGATATAAGTGCATGTGTATATATAGAAAATTTTGCAGAATTATCCCATTCTTACAATCTGAGCACTTCCCACAGCATTAAATATTATTTGAAAACAAGAAATGTAATGGCAGCTTAATATTCTGTTCCATTTTATGAATGGATCTGGATGTATTTAATCAACTCTTCATATTTGCACACTTATGAACTTTCCTCTTTTGCTATTACAAATAACCCTATGATAAATTTATGTGGACATAAATCTTTGTGGGCATCTCTCACATTTTCTTACAGCTATATATTCTAACAAAGATATACATTGTAAGAAAGCCCCTTCTGCTCAAGGGTAGGCACACTGTCTTTGTGGTGAAGAAAAAGCACTTTCTACCATAACACAGTTGTGCATACAGCTGGCTTCAAAGGTCTCCTGAAAATTGGGCAGAGATCCGATTTCATTCTCTGTCAGCTAAAGAGAGTCTAATCCCCTAAACCCAAGGGCTGTACTTTTCAATGCTAATGGATGCCAGGCATGTCACTGTCTCTTCCAGAGGGGTGATGTTTTGTCAAGGTGTTTATAATTCTTCCCAATCTGGCCCAGGGGAGAAAGTCCCTAGGATAGAAAAGCTGTATTAATCAGGATTCTTTTGGATATAATTGACAGAGACCCAACACAAATGTCTTTGGCAGAAAGGAGTATCTCTCTGACTCTTCCCCAGGTGGACAGCCTCAGTGAGCACTGGAATGGGGACTTGGGGACTATTAGCACTCTCTGCATCTCTCACCTTAGACTTCTATGTGTCCACTTCATTCTCTTGGGCTGGCTAATTCCACACAGCTGCAATTATGGCTACTGGTGGCACCTGGCTGACACCTGTCCAGCTCTGCAATCAGGGAGGAAAGAGACTTCTCTTCTTTCCAATATTTCCTGTAGCCAAGAAATAATTGGCTTGGATCAGGGGCCTTCCACCCCCAACAAAATTTCTATGCTGACAGTGATGGGGTTCTGTGACCTGGTCATTCCTGTTGAAGATGCAGGAGTGGGGGAGGTTGGGAGGGACAAGAGCAGAATCTCCCAAAAAAGGGGATAGTGCTGGTTCCAGAAGAATGGAAAGGAGCTGGCCAGGTAAAAGCAGAGGTCTTCTGAAGAATGCAGTGATAACTATGTTCTTTTCCTCCCCACCTGGACCCCCAGGGAATTAGGAGAGTGATGGTTTAACCACGCAGTCCTTACAGGGTCAACTACTGACAGAATTTTCCTGCAAAGTTTCTGGTTGTAAGAACACTCCTTTAGTATGGATGGTGAAATGCTCCAATTTAGCATTTTGCATGACCCCACAAATCAGTCTAGTTGTTGAACATTACTAGTAATGTTCTCTGGGCATTTGTTATGGTTTCAGCTAGGATGCTAAAGGCTTTTCATGAATATCGTCATTCATTCATCACCAGCACCATAATCCTCGTTTTAGAAACGAGGAGAGCGAAACTTGGAGGAAGTGAAGTAATTTGTCTAACTATATGTAGCTTAGTCAGGATCTAAAGCCATATTCTCTAACTCCAGAGTCCACATGCTTAACCAATCCAGGAAGGACACAGTCTTCAAACAGCAGAAAATGAAGCAACTCTGTTTCTTTGATCTGCTTAACAACAACTACTACTAAATGAATACTTTCAATATGTAGACCTATACCAAGTGCTTTACATATATATGTGTGTATACATACTCATTATGCACACGCATATGCACAAGCATATACATATATACATATTCATTATATTACATATAAATGTAGATAAAATACAATAGTTGATCCTTCAGCAACACAGGTTTGAATAGTGTAAGTCCACAAATATGTGGATTTTTTACAGTATAGCACTGTAAATGTATTTCTTCTTCTTTATGATTTTTAAGAACATTTTTTCTCTAGCTTACTTTATTATAGGAATGTAGTATATAATATATATAACATACAAAATATATGTTAATTGACTGTTTATGTTACCCATAAGACCTCCAGTAAATTGTAGGCTATTAGTAGTTAAGATTTGGGGGCACCAAAAGTTATACACAGATTTTTAACTGCCTGGGGGTGGGGTGGGTGGTGGTGGAGGGAGTTTGGTGGCCTAGCCCCATTTTGTTCAAGGGTCAACTAGGTAGTCTAATTATATATATATACAATATATAGTTTTATATATAATATGTAGTATATATGTTAATGTATTTTATATATACATGGTATATACTATATACTATACATACAATAGTTTTAGGTTTATAAAGAAATTGAAGGCTATATAAGGAGAGTTTCCATATACACCCTTTGCTCCACTCAGTTTCCCCTATTATCAACATCTTGAATTAGTGTAGTACACTTGCTACAGTTGATGAGCCAACATCCAATCTTATTGTCTAAATTCTATAGTTTTTTAAAAAGATTTTATTTATTTATTCCTGAGAGAGAGAAAGAGAGAGGCAGAGGGAGAAACAGACTCCCTGCTATGGGACTTGATCCCAGGACCCCAGGATCACAACCTGAGCCGAAGGCAGATGCTTAACACACTGAGCCACCCAGGTGCCCAATTCTATAGTTTATATTAAGGTTTACTCTTTGCGTTGTGCACTCTGTGGGTTTTGACAAATGTATAATAACATGTATGCACCATTACAGTATCATTTGAAGTAGTTTCACTGTCCTAAAAATACCCTATGCCCCACCTACTTGTCCCTCCATCCACTTCCCCCCATAAGCCTTTGGCAACTACTGATCTTTTTATTTCCCTATAATTTTGCTTTTTTCCAGAAGTTCGAATCATATAGTGTTCTGCTTCTTCAAACTGGCTTCTTTCACTTAGCAATATACATGTAACTTTCTTCCATTTCTTTTCATGGTTTGATAACTCCTTTTTTTTCGTCAAGAAACAGTATTCCATTGACTGGATGTATGGCGGTTTATTTGTTCAGTCACTTATTGGAGGACATCTTGGTTGCTTCCAAGTTTTGGCAATTATGCATAAAGCTGCTATAAACATTCATATATAAGTTTTTGTGTGGGCGCAGCTCATTTGGGTAAATACCAAGGAATGCAGTTGCTGGTCTCTATGGTAGGACTGTGTTTTGTTTTGTGAGAAATTGCCAAAGTGTTTTTCAAAGTAGCCGTACCATTTTGCATTCCCATCAGCAATGAATGAGAGTTCCAGTTGCTTCATATCCTTGCCAGCATTTGGTGGTATCTGTGTTTTGGGTTTTAGCTATTCAGTGGTATCTGACCCTTTTAATTTGCAGTTCCCTAATAACATATGGTGTTAAATAACTTTTCATGTGCTTATTTGCCATCTGTATATCTTCTTCAATGAGGTGTCTGTTCAGGTCTTTTGCCCATTTAAAAAAATGTTTTGTTTTGTTTCTCATTGTTGGGTTTTAAGAGTTCTTTGTATATTTGTATACCAGTATTTTATCAGGTATGTGTTTTGTGAAGATTTTCTCCCAGTCCACAACTTGTCTCTTCATTCTCTTAACAGTGTCTTTTATAGAGCAGAGGATTTTAATTTTAATGAAGTCCAACTTAATCAATTTTTCTTTTGTGCAATGTGCTTTTGGTGTTGTATTTTATAAAAAGTCATCACTAAACCAAAAAATCACTTAGGTTTTCTCCTCTGTTATCAACTTCTGGCATTTTTTTCATTTTGTATTTTACACTTAGGTCTACGATTTATTTTGAGTTAGCTTTTGTGAAAGTTATAAGATCTATGTCTAGATTTTTTTTTTTTTTGCATGTGGATGTCCAGTTGTTCCAGCACCATTTGTTGAAGAGACTATCCTTTCTCCATTGAATTGCTTTTGCTCCTTTGTCAACGATCAGTTGGCTATTTTGTGGATCTGTATCTGGTGTCTCTTTTTCTGTTACACCTTTACACATATTTTTCTTTTTTTCTCCTCAGCTTTACCAACTACATATTTTTCATTGTCACCGTGAAGTTATGCCCATATAGCAGGTAGTTAAATCCTTATTTTGCAGATGAGGAAACTGAGGCTGAGAGAGGACAAACACAATTTCCCCAGGCCAGTGACTAGCCAGAAGTAGAGGTAGAGTTGAAAACCCCATCTGTCTGACTCTGATTCTCTGCACATTTGTACTCCCCATGCTGCCTGATGGTGCTAGGCTGGGACTTGGTGTGTCAAGCTTAACCTTACAAGGTGCTTTCCAGGGCCTGAATGCCAGCATCTCCTTTCTGTACTGGTCTTTGAAATAATGGTTCATTTGCTCCTTGATTCTAATCAAGGTTGCCTGTTGCTCATGGTTCTTCTGGACCTGCCGTGTGAATCCTAATCTGCCTGAAATTTAGCTTTATTAAAAACATTCAGCCAGTTTATTTTTTTGAATGTTTCCCCTAACTTTTTGCTGAGATCTTGACCATAATTGTTTTTTTCTCTGGCTCACACTGAATCCTTTTTGCTGTGAAATTGCTTGCTTAAGTTCCTTATCACTGAGGTTCTCTTAACATCTTCCCAAAGACAAGGCCTGCTGGGTTGGATTGCTAAACTGAGCATATAGCTAAAAATCCTCTTGGTTAAGTTCTCCCCATATACCCATCAGCACCTGGAACACTTGCTCTCAGAATTTACATGTTAACTCTATGTTCCCTCTCTGTGTTGCCCAAACAGGGCATTTCTACAACCTACTAAATTCTATTTTACTGAGTCTTTTTTAAAAAATCCCACAATCATATTTTAAACACTAAGGGATAGGCTTCTGATAAGAACATAAGGTTTAAAAAAAAATAAAGAATACAAGGTTTATCACTCCCAAACAGAGATGAAATAGCTTGCAGAAGATCACACAGGAAATGAGATGGTGGAATTGAGATTCTAATCCAGATCTGGCGCAAAGGCAAAGAGGATGGTCCTTGAATCACAGCAGGCTTTCTTCTGTGGATGGCTATGTCAGCAGGTGAAGGGGGCTGTGTGGGATTCAGGAAAAGCTCCAGAACAGGAGACCTTGGTAATGCAACTGGAGGGCATCATTTCACCACCTCACAATTGAAACTGTTTTAAAATAGCACACACCTAGTTGTTTATTATGACTCCAAACTGTTCATTTTGACACTGTTCAAAGTGCTTTACCAATATTAGCTCATTTCTCTGTGTTCATTAATATCTTTCTGAAGCCAACACCGTGCAGCTAAGTATTTTATAAACTGCTAGTGTAGTTCCAAGACAGTTTCATATCCAGTAGCTGGCAGTGAGCCCCAATTACTGACCAAGGACACTGTGTGTGGAGGGTGGAGGAGGGAGGGGATTCCAAGGTGTGGAGAAGACTCAGAGGCCATGAATACTGTGCTGTCATTTTTTTGTGCTTTTTGTTTTGTTGTATGTGTTTGTTATTCACAAAGTTAGAAGGAGGCTGGTAGGATTGATCTGTGACTCGCTCACGTCTCCCATGGTACAGATTACTGGATCTCTATAGGTCGTAGTTCTTGTGTGGGGTTTTTGCAGCAAAGAGAGACAACAAAGAGGCAGCTTGTGCAGTGAGCACTGTGGGATTCAGTTCTAAAGTTTCTGCCATCTAGGGGAGAGTAACTCTGGAAGTAAGCCGCTTTGACTAGCCAGCCGGTCAGGTGTGCTTGTGACACAGGCCGATTCAGCCTTCACGGCCCTTCCTGACAAGGGGCAAGAGTAAGTTATTTATTAAAAACAAAGGAATAGCAATAATAAAATAATCCAATGACAAAGAAGTGAAGATTTACTTAAAAAAAAAAAAAGAACTTTTGAAGTGCCTCCCAGATGTTTTATCTCAGGAAAAGGACCGAGTTCGGTGTCAGCTCCCTGGGGCTCGCCGCTCTGGGCAGCACTGCTGAGCCTGCGGCACTGGCCCAGACCCGCGCGGTCCCGGCTGTCAGAGGACCCGAGGATGCGGTCGCGCCGCAGGCTCCGATTGGCGGAAAAATGGCAACAAGAGGGCGGAGCCGAAGCGAAGGCGCTGGGAGTAGCCGCCCGCCGGGGGAACCCCAGGTCTGGGAGCCGGGCACGGACACGCCCCGCCCCCCGCCCCGCCCCGGCCACCGCCTTGGGCCTGCTGCCCCGCCGCGCCGCGCTCCCATTGGTACCCGGCGGTTGAAGCGCGCGATTGGACGGGGGCTGCCAGGGCCGCGGGGCGGGAGCGAGGGGCGGGGGCCAGGCGCGCGGCTGATGAAACCCGGCGCCGGAGCCCGCCCGCTCTCCACGCTCCATTCAGTCGGCGCGGGCAGGTGTGAGCCGCGGGTCAACTGCCGGGCGGGGCGCGAGGCCAGCCGGCATCAGCTAACCGCAGCCCCAGCTCCCTCGCTGCACGCCGCGCCTCCGTCCGAGCGGCCGTCCTCCCAGCGGCGCGTGCCGAGCCCCTCGGCGGACTAACCCGCATCCTGCCACCCGCCGCCCGCCCGCCGCCTCGGTGAGTGCCTGGCCCCCGCCGGCGTCAGGGCAGCTGCTCGGCTCTGGGTCACCTTGGAGGGGCTCCCGGCGCCGCGTGGGGCCGCGGGAGGGCGGCGCGGGGAGCGGCGTGGGTCCGGCGCCGGGGGTGCTGGCATCCTCCGGGGTGGGCAAGGGCAGGACGGGCGCGGGGCTGTGCGCGCGGGGCCGGTGCCCATGCGGCTGTCTCCTCCACCGGAGTCCATTTTGGTTCCCTGAAGGCGCGCGGCGTGGTGCATGATGCAACACCGAGTGAGTAAGCGTGGACGACCTGGCGCCGCCGTGATGCCCGCCGCGCGCGCCCGCCAGCTACCCCGCGCCGGGACCGTCCGGGTGGTCGCGGTGGGCAGGGGGCGGGAGTGGCAGAAGCAGCGGGTACGCGGGCCCGGCCGGGAGGCATCCGGAGGCCTGCCCTTACATGGCGCGGAGCAGAGCACCCCGCCCCGCCACGAGGTCCGCGATGTGTCATCGTCGTGGTGGGAGCCCGCCCTGTGGCCGGGGGGGTGGTCCCGCGGCAGGTGGCCGGCCTGGGGACAGCGGTGCACCCCCGCACCCTGCCTGCGGCGCCCACCTCTCTTCCCTAGAAATCGGGTCGAGCCCCGGCCCGCCTACACCTCTTGTCTGAGTTTCCAGGGTGATTTCGGGGAAGTTCCCCCCCCCCCTCGGTGGGCTTCCTTGTGACCCGATTTGACACGTGAAGGCTGAGTTTTTCAAGCCTTCCAGATGGTTTGGAGGGAGAGGAAGTTCTTCCGGCTTAATAAAGACAACCTTTTCCCAGGGTGTTCCTTTCTGCGTGGTAGAAAACTTCCCAAACTGGGCAGGTCGAGCAGGCATTCTAAACCCGTGTGTACACAGAGCAGCCCTTGTGCTTAGTACTACTACGGGGTGCTATTTTAGCCCCTTCCCCTTTTCAGTGGGTGTGGGAACCAGAGACCGGTGGTGTTTGACTGGTGAGATTAGGGTAGTAGAGACGTATGCCTCCAGGAAGAAAACTGCACCTCCCAATACACGTGGTGGGGCTCTCCTAGGGAAGAAACCTAGACTTGTGTTCTATTCCAGGTGTAGTTATGGGAGGAGAGGGTTGGGATTTCAGTCCCTGGTATATTTCCTTAAAAATGTCTCTTTAAAATTTGGTCAGCGGAGAACTGTTTGTTGGCTTGTGGCTGATTTTTCTAATTGTCTTTAACTTGAATTATAATTTACTTGGGAGTTGATAGTAACATTTCTTGCCCTTTATATTTGGTTCAGATAGTAGTAAACCATGATACATTTATTCCCCTGATATTTTTAGTTGGTCTCGGTGGAAATTATCATTATTTTTATATGAACACACCCTTCTGTCATTAAAACAAAAGGTCTTATTTAAGCCACACAATCAAAATAGAAGTTAGGGGACAAAGTCAACAATGGATTAACATAGTTTTCAAAGGTTTAGCATATTACAATCATGTTAATCATTATAGATAAATTTAAAGAGTGTCGAAGGAGTTCTAAGCAAATAGGACAAAACTTAATAGAGATCAGAAATATACGCAGTTGGTTGAATCTGGATTTGGGCCAAAAGCGTGCTCTTATCTTTATAATTATTTGCTGTAGAAGGAAAAAGCCTTGGAAGGCAAGATTGCCAACCCTGGGGAGCTTGTATTCTAAGACACATGTTAATTATATTTGGTATAAGTACATGTTTATTGATTGTTCTAGTCTGGAGTTTTTTTTCTACTAAGATCAGTAAAAATATGTAATTATGTTGGAGGGCCCAGTATTATGTCTAATTGGATTAATCCTTTTTTATTATTAACCATATATTTGGAGGTATTGGTTTATTAATCCTATGGAGGAATTTGAAATAAGAATAAGTAATGGAGAGAAACATTTTCCTATATCCCAGATGCATCTTATAGCTGTTTATCATTTTAGCTGGTTCAGGTCCAAGCAGGACCTGTGGATGGGACCCTAGTGTTTTTCTGTATGATTGGTCTCTTCACGCCTGGGGCCCATCTCTATCACTGCCCTCTTCCAGTTGAGGGCAGATCGCATGAACCATGAGGACTTTGCTTTTACTTTGGAAGAGCTGGAGAACCCTCAGAGGATTACTTTAAATGCTGCATGGAGATTATGTGGAGGTGTGGGAAGTGGGCAGGCATAGAAGCAGGGAGACATGTAACTTAAGTCTGGAATAAAATCCATCTCCAGGTTGTATGTGCACAAGAGAGAGTGGCCATATGTCATTTCCTTGAGCGGCGATGGCTTGGCTGGGGTGGTAGTGGTAGAGATGGGGCGGGGGGTTGAGTTCTACTCCACCTGTAGACTTAACTACTTGTTCCAACTGTAGATTTTAAAGGGAGACTCAGCAGGCTTGGCCTGGGGAGTCCACGTGAGGTGTGAAACAGGTCAAATATGATTCCAAGAAGTAGAGCTGCCATATGGTATTAACGAGATGGGAACGTGGAAGAATGAGATGTTGGGAATGACTCTTCTGAAAGTCACAACTGACTTTTTTTTAGACATTTCTGTTCTCAAGGCTGAACTCGATCTGTCTGCTCAGGGGCCCCTCTCAGGTGCATGACTGCCTTGTAGCCACCTGCCCCAGTATGGTGGCTTCCTTTTTCACCTAGCTGTCTTGCTTCCTCACACTTAATGTAGGGATCTCTTGGTGCTTGCAGACTCCCTGTGCCCCCCTGCCACCTTCCAGTAAGCACCTTGGCTGTGGGTTTGTCCCATGGCCAGGATGGGGACCCTCTGCCGCATGAGGTATACCTCCTTTTTCATTCTTAGGCTTTCAGGGCACCTGCTTCCAGGGGTTTCTTGTGCCTTGGGGCAGTGGCATTGGTTCCCAGGCCAAGGTTGTATCCATCACAAGGATTCAGATCTCTTCCAGCCACAGAATAGAGGTGTACCATCTCTCATGGCAAATTAACAGCCCTGTAGTACACTTGAGGGATATCTCTCTCCTCTTTCTCCATAATCTTTCTCCCCCGACTCCAAAGCAGCTTTGAAAAGAACCATCCCTGCAGTTGTTCATACTGCATCAGAATCTGTCATGGGAGGTTTAGTGCATTTGCCACCTGTGAGTCAGAAGAACAGGCGACAGATTGGTAAAACAGTTTGGTGGACTGCTAACTATGTTCATCCCACTCGAAAGGCATTCCTTCAGATCTATGGCATTGGCAGAGCTGTGAGGAAGGCTGGTTACTTTACCCTTGGTCCGGAGTCCTTCCTTCTAGGGACACTGGCTCTAGGAAAGACATTTCTGGACACTGGAATAGATTCTGGCACAGGGTTGACCCATTCTGCCACACCCAGTCTTTCCTTTGGCTTTTCCCCTCTGTTGATTGTCAGTAAGGGTTCAGACTGCCAGATGGTACATTTGGTGACCAAATGGCGTGAACGAGTTCAAGTCATGTGTGGTTAGGGGCCTTTCCAGCTTCAGTGCAGGCTGAGGTGAGGTGCCTTGAGAGGAAGGAGGCTGCTTTGGGGAGCTGAGGACAAGTAGTAGGCATGCTGGGAACAGCGCCCCTGTAGGCTTCTGGTGTCTGGCTTGGCCACTCTGTGGGCAGCCCACCAGAGTGGCGTTCAGAGTCTCAACCCCGTGGACTCGCTCCATCCATAGATGGGGGAAGCCTTCTCTCTCAGCCTCTGGATAGCGAAGCTCACAAACTATGAATTCCATAGTATTCTTTGGATGAGTAAACGTACCGGAATCAATATTGAGAATTCTTTAATGAAGTAAGTTCTTTCTGTTACCAGTCTACTGTTCTGACTACAGCAACCAGAAATCAAGCTCAGGGAAGCCTTCAAAGGCTGCTGCCAGGGGAACGTATCCGAAGGTGGAAGAGAGGATGTCCCACAGCTTCCCTGGGCTGTGCGTATTTCTCTGTCCTCTCTCCCTTTCTCCCAAGTGGATCGTGAGCTTGTTCTTCCCTTTTCTGGAGGCACAGAGGGCATGGACAGCTTTGTTTCCTTAACATCCTGTATTTCTCCTCTAGTGCTTTCTCTGGAATGTTTGTTCAGATCGCTTGACTGTGAGAACGAACACATCCTTTCCCATTTGTGCAGGAGTGGGTCCTACCCTCTCAGTGCTCCATGTGTCACGAATTCTCTATTGTAGCGACCAGCTCACAGTACTGACTCTGGGCTGCAGAGGAGTGGCCTCTGCTCAGCATGGCCAGCCTGAGTTCTCCAGGGATCATGGGCTGTGGGGGTCACAGGAGAGGCCAGGGCCCCTCGTGCAGAAGGGGCTGGGTCCCTGAGTGGGGTCTACTGACAGGGTAAGTGCCTTTTCTAATGTAGTTCTCACATGTAACTTCTTCGCCATATTGTTTGCCTAATAATCAGCTTCTCCTGCCTATTTTACAGGATTGAGAGGATTTAAGTGAGGTATAATCTATGTTATGTTCTTGACACAGCTTCTGGCACATATCAACAGCTTAAAATAAGTGTTAACTATTGTACTGGAAAGAAAACTCAGTTCTTTGGTTTAGGTGTGGAGGAAATAATTCTTGTAACAAGTTTGTTTTGCTCTCCCATTCTGCCAAGGGGTTAAAATATAGTCCCTTTTCCTTGGAATTAGATTGCTGGGGGTGGATGGAGTGCCAAGGTGTTGGGGGGACATTGAGCCTCTGAGGCATCTGCTGATCCAGGTCCAGGATCAGTGAATGTGACCTTAGTTCCTGTACCATTGTCCCCTCTAGCTCTTGGGGGCTCTCTTCACCACTTACCTTTTACAGTTGGGGCCACGGGGAGCATTCTGCAGTCTTTTTGCCACAATGGTAAAGGGAGACATGAGGGGAAGAACCGTAGTCTCTGGGCCTATGCTGGCTCTGACTGCCTTGATGACCTTGAAGCCTTAAACTCTTTGGGGATCAGGGACCTCCCTGGGTGTGTGGGGAGTCAGATTCCTTTCGGTCTCAGATCCATACATTTTGGGTTTAGCCACTCCTCTGGAAAGCTGAGCTCATGGCTCCATTCCTAGTGCTTGCTTGTCAATGTGTGTCTGTGTGCGTGAGCATATAACACTGAGAAAGTGTGTGTGTGTGTGTGTGTGTGTGTGTGTTTGGGGGGCTTATCTGCCCTCATCATAGTCATCCTGACATATTTTGTCCAAATTACCCTGAGGGCTTTGGGTATAGAAACCAAAGCCAAACACTTCCACCTCTGTTTTCCGCCTTATTTCATCCCTTTCCTGGAGGTGACAACAGAAGGTCCCCTAGGGCCTTGGGGTAGGGGTGCTGGGCACCTCCCCTGGGGCAGCAGTGGGAAGGCAAGGGAGCAAATCCACTCTTACCCACACTTCCTGTTGCTTCCTTACAGTGTTTTAACTGTTGTCTTTCTATCTTTAGGTCTCTTGGAAGTGTATCTTCTTATCGGTCTATGAAGTGCCATTAGCCAGAGTCTATTGCATCAAATAGGAAGGAAGGGAGAGGCCCGGGGCTGGGTATGATCAGTACTCACCAGTGCTTACTGAGTGCTCACTGTGTGCTTGGCAGTTCACGTGTTCGGGTAATCCTCACAGCTGCCCAGTAAGGTTGTCAATACCGTTTTGAGTGACGTGAAGCAGAAGCTCTGAGAAGTGACGCAAGTTGCCCGTAGGTATGCACTTGGGCAGTAAGTGGCAGAGTGAGGACTTGAACCCTAGGGGCCTGGCTCCGAGTCCTGACCATCAGTGTGCCTTGGGTGTGTGGGTGGCAGCCTGTGCTGGGTGTCCGCCTCCTCTGGGACTGTGTCCTGGCATGCCATGTGCAGCGGGTAGTGCCCGGCCGGATATACAGTGTGCACACTCGCTGCTGCTCGGCCCCTCACCCCCCTTGCTTCTGAGTGAGCCCTGGAGCCACGCCGCTGGATAGCACCCTGCTTTCTTTCCGTTCCTGCCAGCCTGGAACGCAGCGCAGAGCTTTAGTGCCCACAGACAGCCATGCAGGGCACCAGCCAGACCTGGAGCTGCTGGTGTGTGTGGTGGACACTGGCGGGGCAGCAGGCTTCCTGGGTCGCTGTCTGGCATCCTGGTCAGAGCGGAACTGGATGTGGTACTTGCTGCCCAGGCCACGGAGGAGCCCTGTTTCACTCCTGCATGTCGGGCCATCTGGGCTCCGGGAGAGCCCTCTGCAGGACGTCCTGCGGGAACTGGGAACTTCACAGGGGGGCAGTCAGCCTTCTTCTGGGGACCACGTCTTGACTGCTGACTTCCCTAGTGTGCTGCGGTGGGCTGCCCCAGCCAGGGTAGCAGTCAGGGCCCTCAAGCAGGCAGGTGGAGCAGGGACAACTTTCTTACTTCTCCTGCCTTTCTCCTCCTTTTCTCCTGGGCTATTCCTGCCTTGTTTGCAAACATTGCAAACTTAAAGAAAAGTGGCAGGAGCAGTGCAAGGAGCTTCAGTCTACCCTTTTCTCAAATTCACCCCAGTAGTTGTATTTTGCTCCTTCTACCCTTTCTGTGTAGGTCTCTACGGCTCTGTCAGTCTGTCTGTACACACCCATATGTGTTTTTTTCCTGAATGATTTGAGAGGAAGCTGAAGACATCATGCCCTTTTATTTACCCCTACAGACTTCAGTGTGTATTTCCTAAGAATAAGGATGTTCTCTTGCATAACCAGAGTATATACCCAAATGAGGAAGTTGAACATTGATTCACATTATTATCTAGTCCACGGTCCGTATTCGACTTCCAGTTGTCCAAATAATGTCCTTTATGGCCATATATATGCAAAAATATAATTTTTGTGTGTTGGGGAGGGGATCTTTCAAAGGAACTATGGTCTAAATTTCTATCTCATAAGCCTCTTTAAGAAAAAATGTTTCTGAAAATTTGAATGCTCATTGTGAAAAATTTGGAAACTACAGAAAAATGAGAGAAGGGGAGAATAAAAATAATGTGTAATTCCAGCATGGAGGTTTAGCGCCAGGCTGGGTGAAGGGCTTGCGGCAAGGTAGGTGTGGACGACTTTTGCACAGGGTGACCTGGTCACCCAGACCTACACCCCAGACACTCAGGGCAGGAGCCCATGGTGTCCTTGGGCTCTGGGGAGGAGCAGGCTCCCTGTCTGGAGCGGAGGGGAGCGTTTATCCTGCTCCTGCCCACCTCTTGGGTGGTTGCCCACCTGAGCAGGTGAACTTAACCACCTCGGGGTAGGGGAGGGTGGAGATCATTAGTGAATACCCAGAACTTGTTCAAGACATGAAAAGAAATGTTGCATGTCCTCTCTTGTCCAGTATATACCCCTGACTTCCTAGACCTAGCAGAGGGGGAGGATGGGCATGGACTTCAATCCAGAGAAATGGTGCTACCCTCTTGGCAAATACCTTGCGGTTATTTAATGTGCTTGTTAGGCTTGCCTCTTGTTGAACCTCTTGGGCCTCTACGAGCGGGCCAGTGGAGAAATAGGAGGTGAAATTCTAAATTGTGAATTTTGCTCTTTGTCTGTGACTGTGCTCCCCAGAAGTTCCTGGGGAAGGTTTCAAAACTTTTCTATGAAGTGTGGATCTTGCTCCTGCATTTCATTTATCCAGGCTGCCCTCTTTGTCATCACGAGCGATAACTGAAAGGGGCTCACTTCTTTGGGGCCTGGAAGGGGTCTTCACTGAGTAAATCTGGGCTCTGGAATGGTTTTGTTCCAAGAAACTGCTATCGGCTTGTCCATGGCTCCCCCTCCTTTTGTACCTCAGTTTCCCTGAGCTGTAAACCTACATTATGTGTGAAAAAGGGCGTCTGCAGGGCGGGATCAAAAGCCTCAAGTATTTTTCCATGTGTTTATTTTTTCTTCTCCTGCACCAGACCCTCTCCTTGAAGGAGCTGGCCTTGAGAGTGACAGGGTGGGCAGCCGCCCAGACAGTGGACACCCTGCTGAGGCCACGGAACTCCTAACCTGGATGGGCCAGGACCAGAGAGCTGCTCTTCAAAGAAACCCTTTGAAGTGCAAACATTTCCTTTCCTGAAAAGAAGGGAAATTGAAATGAAAACCTATTGTTCTGTGCAGACAATGTTCTCTTGGATCAAAGAGAGAGTGAGGCTTATAAAGGGAGATTCACAAATTAGACCTTAATGTGGTGCATGGTGAAGAAGGTGTGACTGCATTGGTGTCCACTGCCCATGCTCTATGAGTTGGTAAGATTGTGTTTTCCTCCCCTACCTAAGATCCTAAATCTAGGTTTTTCATGCTGTATTTAACTATGTCTCTTGTTTGTGCTTTTGTGTTGTGGTAAGCATTTAGAAATGTCTTTTCGTAAATTGACACCATCCAGGATGGAATATTATGTAGCCAATGAAAATGGCATTTTCTTTTTCTTTTCCTTTTTTTTTCTTTTTTAAAGGTTCACTTTTTTATTTTAGGGGGGCTGAAGGGCAGAGGGTGAGGGAGACAATACCTAGCAGACTCCCCGCCGAGCATAGAGCCTGAGGTGGAACTCGATCCCACAACCCCAAGATCACGACCGCAAGCTCCAAGAGTTAGACGCTTAACGGACCAAGCCACCCAGGTGCCCCGAAAATGGCATTTTCAAAGAATACTTGATCTTATGGGAAAAACTTTGCTGTTAAAAGTGAAAGTAAGGTCTGGATGCAGTATTCTGTGTTCAGTATTATATTATCTGAGATATATATTTGCACAGAAAGGAAACACTGTTAAAATTGGACTTTGGTTTGTTCACTGATCTGTGTGTAGCACTTAAAATAGTGTTCAACAAGTCCTTGTTGAATGAATATTTACATAATTAGTAAAATAATTTTTTTTACTTTTATTTATTTATTTTTTTTAGAGAGAGCGTGTGCACTTGGAAGGAGGGGCACGGGGAGAGGGAGAGGGAGAATCTTAAGCAGGCTCCATGTTCAGTATGGAACCTGACTTGGGGCTCCATCTCACAACCTTGAGATCAGGACATAGGCCAAAATCAAGAGTCAGACACTTAACCGACTGAGCCACCCAAGCGCCCCAATAAAACAGAATTTTAAAGGCGGAAGTTTTTGGATTAAATAGTAACATTTAGGCAGGTGGAAAGAACAATAAATTATTTTAAGTTTCTGTTGTACTGCTGCCCTGACATCTCAATTTGGGGTTTATTTTGTTTTTCGGTACAAATATGTTCCACATTTTGTACTTTGGTACAAATCATACTGTGAATGAGTGACTTTGACATTTCTAGTTTTGGAATAATCGTCTCCTGTTGAAATTAGACTATCAGAATGTTAAAGTTTTTCCTGGTTTGGTAAAATCGTATGTTTTCATATACTCTGTAGCCGATGTACCATTGGAGCAGCTTATCCTGTCCTGTTGTTTTTGCCTGGTTTGTCCAGGATGTCTTATCTTTGAGTATTAATATTACCATGAGACATTGGATGTACATTGTCCTGGTTTTGTTTAAAAGTTCTTTAAAAAATGCAGCATCTTACCTTTACCTGCAATGTAAGTTAGCTTTGAAAATGGCCCTAGCGTTGGTGGATTTTTGCAGGGCGGGTGAATGGTGCAGCCACCTGTACCTGGCCTAGGTGAGATCATTTCATTCCTGTCGGAAGGACACAGGTTCTTAGTTTTCAGAGCTGCATTGGTAGCCTTTCCACCGTGCTGTTCACACAGGGTTCTGGAAGCCTGGTCTTTGGGAAGGCTTCCTTGGGGCTGTTTGGGATAAACTGGTGGCATCCACACACTGGTTCTCCTGTGGGTGGCAGCTTTCAGACTCCTGCGGCTTCAGTCCACAATAACAAATCAGTTTACACCGTGATCGAGTACACACATCGGGGCACACCATGTCTAGAGATTAAAATGAAAGTTTTCATGAAGCATCCCTCATTGTTGTACCTGCCATGCATCCTGATAATTTTCCTTTTCTATTGCATGTTTAAAAAAAAAAAAAAAAAAAACTCCTGCTGGCAACTTGCAGTTTGCAAACTCTGTTAGGCTTGGGCATGCTAACCTGCAAACCCGCCTGCACACCGCCCCTCCCCCCCCCACCCCGCCTTGGTGGCCTGAGTTTCAGGTTTGCTGGGCTGGGGAATGGGAGGAATTATCTGTTCAGGCCAGTTTGGACAAAGGCATTCGGGGCGTAGAGGTTTCCTTTCATGGTGATTTGAGGGTTTCTAACTGAAGTGGATATTCTTTTTGGTGATGATTCCCAAGAAGGTGAACAGGGACACAGGGCAAGACGTGTGAGTTCCCAGTGTGGTTTCCTGCTGATGCAAACAGTGGGTTCTGTCTTTTGCTCCCCTCACGTGCTGGTGCTTTTGAAATTGCCCTGGTCAGGCTATGTGTGGTTTTTTCAGAGACGGCCTGAACATTTGTTAATTTCAGCACTTTGAAAAGTCTTTTTTGAGTATATTTTATTTATTGTGATTTGAAGAAGAACCTATCTGAATGATAAGCCTTTCAGAGTTAAAGATTTATAGAAAGATGAGGGAGAAAAGATACTCTAATAGAAATACTGATTTTTGGACTTTCAAGTCTGATGGATTAAAACTGAACAAAGTATTGAATATATAATATTAGTAATAGCGGTCATATCGTTAAATAGTTTGCCTTGAAAACTTTGAATGGATTTTACATAAACTTAAATCTTGCTTGAGAGTTGTTTCAATTTTTTTTTTTTTTTGGTTAGAAAATAAATATTTTTAGGTAAGAAGTCTGTGTATATTATTCTTCTTATTTATTTATTTATTTGGGGGAGTTAGTAAGGGGCAGAGTGAGAGAATCTCAAGCAGACTCCCCGCTCAGTATGGAGCCCCATTTAGGGCTCAGTCCCAGGACCTATGAAATCACGGCCTGAGCCAAAACCAAGAATTAGATGCTTAACTAACTGAGCCACCAAGGTGCCCCTGTGTATATAATTCTTAAAACAATTGTAAATCAAGGGAATTGATTCTGTGAACTAGAGCACAGTAACAGAACAGAATCAGAACGAGATAAGTTGCCCGCTTTGTTGAAACATTGTACAAAAGTCTGTCCTTGTTTCTTATAAACTTCTCTTATTTATTATGCTTCTCAATAATAATAAATTTATTGTAAGAATTCAGAATATTTAGTTTATAGTCTTTCAAAAATTCATCTGTAAGAAATATTACTACTGCTACTGATACTATTAGGGAAGAATCCTCATGAACTTGATTTTATGCTCTTATATATGTTAATATTATGTGATGTAGGGGATAATCTGTAATTGTAATTGCATAACACATCCCTTGTAAATCTATAACCCCAATTTGTAGCAGCTGGTTTTGTTAAAAAAGAAAAAAACAAAGCACTTTTGTCAGGAGACATTTCTTTCTTTCTAGAGGGCAATCTTGGGTGATATTTGGCAAGAACATTCATTAATTCTTTGAGTAGTCTGAATTAACTGGAAAGAATGTCTCACTAGTCTCAGAGTTGGATACAGTTGGAATTTTGGTAATTATTGGGTGTCGTTCGTGACCGGATTCAGTCCTAATTACTGAAAGACTCTCTCAGGTCTGTGGGCTGATGAGTCAGGCAAGGGAATTGCCACCCTGGATTTCTTGGGTGATTTTGAGTGAGGGCAAGAGGCTGGGGAGGAGAACGTACTCTGCACAAAGACATTCCTGTTGCTTCTGGTTGGCTGTTAACTGTATTGCCTTGACAATCTGCAAGGGAGTTCTTGCTGAATCACCTCAGAGAGTCTTTGGGCTGGTGGGAGGTTTGGAGCCTCTTAGGGGTGTTGGCTCCCCAGCAGGGGTCTCTTTCAAGTAAGGTGTGTGACTGTGTGCATGGAGGAAATACCATTTGCCCTGGAGAGATGGTGGGAGCAAGGATAGAGAGAAGGGGGGTGATCCCTCCATCCTGATGCTTTGTGGGAACAAGCAGCACTGCCCCAAGTTCAAATGAGTAACGACTCAGAAACCATTGTTCTCTCTCTTTCTAGAATTGCTCTTGCCACTAGACAGAGGCTGCTCTTGAGCTAACAGGATTTTATGGCTCACTTTATTCTGTGTGCAGGCATGGATATAGGCTCCTCTAAAATTCTGTGGCCTGAAACCATAGTCCTGCTAGGTCTAGACATCACAGGAGGCCCGCACTTACAGATGTACTTGTATTCTAATCAGATCAAAACTTAAACCTAGGGACGAGACTAACCGTGTCATATTTTGTAGCGCACAAAGCAAGAGACTTCAACTGTATTGTGTATGTTGGATGGATTTTGCAGTATGTCCCTTACTTATTACTTTTATTCTTCTGTCACTGTCTAGAAATCATGGAGGTAGGCACACAACGTGGATTAGGCAGATGTAATAGGGCAGGTGTTAAGGAGAGAGCAAAGGGATGCATTTCAATAAGTATGTAAGTTAAATAACTCGCATAATGAAATAGTGCCTTTCGTAGCCTGAGGTCAAACTTCAGGAGGCTCTAAACTACCTAGACCAGTACACACGCACACAGATCCTTCCCTGGGGATCTCCCTGAAATGCAGATCTGATTCAGCAGGTCTAGGGTGGGCATTTCTAACTGACTCGTGGGACCTCTTGGACGAGCAGGCATGTGCCCGCTGCTAGAGCCTGGAACTAATCAAGGAGACGTAATCCCGAAGACAGTACCTGGGCTCATTTGTCTTTGTGGCTCCAGTACCTGGGGGCAGTCCTTGGTATTGAGTAGACGCTCAAAAGGTAACCTTTTCAAGAGCTCTAGCAGTTGTTGTCCCAGAGCCCACAGGCTTCAGGGCCCCTAGGATGGGAAGGGTGTGGGGGCCCACTGGTATACTCATTTCTGACCAGCCTGATTATCTGTTTACAGCCAACTGCAGATAGGAAGTGGTAAGTCAGATCGTAGAGGTGGGGCTTCTAACCCTGGAGAGAAGTGATAGCTGGGGCCCTAGCAGTAGGAAGGCAGCAGAACAACATGAAAGGAGATGCAAGAAGTAAATAACCAGTGTGGTTTGGGACATTTTAGCACAGCGGCCCCCAGCCCTTCCCATTTCAGGATGTCTATGTGCACAGTCAGTTTCCCTGTCTGAGAACTGGGGAAAGTTACAGTCCCTCACACCGTAGACTGTTGTTGAGGATTAAATACACCAAGTGAGTTGAGACTGTTGCCTGGTATTCAATAAATGTGAGCTATATATTTTATATCAGGGTTGATATAGAAAGGGTTAATACTCAGCCATCAGGGAGGTTTCTGCCGAGTGAGAAATCCGGTTCCAGAGGCTGCACATACATGTGTTATTACTTGGCTGGTAAAGGAGTTAGGTGTAAATTAACATGTGAAGCGATTCCTCCAGAAGGCTGGGGAGTGGTGCAGTGGGCTCAGGAGAGGTTCCTGCTTGTTCTCTCTTAGTCAGGAAATTCTTCATGCAAGAGATGAATGTCAGGAACTTTCTAATTAAGGGGCAGGGGGAGATGTGCCAAGGGATGGGGCATGGCGGTGCCAGAGTGGGTATGGGAGGCGAGGTTCCACAGCCTCTGCTCAGAAGATACTGAACCAGGATGCCACTTAGCAAAGGAGGGCATGCATTTGGGTGGATGCTTAGGTATTTAATCTTGCATTTTCTTGTGGTTGGTTCAGAGCATTTGCAGAGATGGATGGCTGAAGGTCAAAGGGGTGCTCAGGCATAGATCCCATCCACCTCCCAGAGGCACTAGGCTTAGCCAAGGGGAGAGACTTGCCTTTGAATAGTCGGGAAAGAACTTGGCTGCTTTTGATAGCCATTCAGTTAGAGGCTCTGTGCCTAGTACACATATTGGCATTGGGGCATTTAAAGTTTAAGAAAGAAGGCAAGGCAGAACAGTTTCTTAAAATGCTTTGATATAGTCCTGTTCCTCCATGTTTCACTGCAAGTGCTGTGAGAATGTCCAGAAGTCCTCCAAAGTCCTTGATCTGAATGGTATTCTTGCACCTGTTCACAGGGTGGAAAAAAGGGTTGGCGGGGGGTGGAGAAGCCACGGGAATGTTATTAAATTAAGTGTGTATAATATTTTTGCTGTGTTTCCTGGGTTCCTTAATTCACATGCTTATGAGAAGTGTTTCTGTCAAACGGCATATAGAGACATCCTTTACATTTTTCTATGAAATTTGACACTTGACATCACTTCTGTAAACACTTGTGAGCCATGACTGGACCTTCTTGGGAGCTCTGGGGATGGCGGTGGTGATGGTGGGGCAGGGTGTGGGGTTGGGGACTGACCCATGCCCTGTACTCCATGCCCTTTGGTAGTTTCTGCCTCTTGCCTTCCATATGTGTTGCCTTTATGATATCCTATGATGGTCTCTTTTCTTTGGGACAATCAGGTTTTATTTATGGCACCTCCTACAGGAATGTGGAGGGTGGTTTGCGATCAGCCTTTTTACACTTTTCAGTCTCAAGAAACCTGCACATTCTTTATTTGTCTCACCAACAGTAAGATGAGCAACTTACGTTGGGTGAAACTTTGCAGTCTGGTCTGTGAATAATCACTTTGCTTTTTAGCACTCGTCATGTTGGCAGAGATAGGTCTCTAGTTAAGCAGAGTGGCCAGGTAAGGAAATGAAGGCATGTTCTAAGGTGTAAAAAAATCCCTTGTAAAGTAGAAGGTACAAGTTCCACTCTTCATGCACGTCTGTGTATTGTCTGAACACAAGGGGTAACTTCTGGAGTAGGGGATGTTTTTATGAACGTGCAAGGAAGTCATATGTGGTAGAGGGGCAGCCGGGGCCCTCAACACAGCCTGGGGAAAGGTGGTTAGCTCCTGGAGTCCTTTGTCCTTTGTTGCCTAGACACAAGGTCCTCCTTGGAACTCATCACATCATCCTCTCCAAGTACCCACTGGTTTGCGCTCCCCCGTCAGCTAGACAAGGCCTAGGAGTCTGGAGACCTCCATGCCACTAGCCTAGCCATGGACTAGTGTGATTCTGGGCAAGACTGAGAACTCAGGACCCCATTTTCTGCTTTTGAATTTAGAAGAGATTGGGTTAGGATACTGTCTTTGGGGGTTCCCAGTCCTTAGCAGGAAGTTGGTGACATTGCACAATTATGGAGCCACTAACGAGCTCCACGTGGCTTGATGTCTATACTATAAAAGTGGTGATCTGCTATAGCAGAAACAGAAGGCGTGGTGTTAGGTCGGTGCGAAGATCTTGACTCAGAAGGGTCACCTTGCCTGTATTAGCTCAGAAACGATGAGCCAGGCTACTAGTGCAGCCAGGGGAGCACAGTGGCTCCTGTAAAAAAAAAAAAAAAAAAGAAGTACCAGGTAATCAGCACCCACATGGTCCACCTGACTCCCACCGGTTCCCCTCGGGAATGCTCCAGAAGAACCGTGCTGGTCACAATTGTGTGTTTCCTAAGCTCATCTCTGGAAAGAGTGAGCAGTCCTGGACGCATGTTCATGGTCCCATGCTGGGCTGGTGGCTGTTTACCCGTAGACAAGGGCAAGAACTTCCTAGCAGGGGCGGTCAGTTGCTGGGGTCAGGCGCTTGGCAGCAGTGTCCGGTTGTGTGGGGCGTCTCCCGCGGAGGTTTTGGAATGTCGGGATAGGCCATGAGAAGCTTCAGTCCCAAAGGGTCTCACCAGGGAAGGAGCTTAAGAGAGGTGATTTTTCAAAGGACAGCCAGCCATACACATGAAGACAGACACAGGCCCCATCACGGGAGAAAGTAAGCAAGCTGGCCCATGTTAACCCGCCCAGCTTGAGTTGGGCATGGGCTCTCAGCAGCAGCAGCAGCGAGAGTGGCCCTCTGCTGGAAGCTGGGTTTCTGGAAAATGCTTGCCGGTGTTCTTGCTTCTGCTTCGCCTCTGCCTCCTCTGAGAGACCTGTTTCTCGGTGGAATGAAGAAAGGGGTCTGATAGAGAAGGGGTGGGTCCTTGCCTGCTACCAGGAACCGTGTGCAGAGAAAAGGGAATATGGGACTTTTTAAAGTTTGCGGCTTTTGACGGGTTGTGACAGAGAACCCGTGTGGGAAGTATTGAAGGGTCACTGCTTTGCCAGTGGTGGTGAATCTTCCCGGGGCATGGAGCGCCTGACTTCCAGGAGGAGGTGGCAGCTGAGAGCTGATGGTCCCAGCCTCACATTGGTCTCTGCTGGGAAGAAGCCTTCCCTTTGTCGCTGTTCCTCAGCCCTCGCTATGTCCTGGGGTAGACTAGCTTAGGGACAGACGGTGGGACACCTGGCTCCTTTCATGGGCTTAACTGCAAGGACCCCCTTCTTAACGGCATTCTGCCCAAGGTCCTTTAGATTCACCTTAGTGGATGCGATCCGGCTGATGACGGAGCTTTCTCAGTTAGATGTGCAGATGTGTGTGTATAAAAATAACACACCGGTGGATTGAACAGCGTACACTCAGCTGTGCCACCGAGTTCACATAAGGTTCAGAGGAGGACAAAGGATGGCAGATAGTCAAGTTTGCAAAAAAAGAAAAGACTTCACTTGTACAGCTGAAGTTCAGATGTCTTAAATATCTGCGCTCTGGACAGAAATCCGATAAGGGTTGTATTACAGAAGAAGGGAAATTTCTAGTCTGTAAGTCCCAAAGAAGGCTTTGCTTTTGTTTCAGAATGGAGGGGAGTTTATAATACGGTGTGCTGGAAGATTTGGGACTGCCCGATGTGGCAATGCCAAGGGAAGGGAGTTTGATCAGAGTCTGAAACTCCCCGCAGGCCACGGCCAAGTGAGCCGCAGATTCCTCAGCCAGCTCTGGAAGTTAGGTTGTCCCTTGTCCGGACTTCCAAATGTCCTAGATTACAAAGCAAATTGTGCTTTCTGCCTCTGGTAACAAATTGACAGAAGCAGAGGGAGTAGAGGCCAGAAGGGAAGTGGGATCAAGAAGAATGTCGTTATTGATAGTTGGATAGAGCCAGGGGTGTTTGGAGTTTATCACCAATCTTTTGAAAATGCTACCATGGGACATGCCTGCTCACAAAGCAAGGTTTGTGGCCAAAGACAGGACTCTTGGCCGGAGTACACCAAGTCTGACTGAGATGTTATTTCTTACGTTCTTGGCTCTCCAGAGCTGGGCTGCATGGCATTTCGGACAGGAGCAGGACAAACTCGGGGCCTAGGATGCCCATCTGAGTTGTCTTATTTACATTCTATGGTCCTTATAAAGTGAGTTGCAGCCGCAAGATGGACACAACCCCCTCTTGGAACTGAATTCCTGCAGATTCCCCAGCCCTATCTGGGTGTTCACTTCCACCCTGTCCTCCCTTACCTGGGACCTGAGAGGGCCGTGCCCACACTGGCACAGCAGCCTTGCCCTGGTCCTCACCTCTCCGGCCGCTCTGTGTCTTCGGTACCCGCTCCCACCCCCAGTGCAGTGCTCATAACTGGCTCGTGCATTTGGCTGCAAACGTGGGAGCCCACTGAGTGAGTCTCCCTGCTCCGGCTGACCCTGACTGAGCTGGGTGGGAGTATGGAGTTAAGAGCTGGAGTCCGGCCAGATCGCTGGCCAGAGCTATGGAGAAAGCTCGGGATGCCATCAGGAGCAGTTCCCACTGGAGGGAAGGTGGCCTCAGAGAAGAGGCACAGGAAAGGGGAGCCTTCAGCCCCATCTGACTGTCAAGTTCGCTGCCCCTTTAACCAAAGCAGACCCATATGTTATGTATAGAACTTTATTTGAATTCTAGAATTGACCTTGTGTTTCACTGTTGATAATTTTGTAAAGTTTCATACTGGCATTTAAATGTAGGTCATTAATTTAAAAGATCAGCAATGGACATGACAAGACAGGGCTAAGGCCTCCTCCAACTTAGAGCTACCTGGATGGACTTTGGTGCCAGACAGGCCTGGGTTTTAGCTCTGGCTCCAGTGCTGACCGTGCACGGGGACCTGCTCCAAGCCTTGCTCTCCTTTGTTCAGGGAGACGCAGGCTTTCAGGGCATCGGAGAACCCAGGGAGCGGCTGACCGGTGCTCTCGGCTTGCAGCTACATCCTTAGCAGTCAGGCAGTGGATGTCCCCAGTTTTCTGTTTACCTTCTAGTGGTGGTGGGGATGGTGCATTTGTTGTCCAGAAACGCACACCACAATATTTGCTCCTCCTCCAGGGTTCCTCAGCCGATGAAAGGTAAGAACCATCAGTGCAGGTCCGGCGGACAGCCCCGAACATCTCAGCTCCCTAGCAGCTTGGGTATTCTACAGTGCCACAAAGGATACACATGAAGTCGTGTTGGCGTCAGCCTTTGGAAAGCGGGGAGAGTTGGGATGCTAAGAAACATGTCGGTTACATTAGCTAGTTCCTAGCTGTGAGAAAACTGGTCAGTCTTATGAATCTGAGGTAGCTGATGGTTCTTTCTACCTGTAGAATGCATTTTATTTCTTGCCTCTGCCCGTCTCATGAGTTGATGCTCTTATTCACAGAAGCAACAGGCAACATTAAGCATTAATGACGTTTCTTGTAGGTTAATAGTAGAAGGTATATCTTCAGCTCTGCATAAGGAGCTGTGGGGCCTTTTTCTGGAAGTTGCAAGGCAGGCAGATGGCTCCTCCATGTCAGGACAGAGATCTTCCCTTTGGACCACTTTGAAAAAATTAGTACTAAGAACATAGACTCCATTTGGAATTTAAACCTTTCAGGCATTGGTATGAAAAACCTTTGATTTTAATTTGCACATAAACTCCTTTTCAGCTTAAGCCTTTTAACTCTGTCATAAAATACCTAGAAGTCTAGCGGAGGCATAGAGTGTTTGTTTTATGCCAAGAATTAGCATATCCATAAGCTAAATACAGCTTTCACTTTGTCCAGGCACGAGTTTGTTTGTAAGTTCTAAATTTGGGGCCTTGTAGCAGAGTGGAAAGTTCCACAGTAGCAAAGCAAATAAAGGGTTGGTTCTTTTTAAAAATTCCAAATATACTGTGGACTTCTCCTAAGTTAGAAGAAGTATACAGTACTCTTTATAAAAATATATGTCCCCCCCCCCCTTTTTTTTTTCTCTTTCTGAAGTTTATTGTTTTGTTAAGGCGTCCCTGGGATTTCTTCCAGCACAGATCAAGGGAAATTGGTGCAGGGTTGAAAATACTTTTATGTTTAAATAAGAAAATCGTGTTGTTCTTAGATGTTTGTTTGATTAAGCACTCCCATAACTAAGGAACAGTTACAACAGTTACATAAAGGGGCATAGGAAAAAAATGGCATTCTGAGCTAGATTCACTTTAGTTTGGAGGTGGTGGCCTTTCTTCTCTGCTTTATTCATGTGAATCTTAACATGTGCTTCATCAGGCGGTGTTGCAGGTATTTTTGTTTGTTTGGTTTAGGTTCTGCCCAGACACTTGTGATTCCTACCACAAACAATCCTCCACTGACAAACTAAAGAGCAAAGACTATTAGCTCCTGTGGTGATGGCCGCAGAGTGTTAAGATTCACCCCAGGCTTGTGTTTTCAATAATCATATGAGATTTCAAATTTTTAAAACAAACCTTCGAGAAGCGTAGAATCCATTCATCCATTGAGCAGATATTGCTTGTGTGTGGAAGGTGCCAGCCCTGTGTTACCAAAGTGCTTGCCCCTTATGGGGCGGAACTCCTGGGGTTCTCTGCAGATACCACAGATATGCAAGCAATTGGCTGAGAACCCTGTTTTGTTTTGTTTTTTAAATATCTGATAAATGGATTTTTAAAATTTTTTATTATTTTTAAATTTTATTTTAATTTTCAGTGTTCTGAGATTCATTGTTAGAACCCTGTTTTTTTAATGATGAAACCAAGGAGAGTAAATGCCGTGCTCTCCCCACCAACTTTGATCTGAAAACTAAGCTCTTACTACTGTCCTAAAACTGCTCACAGTTGCCTCTCTTTCTAAGGTGATTCAGTGATCTGTCATCATTCCTCACCCCCATTGTCTCTTGGAAATAGTTAATATGGTTGGTTGTTCCCTTTTCCTGCAGATGCTCTCCTTTTCTGGGTCTGTGGCAGGAGGCTCCCTCTAGACCGCGTGTGAGAGGGAGTCACCACTCAGCTGCTGGGACTAGGGAAGAGCCTTTGTGGAGAGGCAGTCTGTGGACATTGGGGCTGATGGCTGTGGGCAAGGAGGGCATGTGGTGGGCAAGGAGGGCATGTGGTGGGGCTGAGGTGATCAGGCCTGAGCACCAAGCTAGGGTTATCAGATTTCGCAAATGGAAGTACTGGATGCCCCATTAAATTTAAGTTATAGATCAGCAATGGTTGCTTTTCTAGCATAACTTTTTTTTTTTTCTCTAAGAAAAGTATTTTTTGGCATGCTTGGGTCACAATTGTGGTACATTGGAAAGATACTTACACTAAAGATTTATTCTTTGCGTGAAATTCAGATTCATTAGGTTTCCTATATTTGGTCTGGTAGCTCTCTGCCAAGCTAGCACGAAGACCTTCCGTGTCGTGGCTCCTGGCACCTTCGAAGGGTGAGGGTGTGGCCAGTCAGGAGGCACATGGAGCCACACTCCTTACTTCAGAGAGCCCATCTGCTTGTGGACTTTTCCTAGAGTTGCTCTCTTCCTCTCCACTCCCTTCTTAGTCTCCCAGAATGCAAATGTTCCCCACAGTCTCTTACCCGCCTTGCTTTCTCCCAGGGAGCTCTGTCCCGTGAGCACGCCCCTTTCTCTGGGAAGCCCCATCCGGAGCCGCCATGTCAGACTGTCACGCGCCCAGCTGCTCGTGGGCAGGCCTGGGGGCTCTGCTGGACACACTGTTTTGATCTGAGGATATTTTGACTATGTGAATATACATGTTTTCTTAGCAATATCGTCACAGATAAATTGTTGATGAAACTATTTCCCTGAGTGAATTTCAGTTTTAAGTCAGTTAAGTTTTTTTGGAGCACCACTTAAATTTTGTATTTTTTCCTGAAAGCGCTCTCATCAGGGTAGATTATTTTCCATTTACATTTTCAGGAAAGGTCTTCTGCATCTGTCAGCCATTCTCTGTGGCCGACTCTACTCAGTGTAGCTTCTGCTGCTGTGTGTTCTGTGCCTCATGTTCCTTCCAAGTCTGATTTTATCCTGGATCACATTTTGCAGAGTTGGGATTTTCATACTGAGTTGTCCTCTGTTGGTTGTGTGTATGAGTTAATTGTCTCTAGATGGTCCGTTTGGTCTACCATGTTGCTGATTCTCTTCTTTCATAGGCTTCTAGCCCGTCGGTGTATTACGAACGGACGCAGAGAGAGATTGGTGGGCTCAAACAGTCAGGACCTCGGTACCTCGGGCTGGCCTCACTCTCGCCTCAGTCCCGGTGCTTCCAATCCCAGACTTAGGATTCGCCTCCCAAATGTGTTTTTCTTGACATCACTTCTTAAGGAATCCTCTGTGTCCCTGTCAAGTGGGCTTGAGGTTTTAGAGTTCACTTTGACTTGCTGTCATCCCCTGCCTCTAATATCCAGTCATTTATTGCATCCTGCTGACCCTCCCATCCTCACATGTCTCTTCCTTTCGAGTCCCACTCCTATGGCAGTGACCTCGGCAGTGGTGGCTTTTGGCTTCCCAGCCCTCCATCCTTCGGAAATTCTCCAGTGTGTTCTCTTGGTACGTTTTTCCATACTTCCTTTCTGCTCTGTTAAATGATAGGCCCCCCTGGGACAGGAACCCCGTAGCTTTCTCCACGCCCTGCAGTTCCTCACGGAGTGCACAAGCCGTGGAATGCTCAGGAAAGGCCTCCTAGATGAAGGATCGTGCGCAGCCAGAGGGCCCTGGGCTGGGCTGCAGGACGGGATTTCTGAGGCCGTGGGTGTGCCCAGGCGTGAGAGCAGGCGGTCCGCTGTGGGCCTCCTCACCTGCCTTTGGCACCTCGTCACACCGCGCACAGGTAACCTCAGCACTGGGAGCTGGTGCCTGCTTGGCCAGTGGCCGTCTGGCATCCTTCCCAGCGACATTTCATTTGACCTTTCCTTTGAAGAAGGGTTTTGAAGCAACACTGTACATGTAAAGGTCAACAAAGAAGAGTGGATGATATGCCGACAGAATGTGAGTTAAAAGGCAGGAAATGAGGCTGCTTGATATGACCAGGTTGGAGGGGATGAGCGAAAAAAATGCCCCCGAAATAATTCTTTAATCATTTGTCTTTAGAGACGTAAAGTGGGACATGGAAAACAAACATTTCCATTCAATGTATACACAGTTTGGCAAAACAAATAACTGGGCTTTGTGAGCGTCCAGACCTCCTGGCAGGAGGAAAGTGGCCTCTTGACTGGACATTCTTTCCCCGCCGGAGTTCAGAGTGGAAGAAGTCAGAGGAGCTGCCCCAGTGGTAGAGCAGGTAAAGCAGAGCATTTTATTTTTCTAAATGAAAGTGAAAACTTCCAGATTTGTCCCAAAAGCCAAACCAGCGAAGAGGTCTCTGGACCTCTTGTCCAGGGGAAGGACCCGCTGCCTGTGCCACATGACTTGCTCACTTTTAAAGGAGTGCTTGCTGAGTGTTTCCTGGCGTCCGAACGACATGGGGAGACGGCCGGCTGTGGTCCCTGCCAACCCCAAGCAATGCACACGGCAGAGGACATGTGTCTCAGTGCTACAGAAACCAGGATGTTTCAGTCTTTTAAAATAAAAATCAGTGGCTAAAAACTCAGTTATTGTTAATTATACCATTTATATAAAATTCATGTATCTTATATCCATTGGTCTTGTTTATCTTTTTGATAGTTTTAAGCCAACTTAAAGATTTCTAGGCAACAGCCCTGAAGTCTTTCACCATCTGAATTAGGGACGATAGAAATAAATCAATCAACTTATTTTTATGTTTTCAGCTATGTATTTGAATAGTGCCTTGTCAATTACTGAATACCTTCGTATTATAAAAGCGCAGTTATTTTGAGTACGTGATCTTCACATCACTTCGCAGGCTGGCTGGTAGTAAGATCTCTTGTAAGTTAAAAAGCTAATAAAAACAACAGCAAACATATAGCACTTACTGTATGCCCGGTGCTCTTCAGTGCAAATGTTAATTCATTTGGGCCTCTCCCAAACTCTGAAGTGTCACTTAGTACTATTGTCCTCATCTTGCAGAGGGAAAAAAAGGAATCTGGTCTTATCTGAGACTTTAATTTCTGTCTCGCCTCTCTGTCCCTTGGTTCTCGCAGATGGGAGAAGGCAGGGGTGGGCTGAGGTGTAGGTGAGGTAAGTAGTATCCTTATCCCAGTTTTCAGGTGAAACAGAGAAGTCTGGTGACTTGCCCGTGATGGCACAGGTCAGGCAGGGCTTCTGATTCCTCTGATCAGTGAGCAGGTATAAAATGGGACAGAGGAAAAACCTTTTCCCTCTCAGTATGCCTTAAAGTCAATAACGTGGGTTGCTGGGAGTTGCCAGGCCTTCCCACCCAGGCGCAGGGAGCCCTGGTGTTCTCTCCCATGCCAGGCTCCTAGACAGAGAATGTTCATAAGAGGGACAACTGCCCGCAGCCACCATTTCATTTTATGCCATAAAGACATGGTGAATGCGCCTGCCTAGGGATTCACACTCAGGCAGGAGGTACTGGGTAGTTGGCTTTGTTGGCCGGTCCAGGTGATGGGCTGGTATGCAGGAGGCTGCGGGTCAGGAGGCCTTCTGCGCCCGGCCCTGGCCTTCTCCGTATTGTGGGACTGGGCCGGCTGTGGACAGACTTGAGGGTGGCCTTGCCGTGTTGGCGAGGGCGCTGTGTGGGTGGTATGGGGGGTGTTGCTGGCCAGCCACAGGGCTGACAGAAGGGGCTTCAGATGGGGGGGAACCTGGCTGAGTAAAGAGCATTTGGGGCGACTCTCACACAACCGCTTAGAGCTCCGACGAGCACCACAACCTCTCTCCGAGGCTCAGTTTTCTCAATGTTGATCGGCTGTGCATCTGAAACACCGAGCACAGAGTCTGCGACATACCAACTGCTCAGATTTTACTAAGTTGAAGGCTTAGGGAAAAAAGCCTTTTTAAAATGCGGTGTCTTGTTAAAACTCACCACTCGACTCTCTCTGGGCATTTTTGAGACCACGCTAGGTCTAGGGCAGCTCAGGGGCAGCTCACTTTGGAGGAAGAGGGTGAGTCATCAGGTGGTCCAAGCCCCGTCCAGCTGTGCAGGTCTATAATAGAGGCATTGTGCTCCGAGTAGGCCCAGGCGGCCCACATTCCCAAGGTGGCAGAAGCAGCTGCAGACATCCAGAGCTTGCTGCCCCTAAGGCCGGAGTCATCAGGGCCCCCGCAGGGAACAGATGGTGCTCTCAAGCTGGGTAATTGGTGGTGAATTTAATAAAGCGACTGTTTACAAAGTCAGGACCAAGGTTAGGGGTGGTCCAACTGTGTTAGTGGCATGGCCTGGCCTTGCCAGGGTGCCCTCAGTGGCCCCATACCCTAGGCCTGGACAGACAGGGGAAGGTTTGGTGACCACAGCTGGCTGTGTTAGGGAGTGTCTTCCTTCACAGAGTCTGTCTCCTCCTGCAGGCTCTGGAGAGCTCAGGGTGCACACAGGTGGGCTCCCGGTATATATTGGAGAAGGGTGGAGGGTCCCTGGCTCTGGGGCACACAGAAGAGGAGGTGATTTCAGGTGTTGGGAGGACAACGACCATTTAGGTCAGTTGTGTATCCCGACATTTTGGTTTGCTTTAGATAAGATTCAATTCTTAAAATGTGGTTCAGATGGTTGGACAGAGGCCCATTTTGAAAACATTTAAACTGATGGCTTCTTTGGTAAAATTCCTTCAGTTACTTAGAATCCTGAAGACCTGCATGCAGGTGCTTCTCAGTCATTCAGTGTGTCTGGATTTGGGTTGTCTCACTGGTAAACTTAAAGGGATGGGTTAGGTCAGGGCTTAGCAAACTGGTCTATAAAGGGCAGGTAGCAAATGTGTTAGGCTTTTGGGGCCAGATGTTTTGAATGAGAATCTTTCTCTTCCTCTTTTTCGTCCTCCTCCTTAAAAAAAGAAAAAGGAAAGAACATTTAACTGTGAAAACCACTTTTAACTTCTGTTCGGTAACAAAAGTGGGCCACACGCTATAGTTTGCCAACTTACAGACCGGGTCTCTGTTTCTCTAAGTGCAGTGTGTGTGCCTTGTGTGCAATTTGAGGGAGGGCACAAACAAACATTTTTATCTTAATAGTATGTTAAGTAGCCATGGATGTTAGAAAAAATAGAGACCTGACACGTCTGTGCTCACTACCTGTACAACTGTAGCCATCAGGGTCCCTGCAGGAAACAGACGGCCCTTCTGCTGGGTGATGGAGCTGAGCTGAATATTTGAGTTCAGATCATTTTGGTGGTACTCCATTTGAGAGTAATACAAAGCTTTCTACAAAAAATATTTAAATTACGGAAGAGGTGGATACCTTTAAGGAAGGATATTATAAAGAACAGTATGCACGCTACAAAGATAACACAAAAACTCACAAAGGAGGTGTGAGAATAGATGGGTTTGGAATGTATTAGATTTTTGTGTGACTCTTACCTGCCACTGGCGTTTCTTGATGATTTTTTATTTGGGAACTGTTTTACACAGATGAAAATGTTCTCAAGAAATGCCTCAAGAAGAGATTTTGTGTAAGTTAATGGGAGAAAACAAGAGGACAGAGCCGTTTCTCAATTGAGTCCCGGCTGATACACATGGCAGGCGTGTCTGGTACCCCGCCTGCCTTGCTCCCCTCTCTCCCAGGGAGAATAGTTCCCTGGGTGGGAGCCCTTTGGAGTCCTAAATCACTCCCTGCCCCTTAAGTTTCCCTAAGCGTTCCTGTATAGAATTGCACCAACACAGCCTGCTATTTCGCCCCAGGAGAACAAATTAAGTCTATCAAAGTACAGAAATTCAGAGGGCAAGGCTTGCAAGTGCTTGCTTAATTCCCTCTGGTAATCACTGGGCTGGCACAGGCAGGCTCCTCTTTCCTGGACCTGTGCCCCTCCCCTGGCCACATGCAAGACTCATTTGTCTCCATCGGCTTCTTTAGAGCTGCCGCAGGGTCGGGGACACGTCCGTGGGAGGGCAGGGGCGGGCTGACACCTGCCTGCGGTGAGTTGTACCCAGGGCTTGTAAATGCCCAGGAGAGTAGTATGAACTCACTTGTCGGGTGTGCCTGGGCAGACAAAGGGCTGCCTCCAAGCCTCCTGAGCATGCCGAACATTCAGTGCAGGAAGTATCCCAAAATTTGTTTCCCATCCATTTTTCCTTCTAGCTCCCCAAGTTGGGCATGTCTTTTCCCTGCCTCACTGGTGATTTATCTGTCCTGGTAGCGCACCTTGATGATCTTTGGAAATTCTGCGCTAGTGTGGAAGAGACCTTATTGGATTTTTTTTTTACTGCTTGATGATCTTTTACTTCTGATCACCTATGAAAACCTTCCTATTTTCTCTGAGATCCGGGCCACATATGCACAGAGTGAGGGGTGTTTCCCTTGTATCCCATTGGAGCTCAAAGCTTAACAAAGTATATTATTTAACGGACTATACTCTTCTTCAGTTTTAGTATCCTGTGCCCTGTCACAACGAAGTATCTTGGCCATGTGTTAGGCCTGGAGCTCATGTTTGTGGTGAAACAGAATGAGAAAAGACCTAGTGCTTGCAGGGAAGGTGTATTACGCCAGAGATAATTGCCCATTGGTGAAACACTTTAAGCAAAATGACTGTTACGTACCATAAACGCCTTGTGTAGGGAGGAGGAGCTCCTCTTACCAACTGCAACCAGCACTGTAATTATTGATTTCTGGGTCAGGGGGTCAGAGGTAGAATTTTGACTTGAGGTGGAATTGAAGTACATGGAGAAAGTGCTGCTGTTGCACAGAACTTTCGTGGAAATCCTGGGATCTGCCCAGGTGCCCTTCGTAGGAAACCATGCTGCTGTCTTTGGTGGATTGGGCTCCTCCTAGCTTTTATTATTTTTTTAAACAGCTTTGTTGAATACAATTTAGTACCATAAAGTTAATCCATTTAAAGTATAAATTCAGTGGTTTTTTGTTATAGCCACAGTCAGGCAACTATTATCACAGTTTTAGAACATTTCCATCACCCCTAAAAGGAAGCCTATATGCACCAACAGTCACTCCCCAACCCTCTTCCATCCCCTCCCCAGCCCTAGGCAACCATTAATCCACCTTCTGACTTTATTTTGAGACATTTCGTATAAACGGAGTAACACAATATGTGGCCTCTCGTGAGTGGTGTCTTTCCCTTAGTGTGGTGTTTTCAGGGTTCATCCACATGTGGCTTTTGTGTCAGTGTTTCACTCCTTTGTAAGGCTGAATAATGCTTCATTGTATAGGTATTTTGCATTTTATTTATTCATCATTTGATGGACATTAGGGTTATTTAACCACTTCTTGGCTGTTCTCAATCATGCTGCTGGGAACATTTGTGTACAGGTTTTTGTGTGGATACATGCTTTTGTTTATCTTGGTTGTATATCTAGGAGTAAGTTGCCAGGTCATATGGTAAGTATGTTGTTTTTTTTTTAGGAATTTTCTTAGTTTTTTTTTTTTTTAAAGGCAACTCTATTTTTTGTTGTGTATTTTGAAGTGTATATTTCAGTGGCATTAAGTACACTTGCATTGTTCTGCAGCCATCACCGTGTTACTCCCCATAGGTTTTTATGAAACAGTCAGCACATCTCTTGGTCCCCAGAAAAGAGAAGTAACTTTAACTTTGACTTGGCAAAGGGACGGGTTAATAAAATGCCGAGTCACTGCCTTTTGAGAGCTAGAACAGGTGAAGGGTCTTTGGCTCAAAACCATAGGATCTGTCTGCATGGATGCTACTGCTTTCTTTTTTCTTTCTTTTAAACATTTATTTATTTATTTTAGAGAGAGTGTGTGTGGTGGGGAGGGGCAGAGAAAAAGAGAAACCCAAGCAGGGTCTGTGCTGAGCGCAGAGTGCAGTCTGGGGCTCTTTCCCACAACCCTGAGATCAGGACCTCAGCTGAAACCAAGAATCAGAAGCTTGAGCGACTGTGCCATCCAGGTGCCCCTGGTTTTAAAAAAAAATGTTGGTTAAGAGCAGCATTAGGGAGGAGGTGGGTGACTTGAAGAGGCTGCCTGAGAACTGAGAGTAGGGGAACTAGAGAGGTTGCTACTGCCTGTATTCTCTGGGGGAGCCCACTGGGTGTCTTGGAGCGATGATGCCGTCCTTCCCAGGCACCTCTCCAGGGCACACAGCATGAGTTCAAGAGCCTTATTTTCCTGCCTGGGCCCTTGCAGGTGGCTTAAGAGAATCCTGAATAGAAGGGATCATTTGTAGCATTTACTGAGTCTCAGTAGAATGTATCAGTGTAGGGCCAGAATTCGTGTGTGTGTTTTTAGGGGAAACCAACGTAGAGCTAGAAGAGATCTTGGAGAAGGTTTGCGTAGACCACGGACAGGAGAGCCTTGACTTCCTTCTGTCCATGCCTTGGTGGGCTGGCCCCTTTGCCCTCTCAGGACCCCCTTGTGCTATCCCACACCTCCAGATTTCCATGCTGCTCAGCCCTGTCTGGGGAGTGCCTACCTTCTTCCCTCAGCCTCGCCAAACCTTCACCTTGGCCTCTATCTCCCCTGACCGCTCCATCCTGGGTCTATTGCTCTGAAATTCCCCCATGTCTCCTTTCTCTGCTGCTCATTTGGAGAACACCCTGTGGTTTTTGTATTGTATGTGTATGTTTCGTGAGTACCTCTTTTTTTCAATAATAGTCACTTCCTTACTGGCAATGATTGTATTTTATTAAACTCTTTGGGTTCAGTTACTGGCAGAGAGAAACAGAGGGTAGGTGCCACAGTCTACCCCCGCAGCTTGTAGTGAGATAATTCTTTTAAAATATTGACAAACTATGTAATTAAGAACTGATTATTCACACATCAAACAATTGTTCCCTTCAACTGGAGAATTTCTTAAAATAGCAGCTCCCCCTGGCTGCATTTATCTATTTGTATCGCTCATTAGCTATTTGGCGGAGAAATTTCAAAACGCCAGACAGGAGCCAGTGCATTTACAGAACGGGATGAAATGAAGGCAGAGTATTTCTGAAATGATATCACTTATTCAGGGACAGTCTCCCAGGAATATAAGTACTTTAAAAAATACAGATTATATTTATATGCATAATCTCAATTTATTACTATTTTTAAACAATTCCATGAGCTACGCAGTAGTTTCCTCTTTGGAGAAGTGAGGAAACAGTTTCAGAATAATTTGCCCGAGCTCACTGAGCCGGTCAGTGGTTGAGCAGAGTTTGAAACCAAAGTCACCTTGAAGACCTATCTTTGCCTCCTTGCTCCCTCGCATCTCATTGCATTTGCTAAGTGGGAAGATCCTCCTTATGTCTGATTAAAGTTTTACTGTAATTATATCATGGCCCACTGCCCTGGGGGACCGATTATATGCTCATGTAGATTTTCAGTAGCGTTAAAGATAATGGAGCATCCGAGTGGCTTTGGAGTCAGGTGCGCGCAGGTTTGAACCAAGGCTCGGCTTTAAAACTACTTTATGTGGCTGGCTTGCCCTAAGTAAGATGGGTGCAACAGCTGCGTAAACGTCAAGGCCTGGTTTGAGTGTTAGATGAGGTCATGCACATACAGCGCCTTACAGGGGGCTGGCGCCTAATAGCCATTTCATTGGAATGTGAGCCGTTCTTACTGTTCTTGCCTTGGGGGATATGGCTGGCTTCAGATGCAAAGCATTACTCCAAATGGAGGCAGAAGTCAGAGGCTGGTTGGTGAGAGCTCTGAAGAGGGAGGCAAGTGGCAGCTTGGAGAGTCACTTCTCTGTACCTGCCCTCCCGCAGCACCTGTCCTCCCTCCCTCCCTCCTTCCTCCCTTCTCTCTCCTGTCAAATCCATGACAGCCTGGGGGGACTGCTGCATTAGGTGGTGAGTTGGTTACTTCCAACTCTTTGAATTTATGATTTCATTTTTCAGATCTCAGGCATTAAGAAATAGAGGTTCATGGCTCCTTGGCAGGCAAAACGTGTCAGGGAGAGAAGTGGCCATCCTCCTATGCTGAACACTGCCTCATCTCTGTGCTTTCTCAGAGCTACAGAGTAGAGATATCTTTCTACTCCAACACTGAAACCGTGTTTTGCAGAACAAGAGGACTGTTGAATGAAGTGGCAGTGGGATCTTTCCATCACAGTGGGGTCCTTCCCTGAGCTCCTGCACCTCACCTGTGAAGTGGGATGAGGCATTCTTTCTGCGGACCTTGTGAGCACAGTGGGACTCAGCCTGCTGGTTCCTTTCTCTCTCAGGGGCCTGCCCTGGCCATCCCAGCTCTTCCAGGTTTGACCTTCATCTTCCAAGCAGAGTCATGCAGAGTGCCTGGGTCTCCAGCCTTCTACAAGATACCAACTCGCCCTCAGAAATGAGAACTCATTAAAAAGTGAAGCATGGCTTAGTCACACCGTGTTTTTTAATTGTTTACTCTTCCCTGTCTTCTGCTTGCCTCTTCGTTATTCTCAGCCCTGGTTTCGGGACAGTGGAGGGTTCTCCAGCAATGTTGGGACAAGATTTCGCTTTCTAGTGAATACGCTTGTTTGCAGACGTTATTGGAAGCTTTAAGAAAAAAAAATCTTAAACCAGTTCACTTAAAAAAGTCCATAGAACACTTTGCAGCGGACAGTTTCATACAGTAAAAGGCACGCTTTGTCTCCCTCAGTGCTCTGCTGATACTTCTCTGCTGCGGACTCCGCCCCGAGCGCCATAGGATATTGAGTGGCATTCCTGGCCTCTGAGCACTAGATGACGACAACACTCCCCTGCCCCCGACTTGTAGCAACCACAGGTATCTCCAGGAATTGCCAGATGACGCTTGGCGGGAGCAGAAGCAACCTTGGTTGAGAACCATTGCCCTGTAACCTTAGACCTGGCCCCTCACAGCTTCTCTTGCCACCCTTTCTCTTTCCTTGGCATCACCAGGAGACATAGGCCGAGGGGGAAGAACGGCCTTCACTAGTCTGTTGCAGTACACAGCAAAGAGGATTTGGGGGGGCTTTTTGTGGAGAATTTTGCATCTCGGAGGAAGGTTGAGTCATCAAATTGTGAGTCCAGTGACCTTTACCTTGGTGCAGAATGGCTGGAATAGTTTTAATTATTGAAGGATTGTGGGGAGGATAAATATCTTGCTGTTATTTCCTTGACCACATTTCCTTTAGCATATGTAATTTTTTCCCCTCATAAATTTTATAGAACCACAGATGTCTATATGGAGTCTGTGGTCTTTCAAATAGCATTTAGGCTGCAGTGTTATTGCTGTCTCAGGGAGGGGACAGAAACTGGTGTAGGTTTCCAGTACAGGTAGGATTCGGGTGGGCATTGGAAATTTGAAAAAGATGTAAGGCATTCACATTCTCAGGTGGACGCTGGAATCCAGTGTGTGTGTTTTCCTGGGAAACCACTGAGTAGCAGCTGTGAAGCCCACGGTCAGGGGGTAAGCCCTTATCATTGAGAAGACGGGAAGCAAGCACATGTTAGGTGGTCATGGAGCTGTGGAAGTCCTAAATGTGGGTCCAACTGAGGCATAGGGGAACGTGATCTGTCAAAAGTAGGTCTGTTCCTTGGGAGTGAATTATTTCAGTTAATAAGGGTCTGGTAATTTCTGGGTAGACCTAAAATGCAGTTTTAAGACTGGGAGGCTGAAGGAGAGAGCAGGGATGGCTCCCACGTTCCTGTGGTCCTCTTTGCAGGGTACAGGCACAGCCACTGGGGGGTTCCCTGCTTGATGTGGTTCCCGCAGTACCCGCACAGCAGGCTCCTCGTGGAGCAGGGGATGAGAGTCTGAAAGTCTCTGGGCACAGGGGTGGATCCTTCCGGGATGCCTGGAGGCCTGTCCCGCTGGCTCTGGGGACATTGCAGGCTCCTTTCTGGACTTCAGGCTTTCGTTCCGTTCTCCACCTCTTCCCTTGAACAGAAAACTGATGTCTGTTTAACTACTTGGCAGTCTCTTAGCCTATGCTCCCTTTTACTTTTTCTAAATTTTAAAAAAATTTTCAAAGATTATTTATTTATTTATTTATTTGACAGAGAGATAGCACAATTAGGCAGAGCAGCAGGCAGAAGGAGAGGGGGAAGCAGGCTCTCTGCTGAGCAGGGAGCCCGATGTGGGGCTCGATCCCAGGACCCTGAGATCATTACCTGAGCCGAAGGCAGCTGCTTACTGACTGAGACACCCAGGCGCCCCTGTTCTCTTTTAACCAACAAAAATCTTAGGCTGAAATTTGAAAACTATTCATGCCAAAGAAAAGAATTAATCAGGGTTTGCTTTTTTAAACTACTAATGCTCCCCTGCCAGGATTCTGACATCCTCCGTGCCTGCTCAGGGACTGGCTTGGCCCTTCCATAGGCACTCAGCCATTCTGAAGGAGCTGTGTTCTTGCCAGAGATCTTGGTTCGAGTTAGTAGACATGACAGAGATTGCCTAGTTGCCTTGAACTGTGCTCCCTGTAGCTTTGTTCCTTACAACAGCCCCAGCATCTGCCCTTCTCGTGGGGTGGAGCACATACTTGTGTCACTGGAGCTCCTCCTGTATCTGAAAATCTCATGGAATTACTTTAGGAGAGCAGAAGCATGCTTCTTCCAGTTAATATTTCATCCATTCTCATTTTTCAAAGAGGGGCTTCCAGTCATAGAACCTAAGCTCCAGAAAGTCAGGGGTTTGGGTCCGATCAGGTCCCTGCTGCATCTCTGGTTTCTAGAACCATATCTGGCACCCAGAACATTTGTGGAATGAAGAACAGCATAAAAACACACTCGTAGGCAAAGTAGCTCTTTAAGTTGCCAGAAAGTTGGGCATTATGTTCAAAAAATGACCAAACATTTTTGTTGCTTCATCAGTGTACCTAATGAAAAGATCTGATTCCTTCTGATATCTAAACTGTTCCATGGAAATATGCCTCGTGCTGTTTTCATGTTGCTGTGCATACATATGCCCTGTCCAGGTGCCAGGTGCCCCCCATTACACAGAGCCCCGGTGTCATGGCCTCACCTTTACAGCCCAGATTGTCCGGTGTGCTTGCTGCTGGCCGTATTTATGAAATACAGGAGATCAAATCCTTCAAGTGTGAAGTGTACGTAGCATTCTCATTACTCTGTTTTTTAAAAAAGTGAGTTGTCAAATCTGTTGAAATAGAATAAATCAGCTAGAACATTCTTGGATTAAAGAAAAGCAGTACTAATGAATATATTTGCTATGCATTCCAATCCTATTAATCCTGATGAGTTCAGCCTGGATTAATGTATGGCATGCTTTTCTTCAGGACCTCTGAGTTGGGCATTAACTGCTTGTATACCAGGACAGGAAAGTGTGAGTAGAGTTTTGTGACATTAGCTTGGATCCAGCATGGCCATGTTCACTTGACTGGACAGCCCAGAAAGCAGTAGTTCTCAAACCGCTTGGTCTTGGAACCCCCTTGTGCTCTGTAATTACAGACTATGGAGGACTTGAAGGAGCTTTGCTTATGTGGGTTGTATGTATAAATGTTTATCATGTTACAAATTAGAATTTAGAACAACTTCAAGTGTTTATATACTAATCCATCTAAAAATAACAATAAATCATTTTATGTTAACATAACATTTTTATGGAAAATATCTAGTTTCCAGAACAACAACAACAAAAATTAGTAAGAGTAACGTTGTTTTACATACTTACCAATCTCTTTAATGTTCAGCTTAATTGAAGACAACTTGATTCTTATGTTTGATTATGCATCAGTCGGTTTTGATGTGTTTTAGTTGTAATATATAAAGAAAATGTGGCCTTGGATAGGTACTTGGAAAAGGCAGAGGACTTCAGGAGTCTTTTTGGACAATTATGGGTATTCTTTTTTGATACTGCACGAAAACTTGAAAGGAGATAGTTGGTTCCACAGTAGAATCTGAAACCATATTGACGGGGTTTTTTTTTTACTGGAAAATGTGTCTGTTTTGTACTTTAGAAAAAAAAAATCCATTTTCTCCTTTGAATCAGTCATTTGTCCATGCATGATTTTGTTTCAGTGAATTACTTTCTTACTGAATTACACAGATCTTCCAGAGGTGGACAGATTTTATCATGTAATTGTTTTCTAAAAATCACATTTGTTAGTATCACCACCAGTATCATCAGAAAACTCTCTAAGTTTTGAGAAACTTTTGAGTTCTGGGTGACGGATGCAAGTTTCCCAAAATTTTAAGTTGTTTGTTTGTTTGAAAGCTCAAATTTATCAATGGCAACCAACATTGTCGGTTGTTTTTCTTCTAGATTCTGCTCCTTTTATTCCAGATAGAGATCCGATCATGGCTTTTGGCTCTCTCCCTTCCCCAGAGAACAAAGTGTAGTTTTCTTGGCTTGGCCACAAGGGCTTGGATGACTTTGCCCCCATCTCCCAGCGCTTTGACAGTTTCTAGCCTTGTTTCCAGCCTCCACAGTTTTTTGTTTTGTTTTCTCATTCACTTAAAACCGTACACATTGATTATCTTCCAGTTCTGGATGGAGATCAGAAGTCCGAAATAGGTCTCACCAGGCTCAGGTCCGGGTGTCGGCAGGGATGTGCTCCATTCCTAAGACTCTGGAGAGAATCTGGCTCCTTGTCCTTCCCAGCTTCCAGAGGCTGCCTGCCTGCCTTGACTGCTGGTCCCCGACATGTTCAGAACCAGGGTGGCTGACGGGTCTCTCACATTGCATCCCCCTGACACTGACTCTCCTGCTTTCTCTTTCCATCTTGTAGGGACCCTCACTTATTCTATCAGAAAATCTTCCTATCTCAAGGTCAGCTGATTAGCATCTTTATTCCTCTTGCAACCTTAATTCCTCCTTGCCATGTAACCTAACACAGTGACAAGTTCCTGGATTTGGGATTTGGACTTTGGGGGTGGGGGGGGCAGTATTCTTCTGGCTGTCACATTCAAGCCACTCCGTTTTCACATTCAGCTCCTACTCTGTATGTGTTGGCTAGACTCATCCTCTAAACATTACTTCATCGCATAAGCCTTTTCTCAACTCTCCAGGTGGAGCCTTCGGAGGTAGAGACCCCCATGTGAGCCACACCATCTTGGTGCCCTTGTCGCGGAAATGCATCTGTATGTCGGTCTCCCCTGCTGGACCCTGGCCCTCTCAGGGCCCTTGTGGTGCTTGGTGCATGAGAGGGAACAAGCAGTGTTCCCTCTGGGCTGTGTTTAAGATGCTACCGGATGAATATCAGTTTCTTTGGTATGATAATGGCATTACACTTCGGTAGGAGAGTGCCGTTCTCAGGAGTTACCAAAGTGCTTAGAGGTCAGGTGCCATGGTAGCTATCATAGCTCACTCTCAAGTGGCTTCTGAGAACAGTTTATATTTACATAAAGATAAAGCAGATAACGGCAAATGTTAAATATTGGTAAATGTAGGTGAAGACTATGTAAATGTTCATTTAACTTTTCTGAGGGTTTGGGCATTTTCAGAACAGAAGGCAGGAGAATGGAGTATTGATGTGGAATGAGTGCAGGTGAGGATGGAGTCGGATTTCAGTTGTGGGAAATCTGTGTGCTGCTGCCGAGGTTCTGGAACTCTCCGTGTTGATTCCCATCTTCGTGTGCCTCTTTGGCATACTGATAATCCTCTCTGGGTTCACAGTGGTGCAGATTGCATTCAGGAATCTTCATTAGACCTCTTCAGCTCCTGGGCGAGCACGTGAGTGTGCGAAGTAGAAATGGTAAGATGGAGGAAATGAAGGACTATGTGCTGCTCCTCGACGAGCCTCTTCCTAGGACGCCCCCCGCGAAGGTGACTGGTCCCACTTGCAGACGGTGGTGACTCTAATCACTCGATCGCATTCATTGTGGGACTGTAGGGCACTCCGCCAGCTCGTCACAAGAGCACACATCCTACGTTTAGAGCATCCCAGCCCATCCTGATGTCTGCTGAGCAGGGCTACACTTGAGTCCATTGGGCAGCTGCTCTGGGAGAGTCTGCTGCAAAATGCCATTTACAGGTGGTGTCCCCCTGTTTCCCGAAGGACCCAGCTGAGGCTGTCTGGCTCTGTTGGTCTCAGTGCTCAATGCCATTGTCAGAGCGGTGATTCACTCCCCTCACGGGTCCTGGCGAGGGCCTCAGAGCTTGTACTCACCTGCCCCTGTATCCTGGATCTGTGGAGGTGGCCTGTCTGGGTGATGCTTTGATACCATCCTTGTTTGAGATAGGATCATCACTGATGGAGGTCATGTGGTAAGATCACTGGTTTGGAAGCCACCTTGTCCAGTTTCCTGTCTTGTTCCCCACCCGGTGGTGCTTCGATTTGACCTCACCTTCCCAGCCACCATACCATTCATCTTTGTAAGGTGGGATGTCCTTCCTGTTGCTGAGCAGGATGGAGTCATCCCTCCCTGTTGCAGCCATAGGTGTGGCGGTTCTGGGAACCAGCGTGATGGGGCCTAATGACTCTTCTTTGCTTTCCAGGAACCAGAAGCTCCCATCTCATCCCTCCTGAGACGTCTTTGCTCCAGGACCCAGGTGATCCTCAGGTGACTAGGTGACGAGTTCTTACGTCCTATTTCAGGTACAGTCTGCCCACCTGCACCCCAGCAGGACGGTCTCTTGGGAGCTAGAATATATTGTCCGTTTAGTCCTTCTGTTAGCTGTTGACTTTATAGGTTAAGGGACAGCTACACTCTATGTCATCATCTTTTAAAGCTTATGACTACTCTGCCTTTTCAGAGTCTTCTAGGTCTTCAGGCCCATCCACTCAATAGAAGACAGGTGTGCCTCCTCGCTTTCATGGTTTTATTGAATTCCTACATTTCCTTCAAACAGAACTCGAAATACCCTGCAGATGGCAAGGCTTCTGAACAGAGGCCACCGAGGCATGCTTTGGAGAGATCTGTCAGAGCCTGCCCCTCCATCCTGGTGTAGATGCTGGTGTGTGGCATGGTGTATGGGACACGGTGGGACCTGCTCTGGGCCGGGCCCCTGTGCAGTAGTCCTGATGCACTGTGCTGTGGTCCTGCCTTTGACTCTTGGAGCCTTTGCTTCGCAAGGCCAAGGGCTGGCTCCAGTTGCCTTCCTGTTCTCAAGCTTTTCCTCTTGCTTCTACCCCCTCATTCCTCAGATTTTCCCTCTTTTACTAAGGGATCTTCCTGTAGCTTGTTTTTGGGTTCAGGTGCTGTAGAGATCTGCCATAGGTCAGTGTATTTCTGGCGGGTCCTTGGAGCCCCAGGGTCCTGAGGGGGCCAAGGAGCCAGGCAGGGAGGGTGGGGGAAGGTCAGGGCTAGCCAGTGGGGCGCAGTGTCTCCTGTCTGTCTGTGTCAGAGTGGTTCCAGTTTTATCTGATTCTCACAGTTGGGTTCAGCAGCGGAGGTGGTTTGGCAAAGAAGGGTTCTTCTATTAAAATAGTTAAAAGCTATCACTCCAGTTATTTTTTGATTGAAGTAACAAGTTCACCGAGTATGGGCACTTCGTTGTTATTGTAACTATTTTGTGCATTAAAAAAAACGGAGGTAAAGTTTTTTCAGGCATGTGTGTTTTTAAAAGAACCTCACCTGATGCTTCTCTCTCTGTCTCACATTCTTAACAATCCTTTGGGCCATTCAGACTCTTAATTCCAAATATAGCTCTATCAAGAATGCACCTATAATCAAGGTCATCCTTCATCAGAGGGACTTTGCAGGGGATATGGCCCATGACCTTTGCCACAGGGAAGCATCTTCAAGCAGGTGGCCTTGAAATTAGGAGGGCTCCCCATGGCTTCTATGTCCTTGGGAGACTCCCCCCTTGTTAATGAGGCTATTGCAACTTGTTGATGTCAGAACAAAGGTGTAGGTTACCAGGTGCACTTTTGCGAAGACAATCAGGAAAGCTGGATCCTTGCCAGCAGGGTCATGGGAGGCTATCCCATGTTGTGCCAGAAGCCATTGTGGACCTCGGATATCCTTTTCTTTCCTTCTCCTTTCAGGTCTTATTTAGTAAAAGTGCTTAGAGTGAGTTCATTCTGCACTCTTCCTCCTCTTCCTGCGATAGACAGATGAGTCTGTGCTGTCTTAACAGACTATTTTAGAACCTCTTCCTGTTACCTAATACCAGAGCTTGGCCTGTGTGGGGGGCGGTGGTGCTGAGTGTTCACCTTGGGGTGAAAAGTCTACATCAGATCTGTTTCTCGGATCAGGACACTGCGACAGAATGCGTGGGGAAGCCATCCTTGGTTCTCAGGCCCTTGAGCATGTGTCGTGAACTGCACCTAAATCAGGGGAATTCACAACCTACTAGAAACCACCAGGAGGTAGGCCCTTCTTGAGTGAAGAGAGTTCTACCAGGTGCCAGATGGTGACAGAGGTGGTACGCCCCAAGGAGGCTTTTTGGTCTCTGCCACATTTGTTTGTGCTCCTTGGTTTATCATAACCGTCTTCCTGCCCAGAGGGCAGGCCACCAGGTCGCTTGGTTTCCTTCCCTGGCGTTTCCTCAGCACCTAGAAGGGTGGGGAGGCATAGAGTAGGCCTAAGGCAAATATTGCCGAATGGTTAGATGGTTGCTTTCGTCTTCCTTCCCAGACTGTGTGCACTCTGAGCCCAGGGACGGTGCATTGCTTACCTTTGTCTCTCCTATAACTCCCAGGAGAGTGGCCCGGGGCAGACATGCAATTCTGTGAAAAATGACATAATAGTCATTTAATGCATGCCATTTTTCCAGAGGAGGAAATGGCTTTCAGATCACTTAGACTTAAAGAAAAAATAGTTGCAGGTCAAGGAAACGTTAACTCCACCATTAAAACAGAGAAAGTTAAAGAAATGTTGGGCTCTGGTTTTTAGCTTCTTGAAGATTTAAAGAGAGAACGGATGCAGACTCACTCCCTGCCCCATGACTAGACCACGGGAGGAGTGCTCTGTCACTGCGTAACAAACCACCAACCCGGAGGTCTGAAACAACACCCATCTGTTATTTCATTGTTCTTGAGGTCAGAAGTTAGGGCACGGCTTGGCTCAAAAGGCTGGAGTCAAGGTATTGACTAGGGTTTGGTTTTCATCTGGAGGCGTGGCTGGGGTAGAAGCTGCTTCTAAGCTCCCTCAGGTTGCTGGGAAAATCCATGTCCTCAAGGTTGTAGGACCCCAGAGCCCTGGCCTTTTGCTGGCTGACATTCATGGCCATGTGGCTTTTCCAAGCGTGGCTCCTTGGTTCATTAAGCTGGCAAGGAGAGGCTGCAAGCAAGATGGAGCCCGATGTCATGTCACGTAATGGCCGAGTGACGTCAGCACCGTTGCCACGTTCTGCTGACTAAAAGCAAGTCCCAGTTCCCCCACACACTCAGGGAAACACCAGGAGTGGATCGTGGGGCTACCTTAGAGACTGCCGACCACAGATCACCTTTACTTACTCCTTGAAAAGCGATTGCCATCTACTGTCCATTTTTGTGGAAAGTTATTTTAAAATGCTCCTTTATTTTCTCCAAAATGACCCATGATTTAAATCCTTTAAAGGATCACAACTCTATAGGGTCCATTCATTCTTCTGACTCACTCACATGTCCTCTGTGCCGTCCTGACCCTGCTGGGTGGGGGATGCCCCCACAGCGCTCCTCTCCACAGCAGGAATGTCAGAGGAAGTTGCTGTTTGTGGAACCCGGCTTTGGATTCCACAGTCCAAGCTCCTTTGGAACCTGGCTGCAGTTTGTCACAGTGTTTATGTAGGGAAATGTGGTCCTGAGTCTCAAGTGTGACTGACTGGCTGTGAACTTTTAGAAGGCAAGATGCCCTCCCAGTAATTTTTTTCTGTGGCAGTGTCTATGTAGACAGCGTTATTTGGAGCCTAAGTCATGATGTCTGTGGGTTACCCTTTAAAAATTCCTTAAAAATAATAGGAGTCTGTGCTCTGTCTCCTCATTCTCTGGAGATGTGGACCCTGGTTGTTATAAAGCAGTCACCAAAGAACGGAGAATTTTATGAACAGCAGTCTGGATGATTGACTCTTGTTACATGGAGAGGCTGTGGGTTCACATTCGGGTAGCATTCCGTAAGGGACAGGGTGATCGGATTGCCCTGGAGTCTTCTGTGAAACACAGCAGGTGGCGCTGCCTGGGACAGAGGATGCATTGGTGCTCCAACCCGCACACTGCAGGAGCCCCCGCACACCGAATGCTGCTCTCTTGTCCGGTGCAAGGAGCGACACTTGTCCAACTTCCTGGGCTGCCTTGTCCACCTGATGGCAGCCTGACCCGCTGGCAGTCCTCCGCCAGCCTTTGGTGGTTTGCTCCAGCATTTTATGGTGCACGAACCCCTGTGGAACTGGCCATTTGCTTCCGGGGCCTCAGAGTCATTTCTTGCCCAGAGAACGGAGACCATTCTGGCCCCACATATGGGGGGTTTCCTCCCAGTATATTCCGGAAGGTAGATGAGTGCAGCAGGTCATTGCCGAACTTCAACAGGGAGCACAAGGAGGCTGTGACGTCTCTTTCAACATTTACATGCTTTTCTTTTTGGGATGAGGGCTTGCGATTTTGGCTACCGGTAAAGTGTCATTACAGGAAGACCAACCATAAAATGCGGCATTTCCTGCTGAGGGGTTATTCGTGCATGACATATGCCACAAAGATAATTCCCATGGTAACTGTGGGTGTGTGGAGTCTGTGTATCTCCAGGCTCTTTGAGGAGAAAGCCCAGACAGGGAGCAAATGGCAGGTGAATGTGAAAGATTAGAGCCTTTGCTTGTGCAAAAGTGCTTTATTAGTTGGATTAAAATATCGTGCTCAAAGGCAAACATAATTGATTTGCTCCCCAGAGAAAGAAGGCTGAAGCACGAGCAGTCAGCTATCTCGGTGCTGTTTCCCTCTCTACTCTGTCCTTCATGATAAGACCAGAGCAGTCCTTCCAAGAGAAGATTTTTGAGATGGTCTTCCTTTGCTTAAAAATTTCACGTCTGAGTGTCAGTTTCTCAGCTGGCCATTCAGGACTCTGGTAAATGGACGGTCCTGCCCCACCCACCTGTCCGCCATGGTCATCCCACTTCAGCCGGGTCATCTGATGTATGTCACGGGCTGTTCAGTGGGCCTGTGCCTTCCCTCCCTGGTCACCTCAGCAGGGACATGTGACCCACAAGACAAACTCGTGTCCCTCATGGGTACACAGAACATGCACAAAAACACACATGCCTACGAGTGTCTCTCTTTCAGCCGCTACAAGCTCTGAAGAACCTCCAAATCACTCCTTTTTTTCCCCCTTAAATCTCTTCGTTGGAACCCATGTTGCCTTTTCTGGTTTCAGTCTGCTTCCCCAAATTTGATACAGACTTAGGCTCAGAGGATGTGTAGGAACAAGGCTGGTAAGAGGTACGACCGGGTCTGCCTATGATGAATCCTTTACTCGTGGCTGTTTTTCTAGGTTAAAAAAAAAAAATTAGCTGAATATTGATAATTTCATATGGTTCAACCTAATCCTGTGTTAAAGACTATTTAATTTGACTCCATGGCTTATAGCACTGGGAGACTCTTCTGGTCCTGGAGGTAGGGGTTGATAAAGGTTGTGGAAGAATTTCTGCTTTGTTTTCTGGGTCAGCCCTGAGTGGGTTCCTTTCTTTACACATTCACTTTTGGAAATTTCCAAACATGCACAAATGTAGGGAGAAAGCATAATGAAATCCCATGTACTCAATTATTCACATCTCCCAGGTAGACTCTTGACATGGATTTAATTTATCTTTGGACGCTTATGCCTTCCTTTTTTTCCACTTATTTGTTTGTTGGTTTTATTAGAATATTTTCTTCCCCTCAACTCAGAAGCAGTCCACACTCATAGAAAAAATTATCCATATGCAGAAAATAAAAAATATCCTTAATCACCTGTTGAGAGACAACTACTTCAGTTTCCCTTCCGGGCCATTCTTTATATAAACTCATATTCAATATGTTATTATTATTTCCCAGAAGTGCTATTTCATGTTTTTCTCTCTTTGTGTCTCTCTCTCTCTCTCTCTCTCTCTCTCTTTTTTTTTTTTTGACACTTCCTCCCTGCTTTTTTCAGGGATGTAGTATCTCCAACATAATATCTAATCCATCTGCTTTGGCCTGCTCTTTCTAACACATAACTTTTCCAAGCCTTGCTGTCTGTATATTTTCCAGAACTTTCCCTGAAGCCTGGGTTGGGCACTGGAACCCAAACTACCCACCTTTCCTCACTCCCAAATAAAGTTCCTATTGCCTCAAAGCCCATGTGTCTTGCCCAGCAGCTGGAGGGAAGTAGGTGGATTATGTTAATTTACTCCACCATGCGAATAACTAATTGACTTAATTTTTACAGAGGAGTTGTCATTCAAGAAGAGAGTGTCACTTAACCCTTGTGAATCTATTATTTGTAGGATCAGGTGACACATTAAGATTTGTCAGCAGCATGGAGAATAAGTTTGGTCAAAGTTGAGTCCGTTTGGCACCTGGCATGGGTAGGGTTTCTGGAATCCAATGCATATATATATATATATATATATATATATATATATATATGCATATGCGCATGTGTATAAACTGCCATCTAAACTCCACTCTTACTCTCCTGAGAGGAGTAACAATTGCTACTGTTGGTCTCTGGTGGGGATTAAATGAATTTGTAATGTGTTTCTGTTCAGGAGCTGGTGTAGAATGTTCCTTGTTTCCCAAGAACCCTAGCCCCTTTGTGAGTCTGTTCTCCAGCTCAGTTCAAGGAGCTGGACCTGATTTTTCACAGCTGCTTTGTCTACCTTGGAACCAGTGCATTTCTAGAAATTCCAGGTTTTTCCACAGAGTTGCTTGTGACCATGGGAAGATGGGGAAGTGTGGAAATTTACTGGAGCTTGGTGTCTAAATCTGTGAACTGCCCGGGTTTGTTGAGTGAATGCATTAGTAAATGTAAAAATAATGGGACAATGAGTGTGCAGTGAAAGTTAGATCAGTTTTGTGTGGAATCCTCTGCTTTGCTCCAGGTCTAGATGCCAGTTCTCCTTGTGCTTTTTGTAAGAGGACGGTTCTGGAAGGAGCTGCAGAAAACTTTTTCAGGATACCTTGGAGGCCTAGAGAATTAAAGAAGCAATGTTATGATAGTAAGTTTGAATTCAGATATTAGGGGAACTTAATTTAAGACATTGCTTTTCTACTTGAGAGACAAACATATAACAGCTTTTAAGGCCCAAGTGAAGTGCTTAACAGCTCATATAAAGCTGACTTAATGAAATCCCCCACTCCGCAGGACCAGGCTCCTGTTAGGTTCTGGTTAATCAGCGTTGTACTAGAGATGCCCACAGAGTTTGTAGATCACTTGGCTTCAGATTCCAGATACAGAACATTTTTGTCACATACTGCAAAAGTAGGTATGATTAAAGGCATGTGTCAGAGGAGCTCTGAGCTCCTGATGGAATGTGTGTTTTTGTTGTAATGCATTTCTGTACACGGGTCCAGGGCCTCTGTCCTGATAAAGGACAGCCTTCCCTAGTGATGGAAATGCCATCCAGAGACATAACTACTGTCTAATCACATCCTGCTGACTTGAGGAGGAGCATTTCTAGATTGTATCTGGGTATCTGGTTTTTGTGAAAACGTGCTTAGTATTCCTTCCCCTGGCTTCTTGTTTTTTATATCATTCTTCAATTTGAGTAGATAATATTGAAAATATTTGACTATAGCTAAGTTAGGCAAATATCTGTGGCAAAGCCTTGCTTAAAGACAGCCCTGGGGACGGGAACCCTTCGCTGATGGGGATTGCCTGCCTTCTGCTACTGGGAAGCAGAGACAGCCGACAGATTGCAAATTGAGATTTTGAAGAAAGAAATGAGAATGAGGAATGCCACACCAGAATGCCTACTGGTGTGACAATAATAGCAGCTCTTTGCATTGGAAGAATAATGGATTTGGCTTTTCAGTGAGCTCCCCTTTTTTTTTTTCTTTTAAAGATTTTATTTGTTTATTTGAAAGACAGATCACAAGTAGGCAGAGAAGCAGGCAGAGAGAGAGGAAGGGAAGCAGGCTCCCTGCTGAGCAGAGAGCCTGATGCGGGGCTCGATCCCAGGACCCTGGGATCATGACCTGAGCTGAAGGCAGAGGCTTTAACCCACTGAGCCACCCAGGCGCCCCTTCAGTGAGCTCCTTAATGCATTGTTTCATTTGACCCTCATGTGTACCTGCAACAGTGAGACAACAGTGCTGTCTCATCTTTAGATCTGGAAACTGAGGGGCACCTGGGTGGCTCAGTGGGTTAAGCCTCTGCCTTCAGCCCAGGTCATAATCTCAGCATCCTAGGATCGAACCCACATTGGGCTCTCAGCTCAGCAGGAAGCCTGCTTTCCTCTCTCTCTCTCTGCCTTCCTTTCTGCCTACTTGTGATCTCTCTCTGCCAAATAAATAAATAAAATCTTTTAAAACAATCTTTAAAAAAGATAGATTTGAAAACTGAGAACCCCAAACACTGACTTAAAGATAATGAATTACAGAACCCTAGGCTGAGGGTGTGACAGGTACTCAAGGTGTCCCACCGTGGAGTGGAGCAGGGAAGCTGTCCCTTAAGGCAAGACGGGAGGTGGGGATAGAGCACATCCCATGACATTTTCCTGTGAGGAAAATGGGAATTGTTTCAAGGCTTCATAGACAAGACTATGTTGGATTTGAACCCAACTGACAACTTTTTTACATTTTTATTTGTTTGGAGAAACAGAAATATACTCTTTAGTAACTCAGACCATTAACTAGTCAGCTAACAAAATCTCTCTTGATAGAGAGACCCTCCTAAGTTGTTGGAGAGTAATGGTGGTGATTACCTAAGATGACGGTCAGTTTCCTGTCTGCTTCCTAACACTGAGTGTCTGCTGTGGGTGCTATGTAGGATGTGGTCCTATGAACACTGCTCCGTGCATCCTGTGTGCTGGGGGATGGAGGAGCGTTCCGGCGCCACTCTCATGGTGGAACACACAGAGACCTTTCCCTCCGCCAGTCAGCCCTGCCTCCTGTCCCTGCTTCTCTCCTGTACCAGCTCTCCACACCCTCTGTGCCTGTTCTCTAAACCTGCAGATCCTGCTTCAGAGGATGGGGCAAGTCTTTGGGGCAGAAAGACTTGGGCTTGAGCCTTGATTCCATTGTTCACTGGCTACATGCTCTTCGGCAAGTTACCTGGGAGAAAGTCACAGGAATGACTTGGTCTATGGTGGGCTGGGCATCATTCATTTAAAAAATCTTACCATGTGAAATTCTTGCACACCCAGGGTTGTGAATGACTGCATTCTGGTAATGCTGGGTTTCCTTATTTCTGGAATGCAGAGTATTGCCAGATAGATAAGGTGGTGTGAAGATTAAATGAAATAATTTATCTAAGGGATCTTTCATTTGGCTGATGTCCCAAAATGTTAGTTGTTATTAACTAGTGCTATTTGTTTTTTGCTTTAAAAAGTTAACACATCTCATCACAGGTATTATGACAGATACAGAAACGAAGAAAACAACCCGTAATCTGAAAGATTATCTCAGTGTTTTGGTCCTTTACACACCCCTCCCCCTCACCTACATGCTCACTGGGATAATAAAATGGGCTTTTTTACTTGATATTTTCCCAGAACATTAAAGCTGTTGAAAACGCTTGTCTGCCTGCATACCATTTCGGCAACAGATTTGCCCATGACAGATCTTGTTCTAGTTCTTTGGTTAGTATGGCACTGTCCACTCTCAGCCCCATGGGTGGGTGATCTGCTTGGGTCTCTGTGCTTCATGAGCTCACAGGGCGGTGACACCACTCACAGCTACCAGGGAACGGGGTCCCTGCGCCTTTGTGCTCCTTGCCTGGCTGAGGGGCCCTCTCATGGTCAGTGTCTGTATTCCTGTTCGCCTTGCTCTTTGCCATTTCTGCTTTGGAAGCTGTCTTGAGTACTTTGCTGTTCCTTGGCTGACTTCCCGACCTGTGCCTGGAAGCTGTGCTGCCCTGGTGGGCTTGCACCTGAGGGGGTCCCCATGGCCTCCTCCTGGCCTGCCCCCCTGTGGCTTGGAAGTCAAGACCGAGAGGTGAAACCTCTACTTTGCTGCCTCCTCCTGCTTCCCTCCGTCCAGCAGCTCTGCTCCACTGTGCAGACAGACTCAGAGCTTATGGCCACGTGTTGGGCTGTCCACACTGCTGCTGATGGGACATCAGAAGCTTCTGGCAGCTTTCTGCATTTAGCCCTGTGGAATCAGTAGAAGGAGGCAAGCTATGGACGGCCGGGCTCCTGGGGCTTTTTCTGATATGGCCGGAGTGTTAAAGTCACCGTGTTCTGGAGGACGGGTGGGTGCTGTGAGGGCGTGTGATCACACTGGATCTTGTGCCTGCCCATGCCAGTGAGAAACCACGTTATCTGTGGCATGTGATAGAAAAGCATAAAGCATCTTTATTACTGAGGCTTCTGATGGAAGCAAGGAAATGCACAGGTGGACTTATGGACTGTACACCTCTGTCCTTGCCTGATGAAATCACGCCTCTTTTCCTCAGGAAAGGACAGGTGTCCCACACTCTTTAAAGGTTTGCATTATGCCACTCTGCTATTACAAAGTGCTACTTGTTTTTTATTAACTGAAGGAAATCGGAAGATTTTCGCTTTTACAAAATAAAGTCAAAAAGCAAAAATGGCATTCAGCATTTGTTCTGCAGCAAGCTGTTACAGAGGCTGCCCAGATCCGGAGAGCCCAGAGCCACACTCCTTCCCCTGAGACTGTGCTCAGCATCTCAGCATCAAGCCACCAGAGCTCTGAACTGTATCTGTGAGTAGCTCTGCTCTATCTCGATTTTCTTGGTGTATCCATTAGCAAGATGTGTCCTAAGGTGTCAGAAAAGCCTAATGGAGGTGATTTTTGGGGGGTCTGGGAATGCTCAACAAATTTTCCATGTAAATTAATGGTTGTTTCTTTGCTTTACACCATTTCACTCATGAAGGGTTCCATAACAATGCGCTACTTTCAGATAGCAAGGAGGGAGGCATGAAGTGGCCTTTGAGATGGACAGTTAGACCTTCTCCTTTGGAGTTCCATCACCCGATGGGCCCAGCTCCTGGAGTTGTCGTGTGTGCTTACCTCTTCCCACCCCGACACTCAGCTTCCTGGGGTGGGACCATGGGTTTATGCATTTCCATAAATCCTGGCTGTGTTGAGCTTAGGGCATCAAAATGGGGTGAGATTGGTGAGATGTGGCGGAATTTAGTGTAGCTGTTGATCGTTGTACAGATTCCTCCCCACAAGAAAGGATGACCTAATCTTCAGGTAACACTTTCAAAACCTCTGTGGTAATTTTCTGCATAAACCCCAGCAGCAAGAAGTCCGTAACAACCCACCATTGTGGGAATTTGAATGGTTAGATTAGGTTTACGCAGATGCGTGTTTTTTTGTCTTCCTGTTGGTTGAATGACCACCTTTGGGGTTTCAGCGTGAATAGAAATAGTGGCATAATGTGTACAAAATCCTGACAGTTGATGCCACTCAGAGAATATAGTTTTATGCTACTTCTAGGGAGATGGAAAGGATATTCCTTAAACTTGAACCCAGGACAGGGCAAATATCTCATTTTCAGCTACCCTGCTGGAAAGTAGAAACCTGCTACTTGGAGACCCGTGCCTTCCCTGGGCCATCCGCCCCGGGCCTCCCAGTGGTATTTGGCTGCATTGTTTTTCCAGCGTCTTCCAAGGGAACTGAGCCTGCCCGTCCACCCTGATGGCAGGTAGTACTTCAGCAGTAACCAAGACACGAGCATCACTTGTATGCCAACTGCACTGCAGTAGTAAAAACTAAATAAGAAAAAAACAAAAAGAAAAGTAACCAAGGTAAAAATAGTGGGAAGTCTCCTGTCACGGTCCATTCTGTGCTCCCCACGCCGTGGTTCACAGAGCAGTTCCCCCGGGCTGCTGTTGGCAAGGAAGGGGCCCAGAACTGTCCCCAGAGAAGAGAGCTGCTGTGTGCCCATTTAGGAGAAATGAATTGCGCCTGTCTAGTCACGTTTTATACTCAACAAAGACTTCCCTTTCCACGTTACGCATGAAAACCAGTATCTGTATCTAAAGTTATGCAATCCAGTAAACTGCCCCCTTAAGTCGAAGAGGGTGCTGCACCCCCAGCGTTAGGAAGTGAGTTCCTCGAGCAGGTTTTTGGCTGACAGGCGCATGCCCACCCGCTGCTGGTGGTTCATGGGCATTTGTGGTCCCCCTCCCCCCACAGCTCTGTGTGTCCTGGGGGCTCATTTCAGCCTGGCACAATCATGGCACTCTTGTTCGCCTTTTTTTCTGAGGAAGCTCAGAAGTGTGTCCCCAGCATATGTCTGGGCTCCAGTAGCTTTTGCTTCTGCTCCAGACAACAGCGGACTTTGGAGAAAGGAGCATAAATTATGGACCAGCCCTTCCCAGAGCCCAAGACAGAATGGGTCTTGTCTTTTAGAGGATGGCAGATGGCTCATCTCACCTAACCTCCTGAGCTCCTGGTCGCTCTGTAAAAGCCCAGGAAAGAAGATGCTATTTAATTGCCCTGTCTTTGCCTTGCACTGGCGGTGCACTTACTTTAGGCAGAGGACGTCTAGGAGGGGCAGTAGGCACCCTCTAAAGGTCAGTGGCATTTACCAGTCAGGTCAAAACCGGTGTGCGTCACAAGGAGCTTCCCCACTCCGCTTCTCTTCCCTGTGAGATTCCTGCCTACCTACAACACTCCCCTCCCTGCCAAAAAGGATGGCCAGGAGTGATTTTACAGGGATTCTGCACATCCCCTAGTGCAGCCTCTTCTGCCAAGGGTTGTGTTGAAATGTGGCCTCTTTAACTCATTATTCAAGCCATTGTTTCCTGAGAGCTTTGTTAGGATTTACAATCTGATTTGAATAAATCCAGTTAATCCCCTAAGGAAGAAACGGAGAAAAGAAAAGGCAGTTCCAGGAGGAATTACACCCTGGGCTCTCTCACCAGTGCTGGGACCTTGCCCCAGGTATCCCTCGCAGCCTCGCCAGGGCGCCTCGGAAGCAGGCCAGCATGTGGTCTGCTGGGCTCTGAGCTTGTTCTTCCCTTGCTCACAACGCCTGCCCTTTTCTGCTCCTGTCACACCCTCCTGTCTGGGGTTTTCCTGCTGCACTACGCTCCACAAATAATGTCGTCTTTCCTCATTTCCTCCCTACTTCCTCCCCACCTTACAGCACAGTGACATCATTTCCTTCCCACCTGGAATGCCAGGGCCCTCGATGAGCACTTGGGGCCCAGTGCCTTCTGAGCTCCGTGACCTGGTTTGACCCTTGGCTCTCAGAGTTATTTTTCCTCGTCTTTATAATGAGATCAGAACATATGACTGTTATTCCTAGCTGAAAACTTCTGCGTCTTGAAGAAGGTTTTTTTTTTTTTGTCTTCTCTTGGCCGGTCAGATGAAGTAGAGAGAGAGGCCTGTTCCCATTCCTGTGTGACCATATGGAGCGCCATGGCCAGGGGCTGGGGGTGGGGGGTGGTGCCAGACCACTCTGCTCCCGGTGGCTGAGGCCACAAGGTGTGGGCGGGCAGCCGGGTTGTGGGTGCTTAGGTATGGACTTTGCTAGATCTGTCAGTCGCCATTTAGATTATTATGTTTTCTGGTGTCTTGATTGTAGCAAGGTGAGGTCAGTACCCGTCTATGGATGATCAAGATGAAAAAGCAATGATGTTTTTTTCCACCTCAGTAGCTAGATAGCTTCTCTCTGCACAAGCTGTTTTTTTTTTTTTTTAATAAGCTCTTTAGTTCAGCACAGTTTTAGATTTATAGAAAAATTGTGGTGCTAGTACAGAGTTCCCATACTCTTCACACCAGCTTCCTCCATTGCTAGCACCCTACATTAGTGTGTGGCCCTGATCTAACTAATACTCCTACTTTATTTAGATTTCCGTAGTTTTTCCCGAGATCCTTTTTCTGTTCTAGGACCCCATCCAGGATCCCACATGACATTCAGTGATCATGTGTCCCCAGGCTCCTCTTGCTTGTGACAGTTTCTTGGACTTCCCTTGTTCCTATGGTCCTGATGGTTTTGAAGAGCACTGGTTAGCTGTTTTGTAGGATGTTCTCCATCTGCCATTTGTCTGATATTTTTCTCATGATTAGATGGTTTGGGGAGGAAGATCACAGAGGTCAAGTGCCCTTCTTGTCACATCCCATAATCAAATGTTTGTTGTGGTTGACCATGGCCCCCTGGTCTAGGCAGTGTAGGTAGAAACCTAGTTAGGTCTCTCCACTCTTTTCTGCCCTTTTCAGACTGGCCTCTGTGGAAGGAAGTCACTTGTGCAGGCTGCTTGAGGTTGGGGAGCTCTGTTCCATGTCTCTGAGGGTGGGCGCTGGCATCCTGGCCCCCTTGGGACGAGCTGCCCACGCAGGATTGGCCTGTGTGTTAGCAGACTGGGAGTGGTATGTTGGCCCAGGGTGCGGTCTGTGGTTTGTACTCATCCTGGGACCTGCGCTCTGCTTGTTCCGGGTGACATGGGGTGGCTGACAGTGGCCGTTGGTTAATGTGTGCCCTCTTGTGATTTGTGCTCAGAGGTGGATCCTCTAGCACATTCTCCTAACATTTTAGTCCAGAAGAAAAGGGCTTCCTGGAGTAGTAACAGTTACTCCTAACTTACAGTAATTCAGCATTTTTTCTGTTCTGGATCTAACCGTGTTAACCTGGTTCTTGCTCTCAGGGGATCCAAGGGAGGTCTAAAAAAGCCTTGCCATTGCTATTCAAGGCATCTGGGTTTTAATATTAAAATATGGCTGGTTTTGTCTTCCATAACCTCATATTTGGAATAACATCTTGTTTTTCCAGGGGAATTGCGTGATTATTGAGGGCAAGAACAATGTCATTAATTTGTGTTTCTCATACTGTGCAATTTCTGTCTATAGAAGGCTCTCCCTTAAGAGCTGCAATAAATGTGGAAGTTCAGAGACCTCAAAGTCAAGGCCACTGGAGGAACTGGCCTCCTGGGCATTTCTGTCCATGCTGGTTAGGCCTGAGATGGGTAGAAGTCATAGGTGGATGTTCTGATGACCAGTTGTGGAATTCTGAGATGTAAAATATTTTAGCCGTCAATGATGATAGAGGACATGGTGGCTGTCTGTGTTGCCATAGGAGGAGGTTAATGCATGGGATAAAAGGCAATAATAAACGCTTACATTCTTTTTCTCTAGCAGAATTGAACAACACGATGGGGTGCAAAGTTCTGCTCAACATTGGGCATCAGATGCTGCGGAGGAAGGTGGTGGACTGCAGCCGGGAGGAGAGCCGGCTGTCCCGCTGCTTGAACACCTTCGACCTGGTGGCGCTGGGGGTGGGCAGCACACTGGGTGCCGGTGTGTATGTCCTGGCTGGAGCTGTGGCCCGTGAGGACGCGGGCCCCGCCATTGTCATCTCCTTCCTGATCGCAGCGCTGGCCTCAGTTCTGGCCGGCCTCTGCTACGGCGAGTTTGGCGCTCGGGTCCCCAAGACAGGCTCGGCCTACCTCTACAGCTACGTCACCGTCGGGGAGCTCTGGGCCTTCATCACTGGTTGGAACTTAATCCTCTCTTACATCATCGGTACGTCCCAGGAGGCCTGGAGCCTGCCCCCTTCCCCCTCTGCTGTTCTCACCTCCAGACCACAGCCATGCTCTCCTCTGCTCCCTGAGTGGACCGAGACTAGCTCCTCTCTACGACTGTCCTCCTCCCTTAACTGTGGTACATGCTTCCTTTCCCTTTTGTGGGGGGGCCTGCCTCGGGGGTATCGCTCCTCCTTCTGGTATGTGCATCGGACTGTTAGTGGAGATGAGCCAGGCCAACAAGGAGGTCAGTCCTGTGAACACAAGAGTTGGAGATCCAGTGGGATGTCCTTACTGCTTAAAAGGAGTGTAGTCCCTTTCACTATTTTTGATTATTGATTACTAGAGTAAACATATCATTGATAAAGAAAAATTTAGGAAATACAGAAAAACGCAACATAGTAAGTAGACATTGCCAAATCTGACAACCCAGAGAAATTAATTGTTATTCATTTGCTCATTCTTTCAGCAGCTATTTCTTGAGCCCCTCCTCTGTGCCAGGCATTATGCTGGATATTAGGAACACCATGGAAGGAGAAGACAATCTCTATTCAGAAGAGTTTAGGGATCTATTAATATTTTTGTCAACTTAAATGTGTATTTTTTGTCCAGTAAGTCTCTTTATTTATAAAACAACATATAATAAACATTTCTCATGGTATTAATGGTTTTTCCATAGTAATATGGATTGCATATCATTATGTAGTTTTATATATGTAGTGTAATTTTTTAGGTGTTCTCCTAGAGTACTTAGATTGTTTCCAGTTGTGTAATTATTGTTATAAATAGTTTAATGTCATTTAATGTCTTTGGGCATGGCCATGATTTTTTTCCTTTAGAATAGTCTAAGAAGCAGAATGTGTAGGTCAGTGGACCTGCATCTTTTAAGGCCCATGTTGCCTGTGATCCTCCAGACGGCCACAGGCTCTCTTCCTCACATTCTTGCTGACCCTGAGCACTGGCATTAAAAACAACCAACAAACAGGGCGCCTGGGTGGCTCAGTGGGTTAAGCCGCTGCCTTCGGCTCAGGTCATGATCTCAGGGTCCTGGGATCAAGTCCCGCATCGGGCTCTCTGCTCAGCAGGGAGCCTGCTTCCCTCTCTCTCTGCCTGCCTCTCTGTCTACTTGTAATCTCTGTCTGTCAAATAAATAAATAAAATCTTTAAAAAAAAAAAAAAACAACCAACAAACAAAAACACTCAAAATACAAAGTCTTCTTAGTTTGGTAGGCGAGAAGATCTTGTTTCTCTTGATGGTATTTGTATTTTGGTTACAACCGAGGTTGAACACATCAACTTAAAAGAGACAAACACCTGAATATAAGAATAAGCAAAGGATATGAATGGCCGATTCCTACAAGTAGAAGTATAAATAGGCTCTAAATATTCCATTTATATTTCAGCAAACTTTCTGTAATATTTTAAAAACACAGTAAGACGTGGTAAGCGGGTCCCAGTAGGCTCCTGTGTTTCCCCACACTGGGAATGGTGTAAGGGGCTATGTGCTGCCTCCTGGGATGCGGGCCCCAGGGGCTGTGTGGGGCACCTGCTGCCACTTGCCCAGGCCAGCTGGTGGAGGGCTCCCGCCAAGCTCTCTGAGCAGCACCTTCCCTCTCTTTTCTGGAGCTCGTGTTACCTAATGACAGCCAGCATAGCTTATGCTTCTAAGTTTGAAAATAAAATTCATAATTTTTTTTCAGTACAGCATTAAAATTTATAACCACAAATGCTCATGCAAGCTCAAGTGTGTGAGTGGGAATGTAGCTGTTTTAAATGGGCTGTTATGTTCCCAGCGGATTTACCTGGGCATAAAACAAAACCTGAGCAGGAATCGCCCTCTGCTTCCAGACCAACAAAGGAAAGACTCTCTGCCAACGTGCTGTTTGCTTGTGTGATACTGACTCATGCATGTGTTACTGTGGGTAATTCTCGGCCTCAGCTTTTGAGAAGGGTAGTTTTTCTCAGCAAACGTGGGTTTTTTTAAAGCTATGTTTCGAAGATGGAGAGTGTGAGGGAGGCCAAGAAGGAAGGTCGGGTAGCCCCTCTCACCCCTCACAGTAGGTTTTGGAGCCTGATCAGCCGTGAGCCGGCCTCTGTTGGGGAGAGGGGGAGACCATTTTTTCCACTGGGCTGGTGATGAACAGAACTCGTAACAGCCTGGATGCTGAGGATGAAGACACATGGTTAAATTTTTAAGTTGTCAGACACATACTTAGTATGAGACCCACTAGCAACATTGAATCTCGTTCCCCCAGCCATATTCTGTGGATGATCCAGACCACAGTCACCGGCGAGGTCCCTTTGGAAAGGAAAGGGAAGTGCTATATGTGAATATTGGAACTGTAGTGACGTTTCCTTGAAAAGCAGTGATTTGATTCGGGTTGAAAGAGCATGCAGTCAACAGTTGTTGGCATTTGGGGTGCTGTGTCCATTTGTGATCCTTAGGGCGGGGACTGTGGGATGGAGAGGAGGAAGGCTGGGCTGTGGCTGTGGTCAGACACTTGGGGACCTGTGGGCAGGTAGTGGGAGCCCAGTTTTGGGCACAGAGCAACAGAGGGGGCCGGCGCCAGCTCCGGGGTGAGCAGGTGACTGTTGCTGAGGGGGATGGTCAGCACACGTGGATCTCCTTGTTCCATTCTTACTGGGAGAACAGCATTCCCTGGTGGGTGGGGACCCTCAGCTCTGCTGTCAGGAAGGTCTTGGAAGAGAAGCTTCCAGAGCCAGATGTCTCAAGCTGCCCACCATAGCCCCTGAGTGGATCATGAAATCAGCTTTGTGGTTTGCCACCAGTATTTCTTTTAATAATGAAATAAAATAAGTAGAGTTGAATAAATACCACCAGCGTGCTCCTCAGGTGGTAAGGGTAAATAGCACTGTTCTGCGAACTGTTGATTATTCAGTTATATTGGAAACACAGTACCTGTGCCCATACTGGGTTGTGGTGAGAAGTGTGTTTCTCTCCCAGCCTGTGAGGCTTCCCCAGCCCCATCACTTTGCTGCAGGAGCTAACTGAGCCTCACTTCCGAGCTAGCACAGACCGGGGTCTGCCTGCTGCCACCGGGTCCCAGTGCATCGTCCACGACCCCTGGCATGGTAGCTGTGAAGTGGAGCCTGATGACAAATGCTGTTCATTGTTTTCCGTCAGTTTCCTCTGGTGCATCTGTTTCATGACAGGTACTTCAAGTGTAGCGAGAGCCTGGAGTGCGACGTTTGACGAGCTGATTGGCAAACCCATCGGGGAGTTCTCGCGGACGCACATGGCTCTGAACGCCCCCGGAGTACTGGCCGAAAACCCAGACATATTTGCCGTGATCATCATTCTCATCTTAACAGGTAAAGCCACACAGTGGGACACGTCGGTTGGGGTAAGGGGCCTGAGGTGCAGGGCAGGTTCCCATGAGGTCCCTTTCTAACTTTTCCTCATCCTCCTTTCCCCTCCTTTTGTTTCTTTCTGTGACGAATGCAGGCATCTTGTTGGTCTTAACAGCTTCTTGTACACACAGGGTGGACCCATTGACTAGATGTCGAAGCTGCTTGTCATTTAATTAAAAAAAAAAATCTCAGGTGTTTGTGTAGCTGTTTGTAGAGTGGGATTTTGTTAGTATGGTGGGCTTTATTGTATAAGTGACCCAGGAATACAAATTCCCTTGACTTAGTGGAAAGCATTTGTAAAGGGAAGTGGCATTCTTTCTTGGGGAACAGAAAGGGGAAGAGGTCGGTCTGGGCACCAGTGTGTGCCTTGGGTGTTTGAGAAGTCTTGGATGGTTTTATATCTAACAGCCAACAAAATGCCCATTCAAGAAATGTTTCACGGGACATTGGGGTGGCTCAGCCAGTTGAGCGTCTGCCTTCTGCTCAGGTTATGGTCCCAGGGTCCTGGGATCGAGTCCCACATCAGGCTCCCTATTTGGCAGGGAACCTGCATCTCCCTCTGTGTCTGCCTGTGCTCCCCTGCTTGTGCGCGCACGCTCTCTCTCTCTCTGTGTCAAATAAATGAGTAAAATCTTCAAAAAAAAATGTTAATAACAGAGTCACGGGTACAGAATTTTAAAATTCCAGATAGTGCTTGAAGACGACTGAAGGCAGCTTCCTCTTAGTGATGTTTATCCGTGTCCCGGCCTCGAGGATGGGAGTTTTGTTCCATGTGGCACTTAACTGTATAAGCATTAAGCTGAATGCAGATAAATCCCCCTTTGAGACTAGAAAATCTTGGATGGGTTCTAAAAACAACATGCCTTATTTTACGCACCATGTAATTGAAATCATCTTGCATAGGACAGTCTCAGCAGTATTTCTGGTCCAGCTGGCAGGAACGTGTATCAGAAATTAAGTTTGCACTGGGAGATTTTCATAAACACAAGAGGGAGGGACGCCAGAGAGAAACAGAGCACAGCACGAGGAGGTGTTCCCTGTGATTAATTGCTCACTTCCCTTCTAGCACCTTCATTTCAGAATCGAATCTTATATTGTGAAATGCATTTTTTTATTTTAAGTGTATAAAAAGTGCGCATGGCAGGGCAGCAGTCTCAAGTCATAAGTGGTGGTCACCTGTCACTTGGACACCTTTCCATGTCTCTTTTCTTCCCCAGCCAGGAGTTTAGCCACAGAAGTCCCCAAATGGTGTGTTTACCCCCAGGTGATCATGTGGCCTAAGCCTCTGAGACAGTGTTGTCATGTGGTTTCCAGGTGTTTTTATCACTTGGGTCTTTTTAGTTTTTTTATGTGAGTTTATGATCTGTAACTCGTCTAGTTTAGACGTTGTTTTACGTGCACTGAGTCTGATGAAAAACCTCATGGTTTGTGGTGCCGTAATCACAGAAAGTTGCCATTGCTCATACTGCTAATGTTGCACGGTGAATCTGAATAATTTTCATATCCGAAAAACCCTCATTCTATCAACAAACTCAGCCAGATGTCTCCTCCTTGGAGAAAAAAAAGTCCCGCTGTGCCCTCAGGGGAGTCCCAGGAAGTTGTCAGTGAGTGGAGAGGGAGCCGGGAGAGGGCCTTCTCTTCATCCCTGGGAGGGGCTTGCGCTCCACGGGGGTGGGCTGTGGTGTTCCCCATCGCTGCAGTCCTTGGGTGCCTGCCGGGTGGCATCCTCAGCTCCAGACGGGGCCTGCGAGACCAGCTTTGATGGCTTTGTGAACCACTGTATGGACTTTGGTTAGTTTGATCCCTGCCTCTAGAAAGGTGATTAATTCAGCCCCATTCCCAGAGGCTCACAGAAATCTTAGGAGGTTTGGTGTTGCTTGGATTCTTCTTAACTCATCCTCTCATCCCATCCCTGTCCCTGTCCCAGGAAGGACTCGTCAGGCACAGAGTTCACACCATCAGGCAAAATTTTCTTGTTTATGCGCTTTTTCAGGACTTTTAACTCTCGGTGTGAAAGAGTCGGCCATGGTCAACAAAATATTCACTTGTGTCAATGTTCTGGTCTTGGGCTTCATAATGGTGTCAGGATTTGTGAAAGGATCGATTAAAAACTGGCAGCTCACAGAGGAGGATTTCCAGAACACATCCAGTCATCGCTGCTTGAGCAAGTGAGTTGTTTCTCCTTCCTCTCGACATATGACCATTGATTCGTACTTGGTACTTAAACAGACACGCACATTGGGGGCATGTAATTGTCCAGAACACTACATGCCTTTTTAAAAAAAGTAATTTGAATTTGAGTTAATTATTTTTGTGCAGTAAAATAGCCGAGGGTATTTCTTTGGTTTGAAATTTTGTCAAGTTTCATTTCCCTGAACTCGACAGTGTATTGTCTGATAAAGGAAGGTATTCAGGAAAACAAAATCTACATTCTAATTCTGAAATTGTACATAGTTGAAGATTGTTGTCAGACTCACTAAGTAATCTATTCCTCAAATTCCGTTTCTTGACCAACCTCTGAATTTGGTTTCAGAAAAGCTTTTCTCTGCAAAGCCGTGGTGCTATCACTTGATTATGATTCCTTCCTATTACTAACATAGACAGAAGAAGAAATCTGGAGGACTCTTATCATAGGCTTTTATCAGAGGTTTTCAGAATTGACGTATGAAAATGTGATTATAATAGTCTTTCTCCCACCCTCAACTTGGGGTGTGTCAGCCCTGAAAACCAGTGGCCCCCAACACCCTTATATTCTCTGACTCATGATAACCAGGATGAGGGGCAGGTGACAGGCCAGCTCTTAGACCTGTGCTTTTTTAGGACCCTCAGGGAAGCCTCATTGACAAGCTCCGACTATCTAGAAAATAAGAGCCAAGCAAATTAGGATGTATCTTTTGGATCTTTTTAGGTCAGATTTTTTAGGGGACTCTTAGGGTCCTAGGATAGAGAATGGGGAGTGAGATTTTTGTCTATGATTCTGTTGTAATTATAACCAAGGGTTACACAGCTCTGATAAGGAGACCCTCCTAAAATGCAGTGTCTTTAAAATGATGTCTCAGGCCCTGACATGAGTGGCCCAGGTTGACTGGCCCACGAGGCTGCACACAGGCTTGCAGGGATCCACCGGGTTGTTCCGTCCTACCCTAGGATGGGGTCCTCCTCTGTGTGGTCCGAGCTGGGCTCTCCTCGAGGGAATGAGGGTATGAGAGAGAGTGTGCCCATTCTTTGGAGGGCAGATCCGGAAGACACAGCAACATTCCGCTGGTGAGAATCCAGTAGGTGGCCACATCTAGCTGCAAGGGAGACTGAGAAATGAGGTCGTCCCACACTGGGGGTCTGAGCGGTCACACGTGAACTTGGTCTCTGGTTCGGGCCCAGCTATATCTTCCAGTGATCTGGTCACTGGACAGGCATTGATGTGTGACAAGTTCACTACTAGAACACAAGCAGGAAACTGTTGAATGCATGACATATTATATGGTTAACAGTTCAAATAAAAAAGAGCCTTCCTTTTGGAGACTAAATGATTACAGAGAAATGAGGATTTTAAAAAAATTTTTTAAAGATTTTATTTATTTATTTGACAGGGAGAGAGAGAGATCACAAGTAGGCAGAGAGGCAGGCAGGCAGAGAGGGGGAAGCAGGCTCCCCGCTAAGCAGAGAGCCCGATATGGAGCTTGATCCCAGGACCCTGAGATCATGACCTGAGCCGAAGGCAGAGGCTTAACCCACTGAGCCACCCAGGTGCCCCTTTAAATTTTCTTTTTAAAAGTAAGTTCTATGTCCAAGTGGGGCTGGAACTCCCGACCCCAAGATCAAGGGTCACATGCTCTACTGACTGAGCCAGCTGGGCCCTGCTGAGAAGAGTATTTTTAATGTAGCATTCCTAAGCTTTCCTGAATCCTGTGTAAGCCAGATTTATTGGTGCCCAGTATCTCAGGGTAGAATAAAGCCAGTTCAAACTAAGCTTGGGAGTAACAGTAGATTTTGAAAACTTGGGACGACTCTCTTGCTGGTGATTATTCACAGGTCAGGAATTAAATCTAGATGGTGTGTCTTTTTCCTGGTGGTCTATGGAGATTGAATATTATTGTTTTCATGAAGAGCTTGTTTGTGCCCGCTGATAGTCTTTCCTGTCTTGGGTTGTCCTCGCACTCTGGGTCCCAGTGACGAAGGACTGTGCTGCCCCCGGCCCCCAGAGCACTGCCCTGAGGTATAAGGCTGCCGGTCTGGGACACGGCTTGCTCTTTGATTTTGTCAAAACCTAGAAACTTCTTTCTTCCCCTTTTTTTGCAGCTGTAGATTTGTATTTCCGAGCATGGCCACGTAGTCTTGCATGAAATTGCTTGTCTTTCTGAAATAATAGAGCATTTTCCAGCCAAACCATGCAGCGTGGAGAGCTTCAGCCACAGTTGGTGGCCGTTCTCACCCCACCGGGTTGTGATTTTGTGATCTGGTCTCCATGACTGGCTGTGGACGCCCCTGTGAACCTGGAGTCTGTCTGTGGCTTGGTCTGGACTGGGAATGTGACCCAACAGCCTGGTGGGTTCCCTGCGGCCTTTGTTTCGTGCTATTTCTGGCTTTCTTAGCCAGAGTCCCACAGATGGGCCACAAGTATAGCAAAGTGTAAAGCCACAGCGCGACATGGAACCCCGCTGGGAAGGTTTTGTTGCATATGGTTTCTTGTCAGGGAGGATGGAAACCCAAAAATAACATTGGCTTCCATGAGATAAAGGTTTTGTTCTCTTAAGTCAACATCTGCAGGTGGTCAGTCCAGCATATGGCTTCGGTGGGCCAGAAATCCAGTGCTTCCATCTGATGGCTCTGTCCATGGCCCACATTCCCAACGTCACTCCAGGGTCCAAGATGGCGCCCAGCAGCAGGAAGGAAATGAGAAAAGGAGAGGAGCAGCCTCTCTCTCCACTTCATTCCCCTGATGTTTCTCAGGAGATGTGTACCTTGTGTCTGCTTAAATCAAGGGGCTACAGCTTGCAGCTGAAGAGTCAGAGAAATACACTGTCTTTATTCTTAGTGTTCCTGGTTCTAGCTAAAATAATTAAGTTCTATTACTGTGAGGAAGAAGGGGGTATGGCTTTTGGGAACAACTAGCAGTGTATGTCAGGGTGGCAGATGGAAGTCAGAAGAACAGAGTCTTAGCACAGGATGCTTTCCACCGGTGCTGTGGGAAAAGGCCACTCGGGGGAGAGGACCTCCCGCATCCATACCGTGGAGACTGCCTGTCAAGGCCTCACCCCAGGCTCGGAGATGTGATGGCCACAAGACAGCTTTTCTTTCCTTCCTGTGCCAGTTCCCCTCTTTGCTATCCTGGGTGACTGGCTGGGTGGCAGGCGGAAGAGTTGGGCAGCCCAGCTGTAGGGGCGGGGGCACCGGGCTGAGGTCTGGCTTTAACCTGCTCTGCCAGCTGATGTTCACCGGGTGTGGGCCACGGTAGCCCCTGAGAGCCTGCTTCCCCGTGTCTTCGTGTGTCAGTGGCTAGATGCTGACTGGGCGCAGCCCCCACATGTGGAGAGCGCGTCGATGACAGATTCACATAAAGAGCCTTCACAAAACATTTGTAAATGCTTTGGTTTGAGGCCACATAGAACAGGTTCTGTGACTATTTCATAGTGAGCCACTTTCCCAGGAGCAGAATACCCAAGTTAAACAAGTTAAATGTCGAATTTAATTTTTTGAGTAGGTAATGTTTTCTCCTGGTTCATTTGTCATGATGTTATGAAAAGGTTTGTTTGAGAATTTCTGTTCCCGTTCCTTCCTTCATCTGCCTCATTCTCCTACCCTGCCATGGGTAATCATTTTTATCATTTCTGTGTGTAAGCTTCCAGCTTTTATTTGTATAAATACAAGCAACTATAAGTATGTATTTCTATTTATTTTGTATATTATGTATATAACTTACATACATAATTTATGTGTATAGTCCCTCTCTTCTTACATAAAAAGTAACATTCTGTCTCCACTTTTCTGCACCTTGCATGTTTCCCTTACTAGCACATTCCACAGGGCTTTTTGTACAGGGACTGTGTCCTTCGTTGCGGTGTGTGGTGTCTGAGCACCACGGGGCGATGGAGGAGCTGGAGGAGCACCCACAGCTGGTTTCACGGTTGGTGGCTGTGGGAGCTTACGTGGGAACAGCCCTTTCCCTGTGACTCCTGTTCCATGGGATTCCTTCTCCCATCACTCTCTGAGGAGCCGGGAAGGATGCCCTCATCTTGTTCCAGCTCTCCATAGCTCCGTGCTTTCACCGTTACTTCTGCTTCCCCTGGCTGCGCGACGGAGGCGTGTTCCAGCCCTTGTCATCTCCTGCAGGGCCTCTTTCTGGGGTTGGACGTGTGTAACAGCAGTCCAGACACTCATTTATTCTTCCTGACTGTTCCGTAGCCCTTGGTGTTAGAGGGCTTGTGGAGGCAGGCGGGCACCCGGAGGCTTTCTGCACCTGTCTGTCTGTCTGTCCCGATAGGGACAGGGGAGCTGGGCCCAATTCCAGGTCTTGGCAAAGACCTTCCCATGTTCTAGTTGGGGTCAGAAGTTGAAAGGGTCTGCCGGGAGCCCCTCTGATTAAGAGTCCCCCTCTCCTTTCGTCTTCTTATCCCCCTCTCCCGAGCTATTTGACTGTCAACTGTTTTGTTTAAGCCTTTGACCTCAAACTTTTTATTATAGGAGTCAGCTCACCAGGGCATTCTGTGTTCTTTGTGATTTATGGATGTGGTGGGCACGTCCTGTGCCTTGTTGACTTACTTGTCCTGGGCCTCCATTTTTGTACTTGGGGTGTGGGTGACTTCCCTTTGAGTCTGGCAACAGTTTTTCCTACATCTCCCACTTGTGGGTTTCTTGGGGTTTCCCTCACGTTGCTACTTACTGAACTGCCGTGAGTCCCAGATTGAGGACCTTCCTCGTGCTCTGACTTCCAGATTGTGAAATCAAGGATCCTCTAGAAACCGGTACAAGGCTCAATCCCCATTACTCTATAATTGGGACCAAAGTGGCTGTCTGTTTTATTAGTCAGTTGATGAATCGCTCTGAAAGCAAATTGGGCCAATGAGTTGCTAACCCAATTGACATCTGTTTATAGGACTAGAATATTCTGTATGGCTCTTCTAATGTTAGGAAGCCAGGTGGTCTGGGGCAGGTTGCCCTGCAGAGCTGGGCGGTCATCAGCCTGCTGAGTTAGGAGAGGCGATGGGTAGGTAGTGACCATTCTCTGGAAACTGCGACAGGACGCCTGCAGCCCGGTGGCCAGCAAAAGGCATGGCTGGTGAGGGAGGAGCCAGGCTATCCTCCTGGGGCTGGGAATTGGGCTGTTTTTCAGGTGGTGGCAGCGGACCAGGGTGTACGTGGCTTAGAGCCACTTCGTGATGGGCAGGGCCTGGAGTGGCCATCCAGAGTGCGAGTGGTGGCCGGCCGCGGGCTCATGTGGCTCTTCTTGGCGTGGGGCACACTGTTTCGAGTCAAGGTTCCACTTCACTGGAACTATTTTCTGAACCTTAAAGGATTTCTGGGGCTGACAACTCGTATACGGCCGTATATTCATTACTTTAGCAATTATGTCCTGAGCCCCATCCGTGTGCCCTTGCCATACTGGGCACTGGTCCCCACCCATGTAGACATCCCTGTTTACCGTGTGCGTGCGAGTGCTTGTTGGCAGGAACCATTCACTTTCCTTCACTGCAGTGTCTCTGAAAATGTTTGAGACTGCAGTTACTGGTAAATACGGGAGACTTTTTGCATTGTGTCCCTGGGGTGGGGGCCACACACCCATTTGGCAGCTCTGTGTTCCAGAGTATATATTCTTCATTTGACAGTCCTGTGAGAGAGGACTCAATTGGTTTCTTCCGTCTTTCCTGTTGGACACCATGTGTCACAGTCTCTCCCTTGTCCCCAAAGCCAATATTCAGGGATACTTCTGGAAAGAGCTCAGTGGGTGCCCTTGTGGCTCTGTGCTATGTAAAGGAGGGAGGCGTGTGGCCCGCGGGGTCTGGGGACAGCTGCCTCGGGGATCATTTACTAGGCATCTGGAGGGCCCCAGGCCAGCAGTGGCCGGGGGAGGAGGGGACACACAACTGTTGGGAACAGATTTTCTTCAGGACTGTGAAGAGGGTGTTATGATCTTTGGCTCTTTTCCTAGTGACACAAAACAAGGGACGCTTGGCGTTGGTGGATTCATGCCCTTTGGGTTCTCCGGTGTCCTGTCTGGGGCAGCGACGTGCTTCTATGCCTTTGTGGGCTTTGACTGCATCGCCACGACAGGTATGGCTCCCGCCTGCCCGCTGGACGGGTCCTCCTCCCTCGTCAGACAGGCTGGGCTAATTTTACCCAGGGGTGCTGTTTTCCTTCCTGTGGGGCTGTGCCGGCTGCTGCTCTTTCACACGTGAGTAACGTGTAGATTTGTAGCTTCCTGCTAATCTTTTCCCCCCTTTTATCACTTCCCCAAGTGGCAGTGCCTGGCAGGAAAGCCTGCATCACAAACGTGACTAACTGGTGTGCTGCTAGGACAGGATAATGACAGCGTCGCTCAGCCCGATTTCATATCTGGGCGTCATCCGGGAGGAACGAGGCCATTAAAAATATTGTTATCCGGGTGATTGAATAGGCCAGGCTCAGTCGGGCCTCCTGAATTTTCTCTGCCAAAGGAAACAAGTCTTTTCCTTGGCTGAACCAGGGCCTAGAGGCCGAGAACACCCTCCCTGGGCATTATGGGTCCTCTGATCCATGTGTGGAGGGCCACCCGGGGTTCCCAGAAGCCCGAAGACCCCGGTTCCCATGGGGCTGAGCACGTCAGGGGCGTCATTTGTGTGTGGCATGGGTATCTTGTGGAGCTGGGGGTTGCCCCTCACTGTCTTGCCCTCCTGGGCCCGATTCCTTGCTGCTTCTAGGTGAAGAAGTCAAGAACCCTCAGAAGGCGATCCCTGTGGGGATTGTCGCGTCCCTCCTAATTTGCTTCATCGCTTACTTCGGGGTGTCGGCCGCCCTCACGCTCATGATGCCATACTTCTGCCTGGACAAGGACAGTCCCCTGCCCGACGCCTTCAAGTATGTGGGCTGGGAAGGTGCCAAGTATGCGGTGGCCGTTGGCTCCCTCTGCGCTCTTTCCACCAGGTGAGGCCTCCGAAGCTCTCAGGAGGGTGAGAGGTGGTGGGCTGTGTGAGGCCTGACACACAGGCGTGTCGCTAATCTCGCTTTTTTCCCCCAAAGAGCCAGCACCCCAACCCTGATGAGTTGGTTTCTCCTCCTGCTGTTAGCAACCATCCCGCAAGCTGTTCTTGGTATTTTCACCCTGAAGACTCTGAGGCCTACTTTCTGACATCTGCTCAGCAAGGGTCTGGCTTGCTGTCCCCAGCCTTGGCCCCTACAGCAGGCCACCTCTTTGAACACTGTATTTTGGCCCTTAGTTTGGTCATAAAGCAGAGGCTGCCTTAAAAAAGGAAATTAATGCCATTTTTTAAAAGATTTTATTTATCTATTTGAGAGAGGGACTGAGAGTGAGAAAGCACGAGCAGAGTGGGAGGGGCAGAAGCAGCAGGCTCCCCACTGAGCAGGGAGCCCGAATCGGGGCTCAATCCCAGGACCCTGGGATCCTGACCTAAGGCGAAGGCAGATGCTTAGCTGACTGAGCCCCCCAGGCGACCAAGATAAAGTGGCTTTGAATAAGAAACATTTTGCCCCTGATGTTTGCTATTAGCCTGTACATACAGGAAATGTTTGCTAATCGTTGATTTACCACAGAGAAATCCTCATGAGCCCAGTGAGGCTTTTATTTTCTGTTTGATTTAGCTAGAAATACTGTGGGAATAAATACAAAATTTCCTTTTCCTAAGAACTATGACTAGATCCCATGCATGTTTGTTAGGTTAAGCTGTTCTTTCACTGAGCACATATAGTAAGTGCTTTTTCTGGGCTTGATGTGATGAATTTTTGTCTGTCAGTCATGGGCTTCCCCAAGTTTGGAGGGTGGCAGTTCTCGGTGAGGAGTTCAGGGCAGCATAGTTTACCACATAATAATCATGTTAGGGTGCCTTTCTTCCCGATGGGATAGTGTTACATGTGCATTTTGCCTTTCCCTCCCATCTAGTCTTTTAGGTTCTATGTTTCCCATGCCTCGAGTCATCTATGCCATGGCTGAAGATGGACTGCTATTTAAATTTTTGGCCAAAATCAACGATAGGACCAAAACACCAATAATTGCCACGTTGACCTCAGGTGCCATTGCTGGTAAGAACTGGAACTAATCCCACCTGCCAGTATTTTAACAGTTGAGTTACTGCTAGTCCCTAAGGAAATACCTTGAATTGTGCTTGTCTATGAGAAGTTAGAACTGTTCTTCTTAACTTTTGGTTTTCACCCTTGGAACCTGATTTCCTGCAAGATAGCCACCCTTTTGACTAAAGGCAGAGGCCAGTTTTGCAGAGGATGTGATGGAATTCTCAAAAATGTTTGAATCCTTTTATTATGATTATCCTCTCATTGGACAGAGCTTGGAACGCACACTATCCCTACAGAGCCACTTGTGTTTCCTGTTTTCTGAACGTTCCTCAGTAGATTTTGGTGGGATGACATCTTCTTGCATGGTAACAAGCCGAAAGACTGTTTAGTTAGTACTGGAATTTCATTCTCCGTGTGTCTTAGCCTGTGGATCCTCAGGGTAATGAGAAGCCCTTAAGATCAGTGTTTTAGGAAATGTGCTACCTGTTCTCCAGGAGACATCAGGGGTGTTGCTGGGGAGGCCGATTGCTGTAAGTTTATAGATAATGGCAGGCTTAGAGGAGATTTATCTTATCAAGTATCAGGTTCCCCACCAAGAGGATGGTTTTGACAGCTGAAATCCATACACAAAGAACCTTGGGGCTATGTGGTATTCCAGGGGCCCCTGATTAAGAAAAGAGGAGCATGGAAGGACTGTGCTATTGGTTTTCTATATTTTCTCCTCCAATAATTGCTTCTCCCAGCCCCAAGAGACAGTCATTATCCAGCCTGTTGTACAGAGAGGTGAAGTGAGGGGGTATACCCACACCCAGGAGACCTGGCTCTTGGTTCCTGATTTGTTTTTATGCCAAAGTGGCTGGCTCCTTCCAGGGTCTTTTTGGGGTATTAGAACATACGATACCAGTTCACCCTCTGTACCACAGGGACTAGTCAAATAGCCACTGGTAAGACATTTGACCATCTTAAATGAATGGATTGTTGTTAATAGTATCTACCCCCCTGGGGCACCTGGGTGGCTCAGTGGGTTAAGCCTCTGCCTTCGGCTCAGGTCATGGTCTCAGGGTCCTGGGATCGAGCCCCATGTCGGGCTCTCTGCTCAGCGGAGAGTCTGCTTCCCCCTCTCTCTCTGCCTGCCTCTCTGCCTGCTTGTAATCTCTCTCTCTGTTAAATAAATCTTAAAAAAAAAAAAATAGTATCTACCCCCTTAGCAAAGTGTGTTTAGTATTGTGGATTAATGTCACATAATGAGAGAAAGCTAGTTTTTCATTATTTAACAAATTTGTTGTGTAATTGTACATTCTTGACCATGATCTCAATGGTCAGGTTAAGGGACACTATATGTCAGAATATGACCAATATATTTAAGAGATGAAGAACGGGAACTAGTTAATATTCTTTCAGGATTTACATGTAATTTGATCACATTAAAGACTGGCCTTTAATTCCCTTCCTGTGCTGATCAGGGGAGCTCAAACTATAATCTTTAAAGTGACTGTAAAGTACGTGCATTCACCAAACCAGGGATTTACTCTTTCTTTTCACTCGGCAGGAGTGGTCAATGGGTATTTGGTTTTCGGAAATCTCCCACATGGAAAAAGTCTGGTTGGAGTTTCTTTGTGGGTGGGGACATAGGCATCTGCAGCCTGCACAGCTGGACACTGTTCTGACTATCCAGAAGGCCCGGCATCGCTCTTTGATCCTGTTATCTACCCTGAATGTAAATTTGTTTTAGTTGGAGTAGTCCGTAGGGGCTTGAGAAATATTTGTGGAAAAGGAATGGTTTTGTGTTTCTGTTTTAACTTGTGTTGATTGCATGTGATTTGAAAATATCCCAAAGTAGATCTATCCAAGTTACTGTTTAAATGGGAAACTGGACAAGTGTACCCATATAAATAGAGAGATAGATAGACCCTCACAAAAATTACAAAAGATTTTCAAATAAGCATGCATGTTGTAGATTTTTATAAATGGTGTCTTGGTAGAGGTACCAGTATTGTTTGGAAATAGCACTGCTTTCCATACTCAGCTCTTTGGGTTAGGAGCCCCTGTGGATCCTCCCAAAGCACTGGACTTGACCTCATCCACCTGCTCATCACTGTTGCCTACCGATGCCTGTGTTGGATGATATACTCAGGGAAGCCGGAGACTCTCTGGTCTGCCCACTTTGATGGTGTACATCTTTGCTGGGATGCACTTACCAGCATATTCTCAGTGAGTGCCAGATGGATGATGAGTGCGTGGGTAGGTGATGGCCGAATGGATGGATGGGTGATGGGTGATGGATGGACAGAGGATGGATTGATCCATGGATGACAGGTGGATGGTGTGTGGGTAGATGGATAGATACACGTAACTGTCTATGAGTCTGCGCAGTGCAGAGAAAGACGCGCTGGGCTCTGCCACAAGAACCTAGTTGAGATCCTGACTTTTCCACTTCCTAGCTGCGTGACCTTCGATAAGTCTTCCAACATGTCTGACTTCAGTTTCTCTATCATAGTGTAGTGATAGCTTGCAGAGTTGCCATGACGATCAAGAAAGGTCATGTTCATGGAAGTGCTCCTCATATAAATGTTAATTATTGTTACTATCTGCTGAGGACCATTGATGTGATTTAATCCTGAGCATTTCTTCTCTTTAAGCAATGTCGTCACAGTGTCTTTCCACGGAAAGGGCTGGGGTGAGAAAGCAAGTAAAAGCAGCTCCCCCTGTATACCCTGGATCGTGGGTGGGTGGTGGTTCTGGTTATCCATGATCGTGGGCCATCCGTGGATCCTGATGCTTGTCTCCTCCTCAGCTGTGATGGCCTTTCTCTTTGACCTGAAGGACTTGGTGGACCTCATGTCGATTGGCACTCTCCTGGCTTACTCTTTGGTGGCTGCCTGTGTGTTGGTCTTACGGTATGTATGGCTTTTCTGGATTCCATGATAGATAGTGAAGATGTACCCTGTTAGCCTTTTAAAAGTTCAAGTAAATGATTTATAAGATGTAATTTCAGGTTCTTGTTAGTTCCTTTGGGAACTGCCCTAGAGAGTGTGGGATTTGGTGGTTGAGAGTCTAGTCATAGAAAACATCATTGAAAAGAGTCAGGAGGCTCACCTTTCACTATCACGTGCCCTCATTTTTCTGGCGGGATGTTAGGAGGAGGGAGGTGACAGGTTCTCAGCCCAATTGTTGGGCCTGGTCCAGGGAACAGAATTTTTGAAGGCTTAGGGTAATGATTTCAGTTTGGTCCAGGTTCTTAGCTTGGAGGGTACTGGGGATTAATCCTGGTGGGAATTGGGAGAATCCTTGTATGATTCTTAGGACAGTGCTGTCCTATAGCAACACCGCAAGCTGCCCTGAGAGGAGTCAGTCCCAGTACGTGGCATTGAGTGGCCGAGGTGGATGTTGAGTAAGACTTCCCAGGCTCTGGCCATATCAGCCTTGTGGACCCTGGGCCAGCCCCCTGGATGGCCGAGGTAAAGCAGTTCAGGGCCCAGGAGGGGTGCCCTGTGTTCTCAGCGACCTCAGTGTCCCCCTTCCCAGGCACAGCCCTGGGCTCCAGTTGTCCTTTGCTCTGAAAGGACAGGGTTCTGCTTCCTCACTACCAGGAAAGGCTCAAGGGAGCATTTATCATAAGAATATGGAGTCATGGAGACTCAGTGTTGGTCACCTGGGAAAAGCCTCATTACTTCTTTTCAGGCATTTATACTGGCAAGGTCATTTATTCCATTTGTCCCATTTCAAGTATGCTTAGCACCTACTCTGTGTAAAACTTGGGCTGAACTTCAGCCGTGGCCATGTAGCATTGGCTAAAACTAGTTTGCTAGTTCTGTGACCGTTTATTCCTTCCTGAGGGCTCAGCCCTGGAGTCTTCTCTGAGGTTCTCCTTACACTCTCATTTGACTAAATGGTGTTGACATAAGTGAGTCAGTAAAAAATGGTTGAATATCTTTATGCTCACACTTAGATTAGATGCAAAATAATTCAGAAAGCACTCTGGTTTTCGTCGCTGGTAGAAAAGATTGGAGCTCTGTTCATTTTGGGTGGGAAGATAAGGAGTCTCGTTTAAAATGAATGCTTTACTTGCAGGAAGCTTATGTCTTGGAAATCATGCCACAGGCCCAGTCTTTCGGCCAGCTCTGGAAAGTTGTTTATTCTAAGCCATTTGGAGTTTTAAAATAAATTGATCCAATTAAGTCTCACAAAGAGAATTTCTCAAATCCATCAGCTTGCCGACACATTTCTCTGGCTCTTGGCACCAAACAGGATCCTAATGTCACTGCTTTCTATTTCTGTTTGTACTTTTAGCTCCCTTCAGCTGTAGTTTTGTTGGAAGTGGCCAAATATTATAAGCATCCAAGGGCCAGTACTACTACTCAGAGCAAGGGAAATCATCTCGGGATATTCCTTTGGGCTAGTTCATGGGGAAGGTCAAGTTGCCTCAAATCAGAGACCCCAAGGAGGAGGGTATTGCCCAGAAGCAGAAACAGAAAGAAGCCGAGGACTCAGGTCTCCTCTGTATCTACTTTGCCAGAGAATCCATCATTCTGACCATCTTCTTCCCATTTTATGCCTCGTGTCCTAGGCAACTTACCTTTGAAAGCTTACTAAGAACTTGCGTCAGTATGTATCCTTTTGCCCAATGAAAGCACATTTTGATGGTCATACAATACCTTTCTTTACAGGTATCAGCCAGAGCAACCTAACATGGTATACCAGATGGCCAGAACTACCGACGAGCTCGATCAAGTGGACCAGAATGAATTGGTGAGCACCAGTGATTCCCAGACAGGCTTTTTACCAGAAGCAGAACGGTTTTCTTTGAAAACCATACTCTCACCCAAAAATATGGAGCCTTCCAAATTCTCCGGGCTAATTGTGAACATTTCAACCAGCCTCATAGGTAAGAGCCTGCCCTTCCCTGTAAGGTGTTTGGGGTCCTGCTTGTTGGTATTGCAGGGTTTCTTGTCCCGGGTGGTGGAGGCAAGTGCTAGAAGGGATAGAGATAAGCATCTGTCTTGCTACTGGACTGTGATGTCTGCTACTCTGCCCTTACCGTAATTGATGGCCGCAGAAATTGGAGCCTCCCTCTCCATGGGTTTTGGGGCTATCTGTGGGGATCTGAAAAAAGATTGAATTGCACCCCTCTCTCCCTCCTTCTTAGCAATTCTTATCCTCACCTTCTGCATTGTTGCCGTGCTCGGAAAGGAGGCTCTGACAAAAGTGGAGTTGTGGGCCATCTTTGTGCTTGCTGGATCTGTCCTTCTCTGCTCCCTGGTTACCATCATCATCTGGAGGCAGCCTGAGAGCAAGACCAAGCTTTCATTTAAGGTGAGCAGCTCTGCCTGCAGAGAACCTCCTGGTAGGCTCTGTGGTAGGTGCCCCAGATCCCAGCCCTCCTGCGCCCTGCGTGAGCTCTGCCAGGCCAGGCTGTGTGGAGCGGAGGGGCTGGCCGGCCAGCCCCAGGGACAATGAGTGGGGACCCGACCCTGGAAAAAGGCGCCCCTTCCTGCCCTAGCTCTTAGGTGTCAATGACGCAGCTCACTGCTGGGGTAGCTCACATGTGTCCATCTAACGTATGTGACTGGCGCATTGCATTACCAAGCCTTGGAGGTGCCCGAGGCTTCTACATTTTAGCTTACACAAGTAATGAAGTAGTTCAGTGTTGGAGATAAAAGAGAAGTCCCTCTTCTAGCCCCTTCTTAAAGGGGCTAGAAGAGGAGATCAGCAAGAGGGGAAAATTAGAGTAGAATGCACGTTGGCACTTGGTAGCCTAGAACCAAACTCCCACCTATTAGAGTTTGCCAGTGCATGGGGTGTAGCTGTGCGTATGTGTGTGGGTTGGGGTGCACTCACCTTCTCCTCCCCATATAAAGAGTGCAGTCCATCTGTCTCGGGGGTGGGGGCTTTTCTTAGGGCATTTTTGCTAAATGACTCAAAGGCACCGTCCCCCTGCATTCCACCCCCTATAGACTTGACAACGCGCCCCCCTCACTCTGCTCTCTTTGCAGGTGCCCTTCCTGCCGCTACTTCCCGTCCTGAGCATCTTTGTGAACGTCTATCTCATGATGCAGCTGGACCAAGGCACATGGGTCCGGTTTGCAGTGTGGATGCTGATAGGTATGTGAGGTCACGGGTTTCACTGTGATGGCGTCTCTCGGAGGCCCCTCTGCCCCAGGCCCTGAGCCTGTCCACGCTGGTCATTTGTCTTTTCTACAACTTGTGCCTCTTGTCACTGAGCCTCTCTCATTTCCAATCTCAAAGCATAACGAAAACACATGTAGTCAGGGGTTTTCCCTCAATGAGGAGCTCTTGTACATTGCGGGTCTCCCTTCCCTTTCAGATACTTTTCATTTTAATTGCTCTTGTCTGAGCTAGTTATGTCATAGCAAGAGTTAAAGGTAACAAGAACAAGGCGATGGTCTGCTGTTGACAAAGCACCAGTCTATCTCCCTGGACCATGAACCTCCCCAGCCCAGCAAGCCCCTGCCCACTGGCCCATGTGGGACGTTTGGGATCACTGTTTGGGTGTTGGCCCTGTTGTAGGTTGCCCGTGGCCTGCCCCCTACCTGGGTATCCAACCCCAGGAACTGCAGGAAATGGACTCAGGCTCCTTCCTCAGTGCTGGTGACGAAGGAGCTTGCCTCTCACCCCTCAGTGTCGGGGACAAGAGCTGTAACGCCAGGACTTTGTTTCTGCCAAGGCCTCCGCCCTGGGTCACCACACTTGGGGGCAGATAGCTGCTGCCTGGAGATCCTTCTCTGCAGACCTCACATTGTCTGCAAAGTGTGGCCTGCAGCCGGTTGGACAGACGTCCCCTGTAGAGCCTTCCTGTGGGAGAGCTGGCTCAGCGTGTGCAGTCGTGTGTGATCGGCACACATTCCTCCACACTGCAGGGTGAGGTGCTCATTCCCCCGTGAGGGCAGAGGACCCCTGTTTCTAAGCATACCAGACGTGAGTCCTGGGCTCCAAGCTGTTAGCTTAGTACCAGGGCTTTGAGGCCTGCCCTCCTTATGTCTCTGGCATGAAGGTTGCCTCAGGGCCAGACGACCGTAGTGCTTGAGTGGATGGTTAGAAGCTCAGATCTCTGGGCCCCACCGAGGGACCTCTGGAGTCCCGGACACCAGAACGGACTGAACTCCTGTGTTACACACGCTTGCAGGCGATTTGAATGCCGCCTCCTATCTGACAGTCACATATGTAGAGAAAGCAGAGACAGTGGGCCTCCGGAGGCCATGCGAACAGCCTGGGGAGCTGTGATGCCCATTGGAAATCCCACCCTGGCAGGGAGCAGCACGGGCCCACCAGTGGCCCCAGGGCACAAGCCGGGTGGTGAGTGGATGAAGCTGCGGGAGCAACATCCATCCCGGGGCCCCTAGCTTAGCTGCTCCCCCTGCTCAGGAACCAGCCCAATGTGAGGCTCTCCAGAAGGGCGTGTGCCCGTGCTGCATGTAGAGGTGAGAGAGCCGCTTTTGCAGATGTTAGTCAAAGTCGTGTCATTTCTACAAGGGCAGAAAGTTTGCCCACGAGGGCTGCTTGTGCTGGGTTTGGGCCCAGGACGGGCAGAGTGGAGAGGCTTTCCTGGGTGGGCTTCTCCACTGGCTGTGTTCACATGCGCGCTCTGCTCTCGGCCTGCAGGCTTCATCATCTATTTTGGTTATGGTTTGTGGCACAGCGAGGAGGCGTCCCTGGCCGCCGACCAAGCAAGGACTCCTGACGGCAATTTGGACCATTGCAAGTGACACGCAGCCCCTCCCTCAGAGGTGACCACAACCCCGAGGGATGCCTGCAGAGGTCCTGGGAGCACCTCACTCTGTCCACCAGTGCGTCAGGACCCACCCACATCTACACAGCCCCAACGCAGCACACGCTGCAGCTACCTGAAATGCAGCCTCAGCCCGCAGCCCGTGTGTCCTGCTTAGACTCTCTCCGCAGCAGGTGCACGAGGGCCTGTCACCTCGGGCAGCTCCCCAGCAGGGGCCGCTTGGCCACAGCTAGCCACCACGGCTCCTAAAATCCCTCTGAACATGGAAAGCGGCCCCTGTCCTCTCCAGCTCCATGTGCATGCTGCTGTGTGCTCAGGCAGAATGGAGGTCAATGTTTCTCGTCACCTTGGAAATCCGGGCCTCCCTCTCTGGGGGCCATTCTGGTATTAAACATGTGCGCACTCCAGACACTCCATAGCCATCTCCCCACACGGTCCCCAAGGCCGGCCGCAGAGGCAGGGTGAGTACTCCAAAACATACGTCCCTAGCAGTCTCACCCCTGGAGCCGAAGGACAGCAGTTTACTTTAAAAAGGAAAAGCAAGACTGGTTTCCTTCTCCCACTCCTGTTCCCTGCGTTGCTTCCAGAAGAGGTCGTGAGGACTGTGAGCGCTCCCCTCCTTCCCCTTCCAGGCAGGGGTTTCGCTGCTTCACCGGACAGCCCTGCACTCTCCAGCGGTGCTGAGGGCAGGCGTTTCCGTCACTGACAAGGAGGAAGGGAGCACCACTGTGGGGGCGAGGCAGCAGGACCAAGGCAGGGCCGCCTCTACTCCTGGTGCCCAAGCGTGGGGACCGCCCCCAGCTGCACTCTCTCTCTCTCCAGGCCCCAGGCCTGTTCTGGCTGCTTCTGGTATCTCTTGCCAACAGCTGTGTGTCCCAAGCAACTGGAGTGTGGCACTGCATTCCTGTGGGACTGGCCTTAGATTAGTAGAGCTTAGAACGCTGTATTCTGTGGGTCTTTGCCAATCACTAAATCCTGCCCTCTGATGCTGGTGGGTTATCATCTCGAGTCTTCTAAGGTTCTCAAGGCAGGTGTCCACTCATTCTGAGGTGACAGTGGCTGGCCCCCCTCGCTGCTTCTGGCCCTGTTTGGCCCCTCCTTAGATAGAATCAAACCGAGTCCTCCGTTAGCATCTGCGAATCACTCCAAATTAAGTTGGCACCTAGTGTTAACTTGGAAAATGACCAAATATTTCCTTGGTGTGTTGTTGGGAGCGTGGGGTCCGCACATGAGAATGTGGGGTCATACTGCTGTCCCTGTCATGTACGTGCTGTCCAAGCATTGTGGGTTTGTATCTGGATCGTAACCTGGCCCCGGACCCCCTGCCTCCGTCAGTCACAGAGCCAGCTTTCCCTGCACATGGTGTGCTCCCTCCTCGGACCCTGCAGCACCCCACGCTCTCACCCACTCTGCGGAGAGGAGCCCAAGGAAATGAGAACTCTGACGTGGTCTTCCTTCCCGTGAGAACGTGACTTGGGAGACAGAAGGGCCTCACGTGAACGGGAGGGGAGGGAGGAAGGCATGTGGACACCCCAGATAATGTAAATGCTGCTTTGAAGCTCAGACTCCCACTTCTTCCCCCTTGTCCTACCTTTGACACAAATCTGGTAGAAATAAGCCTGGTAAATTGACGGCACTTGTCTGATCTCCCTCAGTAGGTTCGGAGAGAATTGCAAGAATTTGTGGGCCAGCCAAATGTCAGGGTCAGTCAGTGGAGGGCTGGTGGGCCGGTGGCCAAGAGCTTGGCCTCTGCCCCAGGCCCTGATCACCTGCCTGGAAGCTTTATTCTAAATATCATTTGTGAATGTTACACAGGGAGGAGCATAAGGGCTCAGAGCATGGGTTTCCAAAGAAAGGTATTTAAATTTATGTAGATTGGTGCTGTATAATATTTTGATAAATATTAACTTATTTCATGGGGTTTTGGTTGTCTGCTGTCTTCTTAGAATTTGTTAGCTATTTGTATGCTTGATTTGTCTGTTACTTTCCCACATAGGCAAAGAGAACTTGAGGGAAAGGTAATATCTGAGAAAAGTGTAGGGAAGAGAGAGAAAAAAAATTTTTTTTTTACTTTAATATCTCTTTCTGGCTGAAATTTCTGTGCAAGACAGCAGGCAATAGACTGTATACAGATGACATTTCAGCTGGCAACATGTCTCCTTCTGCCGACTGACAAGGTGTGTTTCCCTGATGCCATCCCACGGAATGTGAAGCTCCTGGAGTGGGAGGGTCCTCCTTCCTCACCCCAAAGTGGGAAGTGCCTCCAGAAGGCTCGGAAAAGGACACCTGAAGGTTCCACAGAGAAATAGTTGTCGTGGTCACTGTGCTTTTATGGAGACTAACTTCCGTTCAGTTGCCAGGGGTTTTTTCTTCTGTGTATGAGGGCGGTGATGTAAGGAATGATGTTTGGGGTCAGTCTCCCCAGTGCTAGTTAGGCTTTTTCTTATCCCATCCTTCATTCCTTCCCCAGAAATAAACACCCACGTGCGCCTGGGCACGCACACACGCAGGCAAAAAATAACCCCCAGAAATGCCCAACAATTGGCCTCCCTACCCCCCAAGCGAGAATATGATTATCAGTTTCATGGCTTGGCCAGTATTTTCTACACCATCGGAAATTCCACACTTCTAGAGACATGCCCTTTGGAAATGTGTGTGCTTTTATCTGTGGCCCAGTCGCAAATAGCTACATTGGAAAGACCCATTTGTGTCAAGTAAGCACCCCTTCCTGCCTCCCGAAGTGCCCTCTGCCCTCCCTGTTTTTGTGACCCCATGAAGACTCACAGAGAAGCCAACAGTGGGGCCCCAGGACCTCTGCTGAAGAGCGAGGAGTGTGAGGGGTCTCCAGGGAAGCAGTCAGACCCTGTGGACCAGTGAGGCCGAGCCTGCTTCCTGGAGGGGGCCTTGGGCAGAAGATTGGGCCTCTGCACTCCCCTCACCCCACCCCACCAGCTCACACCCCTTCCACCCAACTTGGGGCCTGATTTGTTTTTCCAAACCTATAAGAGTAGATAGGGCCATTTTTCCTAGAGTGTTTTGGAAAGACTCTAAATCAATACTGTTGTCAGAACCCCTCCCCCACCTGTGGTTTGGTTCCACTGAGTCATCTCTCTCAAGAGATCGGCCTCCTGGCCCTGTGTGCTGGTGCTGTGGTTTGGGTATCACAGGCTGCCTGCCTGCCGTGTGTGCGCTCTGGGGGCTTCAGCCACCCCCAGCTCTCGAGGCTCTGGCACGCCCCCTTCTGTACCTTTGGCACAGCCTGTGTGTGCACCTGGCTGAGGCCCCTGGCCCTTGCTTGTTGGGCTTCATGCATGGCAGTGGGCACGAACTGGGTTCATACCCTCCTCGCGCCACCAAGCAGGTGTTCGGAGCTGAGTGAGTTCTGCAGTCCGCGAGGGATGGTTTCTAGCCTAACACCAGCCACGGCTGTGAGTCCAGGGTCCGAGGGTGGTTTCCTTGGGTGAGTGTGGACATGCCTCGGAATGGCCCCAGCCAGAGTGTAGACAGACTCACAGGCATTTTGGGACCATCACCAGAAGAGGACACTTGCCGGCTCTGTGCCGGGACCGTCTTCTGATCTGCGTGTTCTCTACTTGTACACATCTCATCAAAGCTGATTGTCCTGTCAGCACCCAAAAGCCATGATCACCAAGATGGGAGTAAGGCATCTTTGTGCCAGGCCCCGTCGCCGATATGTTCTAGCACGGACAGAGATGTGTGTCTGCAGGCCTGTCCGCACTCTGCTGGCCATAGGTGTGCAACGTTTGTGTGCCTGTGTGCGGAACTGTTACAAAGTTCCTGGCAGATGGAACTAAATATATGCTATGTATGGTTGTTCTGTATAACTTAAGATATATGTTTGACATCATAATGAGAGTATTGTATGTAAGGCTCCTCAGGGAGAGTGAGATAGACATTTTGTCAGACTCCTATGGACTTTTTTTTGGTAATGAAATGATTTATTGATCCAGTGGTGCAAGAAGCTACGCTCCGTATTTCATCATCATAGTTATGATGCCTGATGGGTTTTTATGGCAAAAGAAAAAAATGTCAACTGACTTTGATATTCGTCACTATAATCCAGAGTCTTTCTGTGCCCGTTGCTTCATTGAGCAGCAGTGCTCTTTTGAGTGGGACACAGACCGGCCAAGGGCCTCAGGGCACAGTTATCAAGGAACCCCCTCCCCCTGACCCCGATGGCCCTGTAAGTGTATGGAACTGCGGCTGAAAAACCCCCATGAGATCAAGACCTTGGCTGTGAAGTCCAGCAAATTGATCTTCCCAGGGTATGAGCAGGGTCAGGAAGCAGGGCTGGGAAGATGGGCTTTGACTTTGTTAATTAATTAACAAGGTATATGATGTTGTGTTTCTCGATGACAAACTTTTTTAAGTTTGGGACTTATTTTCGATTTGAGAAGTTGTAATATATATTTAAAATAAGTTTCCCGTTAAGTTGTGCCTTCCAGCGTCGATGGGTCTAAAGCATGGGGTGATGATCCCAGTGAGGGCTGGTTTATTATCAAACCCGCAGAGCTGTGGTTTCTCCAGTAAACTTTTTCTTCTACTGAACATGGAGCCATTATTAAAAGAATTGTGTTTCTTATTATGTAAATTGTATAATATTTTTTGCTTGTTTGATGTTCTATTTTTCTAATAGTTTCTTATAGTTTCTTATAATTGTAATACTAGATTTAGAATCTGATGCCCACTGCAAACCAGGCTGTCTCTACTGGCCTCTCCTGTTTTTATTTTAAGGACAAGCATCGATGTCCATCACCTTAAAAAAATGTGAAACTCTGCTCTGTATCCCATTTTTGCTGACAACACTGTATGTTGACAACTTCCTACTATATGTTGTAAAATCAAATTATTTTGTGGTACAGTATCTCATGCTTCTGCCAACTCTAATAAATTCTATGGCTTCGGCATGCACAGTGTGATCTCAAGACTCCCCCCATAGGGTCCCCAAGCTTGGCAGCGCCTTCCAGAGTGTTCCAGATCCTGCCCTTGTTTCTTTAGCATCCTCTGTTTCCCCACAGCCTGATGTTGTAATGTTTCATTGGCCTTGGGGCATTTGGTGCAAATGCTCATTCCAAGGTCCAGTCCCTCAACCAGGGAATCCCCCAGCCCTCAGTTTAGGATCCTCTCGTGCCACCTCCCCACCTCCCTCTCCTTCCAGACTTGGCTTGGGTTTGAGCGGGGCTGTCTTCGCACCCAGATTGCTGCCCCCCAGGGGCATAAAGCCGCTCATCCGCCGAAGCCCTTGGGTGCCCATGCGCCAGCCGCCTCGCACCACGTACACCTCAGCCCTGCCCTGCCCTCTGCGCACACGGTCTGTCCGGGAGGATGGGGTGGGGGGAGGGTTGCAGCTGTCCCTGGGACTGCCTCTCTCCCGCATCCCCTCCACCCCCCGGGAAGGAAGCCTTTTCTTGGACAGGAGGCCGACTCCGTCCAGGGGTCTTAACTCTCAGACGCTACCAAGCAGCGATTCAATGACCACACCGGGAAGTTGGTTGCCAGCGGAAGGCAAGACCCAACGTGGGCGTGTTCTCAGCAGACACCGGAGCCCTAGGAGAGCAGGGCAGGGGGAGCTGCGGCCGGTTCACACCAGGTTTACACGAGAATCAGTCTGCAAGCCACCCCCGTCCCCCACCAGCGCCGTCCTCCACTTGGCACCAGGTCACACACCAGGCTGTGTGCTGCCTCCCTGCTCCGCAGCAGCCAGAGTGTGCCCTGTGGCCGGGGCCGCGGGCTGGCAGGAGGCGGACCCCCCGCGAGCGATCGCTCCGTGAGAGGTCCTGCTGACAGCTTGCAGGCGCCGGTGAGTCGAGCGCGGGGTGCCCCCGACCCCGGGGAGTGGCCGCGCGGCAAGTAGCGCCCGGCTCCCCGCGCCATGCGCCTAGTGCCCACCTCCCAGAGCACGAACCGGAACCCGGTTCCCGCGGCGCCGCAGCGCCACCTAGTGGCCAGCGCGGGGCGGGCAGCCAGAGGAGCAGCCGCGCCCCCCAGCCCCATCTCAGCCATCCCTTAGAGAGCCCTGAGCCCCGACTGGGGATTCCAGGCGGGAGGCCTGATGGGGAGCCACCTGGAGCAAGCTTTCCCTGGCAGTGTGGTTATGAAACACTTCTGGGGAGTCAAAAGCTGCCCCCAAACAGCTTGGCATCGGCAGCACCGAGGAATCCTCCGGAGCTCCTCACTAGGCTGCGTATTCCTGCCCAGCCTTGCACAACCACAAGACAGAGCCGGCAGGGAGGGTTGGGACGCCAACTGTGGGTAACCCTGGCCACCCTTCTTCAAAAGGGAACAGTTTCATTTTACCAAATTCTGGCTGCCCACTGAGCCCTAAACGCTGCTGTTGCATAAAATGCAATGTGAGTAAAGGCTCAGTGAATAAAAACAGGCCCTGCCGTTGCTATGAAGGCTGCTCTCTGGCCAACCGGTCGGCTCCGGATCCCAGTGGCTCGCGACTGAGTTGGGGAAGAGACCTGCAGGTTGGACTTCCCGTGGATGCTTGGAGGTTTTGCTCCTTGAAATGATGAAGTTACTGAGTGCCTGTGCTTTACAGTGTGGCAGGGGAGGGCAGATGGCAGCACCGCTCCACTACGTTAATTTGGGTGCGGTTAAAACAAGAACCCACTGTGCAGAAAGCAGCACCTGTGCGGGGGGTCTGGGAGTGGGTGCCGCAGGCCTGCTGCCCTGGGCAGGAGGCACAGAGCCCCAGGCGGGGGCCCTTGGTCACATGCAGCAGACTGGTCCCAACTCAGGGCTGCACACCATCTGATCCCTGCTCAGTGCTGGCACTGGTGAAACTGGGAGATGTGGTGAGTGAGGCAAAGGAACACGTCCCTCCTGAGTGCATCTTCCCTCCCAGCTGAGGGGGAGAACTGAGCTCTGTGCGGTGCTCAGGACACCCTGGGCGGCCCTGTTTTTGTTTCAGGAAGTTAAAAGAGATTTCGCCAACTTAAGTGAATGAACACCCAGGACAGGCTCCCAGCCTTTGGTGGTGGTTTTGTTTTTTTAAGTCTGGGGGCCCAAACTCTCCAATGGGCAGGACTCTGACCCTTGAGGACCACGGACACGATTACAGGGTGTGGTCCCCGAGTTGCCGCTTGACAGCAGGACACAGATGCTGCATCATGGGGCACCAGCCATGAGAACAGCTCTCAACTCCAACAGCAGACGGCAAGTGTCCGGCTTTGAGGCTTTGAACCCCGCTTAACTCCTCCACCACTCCCCTCCTGATGCGCCGGTCCACATCGCCCGTGCAGGGGTGGCGGGCTATACCAGGGTCTTGGGCACAGAGGAGGGCGCTGAGTGAGCTGTCTTCAAAGATCTCCTCTGCCTGCTGCATGTTACCTGTGGGAGGGGACGGGGTTCTCTACAGGCAGGAGGAAGCCAGCGCTGACCTCTTTTCCTACATGTGCCAGCGGGAGAGTCACTTCACTTTGGTGAAGTGGAGGTGCTGCCGGCCTCGTTGTTTCCCTTGTGTGTAGGGGGAAGGACAGTGGAAAGTAATGACTATAAAAGTGGAAGGCACAAGACACCCCGAAAGAAAAAAAAAAACAGTTTGGGACAGGTTGACAAGGTTTGATAGGTTGATGAGGATTAAGATCGTTAATCAATAGGTAGTCAGCATCAACCATCTGGAGGCGTGGGTGGTTCAGAGGGGAACCGTGGTGGTCCTCTCATGTCCTGAAGTGACTTGACATGATTTATCGCCTGTAAGAGGTCCCTTGTTCGGGAGCTGTTCCGGAGGGCGGGCTTGCTGGGGTCTCTATAGAGTAACTATCTCTTCCACGTGCCTGCAAAACCCGGGGGTCTCCCTTGGAACCCCAGGAAGGGGCAGGCCCACATGGACACTGCAGGGTCAGCTGGCCAACCTGAGGTGGGGGAGGGGGAGGGGCAAGTGCTTTTGGGTAGAAAGAGGTGTCCCGCCTGCATTTGGGGGAACTACAGAGCTCCCCAGGGTCCTGTGTTCCCCCCACCCCAGGCCCCAGCCCCTTGGCTTGGGGAAAGAGCTCATGATAAGGAACTGGGTGACAGTGGCCATTGTCACTGGAGAGACAGATCTGTGATGATCCAGATAAAACTGACAGGATTTAGGACACATCATACTCTCTTTGGGGCAGAACCATAGATCTCTTTAGGTCTGACTTTGAAATCAGTGGTGAGGGAACCGTACTCAGTCTTTTGTGTCCTTTTCCAGACCCATTCCCGCAGGAACATGCCCCAGCCCATGAAGATGGCCTTGCCGAGCAGAGCCTCTGAGCTCTCCCCGAGTACAGGGCAGGGCTGCTGGGGGTCTTTGCTGGAAGACAGCTGCAGGGCCCCTGGACCTGCTGTGTCTGGGGAGAGGGGTTCTTGGTTACCATCAGCTTGTCCTGATACATGCAGAAAGGGAACGCAGCCTGCCAAACATCTCCCTGCCTGGGATCCCCAGCCTCAATTTCCTGGAGCCCAAGAGGGCCAGGCTGACAAGTACATCAAGTGCATATCACAGAAGGTCCCTCAAGTTCATTTTAATATGCTTCAAACACAAATATGCAACACAGAAACTGTAGGGGCCAGATAAATAAGGTGTGACCCCATTCCAATAATCACCAAGTGGGCCAGCCCGTCAGCCCCCTCCCCTCCACTGACATCCCCCCACCCTCGCCCCGGAACCTCATCCAGTGTGTGGAGGGCAGGGGTGGGTGCAGGGCTCAGATATGTCTCCCAAACACTAGGAAGAGGCTGGTGAGGTTTGGTGGGTCCTAGGCAGGTGGGGAGGCTACAGCATCGGTCTGTGGAAACCACTCCAGCCCAGGAGGAGGACGGCCGGGAGATTTCCATGTTGAGAGAGGTCTGGGTCCTAATGGTGTGTGGGGTGGGGTGGGGGGCAGGGGTTGTGAGGACGGGACACAGCGTCTGCCATCCCCCCATGTTTGAGGATAGGAGCAACACGTGATGGGTGCCCACGACGGGGGAACGAAGCCAGGGCAATGTGGGAATTAGCTCAAGTACCCAAGGGCAGGGCTGGTGAGGGCAACACTTTAGTTCACCCAGTGAGGGGTTACTTAGTTCTAACATCACTATGACTTTGACTGCAACAGGCTAACACATGGTAGCACATTCTAACATAACACTGACTTCTGTATTGCTGTGTAACTGCGTTTAGCAGGTGTCCAAGTGGTTCCTCCTGGGTGGAGCCGAGCGACCGCCAAGCAACGTTTTTGAAGGCGATGCCTGCTCATAGAATCAATAATTGTGTATTTAGTCAACGTGGCATGATCTACTCTAGTGGAATGCCCAACTCAACATCACAACACCATGCAGAGCTGCTAAAGGAAAAGAGACATGTTTCTTCATTGGGGATCTACTGTGTATGTCCCGAGGATGGGCAAAGACCCTTGGAGGTTTGCTAGAAATGAGATGTCCCTGAGGCCAGCAAGCCCAACCTTGACTCACACAAGGAACACAGACCGGGCCTGTCTTCCGGCGGGCCGCGTGCGAGCCGACCAGGCGGGGCCCCCAGCAACGTGGCCCCTCCCGTGGGGCCATTGCCTCCTGGCTCTGGGGCCCTGGCACATGGGGCATCCCTGCATGAGTCTGCTTGCCTCAGGCAGGCTCAGAGGCAGCCCTGTGCTCGGGACCATTCTGAGGGGCCGTCGGGAGAAAGTGCAGGGTCTTTGTCGCAAACAGGAAACAAAGGCATCGTTATCATCACCATATCAACTGTTAAAACTACGTCTTTCTCTGTGTGTCATGCTCCTACCATACCACAGCACTACGTGGAGAGCGTTCGTTCGCATTCTACGTCTACCTTTTCCAAGACAAATGCCAGTCCAGGAGCCAGGGACCGCCGGCTGGCCTTTCCGTCAGGCTCCTCTGTTGGGAAGAACCTCCTGGGCCTAAGAAGGGACCTCTGTCGGCTGTGGTACTGCTTGGTCATCAGGCAGAAAAGACGCCTGGCTTTTGCGGGAGGTCATGTGATGGTCGAGCACAGCTTGGAACAGATCCCGGGATGGAAGGGTTGGTGTTCTGGAAGCCCCTGCTAGAACCCCTGAGCCATCTCAGAGTACAGTGATGGGGTTGGGTTATAGAACCAAACTGATGGGGGGCTGGTTGCCTATGAAATGGGGGCCTGCAGGTCATCTTATGGTGGGTTGACTATTTAAAGAATCACATTGGAGCACCCCGGGGGGGATCCCGGAGGACGCTTTCCTACTCTGTGCTCCGTCCGAATACAGATCCTATCAGCAATTTCCCTTCTGGAGGATGGAGTGTGGACGGTCTTGGCCAACTCCAAGGTCATCCTCACCCTCACTCCAGAAGGTCATGCTCCTCCATATTTTCTGGAGGGTGCAGTAGCTTCATGATGGATTCCAAGATGCCACTTAGGAAAAAAGCAAAACTTGTGTTTACAAGACTGTGGGTGATTCGCTGTCGTGAGTATCATCAGCAAAACTTCTAAACCCTTCAGGGCTTCCTGCTGCTGTCCCTTAGGCTCTCACGACAGGAGTGTTAATAATTAAAACTCGCGAATGGAATAGTAGTGACCTCACATCATGTTGACTAAGAAGCAGACTGTTCCAAAGGCAGTTACCGTTCACAAATCGCTGGTGTTTGTGTTAGAGTACCACTTTGTGGTAGGCGGAAAGGCGCTTCTTCTTTGTATCTTTTTTTTTTTTTTTCCTTTTTCTATTTTGGGTAGAAATATTCCTGGGAAGCTAGATAGAAATGCATTTTCATATCCCAATAATTCTTAGGCACAAGTTAGAAAACTGCTGACCTTCACCAAAATATGTCAGCACATCATGTTATAAAAAAATGCAATTCAGAACCGCTGCATGTGTATATACGTGTATCTCAATATACACACAGATCGGTGCAGTACACATGATTATTCAATGTATATTCAAAACTGAGCTATTTGTAACTAACCTGAAATTCTGCAGTGAGAGTTCATTGCTCGAGAACAGCTGGGAGTTTCTTTCTTTTGGCTCTAACTACGGTCAAACGTTTGCACATCAGACACTATTGTTTACGCTTTCCTAAGTGCCAACACCAGGGCAGTCTTATATGAGGATCAGAAGAGGACTTTGCTTAGGACGCAGCTGTGCAGCTACTGAGCATGCGCGCAGGGCCCGCCGCGGGCCGGCCCCGGGTCATGACTCCCTCGGGATGGAAGCTCGGGGTGCGCGGGAGCTATGGCTCCCGCAGGCTGCGTGGTGCGGCGTCATCTGGGCGTCGTGCTGACTCTGGCGGGAGAGGAGGGCCCCGAGGAGGAGCCACGGTAAACGGGGGACGTGGGGGAGAGTTTCACCGGGCTCGTTGGGTCTCCCGTTTGGAGCTTCCAAAGCAGCTCTTCATTGGTTCGGCTCAATCTCTTCTTCTCCTGGGTTTCTTTCTCGACGTATTCCTGGAGATTAGCATTTTCCTCTGACAGTTGTCTGCGTGAGGAGAACAAGAAATAGTCAGGTAGCAATCCTGCCGGGGGGCACTGATCGTGAGATTCACCAGGCCGGTGGGCTCTGGGCAAGGGAGGAGGCGGTATGCACCTGCGGGAGGACAGGGACAAGTGGGACTGCGGTGACCAAGAGCCATGGGCTGAAACGTGGTTTCCACTTGTCCCAGGAACACATCTGCTCCCAAAAGATTCTCCATCCCTCTGCCCCATCAGGGGAGGCGCTAGCTGTTCACTGGACAGAGCAAATGCTGAAGGCAGAAGAGGAAAGTAGGGAGGTGGGGAGCTGGTGTGGGTGTGCCACCAGGAGGCTCGGAGAGAGTGGCAGTCAACACTGAGGACAGCACGGGGACAGTCCTGTCGGCCTCAGGGCCCCTCCCGGCCTCCCTGCCCCTGGTTGGGGTCTCCATGATAGCACTGCCTTCCCTGCCTGCAAAGGCTGATCTGTGCACCTGCCTGCCTGCTAGACCGGGAGCCCAAGGGGACAGAGACCAGAGCTGCCTTCTTTGAATCCCCAGCGTCCAGCCGGGTGTCTGGCACAGAATAGATGCTCAGCTGATGTTTGTTGAGAAAGGGATGTGGTAAATGAAAAACGAATCAAGGCATCCGTGCTGTCTGTCATGAAGTGTGAGTTGCTCGCTTTGTCATTTTTTTTTTTAATTTATTTATTTATTTATTTGACAGAGATCACAAGTAGGCAGAGAGGCAGGCAGAGATAGAGGAAGGGAAGCAGGCTTCCCGCTGAGCAGAGAGCCCGATGCAGGGCTCGATCCCAGGACCCTGGGACCATGACCCGAGCCGAAGGCAGAGGCTTTTACCCTCTGAGCCACCCAGGTGCCCCATGTCATATTTTTTATAAATGACAGCACCTGTGAGGAACCGAGAGGCAGAAGCCCATGTGCATTTTGCAGCTGGGTGGACTTAACCCGGGCAGCCAGCTCACTTGGATCAAGCCTGGACTGGCTCTTTGAACCAGGGTGCCTTTGTGATTTCCTGGGGAGGCACAGTGGCTCAGGTAGAGCAGAGGCTTGCCAAAGTGGGGGGAAAGACCTGCTCCCCTTACATGGTCTCCCCTGTGACCCTCTGGGATGGGAATGGGCCGCCAGCACCCCGAGTTCAGCTGTAGGGCAATGTGTGTGAATGTGTGTAAGCATATGCATGGGACCTGGGAGGGGGGTGCACACAAGAGCGTGTGTGCATTCGAGGGAGCATGACCGTGCAAGTCCGGGATCGTGCACACGAGTGTGCATGTGTGTGACAGGAAGCACAAGGATGTGTGTGAGTGTGTGCACAAGTGTGTGCTTCCCCCAGTGACCCACATGGATCCAATAAGGAGTACAGCTGAGGAGTGGGCCAGGGCTTGGGCACGGGGCTCGCGGAGAGGGCTCTGTCCTCCTGGACAAAATGCAGGCACACCTCATTGTACCAGGCTTCACTTTACTGCAACTTGGCAGACACTGTTTTTTTCTAAGTTGAAGGTTTGTGGCAGCCCTCGGGAGAGCATGGGTGTCTGCGCCAAGCTTCCAACAGCGCTGGCTCACTTCACGTCTCTGTGTCACATTTTGGTAATTGTTGCAATATTTCAAACTTTTTCATTCTTGTTATATTTGTTAGGCTGATCTGTGGTCAGTGATCTTTGAGGTTACTACTGTAAGTGTTTTGGGGTGCCACAAACTGCACCTGTACAAGATCACAAACTTAACCAATGAATGTGTGTGTTCTGACTGCTCCGTCAACCAGGCTTTCCCCATTGCTCTCCCCTCTCCTGGAGTGTCTCCGTATTTCCCGAGACACAAAAATATTGAAGTTAAGCCAGTGAGTAACCTGACAGTGGCCTCTAAGGGTTCAAGTAAATGGAAGAGTGGCACATCTCTCCCTTTAAACCAGGGTTTAGTAAGGAAGGCATGTTGAGAGCGTTGATAGGCTGAGAGCTGGGGCCTCTTGTGCCAAACAGGCAGCCCAGTTGTGAGTGCAAAGGAAAGGTTCTTGAAGGGCATTAAAAGTGCTGCTTCAGTGAACACACAAATGATAAGAAAGTGAAACAGCCTTTCTGCTGATACGGAGAAAGTTTGAATGGTCTGGAGAGAAGAGCAAACCCCAGCATCCCCTTAAGCCAAAGCCTGAAACAGAGCAAGGCCCTAGGTCTCTGTGATTCTGGGAGGGCTGAGAGAGGTAAGGAAGCTGCAGAGGAAAGTCTGAAGCTGCAGAGGCTGGTCCATGAGGTTGAAGGAAAGAACCAGCTCCTTACCAGAAAGTACAAGGTGAAGCAGCAAGGGCTGGGGGAGGAGCTGCAGCGAGTTCTCCAGAAGGTCCAGCTACCACAGCGATGAAAGCGGCTACACACCACAGCAGGTTTCCAGTGTAGACAAGACAGCCTTCTACTGGAAGAAGATGCCGTCGAGGACTTTCAGAGCTAGGGAGGAGAAGTCAGTGCCTGGCTTCACAGCTTCAGAGGACAGGCTGACTCACGTTAGGAGCTAATGCAGCTGGTGACTGCAGCTGGAGCCGGGGCTCACTGACCATTCCGAAAATCCTAGGGCCCTTCAGAATTACGCTCAACCTACTCTGCCTGTGCTCTAGAAATGGAACAACAAAGCCCGGATGACAGCATATCTGTTTACAACATGGTTTACCGAATATGTGAAGCTCCCTGTTGAGACCTACTGCTGAGAAAAACAATTCCTATCAGAATGCGACTGCTCACTGACAACACAGCGGTCATCCAAGAGCTCTGACAGGGACGTACAAGATGAATGCCCGCTGACACAACAGCCATCCTGCAGCCCCTGGATCATGGAGTAACTTTGACTTTCAAGTCTTATTCTCTAAGAAACACATTCTGTAAGCCTATAGGCATAGACAGTGATTCCTCTGATGGATCTGGACAACTGAAAACCTTCTGGAAAGGATTCACCATTCGAGTTGCCATTAAGAACATTCATGATTGATGGGAAGAGGTCAAAATATCCACATTTCACCAGAGCTTGGGAGAGGTTGGTTCCCACCGTCCTGGAGGACTTGGAGGGTTTCAGGGCATCTGTGGAGACAGTCACCACAGAGGTGGTGGAAACAACAAGACAGCTGGAGTTAGAAGTGGGGCGAGAAGACGGGACCGCACTGCTGCCGTCTCATGATCAGACTTGAACGGGTAAGGAGCTGCTTCTCGTGGGTGAGCCAGGAAGGTGGATTCGTGAGCTGGAATCTGCTCCTGGTGGAGATGCCGTGAAGATTGGTGCAGTGACCGCAAAAGATTTAGAATCTTACATCAACTTAGCTGAGAAAGCAGCAGCAGGGTTTCAAAGATTGACCCCAGTTTTGAAAGAAGTTCTGCTGTGAGTTAAATGCTACCAAACAGCATCCCATGCTACAGAGGAATGGTTTGTGAAAGGAAGAGTCAGTCGATGTAGCAAACTTCACTGTTTTAAGAAACTAGCACAGACCCCTCCCCCCAGCCTTCGGCAGCCCCCACCCTGATCAGTCAGCAGCCGTCCTCAGTGAGCCAAGACCTTCCACCTGCAAAAAGATGACAACTCGCTGGAAGTGTAGGTGACGGCTTGCCTTTTTTAGCAATGAAGTATTTTTAAATGAAGGTATGTCCATTGCTTCTTTCGACATAACGGTATTTCACACTTAGTAGACTCTAGGATAGTGTAAATGTGACTGTTCGCTGTACCGGGAAACCATTCATTTGGGGGAAAAGTCATTGGATGGCTTCACTGCAATACTTGCTTGACTGCGGTGGTCTGGAACCAGAACCACAGAAGCTTTGAAGCCTGTCTGGAGGCTGCAGCCGGCTGATCAAGCCCAGACTCTGTTTGACTTCGCTCTGACAGCAGAGGGGAGGACCCCCACATCCTTCCTGGAAGGTTGCAGCCCCGCAGAGCAGGGGATGGAGATGGGAACCGGGTTACTCAGAGCAGCTGCGTTCGGCTGCAGGCTTCACTGGCTTGGTCACTCCCTGCCGTCCTCACCGCCATGGCCAGGCTGCCCCAGGACCGCCGCTTGGCAGCCGAGGGTTCCGCCCTGCTCTGCGCCGGGGACCTAACGGAGTGTGGTTTCGGCTCATGTGCTTTTTCTCTTTCGTACGGGAACACCCAGCGGGCAGCCCTCTCCAAACTCCCCAGAAATAACCCCTCCGCCTTTCAGCTGTACTGGAGACCCCTGCCGCACGCTTCTGCCAATTTCACTCATTTCTCCCAAGGTGGGAACCCCTGATATGGAGAGCTGGGACATAGGCCCCGTGGTCCCGTGGCGTGTTTTCTTCTCGTCTTCCTATGCAACATGCCAAGAGTCTGTGGCGGGGGGGAGCCTCCCAGCTCAGAGGAATGAGACGCAGTGGATGCTGGAATAAACACAGAGCCCTCCAAGGAGCTCAAGAGCAAAGCCACATTGTAGGTGATACGTGCTTGGTTAAACTCAGACACCCAGGCCCACCTACCTTGTGACAACAGTGTTCTGGTCAATCCTTGCTTTGAGGTCTTCATTCTGCTGCTGGAGAACTTGGATCTTTTCTTCTAGGATAATGTTCTTTTCCGCCTACAAAGAAAGCAGTGATAAGAGGTTCTCAGCGAGGCCGGGACAAAGATAAAAGACCAGTGCCCTTGGCTTCTGACCTTTGGAGGATTATCAAGAATAGTGCTTCGTGGGGTGCCTGGGTGGCTCAGTGGGTTAAGCCTCTGCCTTTGGCTCAGGCCATGGTCTCAGGGTCCTGGGATCGAGCCCCACATCGGGCTCTCTGCTCAGCAGGGAACCTGCTTCCCCCTCTCTCTCTGCCTGCCTCTCTGCTTGCTTGTGATCTCTCTCTGTCAAATAAATAAATAAAATCTTTAAAAAAAAAAAAAAAGAATAGTGCTTTGTGGGGCACCTGGGTGGCTCAGTGCGTTGGGTATCCAGCTCTTGATTTTGGCTCAGGTCATGATCTTGGGATCATGAGATGGAGCCCCATGTCAGGCTCCCCGCTGAGCGCAGAGTCTGCTTGCCCCTCCCCCTCTGCTCCTCCCCCTGCTCACACACTTGCTCTCTCTCTCAAATAAATGAATAAAATCTTCAAAAAAAAAAAAAGGAACAGTGCTTTGCAAACTGCAGTTTGCAATGTATTAGTGGGTTGTAAAATCAAGTTAGAGAGACTTGAGTAGCATTTCTTTTTTAAGCAAAATAAAACAGAAAATATCAGAGTGCACTGTATATAGTAAAAGTATTTGTTATTCATATTTTAGCCATACACGTTTTTTACATATATGTGTGTGTGTATCCATCAGGTTCCTGTGTAGAATACATTTTTTTAGAGATTTTATTTATTTGAAAAAAAGAGTGAGTGAGAGAGCACAAGTAGGGGGAGTGGCAGGCAGAAGGAGAAGCAGACTCCCCGCTAAACAGAGAGCCCGATTCAGGCCTCGATCCCAGGACCCTGGGATCATGACACGAGCCAAAAGCAGATGCTTAACTGACTAAGCCACCCAGGTGCCCCTAGAATATGTTTCTTACAGTGTGTGCTCCTGCAGTCAGAGACAAACTGTCAGAAGTAAGTGGACACCATCAGGACCTAGTGTGGCCGATGGCCCCTGGTTCTTCCTGACAGTCAACTGCACAGCATCGGCCTCCCTGGCCCCGGCGTGTATGCTCGATATGACATTCTGAATTAATGGAGGGATAGAAATATAAGTAACGTGGACACATTTTTTTCCTTCTGAGGGTATGGGCAGCCAGGAACCTGAAACCTGAGACGGGCTTGGTACATGATCCAAAAATAACATTTTCCATGGCTATTATTCTCCTGCAATTTATGCCTTTTTCTCTATGTGTCCCTTAGGGCCTTGTGGAAGTATAGATCCATTCTAAGATAATTTTGGAAATAAATAAATAATAAATAAATAATTTATTTTAAAGATTTTATTTATTTATTTACTTATTAGAGTGAGAGAGAGAGAGAGAGCATGAGAGGGGAGAGTTCAGAGGAAGAAGCAGACTCCCCACTGAGCAGGGAGCCCGATGTGGGACTCGATCCTGGGACTCCAGGATCATGACCTGAGCCGAAGGCAGTTGCTTAACCAACTGAGCCACCCAGCCGCCCAGAAATAAATTATTTCTTGAAGAGAAAATGACAAATTCACTGTTGAGTCTTAATCTTTGAGGAGAACTGTCGCCCTTCCAGGACCAGGACTAGGGGTCAGAGCCAAAGGGCTGGGCTCTGTCCCACAAACTTCCCTACAGCCTTCATCTTTGCTCCCAGGAAATGGGAAGTGATTACACTGCTTCTTTCTTTATGCTTAGAAAGGTTTCTGGAAGGAGAAGTCATGCATGGTTGCAGAATGCCTGGAACATGGCTAAAAACAGCCAAATAAACCCTAAAGTTTTGGGGGACTGGACGACTGAATGTGGATGGCTCAGCCTAGAGGAGGAGGGTCGTCGGTCCCTATGTGGGCCTGGCTGGGAAGGACAGGGCTCCGACCTTGCTGGGAAGCTCTGGACTGTTGGGAGGCACCACAGGGTCACCACAGCCCAGGATGCTGGTTACTGACAGACATACTGCTGTCTGCCCCCAATCTACCTGATAAGCACCTGCGGTATGAGACGTCTGCAGGGAGTGGGGGTGCTAGATTAAAAGGGGACATGACAACCAAATTCAACAGGTGCATTTAGACTGGCTCCAGGGTTGAGAAATCCAGCTTCAAGGGATATTTCAGACACAAGCAGGGAACTTTACAAGGTGGATGAGATGATCAGTGACTGAGATGGCAAGTTAAGATCTGCTGGCTGGGAGAAAGCAGGATACAAAGGTCTCCCTGTGTGGGGCATGTCCATAGTACCAAGGAAAAGTTCTGGGAAGTACTAACAGCACTTGGAAATATATTCTAATTTTCTTGTTTTTGTTTATCTTCTAATTTTCATAATGCATGTCTTTTCTTTTTATAGCATCAACTTATATTTAAATATAACAGTAAAGAAGGGGAAAAAAAGTCTATCTGAGACCCTTAGGCCAACCTCCCCATCAGGATGGTGTCTCCTTGCAAGCTCGCTGCTCTGCTACCAACTTCGAATGACTTGTCTCCAGCTCTAGCTTTTGCACCACCCTTGTGCCCACCGGGGAGGGGAGTGAGCTCAGGGGGGGCTCCATTTCCCCAAAGGGGCACCTTTGCTAGTTCTGCAGAAGCCGGTTTGAAGGGGAGGCAGAGGATTATAAGACCAGGCACCGGGGCCTGGGCCTGGACTCCCATCCTCTGGGTGAGATACGCCCTCTGCCTGGACCTCCATCTGCATCTGAATCTATGAAAGGAGCCTCTGGATGGTACCTGCTCCAGTGGATTGCTGTCTGGGGTTAAAGAACAAAGACTTAAAGTGCTTTGCGCAGTGCCTGGCATACACCTCCTTGATGCTGCACTTAGGCTGGCTCACCACCCATCCCTCGCAGGGAGGAGGGAGGAAGCAGCAGTCCCTCAGGGGAGGAGGGATGGATGGGGGATGGAGGCAGCAGTTAGGAGGGCTGCCCAGTTGTGCAGTACGAGGCTACCTTGGATTCCTTATCAGAATTCCTCGTCCTAAGAAAGGTCTTGAGACTTGGCCACGGCATTTTCTGCTCAGGTGCAAGGGATGGACAGGGAAGGGCCCAGCCTCTGCAGACAGTGAGTGAGGACAACCTGTGATGCACACATGGCATACCACTCAGGTTACTGGGGTTCTCCCAAGGAGGCAGTCTGACTCACCAGTTTTTCCAGCTCAATAATCTTCTTTTCCTGCTGGTGTATTTGCTGATTCTTCATCTCTAATACCTGCTTCAGACTCTTCATGTCTTCTTCCAAGTGCTGATAGGGAGCCAATGCGATCTACAACAGCGGAGAGCGAGAGCTATTTACCAGGGGGCCCAGCAAAAGCCCAGTATTCCCCAGTGCCATGAATTCAGCAAAATCTAGCCTTCTGTAGCAAGCTTCCCGGTAGGCACTGGAGTGTGAATGTGAGCCCACTCACAGCCTTCCCTGATAAAGATGCTCACTGGTTTCCTATTGGAGATGCTAGGAGAAATCCAGCTCCCTGGGAAATGAGAGAGGTAAAGCCATCATCCTCCAAAAAGTCTGGATGCGGGGAGGGCTGGATGTTACCAGCCCATCCCCCAATGGGAGCCCCTGGGGTCAAAAGAGTAAATTCATCACTAGCTTTTAACATGGACCCAGACTGCTTGATTCACCAGACAAGCTGTGATTTGCAGGTCTTCCCTGGGCCCACGCAGAGTGGGGATGGGGGCATCCTTGCAGGGGAAGGGAGCAAAGTAGTTTAAAAAGCAGAAAAGACACTTTAGAAAAAGAAATGCTACAGTGAGGTTGCCGGGTGTAACGATAAGAACAACAACAAAATATAGGATATCGAGTCAAGAGTTCCAACAAACCACCTTTTTTTTAAAAGTATAAATATTACATGGGATACACTTATACTAAAAAAATTCACCTCTTTATAATTCAAGTTTAACCGGGTGTCACATATTTTATCTGGCAACCCTCCATCAGTGGGAGGGAGTTTTACCAGCTTTTCTGGAAACCACTCCACTCCCCCCACTAAGGCAGGCGTGAGTGGTGCCCCCTGTACCAGCGCAACCAAAGCTGCGGGAGAATGGAGCGGAAGGGGGGGTCCCGGCTGGGGTGCAGAGCTCCCAGGAGCTCAGGGACAGCAGCTGGGGAGCAGTGTGCCATCTGGCAGGGATAACATGTCACTGGAGAAACCCGCAGCTGTCTTCTGTGTCAGGAGAGAGGTACTGACAGGGACCTCTTCTGGCCAGCTGTAACTCCGGCCACAGATCCACACAGAGGTCCAGTCTCTGGGGAAGACCGCGGAGGGGACTCCTGCAGTGAGGCCCCCCTGGGAGCCTCGAGGCCTGGGGAGCATGACTACCTCCAGCTGCTCTTCCGTGTTCTTCCTCAGAGCCTCCTCAAAGCGTCTGGCTCGGTCCCGTAGAGACTGGCTCTGGAAGGTCAGTGTGTCTACCTGGTCCTGCAGGGAATGACAAGAAGCCCAGCTCAGTCCACCGCAGACACAGTGGCCTGGGCAGCTGTGAGGGGAGGGCTACCGGGCCCGGCGCGCTCTTTGCGGGGTCAAGAGATCAGAGGCTGCTTGGATCGCCTGTCCCACGGGCGTCACCTGGCATTGAGGCTGCACATGAAGCGTCCTGGCCCTGGGGTGTGGGAGAACTCAGAGCAGGTGGCTCGACTTCAAGGTGCCTCCCAACATGAGTGTGCTGCCTTTCCTCTCCAAATCGGCAGCTTGTTGGAGGGAGGCGTCGAAAACGTAATCCCTGACCTCACAGAGGCAGACTCCCAGCAGAGAGACGCATCTAGTCCCCGACTTGAGGGCGAACAATCTATCCATCTCAAAGAACTGTCCTCATTTATAAAGCATTGAGCCAACCTTGACTTCCCTCTCTGCCTGAGACCCCTCCTCCCACCACCAGACACACTGATTTGGGAGTCAAGGATCAAGTCCTTCCAATTCCACCTGCTGAATACCCACGGAGTCCATGAACTCTCCTGGTCCTTCTCCCTCTACCTGAAGTTTAGCCCCACTGCTGCCCTTTCCTGGACCTGGGTTATAACTCTTCTGCCCTCACGCTGGAGGCAGGGGGACCTTTCTAAAGTGCAAACCTGGACCCGTCGCCCCCTCCATGGATAACCCCACCGGCATCAAGATAAAGTGCATATTTAACACAATGTTCACGTATCTCCTGATCAGCCTCTCTTGCCTCCCAGCTCCATTCTCACTGCAACCTCCTCCCACCTGACATTCCAGCTCTCTGACGAGCACTGCCTCCACTGGCCAGCTCTCTGTGCTTCTCTGCTCACTTCTGGCCTCCCTCGTCCTTTCCGGGACTCAGGGCTGGACTGCATGCCCCTGGTGTGAGCCACCATGGGAGCAGAGACTTTTCTCCCGTGCAGACTGTCTGCCCAGTCACACCAGCACTGCTGGCCCCTAGCACACACCAGCCATGGAGCAGCTCTCTGTATGCAGGCTGAGAAGATGATGGTGAGTCCAAGGAGGAACCATTTCCTGCCCTGGCTGCCGGGGCAGTTGCAACTGCCCTCAGCCTCCCTTGCAACCCCAGCAATGCCTGATCACCGCTGGCCAGCGAAGGATGCCAGGCAGTGGACTTTCTCGCGATGCTCGATGGTGCCTCGATTGCACAGAGTATCCCAAAGTTCTCCGCCCCACGACACCGTTTCTGTGACATTAAAGTGAAGGGACTTAGGGTCTCCCCAGGAACTCTTCTGACAACAGAAGCGGCCTCATCCCCCTCATTTTAAGAGCGAGGTGTTGTAAATTATGTAATCCCACATAAAAACCCCGTCCTGGAGGAAGCCCTGGCTTGCCTGCTTTCTCCATCTCGCCAGAGGACCCTGTTCTGCAAACCGTCTTTGGCAGGTGCTTTTTCCTCTTTTTTTCTTTTCCTTCTTTCTTTCTTTCTTTTTTTTTTTTTTTTTTGTTTCCAGTTACTTCCAATTTCATTTTTAAGAAAAAGAAAAGCCCCCACAGTGTCTTTAAACACAAAGGCTGGTGCATTAGGGCGACAGAGTTGTCATGAGCAGTCTGCACACACAGGAGCTGGGGAATGTAGATCCCAGCCCAGTGCAACCCCAGCTGGGGTCTAGCACGGTCCCTGGGCAGTGCGGTCACCTTCTAGAATGGGACTACACACGGCCGTACCACTACCCAGCTCCCACACCAGACTCGTCCATGCTGTCAAAACAATGAAAGACGCATCTGGCCAACGCCCCCTGGGATGGATCTAAAATGTCAAACTGCGTTTTTTCTGCCTTATTCACCATGACTCAAAATAGATCCACAGGCACACAATGGTGCCCCCCAGCAATCAGGCAGAAGAGACTGTTTTTCAGCTTGGGGTGGCTCCTTTGAGTCAGGCGGAGAGGCAAAAAGGCCCAGCTGGTGACCCGGCACAGCAAGGGCCACTCAGGAATTAACCAGTGGCATGATAGTAACAGCAGTAAATGTAACAGTGCTGAAACTATTATCACAGCAACAGCAGCTCCTTACTAACATCTACTGTGAGCCAACCTAATGCTCTGCACTTTACATCCGTTATTTCCCTTAATCTGCTCACACCTTGAGGAATGTACTGTTATCGCCCTGATTTTACAGATGAGTAAAGCAAGGTTTACAGAGCTTATGTGACTGTCCATGATTTCAAAGCTACTAAGAGGAGGTACACTGGGCATTTAAACTCAAAGCTCACATCTCTTATCCCCAGACCTGTTTCCCTACCCACTGAGAGTCCAGAAAGTTCAGCTTAAACAATCTTATCCTCTCTGTACCAAACAACCTCCAGCCCAGATGAATTCTGCCCATGGAGCGTTACAACCAAACAATTTAATGTTAGTGGCAGAGTGAAGACTCACATGTGATAGAAAACTCTCACTTCTTTTGGTTCTGGGACCGGAGGGGTTTCTGTTACATCATGGTGTGGTCCTGGTTTATGTCCTGGGGGGGAGTGCATCTGATGGTATGGGATGTGGGGCACACAAAGGCAGTTTGGGGTTAGGTGCTGCGGCTGAGCCATGTGAGGACTGCATGGGCATAGTGCAGAAGCATCAGCGGACGGATGGGTGGAGAGGTAGGGGGTTGGGGGGTGCTCACAGCAGTTGGTTGCCCATTTTAAAACTTCTGCATAGTACATTCAGTAGCTGTGACACTGGTTAGCTCCACAATCCTGGGTTCTTTTCTTGGAGAGCAGGCTCTGTGCAATGAACATTGCCAGGGGAAAGTACGCCCTCAAAGAAGCAAAATTCCTACATTTGTCTTACAGTTTTAGTCATCACCTTCCATAATTTCCAGATGTGAGTGCTCCTAATATTTAACAAATAATCTTGTTATAATTGAGGCAGCCTTAATTGGAAATGGAAGCCAGGGCACCGAATTTGCCCTTCCTTCCCAGGCGGCTCCGCCCTATGGGTGGGCGTGGCCTGGGTCTCCAGAAAGAAGGAGGGAGAAGCATGTGACTGGGGAGAGCAGTCATTCTCCCTGTAGAGGTCAGAAGGAAGCCAGGCAGCTCCCTGGCCTCTGAGACCCACGTTTTCTGCAGGTGGGCAGTGGAAGGCAAAGAAAGTTCTTTTCATCTCACCCACCTCCAGGTGATTAAAGCCCCTTTTATAATTCCCAGAACATGTGCTATGAATGACCCCTTTATTCCCCTTGCCTGGAATGTTCTCCTCCTCAAGTCCTCCCTTTCGTCCGGACACAGCTCCGGTGCCCCTCTGAGCATGGCAAGTGGGGAGCAGTGTCTTGGAACTCCTGTGTGCTCACTAACGGTATCATTCATGGGGTGTACATCCGTGTTACCTTTTGTGTTGTCCGTCACTGTTCGGGTCACAGCTGTCTGAGCGGACAGTAACTTCTCAAAGAGCAGGGAGTCTGTCCCATTTACCTCTATATTCCAGCGCTTAGTATGGAATCCAATACACAGCAGATGCTGGGTCAATGTCTGCATTTATCTTGATATCAGAGTTAAGAGAATGAATATTAACCTGTAAGGACAGCCGCAGCTTTTCAAAATTTTCTTCCAATTCTTTCTTTTCAAGCTCATGGGTAGACATCAGTTCTGGAGAGAAGAGATCAGATAGTCAAGCTGGTCTTTTGAAAAGGATCAAACAAGACTCTGCCAGACTTAGGATGTAGATAAATAAGGGACATTGGCTGATAGCTCCGTATTTGGAAATTAAATGCAAGGACTAGGACAAAGAAGGGAAAGAGGAAAGAAATGAGGGAGGGAAGCAGACAGAACACAATCGTGTAGGGGCACCTTGGTGGCTCAGTAGGTTAAGCGTCCAACTCTTGATTTCCGCTCAGGTCATCTCAGGATCATGAGATCGAAACCCACATTGGGTTTTATGCTGAGCATGGAGTCTGCTTAAAATTCTCTCTTTCCCTCCACCCCTCCTCCACTCCCTCTAAAAAAATTTTTAAAAAGCCACAATCGTGCTCACGAGCACATGCTCACCCATGCGTGCGCGCGCGCACGCACACACACACACACTCTTTCAACCTGCTCTACCACCACTCTGTATCTATCTGTATCTATCTCCACAGTACTTGTCGATTCTCCAAGTTTCCCTCATGGTAGAACAGCTGGGTCATCAATGTCAAATCACTCCCCTTTCCACCATGATGCAGCAATCTGGGGCTGAAGAAGGTGGCCTTCCAGGGAGCGTGTTGCTGGGAGCGGCCATGCTGCCAGCCTGGGCTTGCTGGGGAATAGCTGTGTGAATGGGGGCCAGGGCTACATCTGCAAGGACACCTTGGTGGCCTCTGGGCCACACTTTGGAAACCACAGATCTCAAAGATTTGTTTGAGCAAAGAATTGATATTAAGACACTCGGACAGAAGGAAGGACTAATTGGACTGGTTCCTCTTAGAGAGTTGGAAACAATTCTACGCTGTGAAAAATGTCATTCCAGTAATAATTTGCAAGTTAGGCAGAAAGAGATGTCATGTAAGAGTTATTAGTGAATGGATTCTATTTTCCTCCAGATGGAAAGAGTCTTATTAGCTGGGTGAAGTGCATCTCATTCTAGCTACACAAGCAATTTGTTTTCATCTCATAACTGCATGGAGGAAAGGTCCCATTAATCAGCCAGGATCACATGCTTAGAACAGGAGAGCACTGGAGGCCAGCAATTATCATTCTGGCTGGCATGAGCTGCAATTAGGAAAGACTTTGTGGTTTCCACTGACCCAAATCTTTTAAGTAAGGATGGCAAAAGTCTCTAAGAAATCCAGTTGTTTATAGCTGAAATTTACATTTGAGGAAAAAAAAAAGTTTGTGCTGATTTCACTGACATAAAGCCATGTAGGCTTCTGGTCCACTTGGCTCTGTCTACATGATTAGTTTTAATAGTCATTGAAGGCATCGCCTTGATCATAGTAATAAATTTCTTACCTATCATTAAATATGCCTACATTCCCTTGACATTTAAATGCCTTGGATGTGGTATCTAAGTGAGATTTCATTCACCAGAAAACTCTACCAGGTCTATTTTTGTGAAAATACAGAAGCAAAAGGCAACAAACACTGTGGCTCACTATTTCCATTCATATTCCCTTTCCAGAGACCATTTTCCTACAGTGCAGTGAAGGATTTTAGGACACTTTCAGATGATCCCAAAAACCCAAGATAAAAGCTAGTACCTACTCTGGAGATGGTATAAACCATCACTAGTATCTATAATAAATTTCATTATTTTACAGTCATGACATTTTGTCCCATGCTTAATACTGTGCTCTAAGACAATGGTTCTCAAATTTGGCTGGATGTTAGAATCACCTTGGGAGATTTTAAAAATCCTGATGCCTAGCCTGCACCCCAAAGCAATTAAATTAGAATCTCTGCAGTGGGATTTACACATTGGTATTAAAAAAAATAAAAAATCCCCAGGTAGTTCCAATGTACAGCCAAGGGTGGGGATTGGTACTCTTAAGTAGGAGACATGCTCTCAGGACATAGGTAATACATTTAAGTAGTTCTCAGGGAAGTACTCTTCCTTGCCTCCAGCTGGACTTTTTCATGTACTAATAAATCCCAGAGATGGTGGGGCTGGTGCTTGAGGGAAGCAAAACATGAGTACTGATTGTCACACAGTGGGCTTTGTGGTTTACAAAGAACATTTTAAAAATAATTTTTTAAAAATCTGATGTTGGGCCACCGGGGTAGCGTAGTTGGTTAAGCATCTGACTTTTGGTTTTGGCTCAGGTTGAGATCTCAGAGTTGTGAGATAGATCCCTCCGTGCTTAGTGTGGAGTCTGCTTGAGATTCTCTCTCCCTCTCCCTCTGTCCCTCCCCCTCATGCTCTCTCTCTCTAAAATAAATAAATACATCTTTAAAAAAACACAAAAACCTTGATGTTAACTTTTAAATTCTTAAAAATCATTAATCTATTTATTGAATTTCATTGCTTTTAGTATGCTTTAACAACCAGTTAACTAGGGAAAAAGGTGAGGTGAGGAGAGAAATTGAAAAATAAATCATATATACTAATGGAAATGCATGTCAAAGGTGTAAAAAAGCTTCTTTCACAAAGTAATAATCTTAGTAAGACATGGTAGATGTTGTTACTGTTGTCATGACCCACAAAAAACCTCTACGTATTGAAAGATCATTCAAAGTTACAAAAAATGTAAAAAGAGATTTGGAACTCCACGAGGAACGTGGTGTCTGAGTATGAGGTATGGAGACCTAGATCCAGCTGGACTCTGCTGTGGCCCTGAACACAACACAAGTGTGGGGAAAGCCCACCCATCTCGGGGTCGCCATTTTGTTTTAAAAGGCTACAAGACAAGGTAAAACCCAAGACTTCCAGGCCTACTTTGAAAGAGTGGTTCTCCAGCTTTGAAACCCATTAGAATGATCTCAGGAAGCCCACAGCACCTACATGGGATTGCCAGGTGGGACCCGGGCTGGCGTTCGTCCCTGGCACAGCTCCTCGGGGTTCTCATATCTGGGCAAGTTTGACAGTAAATGCTTCTGAGGAAAGGAATAGTTACCTGGATGGATCCTGGATTTTTCATCTCTTCTTTCCATAAGAAGCAACACAAAAGACACATCAGGATGGAGAGGAAGGGAAAACGGGAAGAGGAGCAAGAGAGGAAGGGTTGGCAGCAACGTCTTGGCTTGCACAGCCCACCACGAATGGCCGCCCACATTGAGGCTGGTAGCTACCTTGGACTTTGTGGTGGTGGTCATCCTGTAGGATCGCAACAGCTACCGTGTGGTTATTTTCCATCTCTAGGAGAGCAGCCTCATGGCTGGCCGTGAGATCTTCTACCTGGAGGAGAACACAGCTATGGTTACACACAGAGATGGAGGAATGGGTGGCAGGAGTGTCCTCGCTGCTTGGAGAACACAGTTGGTATTCAACTAGTAGAGCGATCTGTGACCAAAACGTCCAGGACAAGCCATTTTGCTGAGGTGACAGCCATCTGGGTCTTGCACCAAGGCAGGGGAGCCAGGATTTGGTGATGATGTGGTAGCCCCCTAAGTCAGCGGGAGGTCACAGGGAAGTCACCGCCTCAGCCCAGCTGTCTGTAGGAGGCTGGCAGCTCCCAGTGGGGGACAGCTGCCTGAGCCAGCTCTTCCCTGCCCAAGGCCTGGCTTCTGGCCCACCTCCTTCCCACTCCCATTCCTTCTCCCGCACCCCTCATGGAGAAAATGGCAGATAAGGAAAAGAAGAGGGCCCTCTGCTGGATGGTTGGCTCTCTGTTGTCCAGTGGCAGGTGGGAGCATCAGCACACAAGACAAATGGAGGGAACTAATGGTCATTAAGCCACCTGCTATTGGTTCCTCCGCTTAACTCTCACAGTGACATCACGAAGTAGGTATTTTTATGCCCATTTTATAGACAAGGAGACCGAGGCTTAGAGGGGTTTGAAGTGTTTTGCCAAGAGCTTGTAAATGGCAGAGCTGGCCATCCCGCCTAGGTCTGTCTGACCCCGCTGGGGAAACTCTCTCAAACACACTGTTGTGGCCTACCCCAGCAAGACCCCCACCGGAGCTTCAGGATGCTCTCCCCAGTGCCAGGACAGGCCGGCAGATCTGTGTGCGCTCGGCGCCCCCGCTTCGCCGTAACCTTACCCTCGAGATCGCAATTTGGACTCCCTCCACCCCCTGCCCTGGCAACGTGGGACTACACGGAACTACACCTGTTTCTCTGGCTGAAGGCACATTTCTAGAATGTGATCACAGGCAGTGCGGCTGCTCCAGGATTTTTATTTTGATCCCTCCCCATCTCGGCAAACCGCCCCACCCCCAGGGTGTTTACTGTTTTTGTTATTGTTGCGGCTGTTGCTTTAACCTCCAGTGGCTGACTTTAAGGAGTAATTTCAATCCCCCCGCCCCACACTAGCAAACCAGAACAGCATTTTCCCAAATATTTTGTCAGTGAACCATTGTTAAAAAACACCACCATACCTTGCACTGTGCATGGGCACACACACAAAACCAAAGTTCCACGATACAGCCGGTTCCCTTCCTCCTTGAAATCACTTGGTCTTAAAATTTCTATCTCACTTTGTTTTTCAAAATGCCAGTTGCAAGTCATGAAATTTATTTCGCGGCCTACCAGGGTATCAAAGTCTGGCATTTGAGAAACACTGAACCAGGAAAAGGGCCCAGGGCCTGAAGCTCTTGGACGGACCAGGTGAGAATACATTGCTGCTGGCAGGTAATAGCCAGCCATCTCTTAGAGTCCTTCCTTTTTCTGGGGCTAAGTCACAGGCCGACCTTTGACTCTAAGGGAGGAAGGGCTCTCCTCAAGAAAGAATGCCCACTCGGGAAGTGGATGCATCAGAGTATTTTTATTTTAAAATGGGAAGGATTCCCATTCTGGATAGTGTAATTGCATAGGAGAATTTGTCGGACTTCTCTCTCCTATGGAAAATGAGAACTTTTCACTGGCAAAACCAACAATGAACTCTACCGTGTGAGGAAAGCTGCCCAATCATATGCAAACGGACGTGGTATGCAACGATTTGCTTTTATTTGCCGGTCATTCTTGATTAAACAATCTTTTACTTAAGGCTCAGAGCTATGAATGCACTCGACAGAAAGGCTGATTACCACAGTACTTAATTGTCCAATTCCTGTTTATGTGAGGTTTTCATAGCATCTTTGTCCCGAGCCTTTTATTCTCCTGGAAAAATAAATCACTAATTTAAAAAAATGGAAATATCTTTTCTTTCTGCTTTATTACTGATGTCAGTTAAGCCCATAGGACACTGTAGAAACAAGTAACCCCACATTATTTGGAGTTATGTTACCCAGTTTGGAATAAAGAAACGTCTTTCATCAGTCCTTGGTATGGTTCTAATTTATTAGGCTCTTATATAAATTGCCATGGTTGGTTTCAGGAAAGACAGATGAATGCAAGGGCTAGGTTCCAGAAGAGTCCCGTGTGCCCCCGAAGCTGAATATGCTTTGACTGGCAATTCTACATTATGTTTGTGGCTAAATACACGCCCTTCTGGTTTGTTTGAAGGCGGGTCTTTGACTTACTGGTGATAAAATACCGCCCCCAATACGTGAAGGGTGATGTAAGGGCATGAGCTCTCTGTTACAGCCTCTCAGAGGTGCTTTTATGAATGAAATACTAAGTCCCTAACTCAGAAAGGAATGGAACGCCCAGTACCATTTTGAAGGTACTCCCAGTTTCGAAGGGAGCCAATAAGGCAAAATTTGGGCACAATAATCCTTACTCTTCGGTATTTAGTAATTTCAGTAAGTTCTATACATCTTTATGGTTTTTACGGCATAGAGGAAAGAAGGGGCTGTCCACTCTTGGCATGCCCTTTCTCGTCATGGTATTAGTCCCCACGACATTTCCCATGGCTCCTGGCTTCTTTCTGGAGCACGGGCTCCCACTCCAAAGCAGCCAGTAAGGTCTCTCAGCCTGAGAAGACTGGAAACCTTCTGAAGGCAGGTGAGGAGATTCAGACAAGTTGAACCAAGGGAAATACAAGGTCATTTTGGGCACACAGATCACCCAGTCAGAGGCAAAAGACAGTAAATTAGGTCAGTCCACAGCAGACTTAATGCTGGGTGAAGCATCCTTCTTTTCCATCTAGAATCCTGGGTAGGGACCCCTTGAACCACACCTGGGCCACCCTCCTCCCTCCAGCGGGCAGAGGGAGCTGTGGGTTGTGCCATAGAAGAGGCTATCGATGTGCCCTTGGAAGAGCCCTGACGGGCCTGCCCCGAGGCAGCTGTTCCTGCAGCTGGCTCCATTCCCCTGAGCTGCTTGCTGCTCATCGGGGCTGAATTACAGCAGAGCAAAAGCTTGGAAAAACCACCCTCAGATGGGTAAGACTGCAGCTGTGGGGCCTACCCCCCTGAGCCATTTGCAAAATACGGTTGTCTGAGGCTTTGGCAATTCACCTCGAAAAGACTGACCTTTAGAATGAGGAAGGCTTAGTTTCACTCATTAAACCCAAACCACATTCAACTCCCATCTGCGCCCACCCCAGACTCTGCATTCATAGCTGGTCAGACAGAGGGAGCCAGCCCATGTTTACTCTGCCCAGGGCTCTCTTGACATTCCTTTCTAGGTAAGGACAAGACCCTCCTTCCCTTCCGACCCTGGTACAGCCTCCTGGGCACTGACATGGAGCAGGCAGCCAGCGGTGCCAGACTGCCCAGTGTGACTTCATCACGTCCCCAGGACCGCTGTCCCCTCTGTAGCCCAGCACGTGGGCAGCGCTGCCCGGAAGGCCGTATCTTCTCTGCCCCACCTCCGCACTGCATGCAGGGGCTCTGGTGCTGGAAGACAGCAGGCCCCCAGGGACATCATTCGGTTTGATTAGGAACAGCGTGGCTCTGCTGCTGGCCACTGAACGCCGACTGCATACGATCGAAGAGACATAATGCAACATGATGGACAAAGTGGCCTCTGTTGGTCCTGATTAAGCTTGGGGAGGCTGAGCCTACCAGCTAATCTAAAAGGGTGATTTTTTTTTCCAGGAAAGGGTAGAAAGTATGTCCTGGAGAGGAGACAAGGCTGGTGGAAACTCTGAAGAACCAGCACAGCCAGTCAAGAAAAGGCTCTGCTTAGACTTTATTGAGCGGAATCCATAATGCATCTAGGAACGCAGTGGCCCCCGGAGGAGAGTGACTTCAGGGCCAGGTCAGGGAGTAAGACAAACTGACGAAGGCCTGGGAGCACTGGGGTCAAAGGTCGCAAATCTGGTCACTGGCTACCAAGCTGTGTGGCTAAGTATCCATGGGGGACAGCCGCAGGCAGCCCGGAAGGGAGGGCGGCAAGCTGGACAGAGAAACCACAACGCTTGGGGCGCACAGGGAAAAGCATGTGCGTTGATTGTGAAAATTTGTCCTGCGTGCTCTATGTGCTTCGAGAAAGGAGAGCTTTGGCGATCTTTTATTAATGTGAAGCAAGTTAGAAAATGAGAGCTGATTTTAATGAAACACCTTTTAGTCCTGCTTTTAAAATCAAAGTCCTACTCTATCTTGGAGGTCACCGAGGAAAGCCAAGAGGCTTTCCCCATGGCCCCGCTCGTGCCCCTAACCAGAGACTGCAGGACGGGGCCCTGCTTTTACAGACCAATGATGCCAGGCCCCCCTCAGCAATTCTGATTTAACTCATGTGGGGTGAAGATGAGGAGGGGTGTTTTGTCAGAAGTTCAGGTGTAGGCAGAGACAGACAGTCTTTGCCTCTCCAGGTGAGCAGATGGCTGGATCTGTCCTACGGGATGAAACTGCAGTGAACTCAGAGGTCAGCCTGCCCTAGCAGTGAGTTCCTAAGTTGAGTTAAAGCCCCCCAAAATCCTACACGTTGAAATTGACACTGCGTCCCCATTGCCAACCTGGGGCACTGGGGCACGAGGAGAAGCCAGATTGGTTAACTTGGTTTTTAAGGCTCCAGGAGCACAGACATGCTGCTACTTTCGGAGTTAGCATTGCCAAGTGTAGCTGTCCCTGATAAGGAAGGCCCACAGGGTGTGGAGATCCCCACCGGGGTAATTCACACCCCAGAGCATCCAAATCTCCACGGCAGTCATGCACTTGAGGCTTCTCCCGCACTAGACCAACGGGCATTGATTCTGTCTGCAAACTGGGAATGCAGGACTGACATGCATTTCACCTTCCTCTCCACTGCCCGCGTGCTCTCTGCTGAAGAAGGGGAGGGTCAGGATAGCATCAGAACAATTCATAGATTTAAATCGCCATCCCCGGCCCACCCCCAAACCAATGGGTTTCCGTAGGTCAGGTTTACCCACATAGAAAGTCCTCAGAAGCTATTTCCCTCATAAAGCTTTCCCCTCTCCTTATAGCTGGAAGTAATCTAAATTCCTGAATGCGCCCTCTGTACTTCTCACCCAGTATTACGGTTTCTTGAGTCCTTGTCTCAGAACTGCCCCGATCTCTAACCTGCAAGTCCACGTGTTCTATATCTTGGTATTTCTCCCAGGCGCCTGCCATAATGCTTTGAGTGCAGTGGCATTTGCTAAATATTCTTTGCACTGATGAATGAATAAATGAATCTCTAGCTCTTACGAAGAATTGAGAAGAACAGAACTCAGATCCTTCCTAAGGTAAATCCTAAATGTGTGGCTTATGTAACTCATTCTCAAGGGGAAAGTTGGGGCCTTCTTTCTTTCCAATCCCTCCCAGTATCAAATCTCTACAAGGCTGCTGTGGCCCAGCCCAGAGGCCGGGAGAGAGCACATTTCCCAGCGAAACTCCGTGAGGCCCCCGCAGTGCCCCACCAGTGGACAGGCTCCACTCAGCTGTGGCTTCAGCTCTGTGGTTCCCATACACAGCACCCAGACATGACTTCTGCTCGGAGGACTCCCTCCAGGCGCCTTCTCCGGCTGGTGACCATCTCCCTGCCTCCTGGCATCTTCTCAACCAACCCCCAACTGCGGATCAGAAATCTTTTAGTGGCTACGGCGGAAAACACGTTCTGTGTAAAGCAGGGAATGAACAGCGCAGGGATATAGAGGCACAGAACAAGTTGGTCTCTGCACACATCTGAGAGGTACCGAGGGGCCAGGAAATCGGGACGGCTGTGGACAGCAGCAGGTGCGAACGCCTGCTCAGGGGAGCGCCTCTCTGCAAGCTTAGGAGGCAAGACCCTGGAGCCCAGTTTCTGATCTTTGCCACAGCGGGTAACCTTAGCTGCCAGGTGCTCTGTTTCCTGGGCTCGGGGTTTAACGCACCTCAAGCAGACAGGTGTGTCTGGTTTCCACAGGCTTCTAGAAAAGGAGATCACTAACCCGAGAAACCGAATAAAGGGCTGTCCAATGGGAGATTTCAAATTACAACCATAGTGCTTATTATTACTCTGAAATGACGCTTGTGGCTTCTGCATTCACAAGCATCTGGGGACTGCGGTCCAGGATGTCTGTCTAGCTGTCTGAGGAGAGCAGCCCGGACACTCACAATAATGAAGGGCTCTCAGTGCACGCCCCGACATACAAAGAACACTCTTCACAAATGCCAGCCTACTTTAGTAATGTCACCGGCAGATGCCATGAAATAACACACCTGTTAGAAGCGGGCATTAGGGCATCAGGGCCTTGGGGGCTTGGAAGGAAGAGCAGAGGCAGGAGCCAAACTAGCTCTCAGGGGACCCACTGTCTTGCTGCCTGAGCCGCAGTCCTGGAGGAGAGCTGGCTTGAGGGGGTGGGCATGACCCCAGGAATCCTCCCCAGTTGCTCCAGGGTGCACTGCCCTCTCCAAGAAGACTGGCCAGCTGAGGTTAACCAGAGGAATTCATCCCTCATTCAGCAGATGCGAGCCGAGGACAGGCACGGCACAGGGCATAAGGCACTGGTAGACCTGGCCAAGAATTTGAAGTTCGTGCTGGACGGCATGGGACCCTGGAGCCAGACTGGGTTCCACCCTGACTTTTCCGTGCCCTGCCCTGTGAGTTCTGGCCGGTTATTTAACCTCTCAGTCTCGGTCTTCTCACCAGTAAGATGGGGGTGATCATGGTACCCACTTTGCAGGGCTGTTGCGAGGACTAGGTGAGTTAGTATATGAAGAGAGTTACGAGCAGTCCCCTGGCACATCACAAGTGTTAGGGGCATTTGCTTATGATTATCACTGCCCTCTGTGGAATATACAGATGAGAAACGGGGGACCTGATTCAAATGTATAGTTTGTTCAACAGCGATAACGTGGCTAGAGTAGGGAGGAGGCAGGAAAAGCATGTATGTGGTGGGGGAGGGGCTGTAAGTTTTGAGAAACAAAGAGCCTCACAGAGAAAGTGACTTTGGAGAACAGCTGGAGAACAGTCGGGATGAGAGGGAAAAAGGGAGCCATGGAATGTCTGGAAGGAGAGCATTCCAGGCAGAGGGAAAAGTACTCCCCGCCCCACCCCCTGCCACCCTCCGTGGGAGTGTGCCTGGGAAGTAGGGAGCTGGAGGCCAGGGTGTCTGTGGGGGAGGAAGAGAGGGGACAGCAGGAAGAAAGGAGGTCGGAGAGTGAACTTTCCAGAAGCTCACCTCCTAGAGCGGGGCTTCTTGCTAAAGCAGCAGTGGCTCCCCTCCACCTTGCACCTGTGTGTCCCGACAGCAGAGCCGGAGCCCCAGGCGGACTGACCTGCTCCTGGTGCTGACACCGGATGCGCAGCAGCTGGGCGTGGTGCTCCTCCTGCAGCCGCACCATCTCCGCCTCAAACTGCAGCTGCAGCCGCTCCTCCAGGTCCTGCAGCTCCGCCTGCTGCTGCCAGCCCAGCTTCCGCACCTCCTCCTCGAACCGCCTCTCCAGGTCCTCCTTCTCCTTCTGTAGTTTCTCGCACTTGGCTGTATGGAAGGCTAGGGGAGGAGGGGGAGAATAACCCCTTTTAAACAATGGGTTACGAGACCAAAGGCATCACACCCAAGTGTCTTTAATCCCCACCGGTAGATCACCCAGGTCACTGTCACAACCAGGGCGAGATCCTCTTACTCTTGCTTCTGGAGAGCTTCACTGTTTGCAAAGCGCTTTGCCCTCTACCACATTTGATCCTTACAACAAACCCTGGGTGTTGAGGTCGAACCTGAGCCCCAGGGAGCTCTTGGGACTTGCCCAAGGTCCTCCGGTGTGCGGAGAGAGAGCTGCGAAGGCAAACTTGGGCTTTCTGACCGCAAGCCCTATGTTCCTGTACTACAGCAGGGCGTCTCCGAGAGCCCACAGACCATAGCCATCAAGATATGGGGTATTTGTTAAAAATGTCCGCTCCTAGGCATGCTCTGAGTGGGTCAGAGCCTTTGGGGCAGGAACTCAGGATTTACTTTTCACAAGGTCCATGGTGACTCATGTCCATTGAGGTTTGGGACCTGAGTCCCCCTGGAAGCTGGGGACATAATGGGGAGGGGGTGGGGAAGTGGGGACAGAGGAGAGGGAGGACGCGTAGATACTGAAGGCTGTTCCCTCGGGGCTGAAATGCCAGGTGGGATGATCTCAGAGAAAGTGCAGGGGTGAGGGAGCTTCACAAACCACCATTCTCCCCCAGAAGGACCAACTGCTCAATACCCCTTGGCGTAGGCATGACACCTGGCAGAGCTGTGGTGTGTTTTCTGTGCAGGGGATGGGGACAGTGGCACAGCCCATACCCAGTTGCCCCAACCCCGCCCCTGCTCTGCTTAGCATTTGTGCTTCCCTAAGGCTGCAGGCAAGAGTGACAGCTTCCATTTTAAAGATCGCTGCCTCCATTGCTAACTGTTTTCAAGAAGGAGAAAAACAGCCTGACAATCTGCTCTGCTTAGGCCACATGGAGTTGCTTACACCCAGCACACGCACACAGAAAGGTGCTCACACACACCATGTACGTTCCACAAACGCCCTCCGCTCTGCACGACACGCTGGGGAACCATGGTCACGTACCTCGTAATGGTGTAAGCGCTGGCTAAATGGGATCTGCACCTCGTGTGTGTGTGTGTGTGTGGGGGGGGGGTGATCAGGAACACACACCCAGGGGTGAGCGAGACCGCATTTGAAACATCCTAATCAGAAGTCCCACCCTAAAGAGGCAGCTAGTTCAAGGGCTCCTTTGTCACATTCTGCTCTAAAAATGTTCTTATTCAGCATAGGGATGTTTAAAAACATTCTTCCCCTGGTAAGATGAGTGATGGATTGGCTGGACACCACGCAGACCCGTTGCCCTATGAGAACAGTGGGTAAACAGCTGGCCAGCCCAGCAGCCGAAGGCCGACCGACCCCAGCGGCCTTCCTGCTCTCCTGCTTCACCTGGCCTAGGGTCCCAGGTCCTGGCATCGGCTGGAGGATTCCGACACGGGGTCTGGAGAAGCTGTTTGCGGGATCTGCCAAGGTAATCAGGGGAACCCAGGGTGGGATGGCGGGTGCTGTCCCCTCCAGGTGCGGGAAATCAGAAAGCGTACTGTTTTAGAGAATGTAAAAGCAATAACCAAACGGACTTGGAGAACTCTCTGCCTTTTAATGTTACCTGGTACCAGCAATTTTGAAAAATGTTAGTGAAAAATAATCCTCCCCAACAAAAGTTGGCCTAAGTTCCAAACAATTGCTATAGTTACTGTTGAGGTTTTTAAAAATAATTTTTGTGCTTCCAGAAAAATCACGGAGAAAACTTGTACGTACAGGACAAATGATTGTACAAATGACATTCGTCCCCTGAACCATTTGAGAATAAGATGCTTGCCTGTTGTCCCACTAACCCTGAATTCCTTAGTGTATATTCTCTGCAAACAAGGACATTCTCCCACATGACCACGATATACTCATTAAGATCAGGACATTGACCCCGATCCAGTAGTGCTATCCAATGCTCAGGCCCACTGAAATTTCACCAATTGTCCCAGTAATATCCTTTCTAGAGAACGGATCCAGCTCTGAATTGTTAAGTTGCCTTTAGGTGCATGGTCTCCTCACTCTCCTCCAGTCTGGGATAACGCTTGGTCTGTTCTGGACTTTCTGGACCTTGGCACTTTTATTTTATTTTATTTTTAAAAAGATTTTATTTATTTATTTACTTGAAAGAGAGAGAGTGCACACACGCAGGGGGAGAAGCAGCAGAGGGAGAAGCAGGCTTCCCGCTGAGCAGATAGCCTGATGTGGGACTCGATCCCAGCACCCCAGGATCATGACCCGAGCAGAAGGCAGGGGCTTAACTGACTGAGCCAGCCAGACACCCTGAACTTGGCACTTTTAAAGACTAAAGGCCGTTATTTTGTAGAACGTCTATCAGTTTGGTTTGTCTGATGATTCCTCATTACTAGATTCAGGTCACGCATGTTTGGCAGAAACATCACAGAAGCGGCATTGCATTCTCATTTGAATGTTAACCAATAAAAATGAAATTTCTTTTTCAACTGGGTGTGTAGTGAGTTGGGAAGATAATGCTTATTACTGATTATTGCAAGGTTATATGGGAAGTGATCTGTGGTATAAAAGAGCAATGTACGAATGGTCCATCTAGAGCATCACATATGCTAGGGATGCCCCTGAATATTGTTGTCACCTCCACTGAGAGTCAATCTTTTGGGCAAGGTTTACCTAGGGGACAGATTTCTGGGACTGCTAACAAATATTGGCATGAATAACAGACTCAGTCCGAGGCTTTCTGATGCCTGGTAGTGAGGTCGTGGTGGAAAAGGTTGAGGGTTCTCCCTTACGCCTGATCGCTGGAGGCTCTGGTCCCTATAAAAAGGACCTGACAGTAACTAACAGTCAAAGGGGCTCTGGTCTGGAAGTAGCAGTGGGGAAACACTTGCTCCCGGAAGTTCTGGCTTTTCCCAAAGACCCTCTAGCCAGGGAAAGTTATTAGCAGTTTCACCAGGGAATTTAGCTGGTAAAAAAAAAAAGGCTCTCAGGATCCAGAGACCAGGTGAGAGGTGTGTATATAAAGACAGGTTTATCCTGGGGTGACTGAATTTTATTTTTAAATTTAAAAAAAATTTTTAAAGGATTTTATTTATTTGAGAGAGAGCCAGAGAGCATGAGTAGAGAGGGGAGGGGCAGAGGGAGTGGGAGAGGGAGAAGCAGACTCCCTGATGACTGGGGAGCCTGACACGGGACTCGACCCCAGGACTCTGGGATCAGGACCTGCGCAGAAGCCAGACACCTAACTGACTGAGCCATCCAGTTGCCTCCTGGGGTGACTAGATTTTTTTAATAGCACAGAACAAAGAACACAGAATGTGCATTTAAAAAACAGTGGTTGGAAAAAAAATAGTGGTTGATGGACTGAGACAAAGTCGAATTGAGCCAAACAGAGGGGGACCTAGGTGGTTCAATTGGTTCAGACTCCGGATCTTGATTTCGACTTGGGTCATGATCTCAGGGTTGTGAGACTGAGCCTCATATTATGCTCTGTGCTCAGCACGGAGTCTGCTTGAGTTTCTCTCCCCCTCTGCCCTTCCCCCAGGTTGTGTGTGCTCTCTCTCTAAAATAAATAAATAAATCTTTAAAAAACAATGGAGGCAGATAGAGGAGCAGTAATTGTACCTACACTGGGGAAGGATGGGAGTCATCTGACAGAAGGAACAAGGACGCCACTAGATGACGCCTGGGGACACACAGGTAGCCTCAGGGCAGTTTCTGGATTCCGAGGCCTGCTCAGAGGATGCTCTTTTTCCTGTAATTTGGGTGGACTAACTTCATAGTGGTCTTTACCCCATGTAGCATGCACCAGTGGATGGGGACAAAGTAGTGACAATATGTTTGCTTTTATTTAAAATAGGTCTACACAGCACTGCATAGACAGGTGACACAGATGGCCAAAAGGTCATGATGGTCAGCACCATTCCTGAATAAGCATATGCAAACCAAAGTAAGAAACAATCTTTCATCAATAAGGCTACTAAAGATGAAATATTCTGATAACACAGGGAAGATCTGAGAAAGTAGAATCCAATGGACCATTCATGGGACTATGATGGATAAGCCGCTTTGGAGGGCAAGAATATCTTTTAACATTGACATGTGAGGGATGGGAGCATTTGGGGGGTGACAGCTACAGAGCACGGGTTTTTTGCGGGGGTGTTGAAAATGTGCTAAACAGATTGTGGTGACAGTTGCACAACTGCAGATACACTAAAAACCACGGAATTGTACACTTTAAATGGCATGACAGGGAAAATACCTCCGAGGATTAATGTAGATGTTTTTATAGAAGGAAAGGTCACATTCTGATTGGAAAACATCCGTATAACAAGGACGAGGATACATGCTGGCAAAACAGAACAGAAATGCAAACCCCACCAGTACACTGTCTTACACACACGCACACATACTCTGATACCTGCGGAACATGACGGAACATGGAGGAAGGGCAGAGGGAGAGAGAAATTCAATTCTTACTGCCTCTTAACTAGAGATAGAGTGAGCATATAAAGCTCAAATGAAAATAACAAAATATACTAACCATGTATTTTGGTTTTGGTAAGTGCTATTTTGTATGGGAAAAAATTTATTCATTATATAGTCCTCCTATCAGTGTCATTAATTCTAGGAAATTTAGGCAGTAAGTTGACGCTACAGATTGTGTAGTTGGAAAGAAACAGGTAGAAAGGTAAAGAAACAAATGAAAACAATTCAGTTCACTGGAGGAAGAAATGACATGATGCATGCCCTTGAAGCCAATAATTTTACAAGTGCACAAAGTAGCTCTTGGATGGTGACTACAGCAGGATTTGCTTTAGGGAAGCAGTCTGGGCTATTATAGAAATGATCAGTGCAATATACACATAGGACAGATCCTGTATATAAAGTGGTATGGGTAACCAGTTAAATAAAAAAATAAGGTAAATCTCTTAGTGCCATTATGGACTGATATCTGTAACATATTATTAAACAAAAAAGGAAAGATGCAGAAACAGTGTGATGATGTAATTCTATTTGGAATGAAATATATCTGTATTTCCACTTCCCTTTTTCAGGAGGTTGTGTGCTTAATTATAGGACTCCAGGTCCAATGAACACCTGCAACAACATACATTTAATAAAAAAAAACCTATTATTTCTTTATGTTTCAAAAGTTAAAAAAATTAAAAATTACTATCATAATTGGGACACCTGGGTGGCTCAGTCAGTTAAGTGTCTGCCTTCAGCTCAGGTCATGATTCCAGAGTCTTGGGATTGAGCCCCGCATCGGGCTCCCTGCTCAATGGGGAGTCTGCTTCTCCCTCTCCCTCTGCCTGCCACTCCCCCTGCTTATGCGCTCCCCCTCTCTCTGAAAAATAAATTAAAAAAAAAAACTTTTTTAAGAATTACTATCATAATTAAGAAGACAGGGTTTGAAAAGGTTATGGTATCCAGTGGTCAGAACTAACAAGGCTCTTCTATCTTACTTGTTATTTTATTTATATTAGTGGCAGGATGATTCACGGGACTGGGAGTCAGAGATGATTGGTTTTCATCCAAGAGCTGTCCCTGAACTACACTGTTGCCTTAAATAAATCATGAGATGTGAAGCCCTCCGTTTTGCTGTCTATAAGGTGGCAAAGTAATCATTTTTTTCACATAGAGCTCCAATCCCCAAATTCCCAGTTGCTATTAGGTACAAGTGAGGGGACACCTCTAATCTTCCCATGCCGCCATGTTATAAGCCCTGAGCCTGCAGAAGACACTAGATAGAAGAGCAGCGGGGACCCCAGGAGGACAGCTCCAATAAGGGAGTCCCCAAAGAAAGAAATGTCACATCATGTCTTTCTTCTGGTCAATCTTCAAAAATATATCTGTTCGGGCATTTTGCAGACAGAGATTAAGGCAGGCTAATTTAGTAGCCTTACACAACATCTGGAGTCTTACTTTCATTCATTCTTTCTTTTTTTCTATTCTCATGAAAGCATTTGGTACTTTATAGTGAGAGACACACACCATGATAATACCTAGAAAGCTGAGACAACAATTTTGAAAATAAAGAATTTTGATTGGCTAAGAACACATAACACTTGTAATTCACAGGCATGAGTCTGAAAAGCAAAAGCAGGATTAGAATCTATGGTGCATTTAAAGCCGAACGCATAGGGCAGTGTATGTAAGAATGTATACGGTGGTGTGCATGTGTGCATATACACTATAATACTATATGATATTATTAAAGCTGCATTTAGCACATCCCCAGGTATACATAATACCACGATACCAACCCATTAGCTCGTGAGTGGGACACATGAAGATGCAGGGATCCTTGGGACACCGGCAGAGAAAACTGCTGCAGCACCATTTGTAAAAAAAAAAGTACTGTGTTAACCACAGCTCGTAAATCAACTGAAAGGAGCAGAATTCAGTGAGTAAGATCAATGTCCTGTAAACAAATGGCCGACGGTCTTTCAAATAATTACAACTTTTTATCAGTTTGCCGAAGAGGTAACAAAGATGGGGGAACACCACACAGGCTCTACAGCTCAGGACAAAGGGATAAGGAACAATATTGCACTGCCTTCTGCATCATAGCAAGGGCTTTAGAGGACACAATTATAAAATCATCTAAGTATAAAGAAAGGAGGACCACCTGGGGGGCTTAGTCAGTTAAGTGCCCGCGTTGGGTTCAGGTCAAGATCCCAGAGGAGTCCCGCATGGGGCTCCTTGCTCGGCGGGGAGCCTGCTTCTCCCTCTGCCCCTTCCCCTGCTGTGCTCCTTCTCTCTCTGACAAATAAATAAATAAAATATTTAAAATAAATAAATAAATAATGAGAGATGATGCTCTGTTTATAAGTATTTATATAGTATATCAGTATTACAATATTATTGTATTAATAGTAACCTTATTACTTCCTAATATACTTAATAAGGATATAATAAGTATATAAATAATAAGCACATAATAAGTATGTAAGAATTCTACTATATCCCATGTCAGTATCTAAGTATTATAAGAGTCACTGAATTCCTACACTGAGCTGTTAACCCCCAGTACCTCAGGATGTGACCGTGTTTAGAGACAGGATTCTCACAGAGGTAGTGAAGTTAAAATGAGGGCGTTAAGGTTGGCTCTAATCTAATCTGACTGGTGTCTTAGTAGGATCCAGATGCCTATGGAAGAAAGATGATGTGACAGAAGGGGTCCATCTATAAAACCCAAGAGGAGAGAGGCCTCAGAAGAATTAGCACTCTGCCAACACCTGGGTCTTTCACTGCCAGCCTCCACGGCTGTGAGAAAATGGCTTTCTGCTGTTTAAGTCCCCCAGCCTGCGGGACCTAGTAAGTGCAGCCCTAGAAAACTGAAGTAGTCACCATCGTCACATACAGATGGAGCGAGATCCCACAGTTACAGAGACGATTAAGTTGCTTCTTTGGGGGGGGTGGTAATTAAACAGACATAACAACTTTCAAGGAAAAAAATTAAAAATTAACCATAATCTCCCTGCATAGAAAAGATGAAATTTTCTTTCTTTTTTTTTTTTAAAGATTTTATTTATTTATTTGACAGAGAGAGATCACAAGCAGGCAGAGAGCCAGGCAGAGAGAGAGAGAGAGAGGGAAGCAGGCTCCCCGCTGAGCAGAGAGCCCCATGTGGGACTCGATCCCAGGACCCTGAGATCATGACCTGAGCCGAAGGCAGCGGCTTAACCCACTGAGCCACCCAGGCGCCCGAAAAGATGAAATTTTCAATTGCAGGCTCCCTTCATAGCTGTTGCAGTGGTGTGAATTCTTAATATTCTATTAGGAAATGTCCGTGTCCTGATGCTTAACATTTTCACGGCTTCCTTAGATTCCCCTGTTGATGTACCACAATTTATACTCCCTTATTGCTGGAAATATGGTCTATGTCACCCATATGTTATTTTGCTTTTTCCATTAGGATAACTCCCCAGGAGTGGAAACTACACAAGGTTAAATTTTATGAGCGTCTTTACACTGTGAAGTTTTTCGTTTGGGCTTTTTTTTTTTTTTTTTAATGGCAGTGATTCTGTAACCGACGAGTGCCCACTAGGGGGAGCCATTCTGCCTGAAAAACTGCCCTCTGGTGGCGAATGCCTTTGTCTGCACTTGTCAGATCCCAGGGACAGGCAGAAGGCTAACAGGGTTGGTCTGCTAACAGGCTGTGTGAGTTCCGGCTGCAGTGCCCTTCACAGCCCTGCCCTCAGTTCTCTGTAAGACCTTCGTTTTGATGAAAATGTCAAGGAGAGAGAAAAGGAAGGACATGAAAGGTTCAGTACTGAACAGAAAAGAGACAGAAGGAGTCAGGGAGAGAGTCCTTTACCTGCCTCTTTTCCTGTCTGTGTTCCTACTAGTGGGACAGGGTCACACCCATAGGCAGGCCGACAGTCAGTAGACAGTGACTGAACTTACAGAGCACCTGCCCTGTGCCAGCCTCCCCGCAGCCCCCCATTCCGTGGCACAGTGTGAATAAGACACACTGTCATGGGTGTCACAAATAAGTGAGCAAAACTTTTAAATAGCAACGTTTTAGCTAGCTAAAGCTTTTAATAAGTGCAGAGAAGTAAAAGAAGGATGACACTAACAAAGGACCAGGGAAAGGGCAGGTTAGGCTGAGGCGGGATGGACCAGGGAGGTCCCTCTGGGAAGACAACATCCAGTTATAGTTGTGAATGACAAGAGAGAGGCGGTGCACAGAGAGCTGGAGGGAGGGAGGCTCATGTGCAAGGAACAGCAAGTACAAAGGTCCTGAGCCTGGAATGTCCATTAGGAACAGAAAGACTGCCATGGGGCTCGAGTGTCCGTGACAGGGAGAGTGGAGGGAGGTGAAGTTCAAGAGACAGGCAGGGTCAGGTCGTGCAGAGCCCGTGGTGTCTGAGGAGGAGTTGGGGCTCTACTCTGGTACAGTGGGAAGCCCAGACAGTCTCAAATGGGGGACAACAAGGGCTAAGCAAGCTTTTACAAGATCCCTCTGGCAGCTGCAGACTATAAGAGCCAAGGATGGGGACAAGAACAGCCATGAGAGGATGCGTGTGGAGTCCCGGTGGAGTTCATGGTGACGGGAGCTAAGTCTACAGCAGGCTGAGGAATGGATGGACGTGCGCTGTATTTGGGAGGCAAAGCCACCTTGAGGAGCTCAAGGATTGGAGGAAAGAGATGAAGGAAGTCAGGAAGCATGAATCAGGTGACTGGCCTGAGCAGTGGGGGACAGTGGTGCCATTTCAGGAGACAGGAACATGGCGGGAGGAGTCCCACCAGAGAGAAACACCAGGCATTAGGCATCAGACAAAGCTCTCCTGGATTCATAGATGAATGCATACACACCAGAGGGCCCACAGTTCACAGACGCTGGCGGGGGGGGGGGGTTCTCCTCTAGTCCACGGTACCTGGGAAGGGCTTTCCCTTCAGGACCCTGAATTCTGACAAGCCACTTTAATGATGAACGAGGATAGGCTGTATTACAGTGATTCATAGGCTGTGGTCCATTTTATAGAAGTGTTGAGGTGTTCAAAGCCTGACACCTCAGGAGAGGCTCCAGTTAGTAAATCTCTCCCAGGGAAGCTGGGGCAGTTTGGCAGCTGTGCTTTCCTCCCTGTGGGGGTGGACGTGGTTTCTGAAAGAATCCACAAGATCTGGCCATGACAAGGGGAAGAACACTTTCCAGATGTTAGGAGTTTTGACAGCTATGGGACAGATACAGAAAGGTATCTTCCTGAGGTGTGTTTGAAAGCCCCTGAACATTTCACTTACCTATGGGTCAAACTTTGGGAACACAGCCCCAAGAGTGGATGACGATATACAAGACACCTCAAGATTCCCGAACACACGTCATGATGCGCCAAAGCCCACTCCTCACCACTGACATGTTCACCCAGGACTGAGAGTGAACAAGTCTTCCTGTGCCCTGGACCCTGAGGAGCACAGTCCCCACACACCAGAAGGTGAGTATGGTGGGTGCCTGTGGGGGGGGGCTGTGTTGTGGGGAGAAGGGCAAGTCCAGGGGCAAGAAGAGGGGACACAGGCAGCAAGCAGCCCTCATGGGAGGCACGGCAGGGGGGAGGAGGGAAGGAATGGGGCTGGGCTCCAGCCTCTGCTGACACCCGCTGTGGGAGTTTTAGCACATCATTCAACCTCTCTGGGTTTCAACATTCTCATCTATAAAATGAGGAGGTAGGACACGGCACTGTTCTGGGCTGAACTATGTCCCTGATCCTCCAGATCATATGTTGAAATCCTAACCCCCAGGACACCTCAGGATGTAACTGCTTTGGGAGATAGGGACCTTGAAGAGGTGATTAAGCGAAAATAAGGCCCTAATTTAGAGGGACAGCTGTCCTTTCAAGAAGAGGAAGAGACAGCAGAGAGGCACATGTTCAGAGGCAGGTGAGGACACAGGGAAAAGACATCCACCTGCAGGCGAAGGGGAGGGGCCCCAGCAGAAAACTACCCAGGGATGTCCAGCCTCCAGAAGCGTGGGGAAAGAAATTTCTGTGGTTTAAGCCCCCCATCTGTGGTGTTTTGCTAGAGCAGTCCTTGCAGAATGATTCCTATGGGCACTTGGAGTGCTAAGCCCCCTTCCTCTCCTAGCCTTCTAGAATTCTATGGATATTATAATGGTGACCCAGATCATCAAGAAGAGTCTTCCTTGAAGAAGACAGGGAAGAGTATATGATTTTTTGTTCTGACCCTCCCCCAATGGTCCCCTAAAGAGATAAGCTTCATCTGCAGGGAAAATGTATACAATCACTCATCTCCATGACATGAGACATTAAGAGTGATAACACAGTGCTTGGCATTTGTAGGTGTTCTCATTATAAAGTTCTTTAACACACAACAAACACTACCTTGTTTAATCTTCCCAGCAAATTTCCAAGCTAGGCAAAGCAGCCATTTCTGCTCTGATTTTATAGAAGAGGAAACAGAGGCTCAGAGGGGTGAAGTCACTTGTCCAAGCTGACACAGCTAGAAAGGGACAGCCAGGATTCGATCCATGGGAATCTCGGAAGTGCTCTTTCCAGTAATAACTGGACTGCTATTCTGCCTTACATTTTGGAAGAAGGGAAACAAAGAGATATAAGGAAAAAAGATAGAGAAATCCCAATCAGTAAGGCTCTTTCACAATAAGAAAAGCCTCGTGCCATTTTGACGTGTTCTTTAAGACAAAGGATGAGCATTTCAACAAATGGATAATGACTGATCTCATAGGTAAAGATAATGTGCAATGCTTATAGGTAATCTTCTTGGTCTGAGAGGAGAAAAACACAAGGATGATTTACGGAGGCAAAGAACGAAATGGAATTAAGAGGGTGGTTATAATCCTATGTTTTGAAAAGCAAAACAATGCTGTCCACATGAGAACTAATAACATTACTGCCCATCAAGAGGAAATGGCTTGATGTGGAAAATGGCTTTGCACAGAGCTGGTTCTTCCTTTCCTCCAGGTTAATTTGGGCTTGTGGAGTTTTAAAGGCCTCTCCAGGGCACACGCTCATCTAACACACTCCACGGGGACCATCCTGAAGACCCAGCGTTAAACGGGACAGGTAATGGCTTCATGTGGTTGTCGGGAATATTTATTGCTTTTAATTTTTTTTCCTCTTAGCAAAATGGCATTGAAAAGACGACCCTTTAATTTTTTTTTTAAGATTTTATTTATTTATTTGACAGAGAGAGATCACAAGCAGGCAGAGAGGCAGGCAGAGAGAGAGGAGGAAGCAGGCTCCCCGCTGAGCAGAGAGCCCAATGCAGGGCTCGATCCCAGGACCCTGGCAGAGGCTTTAACCCACTGAGCCACCCAGGCGCCCCGATGACCCTTTAATTTTATCTCAAATTAGTCCTTGTTACATAAATTGTATGAGTAACATCCTCTTCATGTAAAACATCCCTTTTAGAAGGAACTTTTAATAATGTCCTGGAAAATGTTTAAACAGTATAAGCTGAAGTTCTGGGCTGCTCTTTACTATGGAGAGAACTTGCCCTACAGAGAGGTCTAGAAAATGAGCTCCCAGGACCCTATCATGTAAGAAGCCTCACAACTTGGAGTGACCCTATTCTAGAGCAAGTTGCTAACTTCAATCTTCTGTCCCAGAGTTTGGCTGGCCCCTGCCCCTTATTTGCTCCTAGGTGAGTATGAGGATCAAATGTAGATAATACATTTTAATGTATTTGGTGGTAATTGGCTTAAATATATTCCTTCCTTCCTTCAGGTTGTCAGATGCAGGCACCACCTGGCCTTGGGTATTCTGTGTTCTCCATGGGATTTGGGAGATGCCTCTCTGAGGTTTTCCCAGACCTGTGATCATCTTTATTTTCTGTCTGAGGCTTTACTGCCTTAATTTTTTCACAGGAATGGAAGATTAATATTTTATATCTTCAGGAGCTTATTTTTTCCAAACACGGGCATTCCCCTACTAACTCATCTCAGCCTCTCTTCATTACTACCAAATACAACAGATCCATTCTAAGGAACAAAATGGACCACCTCAAATTCTTCCTACCCACAAATTTTTAGATACAGACACAGAAGGAACAGTTTTCACACAGTTGGCCATAGCCCAAGAGTGTGTTTAGCATTAATGGAAACACCTGCCCGATGCCTTGGCTAGACCCATTGCCTTGACCAGTGGACTCCCACGCCACTTAGCACAACACCAGGCAGCTTTCTGTAAACACATGCTTTCTGGAACAAGGCTGAGGGATCCCTACCTGCAGAGTCAGTCGGTGTGGGAGAAGGCAGCATGGGAAGCCACTCCTCTTTCAGGAAGCCTGGAGTGTTCTCACCTTCAGACTCCAGGTTATCCCAGTTCCTGGGTTGGTGTCTCTACAGTAGGGGCAAACCCCATTTAATTGGCAACAGTGTCTCCAATAGAACAGCCACTTTACCGCATCCAAGGGAATCATGACCTCCTCGGTGGTGGCTTCCTGTCAACCTGCAGACTGTTCTAATTTATACAGTCACCAAAACTGAGGGAACATTCAGAAAAATGGCCTTCAACTAAAAAAATGAAGACAGCTGTACCTCACTGAACGGAGCCGGGATGAAATATGGTTTGTGTGTGTGGAACAGCTGGCACGGTGTCTGGCTGGCTCAAGGCTCACCCTCACTGGGCAGCGTGCTGATGCCTTCCTGCTCTGAGTGTGGTACCCTTACCTGGGGGCTTATTAGACATGCAGAAGCTCAGACCCAGTCAGATGGACTGAATCAGAACCTGCATGTGACCAAGATTCCGGGAGATTCCCATGAGAAGCGTTGTCTGAGGTCCATGGGGTACCTGAGGGCAGGTGGGAGGTGAGATGTCACCCTTAGTGGCGGTCCTCTCTCTGAGCACACAGCTGCCAGGTAGGTAAGGAACTGACTTCAAGACTATGGATAAAGCAAAAATTCTCAGTGCTGAAAACCCACAAGTACGTCCTTTGTCCACAGTTCACATTTGGTGAGGATGTGTGGCACTGAAGCAGCCAGTCTAGACCAAGACCTGCCCGGGGGCCGCAGGCAGGGGGCTGGCAGTCAGCATGGAGGGTGGGGGTGGATCTGGCTTCATGAGCTGGTCAAATAAGAGGAGGAGGGACTGATGAGCTTTAGAATACAAGCATGGAAAGAAGAGCAAGTTAGAGAAAATAAAATAAAATCTAAGAGAGACCAGATAATGAACCACACCAACTTCTTCTCCTGGTAGGAAATAGGGGCTGGGTGTGTGATCCTAAACAAAACCCAGCAATACCATGAAAAGGTTACAATGTTAAGGATACCTTCCTGACAGCAAGGTATAAAGTATACAAACAGAGACACCTGCCCCTGTGGCATTTCATAGAATACTGCAGAAAATACCAAGACAACTGTGTGTGACACAGTCAGGAAATATGAGGTAAAGGGGCTTACTTTTATTTTGGTTATTTGCCCTGCCACCCTCTGCTGCTCAGAGATTGTGGAGAACCTTGGCTCATGAGCACAAGCCCTCCTGTTAGAGAAAGACAGAAGATTCTTTGATGGTGGAGGTATGAAGGGGTTACCATCTCTGGCAATAAATAAGAAGCGGGTCAGGTGGTGGTAGCCCGTGCAGTACCTAATATATCTGACAAGCCTTGGTGGGATTCACCTGCTAGATGTAGGGGGTTCTTAAAGTGACTTCGAGCAAAGTCAAACTCAGAGAGCACTGGGAGAGACGAGGAATCTTAGCACACCCTGGCCTGGGGATGGACAGAAGGGAGCTTAGCACTAGGATCCTGGCTGGGTTGGAGGAGCCATCCAGCTGGACTCAATAAGGGTGCAGGTAACCTCAGTAGGGGACATCTGGAGATTCAGATCAAATCCACCTTGTAGCTCTTAAGGCAAGTTATGATGTATTTGCAGGTAGGGAAGTTTCTCAGTTATTCGGTCATTCTTGGTTAATCCTGTTACTGTCTTTACACAGCGCTGGGTTAGAGACCTCCTCCAAGTGCTGTGGCAGGAGCATGGGCTGTAGTGTCCAACAGACTTGGGCCTGAGCTTATTAGTTGATGCTTGTGTGGGGAGGATTAACCCACTGAGCCTCAGTTTCCTCTTCTGTAAAATGGGGGTCACACAGAGACTGCCTCTTAGGGTTAGTGTGAGGTTTACATGGGATAATTGAGGGTAGGTGCTTAGGATCTTGTTTGCTGTCTACTAATCATTGGATAAATGGTTAGTGATAAATATTAGCTGTTGATTATTTTGGGGAGTCAAAGAATCATTATAATCTTATATATGGGAATATTTTCCACACTTCATGAATGTTTGGCTGGGACAAAGGATTAAAAAACACACATTCCATGCATATATCTAGATGGAGAGGGCCCAACTTGACTTCCTAAGGTAAGACTCGGGTACTCATTGAGGGTGTAGGAGGTCAGTGCTGCCCTAGCTAAAAATTATTTTCACAGTGTTTGTTATTACTGCTTTAGATCACTGCATATCTGTACATACATATTGTTTGAGGACACAGTTATCAGATAAGGACCTGACAACCCCGTCCTGTGTCTCGTGAGAGGTTGGGGAGTGGCTGCCTGTATCAAAGCCAAAGCCTGAGATGATCGTGTCCACTTTACCTAATGGACCCGAGGGTGGCTGGAGGCAGTCCTCATTAGCAGAGACCTGTGTGATAATTCTTAGAATCCCCAAGAAGATAAGTTCCCCATTTTGTTACTGGCTAGTTAAAATATTACATGTCTGTTTTAAAAAAACAGAATCACAGAGAAGCAGAAGGGGCTTCTCATCACACGAGGTCCCAGAAAATGCAAACATTTCCTTCTCTTCCAGTTTCCCAGAAAAAGGTCTTGGGTAGAAAGGAAGGAAAAGCACATCTGACCAGGAAAGGTACACCGTGGATGGCATCACAGCTAACAGGTACTTAGCCCTCTCCATGGGCCTGGAGGCGCTCCTGAGTTCTCTACGTGGACAGGTTACTGACCTGCCCAAAATCCCTACGAAGTGGGCAAGATCTCTACTCTGTGATCCCATTTCATAGAAGAGGAGCCGGAGCAGCAGAACCAAGTCAGTCCACATTTGTGGCAATCTCAAGTCCATGCTACCACGGGGTTCTGGCACCCAAAGCCAGAGGCTGTCAGACTTGAGTGGACATCAGAATCACACGCGGGGCTTGCGATTTAGTGGGTCTGGGCGGGGGGGCGAGGGGAGGGGCTGAGAACCTGCATTTCTAATGCGTTCCCAGGTGATATGTCAGCTGCTGCTGGTCCAAGCAACACGCTGAGAAACACTGCTATAAACATATAGCGCTTCTTGGGGCGCCTGGGTGGCTCAGTGGGTTAAAGCCTCTGCTTTCAGCTCAGGTCATGATCCCAGGGTCCTGGGATCGAGCCCCACATCGGGCTCTCTGCTCTGCGGAGAGCCTGCTTCCTCCTCTCTCTCCCTGCCTGCCTCTCTTGCCTACTTGTAATCTGTCTGTCAAATAAATAAATAAATAAAATCTTAAAAAAAAAAAACATATAGCACTTCTGTATTAAACTGTAATGCAGACCATCTGAGGATCTTTTAAACATGCACACACTGATTCAGAGGTTGGGGTGGAGCATGAGAGTTTGCATTTCAAACATGCCACCGGCTGGTGGAGGATGCTGCTGGTCTAGGGACCACCCTTTGAGTAGAGAGGCCCTAGACCCAGTGCTCAGTACTCAGGCCTGTAGAGTGCTGCCTCTGCTGGGGGGTATAGAAGACCCACAGCCTTGAACATCAGTCTGATATCTATCCCAGGCTATAGAACCTGCTCATGGCTGCCATTCTGAGCCATCTGTCTGACCACACACCTATCTGTTCTCTCTTACCTGGCCTGAGATCCGCTTGCTGACCTTGAGCCTGTGTGTTCAGACTTAGCTCTGAGGCTATGCCTTCTTAACTAGTTTGAGTCTAAGGATACTGACTTTCCTTCAAAGTTCCTGCCTGTGGCTTCCCATCTTCCTCCCCTCATAGTTGCAATCCTATAGTGACACCTTAGCCCTCCCCACCATCATGCATCCTGGGCAGGATGGAGGCCGGCACTTGCTTGTAGCCTCCTCTCCACACCTATTTTCAGCCTCCCAGCATGTGCCTGTGACATACCCATGAATGGCCTGTCCAGGACCATGGCCTTTGGACTGTTCTCAGAGCTGGCAACCACAGACTCCACCAACACTCCACAATGGTGGTCATTGCCATGCCCTTCACTGGGCCTCGGAGTCCCAGAGATGGCTCCAACTTAGCCTTCACCACCACTCAATGTTGATCCCTTCAAATGCTCTCACTTCGTTGCTCAGAAGCAGCTACTTAGAGAAGTGGTCAAGAGGGTGTGCTCTGGGGTCAGATTGCCTCGGTTTGAACCCATTGTTATTTTTGGCTGTGTGATCTCAGGCAAGTTAGCTACCTCTCCGCTTGCTTCAACTTCCTCATCCATAAAAGACCCTCACTGGGCATGCAGCCTTGACTTCTACTTCACTGAGAAAACTGAAGTCAACAGGTGTGGAACCCTACTGTTTCCTATCCTGAAACTTAAAAAATGAATCTTTACTCTGGAAGATTATGTCTTGTCGGAGGTAACCCTCCTTGTTCATTAGTTCTCTCCCTCTTCTGTCTCCAACCCCTGCCTTCATTTCTTGCAGCTGCTGTAACAAACCTCTATAAAATTAATGGCTTAAAACAACTCAAATTTATTGTCTTAACAGTTCTGTGAATACAAGATGGGTCTCACCGGGATAACAACCAACGTGTTGGTATGGCTGGGTTCCTTTCTGGAGACTCCAGGGAGAATCCATGGCCTTGCCTCTCCCAGCTTCTCAAGGCTGCCTGCATTCCTTGGCTCATGGCCCCTTCCTCTGTACCACTGAGTCTCAAGGTGGCAGCCAGAGAGAATCCTCGAAGACTGTATCAGCCCTTGCTCCTCTGCACAAAGCCCTCACCTCGCTCAGGGTAGAGGCCAGGTCACCATGATGGCTTGCCAGGTCTGCCAGCATCTGGGCCCCATGGCCTTCGGACCTCGGCTCTCACTCCTATGTCTCTGTTCACTCTGCTCCAGCTACACTTGCCTCTTTGCCACTCCCTGAATGCTTTGAGGACTGCAGTTCTCAAAGTATGATCCCCAGACCAGCAGCTTCAGTGGCACCTGATCACTTGTTGAAATGCTAATTCTTGGGCTCCACCCCCTGAGGGCTGACTCAGAAACTCTCAGTGTTGGGGGTTGGGGACTACAATCTGCTTCTCCAGCCCTCTCGGTGGTTCTGATGCCAGAGGGAGGACTGCTGGTCTAGGCATATTCCCACAGCAGGGCCTTTGCACTGGCAGTCTCCTTTGCATGGAAACCTCTTCTCCCAGCTCCTCCCCAAACACCTGGTTCTCTCTCTTTGGCCTGGCTCTCAGCCCATGAGCTCCTCCACCAACTCAGCGACCAGCGCCCCCCATCAGAGGTCTAAGGCTCAGCTCTGTGAAAGGCCTCAACCAATCTCCTAAGTTTCAATCATTTTAACCTCAATCATTTCAACCAGAGTACCTGCACCTTCTTCCTACACCTGCTAGCTCCGTGACACATCAGAGTTCTTGTTTTGCCCTTTGGTTGCCAATTTAACAATCCTTTATGTTAAATTCTCACTGGTAAAATAACTGGTATGGCTTCTGCCTGCTGGCTGTGTCCTGACTGGCTGTCTGGTGAACTCAGGGATCTACACACAACTCCTTACAAACGTGGCCAAACACAATTGTCCTGCTCTCCCCAAAGTGAACAGTGAGGGGAATGAAGGGAAAACCCCGTCATTCCAATAGGTCTCTGCCGAATGTGTTTTGATGTACACTTTCTTTATGTCTGGATGTGTGTGTGTGTGTGTGTGTGTGTGTGTACACTGTGGGGTTGTTTCCTTAGATTAAATGATTTATTATCTAAAGTCAAGTCCTGGCGGCGCCTGGGTGGCTCAGTGGGTTAAAGCCTCTGCCTTCGGCTCAGGTCATGATCTCAGGGTCCTGGAATTGAGCCCCACATCGGGCTCTCTGCTCAGCAGGGAGCCTGCTTCCCTTTCTCTCTCTCTGCCTGCCTCTCTGCCTACTTGTGATCTCTGTCAAATAAATAAATAAAATCTTAAAAAAAAATAATAAAGTCAAGTCCTTTAAAATTTCCCCTAAGAAGACTTCTGCGTTAGAACATCACTGAAGAGAATAATCTTACAGAAAAGTAGGAAATACTTTCACCTATTTTTTTTCCAGATTGTTGACTTGGAGAAAAGATAGTGGAATTACATTAAATACAATGAATGTTTTTGTGAACATTTTTTATGAAGAAAAAAATCAGTTTATCCCCTGATCTGACTAAATAAATGTCAAATAAATATCAAGAGGGATTCCCACACTTTTAGCTTTTCCCGGACACCAAGCATCTCCGTCTGTGGCCCCTTCCAATCCTTCCCCCACCCAAGTCCACCATGATGTCACATCAATGGGATAGGGGAAGCCTTTCATGAACTCACCCCTGCTGTGAACAGCTGAAGAAGAAGAAACAGGGTTTGGGTAGAAAAGGGAAATAAAACGGATGGCAGAGCAGGAGCAGAGCCTGTGCACGGAAGCTCTGATGGGAAGAAGAAAAGTAAACTCAGACCTAAACACTGAATGCACAGCCTGTTAGGGGCAGGGAGTGGGGCAGCAAGCCCCAGGAGCTGGTGCCTGTGTGTTTGGACTGTCTTGGAGTGACGGGGCGCCCAGTCCTAACCTGGGAACCAATACATTTGAGTGGAGAGGCTAACAGTAAAACAGGACAAAAGCATTGTCTCTGAGCTGATGTGAGAGGAAGAACAACAGGGGAAAAGCAGGCATGAGTTTGGAGTCTGGGAACCCCAGTTCAAATCCCTGCTGTAGAACATAAAACCTGGGGCAACTCGATGCTTATTGCTCTGAGCCTCTGTATTCTCATCTGTAAAGTGGGTGTACCTCGCAGGCTATTTTGATTATTAGAAACCATGCATTTACCCTCCTGGACATTTCACAGGCATACAATAAATGGCAGCTCTGATTATGTAGGGCGCATGCCTTATCTGTAAGCATCTGCCGCAAATCACAGGGAAAGAGAGCCTGGAGTGTCTCTGGTAAGAGATGCAAATGGGAATCAATGTAAATGTGCAGAATGGCATAAACATTATTCTTAGTTAATCTACTGTACTATTTTATTTAGTGATGAGTTTTTCTTGTAAACTCCATCTCCCCACATAATTTCCCCATGTGACCTTAAGCTCCTGGCATACCAGATCTCTTGCGCAAGGTATTCAGAAACTAAATACAGTGCTAAACACAGCCCCTTTCCTTGGGTGGCCTTGGTCTAGTGACAGGAAGTGAGAATCGGATGGATGAACGATCAGTGACAGCAATGTGACAGTAATACCATGCGCTATGGCCACAGAGAAATTGCCACTGAGGAGGAAGGCCCCGATAGGGCGCTGTGGAGGTGACGGTGTCCCGGCAAGCCTGAGGAGGTTGGTGGGTGAAGAGAAGGAGACCAGTTCAGGAAGAAGCAACAGAAGCTGGCAGGACTGGGACGGGGAGCAGCAGGAGTTGTGTGTGGGAGGGCAGACAGCAGTCCTGGTATGCGTGCTAGAAAGTCTGAATTCTATTTATTCTATCCAGGATATAAACCTACCAAAGGATCTTTCTTTATCATAGTGTTTTGATTTTCTGTATGAGACAAGAAAATTCAAATAACATGGAAGGAATATGGTGAAGAGTAATTGATCTTCCCACCCAGACCCTCTAGCTAGAGGCAACCACGTTCTTCTCACAGGCAAACGTGGTCCTGGTGACCGATAGATTTTAATCAGGGAAGGAACAGAGAATGGACTCTAGGGGTAGGAAGGGAGGCAAGGGGACTTGTGAGGAGGTTTTTGCAAAAGGAATTCGAACGAGGACATACTTTAAAAGTACAGTCAAGAGGAGCTAGTGACTTGAGTATCAAGTATGAGGAGTGGGAGAGACGGTGAGGACTCCCAGCCTTCTGTGTTAGTGTACGCTATGAATATGCTGTCAAGAACGGGGACAAAAAGTTATGGTTGAGCCTAACTGTCCCCTGTCTCCTTTTCTCTCTCTTATTCCCATACTTTCCAAGGTTTTTTTTTTTTTTTTTTTAAATTGAAAGGGCTGCCGTGCCAGTCTCCCTGGTAGCTCTGTGTAGCCACGTGACTGCTTGGGCCAAAGGGATGTGAAGAAGTGATACAGCAATGTCTAGATCATATTTTTAGAAGGGAGATGTTTTCCCTCTACTTTCTCTCCTTCATTTTCCCTCAGACCCAAATGTTGTCCTTCATGCATCAGCTCCAAACATTCAGAGACCACGGCTTTGAGGACAGTGGAGCAGACTGTCCGGATGGATGGCCACCCCTGGGTCTCTCCATCTTTAGACCGCTTTGTGAAAGAAAAATAGCCCTCCGTCTGAGGAGGGCTTGATGAGTATCTCGCAAAATGGTACATCCATTCATGTGGGTGCCTTCTTAGCTTAGCTTGTACCTGAATGAAATCAAGAATATAGAAGGGGAAGTAGAGATTTCATTTTGTTTTGCTTTGATGTGGGGACTAGGGGGTGGGTGGAGATGAAACTATTTGACTATGAAGAGTGGTATTGCCTATGATTCACCAAGAGATGACCTCAAGAGAGACCACGGCTGGGGACCTGGACCTGGGAGGGAATAGCTTAGGTGGTCATTGAAGCCATAGGAGTGGATGAGATCACTCCAGAGCTTGCAGAGACTGAAAAGGACAAAGGCCTGGAAAAGCATCGAGAGCAAACAGATACTGTAAGGAGAAAGCCACTTCCTTCCTTTTATGTTACAATCATCTGCTGCCATGCCCGTTTTCCCAACTGATTATAAACTCTTTGGGTTCATGGATTAGAACTTACTGATCGCTGAGTGAAACACCTAGAATACTTTTACACAGAGTAGGCATCCAAAATTATCTTAAGAACAGCACTTCAAAATGTTTTGTATCTTAGCAATAGATTTGCTTTCTGTTTTTCCTATTCATGAATGTAGACCATTCTAAGTCAGTCTGTAAGTGCTGCAATTTAGAAGACAGGTCACAAACACAAATGAGTGGGGCGCCAGGAAGGCTCTTGGCAACCTTGAGTCTGTGTGCCCAGGTGAAGCGGGTGGTGCCCAGGTGAAGGGGGTGGCAGCTGATCAGTAAAAAGACAAAGAAATCTCCAAAAAATGGGCAACCAACACTTCACAAAAGACATTCAAATTGCCATTTAGCACATAAATGTGTGCCCAGGTGGAGAGGGTGGTAGCTGTCCAGTAAAAACACAAAGAACTCCCCCCAAAATGGGCAGCCAACACTTCACAAAAGATATTCAAATTGCCATTTAGCACATAAAAAGTCTTCAACATCACTAGTGAACAGGGAAATGCAAATAAAGACCACAATGAGATAGCCTTCACACCCACTAGAATGGCTAAAACAGTAAGGACAGAATTACTAACAATACCAAATGTTGACAGGACACGGAGGAACTGGAACTCTCACTGTTGAGCATCTCGCAACATGGTACAAACATTTCGAGAACTGTATGGCACTTTCTCCTAAAGTGACGCACACATCTATCCTATGACCCAGTAATTTATAATGTGGGAACTTAGCTGAGAGAAAGAAAACACAAGATTGTGCAAGGATATTCCTAACAGCCTTATTTATGAGAGCAAAAAAGTAACAATCCAAATGTCCATCCGCAGACACAAGGACAGATTGATTTTGGCATGCTCATGCAAATGGAACATACTAAGCAATAAAAAGGAACACACCACTGATTTACTCAGCTATGTGGATGAACCTCTCATGTGGAAGAAAAGCATCTAGGTATAAAATGTCTGATCTCATTTATAGGAGTTCCCAGAACAGGCAAAAACTAATCTATGTTGACAGAAATGAGAAAGTGCTTGCTTTAGAGGTGGGGGGGATGGAACTGACTGGAAAGAGGCATGAAGAAACTTTCTGGAGGGAGGTAAATGTCATAAATCTTATTTGGGGCGGTGATTACATAAATGTATTCACAGCAAGAGATCATCAAACTGAACACTTAAAAGTAAACAGGTTAAGAACAACAAAACGAACAGACTTTTATATTTATCCATGTGTTTATCCTTTTGATAATCTAAATTTAGTCCTGTACATCCAAATTCCTATCATTTTCAAAGGACCTTTTTCTCTTGGTATAGAACTCTGTGTTGATTTTTTTTTTCTGTTTTCTCAGCACTTTAAAAATGTCATTCCAGTGCCTTCTGGCCTGTTTTGTTTCTGATGAGGTTACCTGCCATTCATCTCCTCATTCCCCTGTATGTAATGTGTGTCTTTAACTAGTTGCCTTGAACATTTCCTTTTAATCTCTGGTTTTCAGTAGTCGATGAGAATGAGCTGACGTGTGATTTTTATGTTTGTATTTATCCTGTTTGAGGTTCATTAGCTTCTTGGGTCTGTGAATTGCTCTTTTACTTGTTTTTTTTAATTTTTAAAAAAAGGTTTATTTTTCTATTTGAGAGAGAGAGAGAGAGAGAGAGAGAATGGGGGGCAGAGGAAGAGGGAGAGAGAAACCCAAGCAGACTCTGCACTGAGCACACAGCCTGACATGGGGCTCAATCTTGCAACCCCAAGATCATGACCCCAGCTGAAACCAAGAGTCAGATGATCAACTGACTGTACCACCAAGGTGTCCCATGGGGGTTTCTCTTTTAAACCAAATTTAGGGCGTCTATGACCACCATTTTTCAAGTATTTTTTCTCTCTAATTTTTCTCTCTCCCTCCTCCTTTTGTCAATCCAATTACACACCTGCTACAATCCTTGATGGTGTCCCAAAGGTCACTGACACTCTGCTCATATTTTCAAACTTTCTCTCTATTCTTCAGACTGGATAATATCTGCTGATTCTCTCCAATTTACTGACCCTTTTTCTTGCAGTCTCCAGTCTGCTCTAAGGCCTATCCAATGGATTTTTCATTTCAGAGCCTCTACTTTGGGGTCCGAATGTTTCCATTTGGTTCTTTTTTATAGTTTTCATTTCTCTCTTGTGCTTCCCTACCGGTTTACTCATTGTTTTCTTACTTTTCTAAAAGTGCTTGAATATGTTTATAATAGGTTTTACTGTTATAAAATAATAAAAGTTCCAACATCTGTGTTATTTCAATATGCATTTCTACCATCTTTTTCCTTGATTATGGGTCCTGCTTCTTTGTATGTCTAATTTTTAAAAATTGTATGTTCAGCATTGTGGGTGATAGATCATGAGGAGTTTCCTTAAGGAGAGTTGTGTTTTGCTTGCAGGCAGGTAAATTACTAGACTCCTTTGATTCTACCAGGCTTGGTTTCACTCTGTTTAGGGTGGGTCAGTTTCAGTCTGTCTTTAGGCTTAGAGAAAGGTCTTATTCCAACCAGGTCATGGCCCTTATTCCTAAAGTCTAAGCTTTCTCAGAGCTTGATGGATTGCTCAAGAGATCTCTCCACCTTGGCTGGGCTGGAATTCCAATGTCTTCCAGCATGACACAGCCTCTGACACCACCATTCAGCTCCCAGCCCTGCAGCAGCCACTCTCTGCCAGGTTTCCCAGTGCACACACAACCTACCCTTCATTGAAGAACACATGGGAAACCCCTAGGCAAATTTCTGGAGCCCTCCTCTACTCAGCTTACTCCTTGCCAGGCTCAGTCCCACAATTTCTAGCCATTTTAATCAGCTCAAACTCTGCTATCTGCTTCTTCAGCTAAGATGGTAGTCACCACCTGAAGCCCCTCTCTGTCCCAGGGTCTGGGAAGTGGCCCCAGGCAGAAAGCTGGGGTGAACATGGGACTCACTTCGTATATTTCCTTTTTCTCAAAGACAGCAGGTCTGTGGTGCTCCCAGTGCTTGGGAACAGGTCCCTCATATATTTTGTCTGTTTTATGGCTGTGTACAGTGGGAAGTTAAGTCTAGTACCGTACTGCTGGAAGCAGAAGTCTGGACATGGGTATTTGGTAAAAGCCCCCAAGTGATGCTAATAGGCATCTATCTCCTTCCATGGGATCCCCGGATAAGAACTGAGTCCTAGGAAAGAACAGGTCTTGGAGATGACTGCCCAAGGCTATCTCAGCAAGATGCCATTATTATTTCCAGTAAATTTTTGACTTTGGTCCACTCAGCAGTCTTTTGATTAGAATTTTAGCTTTCTAGAGAGACCTGCCTATGAGGGATATATTTGCCATTGTAAACTAGTAAACTGCTAATTTTTGTTTTCACATCACTCTCTAGTGAACTTAGTTAAAAGTGTTTCCTTGAAAGTCAGAGTCCTTCCTGGTATACTTGCAAAAAATAAAAAAATAAAAAAGTTGGATTATAGCAGACCCGCCATAGTAAATGCCCTGGACTCAGCTGCTGGCCTGGTCTCTCCACCTGGAACCATCATTCTGATTAGCTGAACTCTGACCACATTTGTCATCACGAGCTTTTGGTTTACTTTAATTTTGTTTTGTTTTGCTTTTAAGAAGATAGTCATGCTAAGGAGCCCTGAGCTCGTGATCAGGTTTGTTATTACTGAAACCTAGTAAGTAAGTCCTTACTTCGTTACTTGCAACACAGAAATAGTCTGTTTTTCAACTTCTTCATCAGAATTAACTTCCCCAAAACCTAGCTGAAGAAGTACAATTTTGATCAAAAAGAGTGACCTGAATCACAAGCATATAATATACTGTAATTTATGGTACTTTGTTCAAATAAACTGCCAAATTAAGCAAATAGATTAATAGTACTCTTGGACACCTGAATATGCCCCTGGTGATATTTGTGGCTATTTGAATGCATGAGAATAACTCATCATGACATTAGACAAGAAAAATCCAGTGTTAAAAAAGTCTATGAAAAGCAAATCATTGGAGTCTTATATCCCAAACACTGCCCTTGCTTTTTTACACAAATAATTTAAAGAGTTTCATAAACATAACTCATCTCATAAATCCAAACTCCTTCCTCTTCTTAGGAATAGCCACATGGAAAATCTGTCTTCACTGCTTTTCCCATTTCCCAATGGAGAGACCAAATAAATGACATCATTAATGCTGGTTCTGTAATTGATCTGGTGTATGGAAGAATCACTTCTTCATTCCTTCATTTCCTGTAAGTTCAGCTGTTTTACCCTGAAAAGCTTTTGCTGTATCCCTGCCTAGGTTACAACCCCTGCTCTGAGCTCCCAGACCTCTAGCACTGGATTTTAATTATCTGCTTATATCTGTCTCTCCAATATATACAGGCTCCACAAAATCAGAGATCACATCACATTCCCCTTCTACTCTTGGAACACTGAGGAGTACCTCTTCTGGGTTCAGTTAAGTTTATAAAGTGATGCAGTGAATGGTCCACATTCACTGTGCTAAGCTCCGAGCCAGAGTACCCCACATAAAGAAAAACAAGAGGGGATCCACATATGAGAAATTCACAAGTGGGAAGCAATTACGCTTGCATAATTTGTATGTCATTTAAAATACATATTTTGCAAAATGCTCTTCAGCAATTTTCAGGTTAAATCGATAGCATGTCATGTCTTTCTCTTACTTTTTTAATTATCTTCTCTCGCTATCAGTTGAGATTTTATAACACAAAGGCAGCATGCTATGGGCATAGTGGAATGAGAGAAGGACCCAGCCCTGTCATTTCTTACAGTTACGTCACTGGGGGTTTGCTTCTACTTTTTATGGGCAACATTTACTCACTGTTAAAACAGTGGTGGTATTATCTATCTTACCTATCTCTTAGGGTTACTGTTAGGATCAAATGAAATAATATAGGAAAGGGCTTTGTAAGCCATATGCCACTTTAAATATCAGATTTATAAAGTCATAACTTTTATGGAAGCAGCTGGTTCTGAGTTTCAAGAAGTTACTTATCCTCAGGGTAATCCAGGGCAGCACTTGGTATCTCGAGCTATTCTAGTCAGTCAATTCAGGTTAGTTAAGGATTATACTGACAGATTTAAAAATATTAACATGTATCAGAAGAGAAAATTAACATTATTCATAGTATATATTTTAGGGAATTACCAAATGGACATCTCCACAAAAAATAACTAAGATGTTCTGTGTATATTGACTTAAAAGTCCTTTATAACTATCAAAAAAACATGTTGTTGCCAATTGGAATAAATCATTGTCTCAGAGAAAGTAGCAGTTTGGTAAAATTGTAGCTGATCATGTATTTTCCATGGCAACCAAACCCAGCCTTTGGCATATTTAAGGGAGTCTGCAGTTTTGGTATTACTATGCACTGGTAAGCACTATTTGGGATAGAAACTAAGATGACTTTATAAAATTACATTTACTGGAATAAAATCTAATCATGTCAGTTGACATCACTGGTTTGAATTCTTCCCAGCTCAGAACTAATATCATTTCCCTATAGAGGAGCATGCATTTCCAGAACCCAGCCATGCTGAGTGGTCCATCTTGCAAAGAAAACAGTATATTTGAGGCTCTACTGTCATGCTCTGGTTTCTGACAGGAGACTAAACCTGTTAGATCAAACTCTCTTTCAAATAACACTACCCACCTCCTCGTCAGAGAGCCTAGGTCAGTGATAGTACATACTGGGTCTCTCCCACTTTGTTCAAGCAAATTTAATAAGATATCAACTCTGCAATTCAGAGAGGGTTTTGCATCCCAAGGATTTTGATATATCGTGTTTTTATTTTCATTCAGTTCAATATATTTTCTAATTGACCTTGTGGTTTCCTCTTTGACCTGTGTGTTATTTAGAAGTCTGCTGTTTAATTTCTAAATGCTTGGAGTTTTCCCAAATATTTTCATGTTACGGATTTATCGTCTAGTTCTGTTATAGTCCAAAACATTTAGTATGATTGCAATTCTTTTATATTTGTTGAGGTTTCTTTTATGGCCCCGAATATATTCTATGTTGCTTAATGTTCCATGTGTATTTGAAAAGAATGTGTGTTCTGCTTGTTGGATGGAATGTTGTATCAAGGTCAATTAGGTCAAGTTGGTTGATAGTGTTGTTCAGGTCTTCTGTACCTCTACTGATTTCTCCCTGCTTGTTCTATCGATACTGAGAGAAGAGGGAAGTCTCCAAACTTAATTGTGGATTTGTCTATTTCTCCTTTCAGTTCTATCCGCTTTTGTTGCATGTAATTTGAAACTCTATTGTTAATTACATCAGTATTAAGTACTGTTATGTTTTCTTGGTGACCTGACTCTTTTGTCACTATCTTTTGGTAATTTACTGGTCTGACAGTTACTTTGCATGGTATTAACACAGACACTCCAATTCTTGATTGGTGTTAGCACAGCGTATCTTTTTCCCATCCTTTTAGTTTTAGGTTATTTATGTCTTTATATTTGAAATGGGTTTCTTTTAAGCAGCACATAGCTGTGCCTTACTTTTTTTTTTTAATCCAATCTGACAAAACTGTCTTTTAATTGGTGTGCTTAGAAGAGATATTTTTATAAATCAGAAAATGTGCATTATATTTTTGTGATCCCAAGATTCATTATTTTTTCTGAGATATCTTCTTGGTTTTGCATCTTGACTCAGGTTTTTTAAAGCTGTGAAAGGAAGGAAGACAGAATCCAATCCGACATTTAAGGGAATTATAGCACACTGAGCCCCCACTATTCTGCCACACACTCTGCTAGATCCTTTGCTCTCAATCGCCTGGTATGACAGAACTGTTCCCTCCATCTCATGAATGGAGGCAATGGGGGCCCCTAGCACAGGCTGCTAACAGCCCCCAGTACACATTCTCCCCTTCTTCTTAGTAACAAAATAATTCACCAAGGTCACCAAGAAAAAAAAGCACATTTCCCAGTCTGTTGGGGCAACGTTTGCCTTGGAACTTAGTTCTGGCCAATGAGATACAAACTGTAGTATAGATCCTGGAAACTTTCCCCCAAAGACAGCTGACCCACATGCTCTGTTTCTTTGTTCATTCCTTCCTCCATCCTATTACCTGGAATATAAATATAACAACTATAGCACCAACTGTCACACTGGGTCATAGGAAAATGGGCACAGTCTTGGGGTGGTACAACAGTGAGCTGTAAGACACCTGGGTCCCCTGGGGACTTTGTAGTGTAAAACCACACCTGCCCATGGGTGCTTACCTCCTGACTTTTACATGAGAGGGAAAAAAAAGAAAAACCATCTATCTTGAGGAAGCTACCATTTTGGGAGGAGTCTGTTATTTGTCCTGAACTCAATCTTAATGGATATAGCCTCAGGCTAATTACTATCACAGTGTTATATAATTACACTGTAATTCATATTTTGACAGATTCATACTAACATCTCTTACAGTTTTGTGGGAAAGTTGTATAGAAGTGGGAGAAGCAGCTATTTTACTTTGTTTATTTGATTTTTCAATTTGCTAAATTAAAAATGACCAAAAACCAAAATGGTGGTGGGGTTGGGGAAGCCACGGTAAGCTTAGAATTCCAGAACCTAACTTTGCCCAAACCAGCTGTATACACTTAGAGAAGTCACTTAATCCTTCTGAACCTCAAGTTCCTACAAAATAAAAATACCAACACCTACTTCATTGAGTTGTCTGAAGAAGTAAATAAGACATATCATGAAAGTCAATTATCATATGGTTTCACTTATTTGTGAAACATAAGGAATAACACGGAGAACATTGGGAGAAGGAAGGGACAAATGAAGGCAGGGAATCGGAGGGGGAGACAAACCATGAGAGACTATGGACTCCGAGAAAAAACCCAAGGGTTTTAGAGGGGAGCGGATGGGGGGATAGGTCAGCCCGGTGACGGGTATTAAGGAGGGCACTGGGTGTTACATGCAAACAATGAATCTTGGAACACTACATCAAAACTAATGATGTATGGTACAGTGACTGACATAATAAAAAAAAGTCTGTTTTGTCCAATATACACAAACACACACACAAAAGACATATCATGTAATAGAGCTTGCTAAGTACAAGCACTAAAGACAAGGTCTTCTGATCATAAAACTAGAAGACATTTGATATATAAAATCATCTCACAAATATACTTCCAGCGGTGAGTAGGTGTAGGTGTGTGTTGCTAGTTATAAATGAAAATAAACTGAAAAACCTACTCTAGTTAGGAACTTAAGAGCATAATAAATAACACCTCAGGGCTTACTGCCACAAACAGATTTCTATATACCTTTATATCAAAACTCTCACAATTCTTTAATATCTCCTTTTTTATATCATAGAAAACATTTAAGTATTTTTTTGCTTTGTTTCAATAAGCTGACTTGAATCAAAATGTGTATTTAATAATTTAGCTTTCTCTATAATACCTTAGAAACTTAGCCAGAATTATTGCTTTGTTAAACACTGCATGCTTTTTTTAAACTATATTTCATGTTAAGTGCTTTTAAAGTGTTTAAGAGAGATAGAAAGGCAAAGTCTATCTTAAGTCTGAAGCTGGCAGAAAAATAAAACCTGTGTGCCTGAAGTGAGCAAGCTAGAACAGACCTTGCTTGTAACAAGGTCAAGAGAGGAGGGTATAAGAGATGGTGATGGAAGACGCACCGGAAGCAGAAGGTGGCTCTGTCTGCCAGCATTAGCCCTTGGGGGCAGTGGCAGGTAGATAAAGCCAGAACGAGGGCTACTGGGGTGATTGAGAGCTTTGAAGACAAGAGGCAACTTCACACCAAATCAGAGAGTCACAGCTTTGCGCAGACCTGAGGCAGGAATCCGGGGGAAGGCGTACAGTGGGGTTAGTGTTGGTCCACCTTGAACCTTCTGGACTGGCTGAGTGAGCATCAGTGCACCTGGGAGTGTGAGCCAGAAGGCTCAGTTTAAAGCCAGCTGTGCATGGCATATGTTTTTTCTATCTGGTGGAGTTCATCTAATTCATAGGTATGTTTTTAAGTAATTCATACTTTTTTTTAAGGTTCAGGTTGCCTAATAAGGCAGCTTTGCTGGGGAGAGGACCATAAATACCCACCCGCCGGTGGTCAATAACTTGAAGCATAAGATCTCGAAAGAAGATAATCTGCGTCTAAGAAGAACAGCTTATAAATCTATTTCAGCATTTACAAATATAAGCATGACCCTTCAATTATTCATTGTTTGACTTCCCAATTTGGAGAGCATCACTCTATCTACAAATCAAGGCTTATATTTTAAGAACTACATTTTCTGGGAATTTTAAAAAAAGTGATTAAAAAGTCAAATTTCTATTTCTAGCCTCTTTGCTCCTCCTTCCCTTGATGTGGTGCTGGATTCTGGTCCCCTGGAGATCTAAAATGCCCTTCATCCCACAATCACTACTGCTTGGCTCTTCCAAGGACAGCCCCAGTTAAGGTCAACTCCAAACACAAGATAAGACCCCTAGTCCCTGAAGGGTGACTTGAGGATGAGAAACTTTCAAGAGGAGGATGACCTGAGAGCCTTGTCTCCACATCCATAGGAGATATGACATAACACAGATGATAGCAATTTTAGCCACTCCGCAGGGACTCGACTCCTAGACCACAAAATGTGCCACCCCAAACTTCACCCTGGTACATAATCGGGGATTCCGGTTTCTTCTCAGGTGTGTGTGTGTGTGTGTGTGTGTGTGAGAGAGAGAGAGAGAGAGAGAGAGAGAGAGAGAAGAGAAGAGAAGAGAAGAGAAGAGACAGGGGGAGAGAGAGGAGAAGGAAAGGAGGGAGGGAGAGGGCAGAGAGAAATACTGATGGAATTTCGTCTTTATAAGGCAACCTCGCTACACGGAGACTAGATCTACCATAATCTTTTATCTTGATTTATAGAAAAAAATATCAAGGATCTGTCGCATACAGATGAGTTTAGAACAAACGTGAAATCTATCCAAATGATTTGTCCACACTTTGAGAATATATTCCCAAGAAAATGACATGAGCAAAACAGTAATTTGCATAACACTGCAAATAATAGCAAAAAATGGGGGAAATCTAAGGGCTCCAAGGAGAGATGTAACTTCTTCTAGTTTGGCAGCGTGATTAAATGTTTCATATAACTATTAAATGGTAACTATGGAAAGTCTTTCTCCTCCCTTTCTTTTTCTTTCTTTCTTTCTTTCCATGAAAGGAGGAAACAACTAGACTTTTTCTTTCCATGGGTGTGCAGAATGGGCCAGGCCTGTGCTCTGGTCATTCACTGGGGCAGCAGAGTAGTAGGTACTCAGGAGTTGTGCTCTTTCCTTTCCTATAGGCATCTATCCAGATCCTAGTCACCCTGCAAAGTCCATCTCAGACAGCCCCTCCTCCATGGAGCTTCGACTGAAAGCTCCCTGAGGACACGAGTGAGTCTTGGTCACCACTGACCAGTATATAGCTTTAGGCCACAGCTAGCCCTCATGTTACCTTTGTGCAAATCCAAAAGAAGTGCTCCTTCCTCTGGTGGGAGTGTTCCCACACCTGGGCACAGGGCTTGGTGAGTGGCTGAAATGTGGATGCATGTCATTCTCTACTAAGAGGGGGATGTCCCGTTGCAGGGTACAAACGGCCCTACCATCCATGGGGACCCTGCCTGGCCTGTGCTTTATCTATCCTAGGTGTTCGCTAACCCAACCAGGGAGAAGGAAAGCTTGAGACTGGGTTGTAAACACCCTTCCAGGCTGGCCAATGCATCAAAGAGCTGGGAGAGTAAGCCATCTGGAGAGGACACAGAAGCTCCTGGAATCCCTAGCCCCAGGCCCCAAATACATGTCCTACACAACTGTGCAAGTCTTACATTTGGCTGTTCCTGAGTTGTGTCCCTTCTAATGCATGCAAGTCAAGTGTTTTCCTGAGCTCTGTAAGTCATTCTGGTGAATTACTGGACCTGCGAAGGGGGTGGTGGAAACCCCTGGATTTGAATCCAGTTGTTTAGAAGCACAGGTGTCCCCTGGAGCGTGTGACCAGCATCCAAAGTGGGGTGGGTCTTGTGAGAGTGGTCCTTAGCCTGTGGGGCTGCTCTAACCCTGGACAGTTAGTGTTAGAATTGGATTCAGTTGTTGGACACCTAGTCAGTATGGAAAAATCTCCCACACACCTCATGTCAGAAAACATCACGCATTAGGAGATGTTCTCAAAGTTTATGTAAATCAAGTGTCTACTTAAAAAAACTATTATAATCAGGATTCTCCATCAGTGTGGGATAACACACATCAAAACCTCTGACTGGAGCACTAGTCAAAATATATACCTTCTAGAAGATTCTGTGGTAGCTCCACCAGACATGTCACAATTGGGAATGTATTGTAAATATGAAGTGTGCCAGCAGACACACCAGGGGATTTGTTTCTGTGGATGGTTCCTGAAAGCCCATCTAACCTAGCTGGGAGGGGACTCAGAGACAGACAGCCCTAGCCTGACAGGCCAAGGTGAAGAAGGAGGAGGATATTCTTTTCCTTTTTCTGGGACTCGGGCCAACTCTATGCATAATTTCAGAGCAGGTGGAATTTGTCCTCTGCATCTTTCCTTTCTGTACCCTTTCCCCTCCCACCTGGGCTTCTCTCCCTAGGCTCTCTAGCTGCCCAAAGCCCTCCACTGGGGGAACCCCACCCTCCCAAGACGACCTCAAATTCCCTACAGCCCATTCCTTGTCTCTGATCAGAAATCCCCATTCCTTCAATGTAGTTCATTGGTTCTCAAATTTCACTGTACTTTATAAACAGCTGGGAATTAAAGGAAAACAAAACAAAACAAACAAAAAACCCCAAGCCCCACTCTCAAATATTTTGATTCTGTTGCTCTAGAGGTTTTGGGAACCATTATTTTTAAAAAGCATTGCAGGTGATTCTAATATGCCCCAGGGCTGAGATCCACCTCCCCCCTCCCCCCGCCCCAGCTAAGGGGATTCTATCTAGATACCAAAACCCTTTGATTGCATTTATTCCCACCAAGGATGTAAACAACTGATGTGTACTTATGAGGAGAGACTGGTGGAATTCAGGGTTCAAATACAACAGGTTTGAGTGGAATGTTTATATCTGGGGCACAGGCCAGCCCTGTTCTGGGATCTGCAGTAAACGCTTCTAAACCATTCTGATTGGTTGCTGCTTCTTCCTCTTCTATGTCTGATTTCACAACACGTGGAAATTCCAGCTCCCCCCAGCCTCTCCCCTTCTGCCCCTCATGACCCCACATGATGCCCCACTCCAGTGGCCCCCATCTGATTCTGCTGACAGGGCTGCTGGTAAGGAGACAGGATTGCCCATCTCTCTTTCTAGATGACCATTCTAAAATCAACTTTATAAGCTTAGTTCCCTTTTTCCTTTGGGGATATGCCCTGCTGGCCAAGATCTGAGAACTCTCGGACTTTAGAGTTCACAGTAGCTCCCCACACTGCACTGTCTGTCTTCTCTCATGAATGCAGGCTCTGCATTGGCTAAGGAAGTTGCAGCGGAAGCATCCACTGGGCTGAGTGAGGGGTAGACTGGTCCAGGCCCTGCAGTTGCCAAGGCCTTCTGCACCCGCATCTCACCCCACCGTTGATTCATTTGGCAGATGATTTCTGGTTCTATTCTTAGCGCTAGGGCAGACATCAAATAAGACTGAAATACAAAAACTCAGTGTACTCCTTGCGTGGTTCCTGCTGACTTCAGAAGCTTCAGGAAAGGGTAGAGGGAAGCGGCACTGGATTGGATGCATCCCATCTGGTAGGATCAGGGTGCACATCCCAGAACCAAAGCTTATTCGTGGGGGTGCAGGCATCGCTCTGGGGAGAAATTCAGGTAACAGTGGAAGATTTTGTCCTCTATTTTCAGATTCAAGGTGCTACACAGCTAATAGGGAATCTCCTTTACAGACTGCTTCATCAGCATTACCCTCTTTAATCGACTTCCCTTTTTAGGAAGGGGAACCTGAGGGACGGAGAGATTAGCCAACTTGCTCAACCTGAACTTGGGTCATTGGCCTGCAAAGCCCATGCTCAGAACCACTAAGTCTCAGACAATCTAAAAACTCATTTGAGAAACACACTCACTCGTGGTCCTCGGCTTCCCGGGAGCCCCTCTCACAAACTCCACTCTATTCCGCAGGCCTTCTTTGGGAAACCTACTGTATAGGGGCTCAGGCACTGGGGCTCCTGACCAGGGGATGGCCAGGGGCGGGGTCCCCTGCAGCAGGGTAGGGATCACACACAGGCAAGGCTAGGAAGGAGGAATGGTTATTTATGGCTTTCTCACATGGGCCTGCTCTCCCCAGAGGGTAGAAAAGCCCATCTTGACCTATCTCAATGACAAAAGAAGTAGGAAACTCACAGTGAAGAAGAAATCCTCAATTTTAAAAAAAGGGGGGGGGGAAGTAAGGCGAGGGGAGAAGGGGAAACTGTTTGGAAATCACTGTGGGGTCCAATGCATATCTCAGGCCCACGTTCCCCAGGGAAGTCTGGGCTTCAGATTCAAGGCCTGTTTGCATGGCTGGCCTGAAGGAAAAGGTGCGGTGCCACCTGCCCAGGAAGGCTGGGACTGTTCAGGTCCCTTCACTCGTGAAGGGAGCCACACCTGCGCTTGGCAGGCTGCCCACATGACCACTTGGGTTGGAGGTGAAGTGTTCTCTGTAAAGAGAAGAGAGCAGGCTAAGGGAAAAAGGCCACCCTAATTTCGCCTTTGCTGACTGATTCCTGGGGAGGCAGACGAACACATCCCCAAGTGACAAATGGGATCAAGAAATTGGAACACAGAGGGCCGCCTGGGTGGCTCAGTCAGTTAAGCAGCTGCCTTTGGCTCAGGTCATGATCCCAGAGTCCTGGGATTGAGTCCCACATCTGGCCCCCCCCCCCACCTACTCAGCAGGGAGTCTGCTTCTCCCTCTGCATGATGCTCTGCCTACTTGTGCTTTCTCTCTGTGTCAAATAAATAAATAGGATCTTGAGAAAAAAAAAAAGAAATTGGAACATGGAAAATACTTGGTCTGCTCTTTGGGTTAGAGGTGAAAGCCCATCCATGTCTCAGACACCCCCAGTCTGGGGATCATCCTATCATCTGCAAGGTCTCTTCTGGTTCAGAGTGAGCTGTACCATAAGCTAGCCAAAGACTAGGAGTTTCGACATGAACCCTAGCATGTTTAATCCGTCCAGGATCATGTTTCTGATCTCATTCTATATCATAGCGTGTCTCATGGCTACGGTAGCAAGAAGCCTTGGGATATCCGCAGAGATAGACTGCAGAGAGCACCTTGTATTACCCAGCAAAGCTCTGCTGCTTCCTTTGGAGCTCTGCCTGTGCCGCGGGTACCAAGACGGAGGGGTACTGCTCCCAGCACACCACACGGACGGATGCGTGTGCTGCCATCTGCAAAGAGTGCAGTCGAGGCCAGATTAGTTCCACCATGAACTGTTTATGAAGCTGTCCTTATAACAACAGAGATGTAAAAATTACGGCTCCCTGCAAGGCTTCCCTAACCCACCGCTGTGCTGGGGAAGATGCTTCATTTTTCCAGGCAGCCCTGCCCTGGCTGATCACAGGAGACATAATTGCTTTTGTTAACACACATTCACAGGTATCAGGAAAAGACAGTCTTTAGGCTCCTCATGTCAATGCCCTACTTACCAACTTCATCCCTGATGTTTGCAAGCTCGATTGACAGCTCTTTTTCTTTCACAAGGGCACTTTCATTCTGCGAAGACAAAACGGATACCGAGAGTCCCCTAGTTTTATGCTAGATAAGCACTTTCACATGTTTCATTAATGCATCATATTAAGCAAATATTTCTAAGTGCAGCCCATAAAGAGGCAATTTTCTCATTATATGAGCATAGAAAAAATCACAAAGCAGAGTCTTACTCATTCATTTATATCACATTCAAATTGCAAAGCTTGCAATGTAATAATAATACCCCTGGTTGTGCTTTTCTCTGTATTGTTCTCTTGTTTACATCATCCGACATACTTTGCAAGCCTACGCCCTGCACAGTAATCACCTGGTAGGTGTTACGATACCCTGTTAATTGTTATCACTAGTAGGAGATTTTTGACCATGAAGACATCCATGCCGTACTTCTCTGAAAGGAAAATGTTTATTTTACCATCTGTACCCTTACACTTACCCTTTTGTCCATATATACATGGTCAGCTACCTAATAATGAACAGAAAACTTAACATGAAACAGTTTTCTTTGTAAGGAGCCCAACACCAACATTCAAGGTTTCCAAGTTTTTTGTTGCATTTGTCTGCGGCACTACAAGGAACAAGAGGAAAAGTCCCACTTGAAATGCTCTTTAGTGCAAAGGACACCAAATGTAATTAAATGACTGCTAAGTTGTTTTCAGATCATATGTCTTCCCTGACATAAAACAGGAGTCCCTGAAGAAATGCTGAATTTGTAATCTGGGTTATGGAGCCACCAGAAATAGTGACATGTGTTATACTTTCATTGTTACTAATAATAACGAGGCAAGGTGAGCTATATAAATCCTCTTCACGTTAGAGATACCAAAAATGTAGGCCTTCATAGAAAGTCTCTTCCTTCTGTAGAATGTGCTCCCAGAGCAAACATTTCCCAAAAGGGAAGTGAAGCTAAAATGCTAAAATGTGTACCAGATATCTAGCATGAATATTATCAGGGCATTCTTTTTCTTAACCTCCTTTGACTCCGACCGCAGCCCCTCCAAAGAACCAGTATCCAATGGAAATCAGCAGCGCGCACCATCTTATGTCCGTGGCTGTGGTGTCTACATCTAGGTAACACATGTGCTACGTTGGGTCTATGGGATGGACCGTCCCAGGTCATCCAAAGGGTTTTTGCTATGCAATGTCATAATGTCACAATACCTAAGTAAAACTCTATTTGCATAATAAACTGAGAGCTCTTATAGTCGCAGCCATCAATGATTCTTAGCTTGTGTTTTCTTTTTTAAAGAATAATGTAGCAAAAATAAATCCTTTGAAGGACGGAGGACTTCCATTTTATTCATGAAGCCTCATTCCTTCCATCTCAGCCCACAGTATCTTTGCCTTTCCCGAATCTGAAGGCTAGCAAACACACCTGAGAGTGGATGTTTTCCTAATCACTAAGCAATGCTGCCTCTATGTCATGCCCGCCGCAGAGGGTCATTATGAGGGTTGAAGACATTAATATGTGTAAAGTAGTTAGAAGGTTGCCTGGCACTTAGCAAGCTCTGTATAAATGTGAGTTGTTCTTCTAACTCTGTTGTTTTCCTTCCATTTCATTTGCAACTGGATAATATCCTACAGATACAAGGGGCTTCTCCATATTAAGGATCTAAATGTGTTTAGAATGGGCATATTCTTATGTTCTGTTTTTTGTTTTGTTTTTCTTTTTAAAATACCTTTTTTGGGGCGCCTGGGTGGCTCAGTTGGTTGAGCGACTGCCTTCAGCTCAGGTCATGATCCTGGAGTCCTGGGATCGAGTCCCACATCCTACTCCCTGCGCAGCAGGGGGGGTCTGCTTCTCCCTCTGACCTTCCCCCTCTCATGCTTGCTCTCTCTCTCAAATAAATAAATAAATAAAATCTTTAATACCTTCTTGGGTCGCCTTGGTGGCTCAGTTGGTTAAGCATCCGACTCTTGATTTCGGCTTAGGTCATGACCTCAGGGTCCTGGGATCAAGCCCTGTGTGGGGCTCTACGCTCAGCTACTCCCCCAACTCATGCTCTCTGTCTCAAAAAAAAAAAAAAAAAAAAGGCTTCTTGGCTCTGACCTGATTCTATTCTAAGTTTGAAGTCTGGTTAACAGGGAAAGAGTGAAAGAGTTCAATCAGGCAGATCACAGGGATTTTCTATGCTTGTTCTAACACAGCATAATGTGGCCAACTGACATTCAACTTGTTACTATAAATTAAGAAAATGTGTTATTCCAGAGAGGGTAAATTTCAGTATCTACCCTTAGATAATGTTTTTTTTTTTTTTTTCCAAATATGGAATGCCTCATGGATTTGCATGTCATCCTTGCTCAGGGGCCATGTTAATCTTCTCTGTACCTGAAATAATCTTAAACTAGTGAAAAAATTAACTTGTTTCTACTATCAAGAATAATTTTTTGGGATGCCTAGATGGCTCAGTCAGTATAGCATGCGACTCTTGATCTTGGGGTTGTGAGTTCGAGCCCATGTTGGGTGAAGAATTACTTAAAAATAAAATCTTAAAAAAAAAAAAGAATATTTTTAATCCTCAGTTCCTAAGCACAGCCAGAGAACAGAAATAAAGCTGACCATTGAACAACACAGGTTTGAACTTCCTCGTGAATTTTTAAATAATATTTTCTTTCCCTCAATTTATTGTAAGAATACCATTATTTAATACATATAGCATACAAAATATGTGTTAATCAACCATTATCAGTAAGGCTTCTGGTCGACAGTGGGTTATTACTCATTAAGTTTTTGGGGAGTGAAATTTATACACAGATTTTTGGCTGTGCAGGGGGTCAGGGACCCTAATCCCCGTGTTCTTCAAGGGTTAACTGCACTATACTTATCAGTCCCAAAATAGCATTATTAGAGTATTCACAGTGAGACTGCCGGAAGATACAGACTTAGATGAGCTTAGGCAGTGAACAACCAGAACTTAAAACACAACAAACCAACTCTAATTTCTAATGCTTTCATGCTAGCCAGCACTCGCCTCAGCTCCGAACAGCAGCACCGTTCCCCAATCTGGCCCCAGGGAAAGAAGCCCTGAGTGGATGTTAACAGTGTCCTGCCCAGCCATCTCCCAAATGACCATAGATCCCTCTATACTTTCCAGCCACAGGAAAATAAGACATTTGAGGAAGGAGTGGCTTAGAGGTCCAGTAAGGAGGACAGGCCTCAGCGGGAGACAGTGCTGATGATGGTAGAGGTTGCGGGTCACCTTCAGACTTGAACCACTTTGATGAAAAGCTAATGCCTATACTTCCCACCAGGCCTACCCCTCCCATCTTTGCTTTAGGAAAAACACACCGAGAGAATTTAAGAAGCAAAAAAAGAAAGGGAGCGGATGGGAAGAGAAGAGAGATGGAAGGGGAAATAGGCAGGGGCCAGGGGAGACTACAGATCCAGCACCCTCTCCATTTTGGGAGGCATGGAGGGGGAAGACTGATGGAAGATTATCCAACGCCACCCGCATCGCCAAACTTTTGCAAGCATAGCCTGCAAGCCTGTAATATCAACCAGTTTCAAACTAGAGTCCTCGAGGGGCATACTAAGGAAGGACTGACCAGCTGCCAAAGATTAGCAACCAACCTGAAGATGTCAATGTCAAGGAGAACAACTAAACTCTCGTAAGGTCTGGCTAATTACTACACTTAGATTAGTGTGAACCTTTCCAAACACTTCACTATGCCAGGCACAGAGCTGGGTAAGCCCTTTACCTCGCTTAGTCCTCCAAATGCTGTCAGGTAGGCCCTGGGTTCTATTTCCCTGTGGAGAGGATAGAACTGGGGCTCCATGGCTAAGCAACCAGCCCCTGCATGCCTGGCTAGGAAACGGTGAAGCCAGAGTCCATACTCTTTGCCGAACACTAACACACTGGGAGAGCCCCCTCCTCCCCAAGCTTATACAGACACAGCATCAAGATCCAAATCACACGGATCCTCAGATGGGATCTGAGCACAGAGTTTCATACCTAACTCTGAGCAAGTCAGTGTCAGCTCCCGACTACTTAAAAAAAAAAAAAAAAATTCCTTGGTTGGATTCACACCCATCCTACCACTAGAACTACCATCCCGTGTCCATGGTATTGATTTATGGGTTGCATGCCAGTACCTGTCTGGTATAGCATACCGGGGCTGTAAGACCTGCTAGGGTGGCCATTCTGCTTTCCCCATCAGCTGTCCCTAACCCCTTCTGGGGGCCTGCTAATTCATTCCTCCTGAAAATGCTGGCTCAGCCCAGCGCCGCTTGCTCAGGCCAGCCTGTGCGGATTGGCGACAGTCCTTCCTTCTTAAGTGCTTGTTTTTGAAATGATACCAACTCTTCTAATTTATGAATTTTCTGCATCAGTGAAGTCACTTTTTGTTTCCTGCAGAATGATGTAAGGCTGCCCTGCGATGGAGTGAGTCAACAATGAGGGCTGTAGGAAATCCCTTCCTTAAGGTAAGAAGGGAACCTCAAGAAACCTTCCATTCTCTCCACCTGCCTCTAAGTTACCTTTCCACCCATCATGGCTCAACAGATTCCAGCAGTGATCTTGCAAGACCCCTAGGTTCTGCTGAGTACCCAGGAGGAAGGCCGCCCAAAGTCTCCCTTCAAAAGGATGTCATGCCACTGCTCCCCTTCGCTCCCCAACCTAAGCCAGTCCAGCGTGATGACACGGTGGGATGAAATTTGAGCAAGGCCTCCTCCAAGGGCCCAGTGTGAGATCAGTGCTTCCCTACATGGGGAATGAGTGGAAAATTCCTTACTGGTGCCAAGCACATGAGCTCCTGCTTTCACTCCAAAGGCCTAAAAATAGAACTCAGTATTAACTATCTAAACTAGCCCGGTGACACTGTCCAGAAATCGCCAAGTCTAAAAGGCCATTCCTCTGCAATTACTGTTTACTCTAGGACGGGCTTAACTGGAAATGGACCCTTGGGGAACATTCATCTAAGCCCCATACAACAGCTGTGTCTTCTTAGCCACCTCTTTTATTTATTTGGTCACGCACGTACCCCTCTGTTGCACACTGAGTTCTCTATTCTCTTTAGCGTGATAGGCTGTATTCACAGATGGAATCTGAGATGAGCTAGCCCCATAAAACATCCAACTCTCCCCCTCTACCTCTAGCCTGGAACAGACTACCGCAAGTCGGCTACAGCGACGCCTACATTTCTTCTCACGTACCGCTCTCCGTGCTAAGGTGCTCACAGACCATGGCAGGGGGTCACTGCTTTTAATCTTTCCTAGAGACACAAGCCTGGCAAAGCATACAACCTGCTAATCGTTCCACTAGCTTCAAGTAATTGGGTGCATGGCCAAGCCCCAAGCCAGCCTGCCACACGCTGTTACTGTAACGTGCTCGGTCGACAGGAGTTATCTGTTCAGGTGGCCGACGTTATCCATGTGAACTTGGTGGTAACAGAAAGTGAAAACGTCCCTCCTTGTTAGCCTCGCCCATGCGATTCTGCCCTTGGGCATCTGCCACCTAAGCTCCTCCTTGAATCAGAAACCAACAGAACACTCCACTTCTTATTAAAGCTGTACGTTGGGGGAACAGAGGTATCTTAACCCCCAACCCGTCAGTCCAGAAATAGGGAATCCATACAAAACAGCACCGCTTTACTCAGTGCCTACTATGTGCCAGGCAGACAGACCAGGCAGGATATTTCTGCCTTGAAGGAGTTGAAGAGTCTCCCAGAGAGTCAGTGAGTGAAAATACAATTATAAAACAATGCGTCAGAACGCAAGCTCTCAGGGCTGTCTCTGGAGAATTCCTGAGCGGGGGATGAACACGCAGGAGGAATGTGGGAGCCCCCAGGTGAAAGCCAGGAGGATCCTGACACAAAACAGTACCGGAGGCTATTTCTGGGAACCTGTGTCACCTCTACCATACGGGTCCTTCTCTTTCTCTCACCTGTTCCTGCCTCTGCTCTGTGATTCTCCCTGAAGGACTTCTTGATCAGCTACAAGGGGGCTGATGACAATTTCATAAAATTCACTACAGTTCTGACTGTTTTAACCAGCTGTCCTCTCCCCCCACCACACACACATTAAAAATATATACATGTAAGCCCACAGACTCCCAACTAATATCTCATTTTTTCTATCCTTTTAGCCTCCCCTGGAGTCAATGCAGGTAAAACCAATTCAACTATGCAAGTTGGGCCACCTTTTCACAGGCTAAACACAAGAACCACACAGGGAATTAAATAAGACATCTATAGAATTCTGCTGTTTGAAGAAACTTCCAGATCTTTTTTTATTGTGAATTTCTGAAATTCAAAGTGGACATACACACACGTGAAGTTACAAAGAGGTTAAGTTTTTCAATCTTTCCAGAAACAATACTGCTTTTCACCCATGGCTCCATGAGTTCAGGTTAGGCTTTAATTCTATGTGGCAGAACTTTGTCTTCTTAGGGAAATATTTTCTTTTGTATTTCAAAATGAGCCAGTCACTAGGTGACATCAACAGAATGCATAAGTCTTCAGTGTTGTTTTCTTACCACCTTTTGTGAACGCTGCATTCATTTTCAATATTAATACTGGGAAGATTGGCCAGATTCATAACATGGCTCTGTGGAAAATTCCTTTGGGAGGTGGACTGACCTTTTGTTTTTCATTTCAGTTATTATGGCTTTAAGGCAGCACCGATGCCCTGCTTTGACTCAGTCAATAATTATTATTTTTTTCACCCATAATTAATATAAGGCACTGTATTTTTGTGTCTGCTTTTCTACTCTGCAATAAAATTTAATATAGACTGGCAAGGGAAAGTATCCCTCACATTTAATATTCTTAATTACATGTCAGTGTCTACTTGTGTGCAAAATGAACAAAACCACATCTTGCTTTAAAAGAAATCAGAAAGACTAAACTTAGGGTGCATCACCCAGGCTTTTTCCTGTGTATTGGTGATTACAAAATACCTAGCTTCCTGAGATGCTATACTTAATAAGGCAAGGCCATACCCCACCTGGATTACTAATCAACAACTAGAAAGGACAGACTCTTAGGGGCCGCAAGGTGAAGGAATGTGAATCCACAGAAGTAATGCGGGGACATTCTGGATCTCAGGGAAAGCAAAAGAAAGGAAAATGAGCCAGTGCCAACTTTTAATTCCTTTATGCACCCCTACAGAAGTTTCTTGACCTTCCTGGATTTTATCTTATCACCTTCCCAAATTTATTACTGTCAGGTACTAGATGCCTGGGACGAACAGTGAGGTGCCTTCTCCCAACCCACGCCCCTCCCAACAATGTAGAGAAAAGGTAAAGAAGACCAGCCTTTTCGATTATAATCAATACATGTAAGATTAGGGTAGAGATATGCAAAGTAACCCCTAAGGGGATAGCACAGTACCTAAGCCAGCAAGACAAGGTGATGTGTGGAGGGAGCAAAGGGAGCTTAGAAAAGGCCGTCATCAAGGCAGGTGACAATCACGTAGCCTTCTCAAGTACATTTCCGGCTGGAGGGGTGATGGGACACAGACACATAGGCTCTGAGGCCACTGAATGCCTAAAGACCATAACTTGCTGGCTCAGATTCCATTCTCATCAAAGCTTCTTATGAAGCTGGACTTTTGACTCTAAAAAGAAATACATGTTTCTCAGGCTTGTTATCGTTCGTTTGCTTGTCAGTGACACTTCTTATTGTTAAAAAAAAAAAAAAAACAAGTTGGCACTCTAGTTTACGTCCAGTTTATTTCTCTCAATAACTCAATGCTCCTAAGAATGATCAGCTCTGGAAGGCTAAGGGTAAAGAGTTTCTGTGTGTGCAGGGGTGCTGGCTGGATCCTGCACCCAGACTTTGAAATCCATCTGCGTGTCCCAATGGCCTTCCCTGGTAACACCTTTCCTTTCAAAATACCTATAGAATGAGTCTTTCTATAGATTGCCTCTCTGTTCGAAATCCCAAGATGGATTTCTACTGCTTATAACTCAAGTTAAAAAACTTGGGTCTGGCTTTCAGCCTGGAAAATATTTCCCCACACTCCCTATGTGCCTGGGTTTCCCACTGTGTTTATTCTCATCTTTCATCAAACGGGGCTAACGCACCTTGACTCATGCACTCCTTGCTTAGAATTACATTCCTGTTCCTCACACAGTTCATTAAAACTCCACCCCATTCCTCAAAGTGTAGTTCATGTTCCATTTTTTCCAGGAAACCTTGCCCAAGATTCCAGCATGGATTTCTCCTTTCCCTAGATTCCAGAAACAGGCATGGTCAGTATCACACGACTTTCACACTCCAGTCTTCTACTAATGTGTTAATTGGTCCACATGTGCTATTGTTGCCTCCCCAGCTTGTAATTTCTCTGGGCAAGTTGGAAGTACGACCCACCAAATAACTGGTCAACTCCACAGGGCAGGCTGTGCCCTTCTGAGACTTCTTTGACAGCCCCCATAATAACTGGGCAATAAATCTTGTAGATACTGTAAACCAGCGATAAATATTGTCCATGAAAAGGTTTTTTGAAAAGCTGAAAGTACATAAAGTACAATCAGCTTTTAAAAAACCATTTGTTCATTTAACACATTTTTATTTATTTTATACTTCAGGCAAGATTCTATACCTTCTCCCAGTAAATGAAGGCGAAAGCAGCATCTTCGGGTTTACATTTCTTAGCCTCATCTCTGAAACTATTACTTAAAAGTATCTTTAATTGTCCCACGCCTCTTTTCAGAACATATTGAAGCTACACTGTAATTAGAAATTGCTTTAACATTTCAAAAATTGAGTTCTCAAAATTAAGTTTTTTTATTTTGTGCCCATATAAAGTTCTGGGGAAATGTTTCTTTCTTTCTTTTTCTTTTTCTTTTTTTTTTTTTTTGTGGTTGATTAGGCTGGTCTAAAGGAAGCAAGATTTATCAATTATTTCATCAGGCCTCTTTGAAATGTTGATGCTGGGATTGTTCGAGCTAATGAACAGACTGGTAGATTTTACCTTGGGATTTAAAAAAGCTGGAGACTGAAGAGGAATCCCATAATACCCTCAGCATCCAATGCCTGGCCCTATAGGTAACTGCTGAATAAACAAATGATTTTGGCATCCTGCCTGTGAAGGTATGCTTACGGGCAGTCAACTAAATAAAACAATGACTTTTTTAATTTTAAAAAAGAAAATCCTCAATTCCTAAGATGAGCACCTATGACTATGTAGTTTCAAAACCTCCCTAGGGATATGCTCTGAACTATGGCAAAGGAAAGTCAAGACATATGGTTTATACCTAATGAGAAAGTTGACAGATGGCAGTTTTTAAGTTTTCGTCCGGAAAGAATAATTTGCAATAAGTTTGAAGTTGCAAAGTAGAAACATTTAAAAGTTAACTTAAACATCACACTGCTGAAGAGAAGACATACTATTTGACTTCCAAAATCTCCAAATGAAAGAATGACACAGGGATGATTATTTTCAAGAACTTGATTTGAAACCCAAAAGGAGGACGGAGTCACTTTATATTTTCTCAAAGAAGGCCTGCGGATGTCAGCTTCTATTTCTAAAACTTTTGAACCATGACTTAGGAATCTGGACATTATAATATTGTTGTACATTCAACAAATCCTTCCTTCTTATTACAACTACCGTTGACAAAGCTTCTTTCAACACCTTTTGGTGACCACTTCTCTTGAAAAAGGGCTTAATTGCTTCAATATCAAATTTGCAGATAATTGAGTGCAAATGTCTTTAATTTCTATTTGTTAAAAGCTCATGAATGTGTATATAAATATTTTAGTTCATATTCATGGTAGTAAAAGCAAAACCCATTGAAATAGTTACCCCTACTGGAACAAAAGTACGGGTAACTTTTAAAATATCAGTGTAATTTTCCTAGGTCAAAGTTCATAAACAGAACTGATAACGAAGATGTTCCCAAGTGACCTCCTTGTAATGACTTTTATATTAAGCTATTTATTTTCCTTCACCTGGTCACACACTATACCTCAAGCTATCTATATAGCCAATGCCCGTGTGGGTAGAGAAGAGGCAATTTCAACCCTTTATTAGGTCCCATTTCATGCACCTTGGAGAAATCCAAATGTATGTGAGAAAAAAAAATCACAGAGACAAGATAACATAATTTCTAGTAGTGAAATTAACAGCATCTCCCAACCTCTCTGTAAGCTCAGAAGCAAATGTCAAAAGCAAAGAAAGGCTTTGTGTTGGAATTGTCATACAGTTCTCACTTGCTCCTGCTCTATTCTCAGGTCCCTGGCTGTGAATTTTCCTTCCAGTGAAGACTCAAATACACCCTCGGACTCTTCCGGGGCTGCTTAAGGTTTTACCTCTGTTATTCAGCCCTATGTGATGCAAAGAAGTACAGCGAGGACAACAGTGCCCTGCTTTCTTTTCTGACCTTAAGAATATAAATTACAAGGATGGATGTGCATGTGGTTTATAAAAAAGAGTGGCAAACTTTCAAAGTTAGCAGTTGGCCAAGAGAAGCATGTCTAGCTCATCTAAATTCCCCACCGGAGAGTCTGGGGTTTCACAGGTACATTAAAATGCATTAGGAATATTCCAAGGATTTCTTGGCAGTCTGGATTTCAAGATGTTTGAGCGGAGCCCTGCTGTTTCGGGCAAATGCAACAGCTGCATTTAAGACTGAAGGAATAGAGAATTATGTAAGGCACTGCAGAGTAGGTGAGACCAAATGTTTCTGCAAACGGCACTCACAATTCAGCACACTGGAACCCATAAGGGCAGCCTCGGGCTCACCAACAAAGCGCACACACATAGGAGGGGAGAGAGACAGAGGTAGCTGGCTCAGGCTTTCTCTCTGCTCTTTCAAAGGAGGGAGGGGAGAGGAGGGAGGAGGAAGGCAAGTACCGTCTTGTCCAGGCACTGAAGGCAGTTATAAGGCTTGGAGCAGCAGTGGCCCATCCCGGCAGGCTGGCTGGCAAGGGGCCCTCCTTCATTCAACGGGTCAGCGGGTAATTCCTAAGGCGAGGTAATGGCTCAGGCGAGAGGGGTGCGCCGCCGGGAGCTGTCACAACTTCCATGTGGTCCCCTCGGCTACCTTATTTCTCCTAATAACTTCAGGAATCCGGAGCCGGAGGAACGGGAGGAGGAGCGCAGCGCGGCGGACGCGTTAGACTCCTGCTGCTGGGAGGGGTAGGGCGGGAGCTGGGAAGGGAGGGACAGGCGGCTGGGAGGGTCACTTTGCCCCTGGAATCCTCTGAAGGAGGCAAATCAATACTCGCAGAACCAGCGAGCATTTCCCAGCGCCAGCTCCCTGGGAGGCCAGCCGACTGCCCTTCCCGGGCGCCGCGGCCGCTCCCACCCTCCCCTGAGCGCGCCGATGCGCCTCTGCGCGCCGCAGACACGCCTGGAGAGGACGCAGGAAACACAAAAGAAGAGCCTGGTCTTACAGGGGTACTCTGGACTGAGCCCTGCGCAAGGCGCCGGGAGGGACTGGGCTCTGCTCGAATACTGGCTTGCTGTGTTCCTGAGAAGTACGGATACCCACAGGCGTGAAGTGTATGGTCTTTCCTCCATGGAGCTCCTCCTCTGAGTACTGCTTGCTGCTGGGAACCACCACTGGCTCATTTTCAAATCGGTGTGCCGTGAACAAATTTGCCTTATTTGATGGTATCGTTGTAATTGAAATATCATTGTGGAATCGCTTGCGGAGGCAGATATGCACAGACCATTCAAGTGGTTTAAGTAATTAAAATTAGGGTTTGGGGCCAATCTTTCTGCTGGCCATATTAGCATAAAAGCCCTAGAGGACTTGATCTTTCTAGGCAATGAGTAATTTTTCAAAACAGTTAAAAATCAGAAAGAGAAGGGGATGGAGGCAAAAGTCCCCCCTCCCAAAGAGATGTGGTATTGAAAACATATATATTTATGTAATCTTAAAAATAAAAGAGGCAAAAAAAAAAAAGAGGCAAATGTTTACGAGGTCAACTTGATAATTCCTGATAACTCAAAGAAGAAACCCTGCAATGTACCACATGAAGAAATGTACAATTACCTCTTGGCCCGCTAAATTTGTAAGATTATGAGCAGACAATAGTTGTAAAAATTAGATAATTTTACAACTTGAGAGCTTGCAAGGAGGTTTGAATTAAGGAGTACAGGCTATTTCAATTTGCTTGGAGAGAGGACAAGGATATTTGGTGATCAAATACAAACAGACTGAAAAGTGTGCCGTAAACTTGAAAAAATAAGTTCAAACCTTTCTTCAAAGCTCACCGGTAAACACTTGGGTAGCAACTATACTCAAAAAAAAAAAAAACCCCAAATAAAACAAAAAACTAACAGGTAACTTAGCACAGTTGTTTAGTAAGGAAACATGGCTATATCTACCAAAATTGTATGTACATATTTAAATTAAATTCCTATCAAAATTTTAAATGTATATCTCCTACATTAATACTCATGTAAATATGCAAGGATATATGCATAAGGATATTCCATTTAGCACTATTTCTAACAGCATAAAAATGAGAAACATCCTAGATATCCAGCACCTTTCCACCATATGGAAACATTGTTGAATGAGGAAATAAACTTTTGTAAAACACAAAGTCAAACTATACACATAGACCCATTTGTAAACGTCCAGAAGAAAGCTTCTGGGAAAATGCACACTGTTCACAGAAGAACATCTTACCCTTGGGGAATGGGAAATAGGAGTAAGGGGGCAAATTTCCACTTTTTTTTTTTTTTTTTTTTACCCTCTTGCCAGCATGTGTGTGTTTGTTTTTTTAAATTAATCAATTAATTAATTTTTATTGTTTGAAAATAGAGGGCGCTGGTGGAAGACAGTGAGCACAGCCCAGGCTAGGTCATGTCAGAGGCACAAGCCTCCCTCCCTCCCTCTCATACAGGCTTGCTCTCTGAAGCAGGAAGCCTGGATACACCTCTCAGAGGGAGAGAAGCTCATGCCACCCTGAGCTGAAACCTGAACGGAGAGCTGTTCCTGGGACTTTTGAAACCTTGGGAGAAGACCCTTCTATTGCAAGAAGCAGTGCCTTGGTGCACCCATGTTCACAGCAGCCCAAAGGCGGGAACAACCCAAGTGTCCACTGACTGATGAATGGACAAGATGTGATTTATCCATACAGTGAAATATGATTTCAGCCTTAAAAAGGAAGGGAATTCTGATGCATGCCTCTACTTGGATGTAACTTGGGACATTAAGCGAAGTAAGCCAGTCACGAAAAGACAAAGAGACTGCATGATTCCACTTATAGGAGGTACCCAGAGCAGTCAAATCCGTGGAGACAGAAAGTAGAATGGTGGTTGCTAGGGACTAGGGGGTGGGTATTTGCAAGATAAAAAGAATCCTAGAGATTGCTTGCATAAAATGCAAATGTGCAGCATGCCCCTGAACTCATGTCCACTGAAATGGTTAAAATGGTAAATTTTTTTATCACGTGTATTTTAACCACAACTATCTATCTATCTATCTATTTTAAAGTGGTGGTTTGCATTCTACCTGGAGACAGACAGTCCTTGCACAAGAGGTACATATCTGATTGAGTCATGGATAGAGCAAAGCCCCTGCTGTAGAAGGAACCAGCAGGACCTGGGGAGGTGCTAAGAAGAACCACCGTAATGTACTTCCTCCCACAGTAATGTAAAGCATGCCTTCTTTGGCACAATTGTCTTTCTGCACCTTAGGAAACTGTTTCTTTCTCCATTAGAATGTAGATTGCTCCGTACTAGAAAATTACTTCTTGTTCTTGGATGATGCATGGGAGTGCTTGCCCACCCAGTGGCCCATGGGAGATTAGGGTGGGATTCAGGAGGCTGCACAAGAAAGCCAGGATTCAGCTCCCCCTGCCCTTTTATTCACAGCTTATTATTTTTAACACTTACTAATAGGAGATATTTAAAACCACTGTACTTTTAAATTTGCATTTCTTTGCACAAGTAATTTGTTCCTTAGCAATACGCATTTTCTCTTTTGTGAATTATGTATCTATAGTCTTTGCCTGTTGGTATCCTAGGGTTTTTAAAGTTATTTCTGTAAAGCTGCCTGAATTTTCTTTTTTATCAGTTTCAGAGGTAGAATTTAGTGATCATAAGTTGCCTAAAACACCCAGTGCTCATGACATCGAGTGCCCTCCTGCTTTCCTTCTTGTGCAGAAGGCAGTAAGGGCAGGCGACTGGGGTGGCCCAGCCCATCCTACAGGGAGTTGCTGAGATCGCAGTCATGGTAAGATCTCAGCGCAAATAACCGGGATTTTGAGAGACGCACTAATGTCCTAGAGTTGTGCCATGTTTCTTTCCTTAAACATTAAAAAGCTTGAAATCTACTCAAAAATGGAGGGATAAATACAAAGGACCTTCATATACCCATTTCCAGTTTCAACAGTGGTCAAGATTTTGGCACATTTCCTCTATTCCCCTTTTTTCCTTTTTTTTTTTTTTTTCCATGCCTCCAACCCCCAGATTCAGCAATTACAGAGATTTTTCTTACTTTATTTCCATGTGTCCCTTTGATTTTCTTAAAGTATTTTCCCTTTGATTTTCTTAAAGTATTTTGAAGCAAAACCTGGCACACTTTATTATGCACTGGTAAAAATTATGAACATTTTTATATAATCACAATGTCATTAAAACACCAAACAAACACCAGACAATACATCCTTGGCATCTAATGGCTACTTCTTAACAAATCTTCCTGATTTCTCAAATTATTTTACTCGTTTAGCTGGTTTTCTTGAGAAACTAGGTCCACAAACTACACTTGGTCTTGTCTCTTAGACCTAGTTTGTCAACCCCAGTGTCCTCCCCACGCCCTCCCTTTTTTTTTTTTTTTAAGATTTTATTTACTTATTTGACAGACAAAGATTACAAACAGGCAGAGAGGGGCACCTGGGTGGCTCAGTGGGTTGGGCCTCTGCCTTTGGCTCGGGTCGTGATCTCGGGGTCCTGGGATCGAGCCCCGCATCCGGCTCTCTGCTCGGCGGGGAACCTGCTTCTCCCTCTCTCTCTGCCCGCTGCTCTGCCTACTTGTGATTCCCTCTCTCTCTCTGTTAAATAAATAAAATAAAATCTTTAAAAAAAACAAAAAAACCCCAAGCAGGCAGAGAGGCAGGCAGAGAGAGAGGGAAGCAGGCTCCCCGCTGAGCAGAGAGGCCGATGTGAGGATCAATCCCAGGACCCTGAGATCATGAACTGAGCTGAAGGCAGAGGCTTTAACCACTGAGCCACCCAGGTCCGTCCCCTCCACCTTCCCACCCCCGCCCTCCCTTTCTAACCAACCCCCAGCCCCACCCCGGGAGTTGACTTGCTCAGAAACTGGGTTGACTGGCCTGTAGAATGTCCCACATTCTGGTTTTGCCTCTTTGCTTCCTTTGTCATGCCATTTCCCTTGTACCTACATCCCTGAAATGAAATGTTCTTGCGGCTGGATGAGATTCAGGTTTCATTTACTTGGGCAACAATATCTCAGCTGTGAAGTTGTGTGCGTACTATATTATATCCCACCAGGAAGCACGTGATTTCTGGCTGGCCCATTTTTAGTGAGGCTACAGTGGATCAGATGTGACTGCTTTACCTCCTCCTTGTAAAATTCCCCATCAACCTTTCCTCTGATGGTTTCATCTGTTAGTGATTATTCCTGAATCAATTATTTCACTGGGACTTAGAATAGGATGTTCTGATCCCATCACACTTCTGCATTTACTAGCTGGAATTTTTTACGTAAGAAAAAATTTTTCATCATCGACTAGGGTGACTTCAGTTCCCTGCAATACAGTTTATTACAGGAAAGATGGGATCAGTGCTTAATCCTTTCAAGTGCCAATTTTTTGAAGGAAGACTTGGTGTTGTGATGGTACCCAATGAGGTTGTTTTCTTTCTCTCACTCTTTCAAAATATCATTATAAACATATTTTTATGTTAATACACACGATGTGTCTTAGTCAGTTGCATTTATTATCCTTTTTAGATGCTCAGTTTATTTCATCCCTGACCAATGAGAGCACCTTCTTGTTGGTCCCTGTGCTCCTTTAACGCAACTCTACACTCCTTGCCTTCTGTATCCTAGGCTCATCTCGGATATTTCCGGCTTCAGATCTGGGAGTAGCCATCTGCTCCATGAGCCCTGGCTCCTTCTAGTTGGGAATGAGAATTAGATATTAAAATCCAGTGCCTGTTTTTTGTCTTTTGAGGGCCACCTGGTAGGAGTAAGATTTTCCTTGCAGGAAGTGACCCCCGCCCCCACCCCACATACAAAATGTCCTTAGAAGAGGTCACTGAAGAAATCGGGATGGGGCCCTGGGCTGGGAATAGGAAATGGCAGCTCCTTCCCTTGGGCCTTTAGAAGTGGAAAAATGCTCAGTGAATCTTCCTTTGAGGGAGATAAACGGGACATGTAACATGCTAGAAAGCCCAGGGCTAGGGAGGGAGGTACCCTCCACCATAAAATTTTCTAAGGAGTCTCCAAAGTGTTTGAATATCTGAAAAAAAAGACTGAACTTCTTGAAGACATATAGAATGGGGGTTTAGACTACTGTAATTTCGCATAAAAGGAAGCTGTGACCTCATAGGCTGATGAAATCTGGGACATTTTGGTTCTCAATATTTTAAAAAGTTTGAGATGGTTTTAATTCTTTGTATATTTTCATACACTGGAACAGGAGTGAGCCTTTAGAAAAGTTAGAAGGTCTGTTGGTATCTATCTTCAGAGAAAACCTTATAAATGTTCTATGTTTTAGAGCAATAACTAATTTATTTTAATTTTTAAATTGTATTTATTTTTTTTAATTTTTAACCAAAGATTTTTATTTAACTATATTGTTTCAACTTGTATAATAATCAAACACTATCCTTAAAATTAAAAATAAATTCGAAAACTTTTGAAAAATATTGTCACTGTGTACTATAACAAAGCCTTATAAAAACTGGGAAAATGTATGTTTTTCATTCATTTTTAGAGCTTTTGAAGTTTGAATTTTAAATTTTCTCTCTCTCTCTCTTTTTTTTTTTTTTTGGCCAATGATGAATCTTCACTGATTATTAACAGATACCAAGCACTGTGCTCAGGGCTTGCAAAAACCCCTCCTGGAACCCTCACAAAACAGTATGAGATAAGCCCTATTACCCTCTGCATTTTGCAGACAAGAAAACGGAGGCTCAAAGATTGCACAACCTAACCTGCCAGGTGAACATAAAGCTAGGAAACAATAGAGTGCTGTCTTCAACCCAGATCTGACTCCAAAGCTTACGCCCTCAGCCACTGTGTTTTACTTACTGCATTGCACTTGTTGAGTTCAAGGCAATTTTTTTTTAATCTGTAAGCCGTACACAATTGCCAGTTTGTGTTATGTTTTAATCTAGATAAGGGATCTGAGCATATGAAAATATAAAAGGAAATTCAAACACATTTATGAAATAAATATTTTCAGAACTTGGAACAAGTGTCTCTACTGTAGTTTTTTTTTTTTTTTACATACATTTACAAACCCATGCACAAATCACTTTAAATTGACATAGCAGAAACCATGTGTATGAGTCAGTGTTAAAATGTTCAATTTTATTTTTTCTGTTTGTCTTCCTTAAAGTTGGACTTCCTCACCCCTCTCCCACCCATGATCACCCCAGTCAGGTTCAAATCTCCTGCTCAGACTGGACTCCCCTGTCCCAGTCCAGCCACTTCCCCCCTCTGCCCTGATCTTCCCATTTAGAGGGAATTTTCTCCTCTCTGTGACATCATGTCATTCTGTAACCTTGCTCTTGCTAATGACATTCTGCTTCATGTGGTAGTAATTGTTCCTATCTGTCTTCCCCTAAATATCACAGCCCCCTTGCTGTGCCTCACTTGTGTTCACACCCATCACACCCACAACACTAGCAAGCTGCTTGGACAACAGGTCCCAGAGACATTTCCTGGGTGATGCGGGATGGGACTTCCAAGGAGTCAAACCAGATAAAGGTGGCTTCCCGGCAGAGGCATTTTCATATTTTGTGCAGTTTGTAAGCCATGGGGTCGCTTGCAGGAGGTCGACGAGGTTGAAACTGTATTACTGTCTCACTGTTTATTTCAAAAGAAAACCATGAAAAATCCTTATGAAAGAGCCTCTTACAGATTGTCAAGGCAACCATCTGTTTATTTTGGTTCCACGGTCTATGCCCCTCCTTTTCCCATGCATCTAAAATACGAGCTGCAGTTCTCGCACTGGATTATAGCAAAGGGGATCGCCAGGAAAATATGCGTATCTTTTACCAGACACAATCCATCTAAAGATTTAATGCAGTGGGACTGGGCCGAAAAGGGAAAATACAAAACAGAAATCTTGAACTGGAAATGATAGGGGCTTAGGATCATCCGCATATAGACAAAAGATGCTCTCAATTACCTTTGATGTAATATCCAGGATTTAGAATATTAAAGCGATAATTATAAAAAAAGAAACAAATGACATATGTACTGTTCTGTTGTTAGAGACTTGTAAAAACAGAGTCATAAAAATGGCATTTCTCTGTAATATCCAAGTAGGAAGGTTGCTACTTCTGTAGGACAATCTTCTTCCTAGTCTGCTGGTCTTTGGTAGTAACTATTATTATTATTATTTTTTTTTCTGTTAAGTCAGTGAGCAGGGTGATTACAAGAGATGCATCCTCCTTAAGTTTCTGCATTATATTCAGAAGAAGTGACAAGCCTTCGAAGATCAGTGAAATTCAAAATGATCTTTACTAGCTGGATAAATAAGATGGACATGATTGGAAAACTGATGGGTAGAATCAGATACAGAGATGGGAAATAGCTGGCAAAGCCCCAACCTGCATCTGTTCATCTGAACCATATTAGATGAGAAGGCTGATCCCAGAGGACATAGAGCTGAACCAACAACCTAGCTGCCATTATTAAAAAAAAGGATGAAAGAATACAGACATTAGAGTGGTATCTGTGACCGATCTAGTAACCATTCCAGTGCCCTCATCCTCCTTATTCTATTGTAGGGCAGCAGCAATCTCCCCAAGAGCAGACTGGGGCTACTGTAGGAAAGGGAGAAATGTGTCACTGGTTTCAGCATATGGCTTCTTATCTTTGGTTAAGATTGTTCTTCCACCCCTCAACCAGGTTAAGGTCCTCAGAGAAACCTCTATTTTTCCTTTGTAGCATTCCTCATTAAGGCAATTAAATAGTTATCCCGTATGTTAAATGTCTGTCTTCCTAGTAGGTCACCAGCTTCATGAGAGCAGTGACCCCATCTGCCTGTAAAGATACAACTGTATCCTTAGCACTTAGCACAGTGCCAGAGACACAGTAAGTACCACTAAATGTTGAATAAATACATTAAAGGTTGAGTGGATTTACTCTAGTTAAGTTGAAGAACTTCAGGATAGCAAGACCTGCTGATATGCAACAACACAGCTGTTGCTTTAACATCTGGAGGGTATTTAAACCCTTTGAAGAACCGTAATCCTCAGGTCCAATGGCCTTCAAGATAGATCAACAATCTGACCATCTCCTACTCCTCTGCTGTAAGTATCCTGGTCCAAGCCACCATCCTATCTCACTTGGATCATGGCAATAGTCTCCCAACTGGTGTTCCTGTACGTACATCCAGTCTAATTCTTAACAAATTTGACTAAAAGATATATTAGAAGTGAAAGTCAGAGTATGTCCCTTCCCTACCCTTTATCCTCTGACGTCTTCTCTTCTCACTCAGCAAGAAAGCCAAAATCTTTTCAATGGTCCTTCATAAATTGGCCTTCTCTTACCTCTCTGACCTCATTATCTAGCCCTCTCCCCATCAGTTAGCATAGGCCATGCTGTGCTAGCAGAAGGCCATGCTGGCCTTCTTACTGTACCAGCAACACAGCAAGTCTTTTCCCATGCTGGCATCTTGCTCCCATTGATCCTTATGCCTGGAAAACCCTTTCCCCAGATGCCCATACCTTGTTCCCTAAGGTCAACTGTCACCTTTTCAGTAAGCCGTTTCTTAACTACCTATGTACATTTACAACACACCCTCATCTACTCCAGTACTCCCTACACCTTTTTTCCCTGATTTTTTTCTTCTCTGTGGCACCTACCACAACATGTTTATTTGTTTGTTTTTTATTTACTTCTACCAGAATTCACTGGGATTTTGGCAGTCTGTCACTGTTGCATTCACCACTTTGAATGGTGCCTATTAGGAATACTACCGAATAAATATTTATTGGGTTAATGAATAAATGAATAAAGGCTGAAAAGTGACTCAAGTTAAAGAGAAAAAAGGTAAAAGGTACAAATAATGTCTTTAAGAAAAAGGAGGAGGCACATTCTACTGATACGGTAGAGATACAAAAAAGAGAAAGAATAAAGACAATAGAGCTATGTCCATAGCTCCAAACATTTCTTCAAAATTGACAAGGCATAACAAGAAGGAAAAAATAGGATACATAAAAACCACATTCTCGACATAATTTAAGAATACAGAATGCTTAGATCCAAGTGTGTTCTAACAAATAGAAACTTGTAGGTATGTGCGATCTCAAGTGGCAGTCTTTGCAATGAAGAGCTAATGGGGAAGCAGAAAGGCACAAATGAAAGGAGAAATACCCTATGGCAATTAGGTGGTGGTGGGAAAAGAAATTTAGAGGGAAGTTTAGGGCCCTGCAAGATAAAGAACATTAAAAAATCAGAGGAGACAAATCCCTGGCTCCACTCACTCCCCCCAAACCATTCAAGAATCCGTACTTTGCTATACTGATGGAAGAGGACATTACTACAAAAAGAGCCCAATACTACAAAAATGGACAGAAAGCAATGAATAAGCAAATACAGACTTCTTAAAAATAATCCTAGTAAGATCAAAACTACCTCCACTGATTAAAATTGCCTCCAAGAAAACAACCATGAAGCAGAAGAAAACTATAAAAGAACACTCAAAACTGAATTCAACATATAAAAAATAGCATTTGGAGATATGAAAGAAAAGATTTTGCATGAGACCTACATGCACTAAGAATAGAAATGGACAAAACCAGGAAATAATAAAAAGACAGTGAATTTCAAAATGGAAGAAAAGATAATTATCTTAGAAATGAAGAGTAAATTACAAGGTGCCCAAGAAAATAAAATTATTGAACAAGGGTGCTTAGGTGGATCATTTGGTAAGTGCTCAACTCTTGATTTTGGTTTAGGTCTTGATTTAAGAGTTATGAGATCCAGCCCCATGTCGGGCTCCACACAGGGCTTAGAACCTGCTTAAGCTCTCTCTCTCTGTGTCTTTTCCTCTGCACCCACCACCCCTGCACACACCTGCTAACGTGTGCCCATGACTGTGCTATCCTTTCCCTCTGTCTCAAAATTTACAAAGAAAGAAAGAAAGAAAGAAAGAAAGAAAGAAAGAAAGAAAGAATAAATAAACACAAAACAACTTAATTTTTAAAAATGTGTAACAAGGATTTTCTACAAAGTCAAGGTATCCAAGTATCAAGGCCATAGGAAAAGTTGGGAACACATAGGACGTGAATCTTCCTTTAGGAATAACCTAGAGCCTAGAGTATGAGGTTCATCAGACTAAGAGGAGACTGGAAAATTTGCAGCAGAAGAACTGATGTGAACATTTACAAAGAGGATTGTCGATCTAAGCCAAAAACAAATGTAAGAACAAGGGTAGAAGACTGATGTACAAATGCTATACATCATAACAAATAGAAATAATACAACTAAAAACTGGTAAGGAATGGAAGAGAGAATAAAGAAAGTAAAATAATCTCATTAATTATCATGTGGACAACAGGTGGGAGTTAAGGATCTAGTTTTAAATGACAAACCAGATGGTCAAACGTTACCTAAGAAAACGAGGGACTATGGACATTCTAAAAGGTGTAAGTACTAACATAACAATGTGAACAAAAATAAAATGCTCCTAAATCTATTCTTTAAAATTACAGAACCATAGGAGCACCTGGGTGGATCAGTCAGTTAAGCATCAAACTCTTGGTTTCAGCACAGATAATAATCCTGGGGTCATGGGATGGGGCTCCGAGTTGGGCTCCATGCTCAGCATGGAGTCTGGTCGAGATTCTCTCTCCCTCTCCCATCTTCTTCCCCATCACCTGCTCACACAGTTGCATGCATTCTCTCTCTCAAATAAACAAATATCTTTAAAAAATTAAAGAAGCAACAACATGAATGGACCTTATGTTAAATAAAATAAGTCAGACAGAAAAGACAAATATGGTATGATCACAATTATATGTGGAATCTATAAAACAAAACAAAACAGAAACAGACTCAGAGTTACAGGAAACAAATTGGTAGTTACCAGAGGGTGGAGGGTTTGGGTGCGGGCCACCCAAACCCACTTACAAATGGTATAAACTTCCATTTACAAAATAAATAACTCATGGGGATGCAATGTACAGCATATGGGATATAGTCAATAATATTATAATAACTTTGTATGGTTATCAATGGCAACTAAACTAATTGTGGAGGCCATTAATTAAAGAGCAAAAACACAAATTTTTAGAAAAAGAAGCAGAAAATATAATATTTTTAGAAAAAGCAGAAAATATAATATAATAATGCAATTATAAAACATTATAATAGAGATGAGATCTAACATATCAGCTGATTGATAAGTGTGAAGGACTAAATTTACCAATTAAAACCAAAAAGATCCTCAATTTTGCTTAAAATGTAAAACCCAATTATATGCTATATCCTCCAAATATATAAAACAAAATGATTCAGAAGAGCAAAATATAAGTAGATGGATAAAGGTATTCCAGGAAAATTGACACAATAACAAATAGTAGTAGCAATCCTGGTGTTCACAAATAAGAATTCAAGCCTGAAAGTGTTAAAGATAATGAAGAAGGGTACATTTTATTGCTGAAAGCCAAGTATACAATGAAGATATAATACTTATGAATATCTATGCTCCAAAGAACACGGAAACAAGATTTATGTAGGAGATTCACCACTCTTAGTTCAAGACAGATTAAGTGGACAAACAAAACAAAACAAAACAAAATCAGTTAGGTAGGTCTTATAGATATATATTGCACTTTGTATTTTGATAATGTAAGTAAACATACCTTTTTATCAAGGGCTTTTGAGCCATTCACAAAAACTGATCACTAGGAAAATATTAGAAGGTTCCATGAATCAAAAATATTACAAACAAAACTCTCTGATCACAATGTACTAAAGTAGGAATTATTTTTTAAAAGATTTTATTTATTTATTTGACAGAGAGAGAGAGAGAGATCACAAGTAGGCAGAGAGGCAGGCAGAGTGGGAGGGAGAAGCAAGCTCCCTGCTGAGCAGAGAGCCCAACGCAAGGCTGGATCCCAGGACCCTGAGATCATGACCTGAGCAGAAGGCAAAGGCTTAACCCACTGAGCCACCCAGGTGCCCTTAAAGTAGGAATCCTTAACCAATGAAATAAAAACAGAAATCTTAAACAAAACTAAAAACAAAAAGGTCATCCACTTGAAAAATTTTAAAGGCCTCCTATGTGACCACTCTTACATAATAGTAAAAACACAAAGTGAAATCAGAGGTCTTTTGTTTTTTTTTTTTTTTTTAAGCACAAAAAACAAAAACACTAACATGTGGGATACACTTAAAGCAGTTTTTGGAGAAAAACTCATAGCGGGAAATGCTTTCGTAAGTAAAAAGTAAAAGGGTGTAAATAAAAGGATATAAATACTTAGCTGAAAAAAAATTAGCAAACAACAACAACAAAGTAGACCAAAAGAATGAACTAAGAAGGAAATAATAAAGGCAAAAGCAGAAAGTAATGAAATAGAAAAGAGGAAACCAGTAGACTTAATTGAAAAAAAAAGTGAACAAAATAGCAAACCACTAGCTAACCTGAACAATAAAAATAGAGGGAAAGCACAAATAAAATAAGAATTAACAAAGAGTGAATGGAAATAAGAATTAAAATCATAAGAGGCTTTGTTGCAGACCTCTATACAAATACATTTGCAATCCTACCTTAAATCTATTATTTTTTTTTAAGATTTTATTTGCCAGAGAGAGAGGGAGAGAGCATAAGCAGAGGGAGTGGCAGGCAGAGGGAGAAGCAGGCTCCCTGCTGAACAAAGAGCCTGATGCGAGACCTGATCCCAGGACCCTGGGATCATGACCTGAGCCGAACACAGAGGCTTTAACTCACTGAGCCACCCAGGTGCCCCACCATGTAACTTTCATATAAACAAATGGTATCTAGAGAAAATATGGAAGAGAAACTCCAATTTACATTAACAACAAAGAAGATTGAATATATAGGAATAAAGTTATCAAAAATATGTAAAACTTATAGGAAGAAAACTTAAAATTACTCTCAAAAGACATAAAAATAGGCAAATGGAAAGCATTTCCCATGACTAAAGGGTGCTTCAGCATTCTAAAGATGTCAGTTCTCAGTTAATTGATACAATCCCATTAAAGATACCAAGCCTTTGTTTTATGGAGTAAGACATATTAATATGAAAAATTATGTGGCAAAACAAACATGTAAGAATATCCAGGAAAATATTAAAAAATAAAATCTATGCCAGGGGACTAGACCTATCAGACATTGAAACATACTACAAATCTTGTATAATTAAATAGTATGGCATGGGCCTATGAATAGACCATAGATCACAGAGCAGTAGGAGAGAACAGGAAGCCCAGAAATAGAAGTGAGGATGGATGGAAATTTAGTATAAAATAAAGATAGCATCTCAAATCATTGGGACCAAGATAAACTTTTAATAAAGGAGGTTGGGTAGCCATTTGGAAAAAGATACAATTAGATCTATACCTCATGTCATACTCAAGAATAAACTTTAGATGAATCAGAGGTCTAAATTTAAAAGAAAAGCCAACCACACAAGTTCTGAAAAAAAAAAATGAGTGGATTTCTCTATAACAGTAGTGTGGGAAAGACTCTAACTATGACTAAAAATACAGAGGCAATAAAAAGTTTGTATAAATTTTTTTGTAAGTTTGAATGGTAAAAACTACCATAGACATTGTCAAAAAGCAACTATTAAACCAGGGGAAAATATTTGTGCATGTGTCACAGATAAAAGGTAATATCGCTAGTATGTAAAGAACTCTTTGAAAATGCAGAATCATGGATCAAAAACCCAGCAGAAATATGGGACGTCAATAATTTACAAAAAATAGAAAAATAGCCCTTAGACATAAGAAAATTGTTCAAAATTTCTTGTAATTCTTGTTCTTACCTTTTGACCTAGAAATTGCACATCTGGGATTTTACTTTGAAGATACATTTTTAATGACACACAACCTTGTTCATTACAACATTGTTTGTAGTCAAAAAATATTAAAGAACAACCTAAATGCCCATTTATGGGAGAATGGTTTCCTAAGTTATGATACATTCATGCAATGGAGTTCTATGCAGTTTTTTGTTTAAAATGGAATGAAGATTTATATACGCTTATTTGAAATGAGTTCTAAAATATATTGCTAAATGGCAAAACAAAAACAAAAACAAGGAACAAAAGAATATTGATACTGGTAGTATGCTATCCTCCAAGTAAGAAAGAACAAAAGGAAATAAACATATATCTTTTCCTTTCTAACAAGGATAATGGACAAAACACCAATCTCACCCCTCTAGGGTGTTGATGGGAATGAAGTAGAAAGAACGAGGAAAGGGAGTAGGATAGAGGGGATGAAGAGAGCGATACCTCTTTAAGTATACTTTCTCATGTGTTCTGACGGTTCAAGTCATGTCAATACATCACATACTCATTAAAACAAAGAAATAATGAAAATCAACTGGGATATGTGGGCAACTCAAAATGGAATACATTTTTGTTTTTGTTTTGTGAATGAATAACATGCCCACACTGAAGCAAAGGGGAGAGAAGAAAATACAGTAACTTTGGAACACATTATCTTGTGTTATAAGGCTATATGTTATAAGGCTAAAAACAGCACTGTATGCAAGTGGGTGAACAACTGAAACTACTTTGTGTTTATTCTAAGAAAGAGTAAAAAAAAATAAGTATATTGTAGACAATGAGAGCCATGTTTCTCACTGTTGAGGACAGGCTAGAATAAACTCTAGAGTGTTGGGTTGGAATTGGAGGTCTCAGAACAAACCCATGTCTTAAATAAACATAAGTACATAGATGCATAGAAACTTGGTAAACGACATTGATTTCATTACACACAAGTGGGAAAAGGATGGATTTGGGGGGAGAGGATGGTGTACCGTTTAGTTTTATTCTTTCCCAAGACACAACAAGGTACAAGCAATAAAGAAAAATGATAAGTGGCCTCCCATTAAAATTAGAAATTTGATCATCAAAAGACACTAAAGACAAAGTGATAATCAGGTCAGAAACTGGAGGAAAATTATTGTAATACATAAAAATTATAAATGATGAGTATCCAGAATATGTAAAAATTATATCTACTCAGTAAGAGTAAGACAGCACAATGGAAAACAGAATAAAGAATCTGAAGAAGCAATACTCAGAAGAGGAAACCCAAATGATTGGGAAATATAAAAAACATACTCAATCCATAAATAATCAATGAACACAAATAAAAACTACCATGAGATAACAATTCACGCCAGCAGACTGATAAAAATTCGAGTCTGTTATGTCTCTCGTGGTCAGGATGTGGAGTAAAGTGCACACTCATCACAGCTGGTAGACTAAATTAGTATAACACTTTGGACAACAATGTGATTGATTATATAAGAAAGTTGAAGATATATACACACTTTGACTCAGTCATTTCACTTCTAAACATATACCTTAGGGAGAAATTTTTGTACATGTACACAAGTTGACATGTTTAAGAATGTTCAGTTCATTCTTAACAGTGAAAAATGAAAACAATCTTAATTAAATACTAGATATCTTAATATGGTATAGTCACCCAGTGGAATTCCACACAGCAGAGAAAACAGATGAATAACATGAATCAACATGGAAACATATCAAAATCATGAGTTTGTGCGTAGGATGATATATACAGTACAATGTTTCTGTGATCAAAAACACGCAAAAAGCAATGTCACATATTGATTATGTTATAAATATTTACGTGGTAAGAATATAAAAAACTTTTTGAAGTTGTAATACCAGCTTTCAAGATGGCCCCCAATGATTGTCCCTTCCGGTATTCATAGCATTGTGAAGTCCTGTCCCACACTGTATTAGGGCTGGTCTCTGTTGTCAATAGTACATGGCAGAAATGATAGTAAGTCACCTCCAAATCGGGTTATAAAAAACTGTGGTTTCCATCTTTAGCATCCATTTTCAATTTCTCTCTGATTTGTTGCTGGAGAGGGAAGCAAGTTGCCATGTTGTGAGCAGCCCTAGGGAAATGCCCACAGGGTGAGGACTGAAGTCTCCCACGAGTGAGGAACTGAGGTCTGCCAATGTGTGAATGAGCGTGAGGAGTATTCTTAGCCCCAGCTGAACAGTGAGAAGTCTCAGACAACAGCCTGACAGCAACCTCATGAGAGAGCCTGAGCCAGAACCACCAGTCTCTACCAGCTAAGTCTCTCCTGCACACCTGACACTCCTCCTTTGCTCCTCCCCACCCTCCCACTCTCTCTCTGTCTCTCTAAAATAAATAAAATCTTTAAAAAATTGTGATGCTTATAAACTTTCTAAAAAGTCCTCATATCTGGATAATAAATACATCAAGAACAGGTTGCCGATATGCTTTAAAGCTGAAAAATTTTATATGGGTTCTGGTAAAGTTATTTAATTAGGAAGCAGATCAAAATGCTTAAGCCATAGCTACTTAACATGATTATAAAGTGCTGATTATTCAAATGAAATCAATTAGTCACAAATTCCCCCAAGAACATAAAATTACTCCCTAGTGGCAGAAAAACTGGCAATTTACTCCTTCATTAAATATATGCTGGACTATTTTCTTCTCCTGAAAATATGGCAAGGAACTGAATATTTACTAGTCAGTTTATACAGAAAGATCAGAAGCCGTTTAGTTCTACAACCAACATAGGAAAGGTGAACAACAAGAAAAACTTCTTGGGGCCTTAATAACTCCATGTAAAAATTTTTTAAAAAGAAAAAACAAGGGGCGCCTGGGTGGCTCAGAGGGTTAAAGCTTCTACCTTCAGCTCAGGTCATGATCCCAGGGTCCTGGGATCGAGTCCCGCATCTGGCTCTCTGCTCAGTGGGGAGCCTGCTTCCCCCTCTCTCTCTGCCTGCCTCTGCCTACTTGTGATCTCTGTCTGTCAAATAAATAAATAAAATCTTTAAAAAAAAAAAAAGAAAAAACAAAACAAAACAAATGTCCTATCATTAGTGAGATTGTCTCCAGTGGCCCCTCACCTGGACTTAAAGATTCCAGGAGAATGGGCTATCAGGAATGCACAAGGAAAGCTGCCTTCTCTGTTTATTAGAAGTTTAGCTTAAGACACAATTTTGAGCATATCTACTTTTTGGTCATTGCCCAGCAATTTTTCCTTGCCTTCTGTTTTGTTACGAGGACAAGCACTAAGGGGAAGAGGAGAAAGCACATCTGGTCTCTACCCAATCTTCATCCTTTCTTTGTTATGTTCGTAATCGAAGTCTACACTCCAGAAATAGTTCTGGAAGGCTGAGATGACATGGGGCTGACGCAGGTGTTGGTGAAGAACTGAAACTCCCAGTTAGGTGGCCTCAGTCTGGGGAAAATAAGCCATGAAAGCCTTCTGCGGTTCTAAGGGCAATGTTCAAATGGTGTCTCGGTAGAAAGAAATGAAGCTTGGATCTCAAGTCAAGGAGCTTGCCCTTTATTTTGTTGACCCTCTGACCCTGGAGAGCATCTAGAAGATTTTTAATAGGGAAGGAACATAAGACTGGTGTTTTAGGTAGCTCCCTCTGTGAGGCAATCAAAACTTGAGACAGTTGACATACTAGACAGTGCATGGATGGAATGTCCTAAAAAGACAGATATAGATGTAAGAATATATATTTATGAGAAAAAAAATTGGAGAGGAAAAAAGGCAAGGAGGGTGTATTAGTCCAGTATATGCAAACCCAGGTATGTATATAATGTATGATGTATAATTTTACAGAGTAAAAAATACTGTTCATGTAAAGAGATTTATTATGAGGAATTGGTTAATGAAAGCATGCAGGTTGAAATGCCCCACAATCAGCTATTTGCTAGCTGGAGACTCGAGAGGGCTGATGCTCTGGTTTCCATCTGAGCCTGGAGGCCTGAGAACCAGGAGGGCCAGTGTTTCCAGGGAGTCCAAGGGCGGGAGAGGAGGGTGGACAGTGTCCCAGCTGAAGGCAGTTAGACAGAAGGAATTCTCTCTTACTCAGCCTTTTTTGAGTAAAAGGCTGTTTTGGATCAACTGACTGGGTGAGGCCCACCTACATTGGAAACCACATTCTGTTTTAGGCAGTCAACTCTTTCAAATGTTAAACTTATCCAGAAACATCCTCACACATACACCAGAATTATGTCAGAGCAAATATCTAGGTACTCGATGGTCTAGTCAGGTTGACATAAAATGAACCCTCACAGAGGGTTTTGATGACTAAGGTGCCAAAATGAAACAGAATAATCAAGGTTAGGAGAATGGGGGCAGGAAACTGAGGAGTGCTGTCTGGGATCTGAAACCACAGGCAAGATGGTAGCTGTGCAAAATGGGATGGTCAGGGCTAGAGTTTGGGGTCACACATGTAGTGACCAGGACAGGATTACCCAGGGATGAGGTGAGAAAGAGTAAACCAATTAAAAAAGAGAGTGAGAGAAAGGGTAGAAAACAAGGAAATCAGAAGAATGTTGTATCAGAGACTAAGGAAGTAGTTTCCACAATTCAGGGGTGACCACAGTGGTCAGCGAAGAGATTCAAGTTAGGGATTGAAAAATATCCTTCAGTTCTGGCAGTCAGGCTCTTGCTGAAGATGCCATCCTTCAGTGAAAGCAGTGCCCACAGGGAGGTGGGAATGGAAGCTGACAATGGGTGGGAGGCAGAGGGGGGACGAGAAGTGCAGGTGCTGTATTTTTGGGAAGTGAGCATGTTTGGAACGTGAGACCAGTTGGGAAGGAAGGAGAAGCTAAAGAAATAAGTGACCAGGGACAGTGAGTGGGGCAGGGACCCAAAGCAGTGGCCAGGGACTCTGATGAAGAGGACAAGCATGCATGTGGGGCCAAGGGGCGGGGGGAGAGGAATTAAATTAGAATCACAGGAATGTGCTACTCATCCTCTGAGACTGATGAGAAACAAACAAGAATTCAGAGATGTATATGATTTTGTAGGGGAGCAGGGGTGGGAGAAACTGGGGGAGATCATGCTTAATAGTCTTATTCTTCATGAGGAGGTAGAGGACAAGGCCTTTTTTGCTGAAAGAGAGGTGGGCCTTTCATTTAAGAGGGTGGGTGGAGGATATTTCTTTAACTCCCCTTCTTCCCTTCCAAAGTTCAGGTTAAAGTTTGTAAGTATTTATTGGAAGGAAATACAGAGAAGTGAAAAAACAGTATCAGACCAACTTCCCAGAGGACTGGAATATATAGAAGACTTAACAGCTCTGAATGGCTCAATAATATAAATTATTCAACAGGCTGTCCTGGAGATCTTATCATCCCTCAGTAACAGGTGTTCCTTGCTTCCTCCTCTTGCTACTGTGCTATATGAGCAATTCAGCATTTTCCTACACTTTCTATTTGTTTTCCTGCAACTGCTATATTTCCTTTCTCTTTCATGTTTCATACTTACTCATGAATTGTACTCCTTGCTGCTTTCTCTTTTTCAACTTTGGGTTCTACTATCATCTGCTGACTTGATTATTATACCTCAGAAACAAAGTCCTTATGAGGGAGGCTCCTTTGGTTCAAACAGACATTCTCTAGTACAGCACATGCCATTGGATAGAATTCTTGTCTCAGGCAATGGTCAGATTTGTTGGGGATTTGGGGCGGTATCGGTATGAACCATGGTGACCTAATCAAAAGGCACTCAAATATTATAGGTAATGCTTACAGAGGTGGTTGTGAGCAGAATTTGAAAGGAGTAACAAATCCATGCATGGATTTCATATTCAGAAATGTGCAGAACTAAATGAAAAAGATATGGATAATATCTGCTATGCATATTACAGGTAAAATGCTAATATTTCTAATATGTTATTTATCATAAATCAAAAAAGCAAAAGACAGCCAAAGGGGGACAAAGAGGAACAGAGGATGTGGACATGCCCTATCTCCTTTGAAGAATAGCAAAGAGCACAAGATTTGAAATTTTAAAAAGGTATACCCATGCCTACTCTGCCAATGGACCATGTGTACCTCTAAATTACTAAGCATGCTATTATCTGGGAAGAGAGTACGCTTAATACTCTCTTGATAGGAATGAATGCAGTTTAGCCTTAATCCTGGCTATTGTTGACAAAGGGACATCTTATGACCCCTCATTCAGTACATGAAAGAAAAAAAGGCCAGATTTCAGATTCCAGAGTAAATGATAATCTGCTCTGATTAGATATTGTCTTTTCAGTTTATTAAACAAATGTCACAGTAATAACGTCACAAGATCTACTCTTTCCCAGAACCTTGGGTCTTTACCTCTTCATAATTTCTGTGGTGCCCAGATATGTTCTTAAGGTCTCCAACACATTCATGAGTCCCTCAGATGCAAAGTCCACATCATTATGTCTTCTTTACTGCTGCCCCCTCCATTGTCTTACTGGAGTTCCCCATTCATACTTCATACTTGCTGACCACTTGCTCATAAACACATCCATTTCTGGATACAACATTCCTTCTTCCAAGTCAGACCTGCTTTCTGAGATTATTTTTTTTCTCATTTGGAAATTCATTTACTGAGAGCCAGTAGATGGATGACATCTAAAGTTTGTCTAAAAATGTCTTTTTCTCCCCAATTGTTGGAAGACAGTTTCACTTGGGAGTCCTGTAGCAGGCGGATGGGTAATTTTTCTCAGCATTGTTTATTCCACTGTTCTCTGATCTCCATCATCTCTAAGGAGATAACTCTCAGTCTGTGTTGCTCTTTTTTTTTAATTAATTTTTTTATTTTTTTAATTTCTTTTCAGTGTGCCAGAATTCATTGTTTATGTACCACACCCAGTGCTCCATGCAATACGTGCCCTCCATAATACCCATCACCAGGCTCACCCAACCTCCCGCCCCTTCAAAACCCTCAGGTTGTTTTTCAGAGTCCATAGTCTCTCATGGTTCATCTCCCCCTCCAATTTCCCCCAACTCCCTTCTCCTCTCCATCTCCCATTGTCCTCCATGTTATTTGTTATGCTCCACAAATAAGTGAAACCATATGATAATTGACTCTCTCTGCTTGACTTATTTCACTCAGCATAATCTCTTCCACTCCCGTCCATGTTGATACAAAAGTTGGATATTCATCCTTTCTGGTGGAGGCATAATACTCCATAGTGTATATGGACCACATCTTCCTTATCCATTGGTCCACTGAAGGGCATCTTGGTTCTTTCCACAGTTTGGCGACCATGGCCATTGCTGCTATGAACATTGGGGTACAGATGGCCCTTCTTTTCACTACATCTGTGTCTTTGGGGTAAATACCCAGTAGTGCAATTGCAGGGTCTAGGGAAGCTCTATTTTTAATTTCTTAAGGAATCCCCACACTGTTTTCCCAAAGTGGCTGCACCAACTTGCATTCCCACCAACAGTGTAAGAGGGTTCCCCTTTCTCCACATCCTCTCCAACACATGTTGTTTCCTGTCTTGTTAATTTTGGCCATTCTAACTGGTGTAAGGTGGTATCTCAATGTGGTTTTGATTTGAATCTCCCTGATGGCTAGTGATGATGAACATTTTTTCATGTGTCTGATAGCCATTTGTATGTCTTCATTGGAGAAGTGTCTGTTCATGTCTTCTGCCCATTTTTTGACATGATTATCTGTTTTGTGTATGTTGAGTTTGAGAAGTTCTTTATATTGATGCAGAAAAAGCATTTGACAAAATCCTGCATCCGTTCCTGATTAAAGCACTTCAAAGTATAGGGACAGAGGGAACATTCCTCAACTTCATAAAGTCTATCTATGAAAAACCCACAGCAAATATCATCCTCAATGGGAAAAAGCTCACAGCCTTCTTGTTGAGATCAGGAACATGACAAGGATGCCCACTCTCACCACTTTTGTTCAACATAGTATTAGAAGTCCTAGCAACAGCCATCAGACAACAAAGAGAAATAAAAAATATTCAAATTTGCAATGAAGAAGTCAAACTCTCTCTCTTTGCTGATGACATGATACTTTATGTGGAAAACCCAAAAGACTCCACCCCCAAACTACTAGAACTCATACAGCAATTCAGTAATGTGGCAGGATACAAAGTCAATGTACAGAAATCAGTTGTTTTCTTATACACTAACAATGAAAATACAGAAAGGGAAACTAGAGAATCAATTCCATTTACTATAGCACCAAGAACCATAAGATACCTGGGAATAAACTTAACCAAAGAGGTAAAGGATCTGTACTCAAGGAACTACAGAATACTCATGAAAGAAATCGAAGAAGACACAAAAAGATGGAAGACCATTCCATGCTCATGTATTGGAAAAAAAAACATTGTTAAAATGTCTATACTGTCTAGAGCAATCTATACTTTTAATGCCATTCTGAACAAAATTCCACTGGTATTTTTCAAAGAGCTGGAGCAAACAATCCTAAAATTTGTATAGAATCAGAAGAGATCCCGAATTGCTAAGGAAATGTTAAAAAAAGAAAAACAAAACTGGGGGCATCACGTTGCCTGATTTCAAGCTTTACTACAAAGCTGTGATCACCAAGACAGCATGGTACTGGCATAAAAACAGACACACAGACCAGCGGAACAGAGTAGAGAGCCCAGATATGGTGATCAACCATATGGTTACATGGATCAACTCTATGATCAAATAATCTTCGACAAAGCAGGAAAAAATATCCAGGGGAAAAAAGACAGTCTCTTCAATAAATGGTGCTGGGAAAATTGGACAGCTATATGTAGAAGAATGAAACTCGACCATTCTCTTACACCATACACAAAGATAAACTCGAAATGGATAAAAGAGCTCAATGTGTTGCTCTTTGCGTAGATACTCTCCCCCCTGCAATCCCCGTGATTGCTATAGCAGTCTTCTGTTTGTTTTCTGTGTTCAGCAATTACACCACACAGTACTTAGGGAGTGGATTTATTTTATTTACTTTGATTCTTTTTTTTTTTTCAGTCCAAGGATTCATGTCACTTATTAATTCTGAAAAATTCTCGGTCATTATCATTTTCAGTAATGCCTCTCCCAATTCCCTCTATTCCTTTTTTTCTTGAATTCTCATGACATATATTGGTCTATTTCATTCTGTTTTCCAAGTCTCTTAATCTCTTTGATAGTTTCCATTTTTTTGTTCTTTTAGGCTACGTCTTGTGTAATTTCTTCAAATCTGTAGTCCATGAATTATCTGTTCCATAGATCTCCCCTGTTAAGTTTCAATTATTATGTTTTCAAGTTTGAGAATTTATACTTGATTCTTTGATCACTTTTTACAGTCTCTGAATCATATTTTGGATTCTGTCTCTTTAAAAAACTATAATATGCATACTTTTTTGGGAACACTATGATCATTTTAATATTGGAAATCTTCTGGACGTGGCTCTGTTGTTTGTTATTTCTGCTGACTTTAACATGAGACTTCTTGTGGATGTTTTGTGATTTTAAAAAATATTGTGTGCTTCTCTTTTTGGAACTCTACCCACAAGAATTCTTTGAGGCCTTATTTGAGAATGAATTCCTCTTTCGAGGTTTTGCTTTTCTCCAGACCCCAGGTCATTTCAAATTTAAATTCTTGGCTTAAAGTTTTTTAAGATTAGGCAAATAGTATAACGAGGAACATGTGGGATGGCCAGTGGTCCGAAATTATTAGGAAAATTTTTCCAATTTTTCTTTGTACCAATGTGATCTTTAAATTTCACTTTAAAATTGTACAGTACAACGTATCAAACATGTAGAGAAGTACGGCAATTAATATAAGAGAGATGTGGATATATAATAATACCAAGATCAAATCAATGGTTTTTGTTTTATTTGTTCCACTTTTTTTCTTTTGAATTTAAAATTGTTTCACAATTCTTTCTTTGAAAAACTGTAAATTTGCATTAGCAAAATATAAAAATTGCATTCAAAGAGATTGAATACATGAGCCAAGATAATGATTTTATTTAAATACATATGAACTGAAACTCAGTTAATTTATGAGTAGGATTAGGGGTTTGCATTAGGGCTTGAAGGGAGTGGTATGCATTTGGAATACTTGAGGGGAAATGGAGGAGAGGATAAAAACAAATAAAAGGGTTGATAAGCAACAGCCCCGAGAGGACCACCGCGGTTGGAAGCTCACAACCACGAGGACCCATGGGGCAATGTCCACATATGACTGTGGAGTTCTGCTTGGTGCGTCTGGCAGAAGGATAAAAAGCTAGGGAACCCATAGGTAGAGTAGTTTCCAGAAGTGCTTCTCAGATATAAGGTAAATACAAATCCGGGTATCTTGTTAAAATGTTGTATTTTGTAAAAAGGGAAATACCCAGACGTTCTGACGGATGTTGGCTCCAAGGCCATGGTAGACACTGATACCCACTTTCCAGGTGCACCCCCAATTAGATTAGGAGCATATGGGAGTCAGATATGGCATTGTGAACCAGGTTCAAATAAAAGTGGGTCCCCTGAGTCCCTGGACCTCCGTGATTATTTCCTTAATTCATAAATGTATGATCAGAATGGATGTACTTAGCAATTAACAAACCTCTCACATTGCTTCTTTTGCATGCAGAGTAAGAACTAGTGAAGGAGCAGTCCATAAATTGTCTCACTCTGAATAAGGTAGCAAATTACAAACAGGATTGTATCCTAGAAGGAAGGGCAGAGGTTAGTGCCACTCTCAAAGACTTAAAGGATGGAAGGCCAGTGTTGCTCATCATATCCCCCGTTTATTCTTTTTTAAGATTTTATTTATTTATTTGTCAGAGAGAAAGCGCACAAGCAGGGGGAGCAGCAGGCAGAGGGAGAAGCAGACTCCTTGCTGAGCAAGGAGCCCGATGCGGGACTCGATCCCAGGACTCTGAGATCACGACCTGAGCTGAAGGCAGATGCTTAACTGACTGAGCCACCCAGGTGTCCCTCATGTGCCCCATTTAATTAATCAGTCTTGCCCCGGGGTGGCGGGGGTGGGGGTGACACAGATGGATCATGGTGAAACACATTGCCCCACCACAAACCTAACCAAAGAGGAGGCTGACTACACCTGGTGTGGTAGTATTTACTAGAGTGGATGAACATGGATTCTGGTGTGTCATATGTGACTGTTAAGTTAGTAAAGGCAGTCTTCATGCCAATCAGAATAAAGCCTCTGAAGCAGTTAACCCTCTATGGGATGAACAACATTACTGAGTAAAAGAATGCCCCAGGGCCCTGATGGTTCTTCTGTTCACTGTCATAGTAAGGTCTGTGGACTTAGGCCATGGAAACATCTGCAGAATTGGTCCACTGAATTGATGAAATCATATTAATCCAACCAGATGGGCAAAAAGTGGCAAGTATAGTGAAGTTCTTGTTAAGACACATGTGGTCCAGAAGGAAGTGATCAACTCTTCAAAGATACAGGGGGCCAACACATCGATAATGTTTTAAGCAGCCCAGTGGTCTGTGGCAAGGCCCAACATTTCCTCCAAAGTAAAGGATCATTTATTGTACCTTGTACTTCCTAATGTTAGGAAAGAAATAAAATCCTTGGTAAGCTGCTATGGGTTTTGGAAACAGCATATTCCTCACCTGGAAATACCGCTGTGGCCCATTTATTAGGTGACATTCAAAGAGTTCTGGAGTTGGTTTCAGTCATCAGAGTTCCTAAGAGCTCCGCCATTTTCCTAGCTGGCTTCCCTTGCTCTCTTACTGGTTTTCTTGGCGCACAATTCATTCATAACTCATGTGCTCTCAGATCTGTGTCTCAGACTGCTTTTGGAGCACTCAACCTAAGACCAGTTCATGGAAGGAATGAGGTAGTTACAGGTAGGTGGGGGAGGGCTGGGTTTTATTTGATGGTCAAGGATTACAGCAATGAAAACAAACTACTGTTATATGTAATTGGCCTCAAGTATCCTAACTGAATGCAGATCCTGGACAGGGGCTGCCCCAGGGCCCTGGGTAAGGACTGCCTCCCAGTGAGCGAACAGTCTGAAAACCTTTTTCCATTCCCTGGATGCCAGCTTGTCATCTCCCCAGTAGTGTTTGGTTTTGGGAACTGCACACATGCGTACACATATTTGGAGAAAATAGTTCTGAACAGAGGTGCCACAGTCCCTCCTGCAGTCCCGTGTGGCTGACTTGGATTTCTTCCTTGGATTCTACGTAGGTAGAATGGTAGCTACATAATAAATCCTCCTGGGTTTAATTTCATTTAAAAACTCTATCTAGTACCAAGCACTGTGATAGTCACAATCTTCATTCCCAATATTACATTTTAAAAATGTATCTTATAAATTGTGTGGTGTTTTGTAATAATTATTTTCATGTCATTAACTCATTCAATAAATATTACTCTCTGTTTTCTATACATCAGGCACTATTCTAGGCTAAGCTAATAGTGACTCTGGGATTTTTGCCACACAGCATTTTCCTATACAGATTTAAATGCCAGAGAACCGGAGTTATTATAGATTGATGGTATATTCTCTGTGTTTGTGTTTTTGAGTGTTTTGGGAGGTGGCATTCTTTCCTTCTTTGGATTATGTGCTTCTAGATAATGCAAAGCATGTGACCGTGCTTTTAAAAAGTCTTTCATCATGTCTGGCACTGTTCTGTCCCCAGCGGGTGACTGAGTGACATCTTAACCACAACTGAGGACAAATACATAAAAATACAAGTTCCTATAAAGAACTCCTCAAACTCAACACACACAAAACAGACAATCATATTAAAAAATGGGCAGAAGATATGAACAGTCACTTCTCTAATGAAGACATACAAATGGCTATCAGACACATGAAAAAATGTTCATCATCACTAGCCATCAGGGAGATTCAAATCAAAACCACATTGAGATACCACCTTATACCAGTTAGAATGGCCAAAATTAACAAGACAGGAAACAACATGTGTTGGAGAGGATGTGGAGAAAGGGGAACCCTCTTACACTGTTGGTGGGAATGCAAGTTGGTGCAGCCACTTTGGAGAACAGAACAGAACAGAACACTTTGGAGATTCCTCAAGAAATTCAAAATAGCGCTTCCCTATGACCCTGCAATTGCACTACTGGGTATTTACCCCAAAGACACAGATGTAGTGAAAAGAAGGGCCATCTGTACCCCAATGTTTATAGCAGCCATGGCCATGGTTGCCAAACTGTGGAAAGAACCAAGATGCCCTTCAACGGACGAATGGATAAGGAAGATGTGGTCCATATACACTATGGAGTATTATGCCTCCATCAGAAAGGATGAATACCCAACTTTTGTAGCAACATGGGGACTAGAAGAGATTATGCTGAGTGAAATAAGTCAAGCAGAGAGAGTCAATTATCATATGGTTTCACTTATTTGTGGAGCATAACAAATAACATGGAGGACAAGGGGAGATGGAGAGGAGAAGGGAGTTGAGGGAAATTGGAAGGGGAGGTGAACCATGAGAGGCTATGGACTCTGAAAAACAACCTGAGGGTTTTGACGGGGCGGGGGGTGGGAGGTCGGAGGAACCAGGTGGTGGGTATTAGGGAGGGCACGGATTGCATGGAGCACTGGGTGTGGTGAAAAAACAATGAATACTGTTATGCTGAAAAGAAATAAAAAATTTAAAAAAAAAGAAAATAAAAATACTAATTCAAAAAGAAAAAAAAATACAAGTTCCTGAGTCTGCAAACAATTATGATTAGTTTCATGAGGCTTGTAGAAACAAGACCCCGAGACTGTCTCGGTGTAGTTGGGTGCCATTTAATCCATTTCAAATCTGACAGCATGAGAGACAGACAAGGACTTTTCTCTCCTCTTCTCAGCTTTCCACTGATGAATTTTGCAGGGCCCCAATTTTAAAAAGATCTGAAAGACACCATATTTTGAAAGCACAACACGACAATGTTTCCCCTACATAATGAATATATTAATGAATTCTGACAGAAAGAGTTATGTTCCTGTCTTCTTAAAAAAGCCATTTAAGCAAAACAAGTAGCATCCCCTGAAGGGTTTGTTAAGCTGCAATACAGCAGAGGCCTAGAGGACTGATGATAAATATGGATTTCAGGCAATCTGATTAATAATCCTGGTCCTGCCATGCATAAATGCTGTGGATTTTCTTAATAAAGCAAAACTCAGCTGGGACTCTATAAGTACCTCTCCAGCGAGGACATTTCGCCTTCTCAAGTGGCCCCATCCCCCAGTTTTCTTGTCTCACTAAACAGCACCACAAATCATTCACCACCCAGACCAGGAACCAAGAAGACATCTCTGATTTCTCTCTTTGCCTTCACTGCCTCCCTGAAATCTAATCCACCCACACTGCTCCACCTCCAAGATATATCCAAATTCACTTTTCATCCCCTGCCCTGTCATCCTGGTCTGACCCACCAGACCTCCTACTTGGGTTATGTTCACCATCTCTAAACTGATCTCCCTGCCTCCCCTCTAGCCTCTCCCCCGTCATTCTCGGCAGAGTGGCCTGGGTGTTCTCTCAAACACATAAATCAGTTCATGCACTATCTATGTGAAAACCACCCAGCGGCACTTACCACAACAAATAAGCCACTTGATGGATGATCTGAGTCCTCCTTAATGCTTGGGCTTTATTTCCTTTTATTTGCCCCCTTTTTCCTGGCATTCCAGCCACACCTTCTTGTTATTTCTCGAACACCTCAGACCCATTATTGTCTCAGGACCTGTGCATTTCATGCTTCCTCTGGCTGGAACATTCTTCCCTCCACATTTTCACAAGGTTGACTCCTTCATAGCATTCAAATCACCTCTTCTCTGATTACTGCCAAGTAACCCACCAGACCCTCAGATACTCCTTATGCCATCACCCTGGCATTATTGTCTTGCCTTAATTTTCATTAAGTCAGGTATATATTGGGGAATCCTTTACATACCATAAATTTCACACTTTTGCTGTACATTTATATGAGTTTTTTTAAAAGATATTTATTTATTTATTTATTTATTTATGTATTTGACACAGAGAGAGAGCGCACAAAATTTACCCTTTGACCATTTTTAAGCATATAATTCAGTTGTGTTACGTACACTGTTGTGCAATCTTCACCACTATCATCAGCTGAGACAAGAGTCCTCAACTCCTCTCACCAGATTGGTCCAGAGAGGATGTGAGAGGAGTTGAGGACTCTTGTCTCAGCTGAATGTCCCTATGGTGTGGGGACTTGACTCTGTTTTCCCAGTGCTCTGCAGAGATCTCGAAGACCAAAAGTGCAGATGTGACAACAAGGATGAACTTGGAGGACATCACGCTGAATGAAAAGTCCCAGATGAAAAAGGACAAAGATTGTGTGACTGCACTCGTCTGAGGTACGAGCAATAGTCAAATTCACAGGGACAGAGAGGAGAACGGTAGTTGCCAGGGGCTTGGGGGAGGGGAAACTGGGAGTCAGAGTTTAATGGTAACACAGTTTCAGTTGGAGAAAATGAAACAGTTCTAGGGATGGATGGTGGTGAAGATTGCACAACAGTGTACTTAACACAACTGAATTATATGCTTAAAAATGGTCAAAGGGTAAATTTTGTTTTATATTTTATTTTATTATTTACTATATTTATATTTCACAATAAAAAATGAAAACATTTGAAAAAGAATGGAGAGTGTTAAGAAGGTCCCTAAACCTCTCAAGGGTACTCCCAATCTAGGATATTCCTCCACCCCCAAAGCTGTCTAAAGATCAGACCTACCTAACTTAACCCTCCTGCTCACTACACACTGTATGTAACCACAGTAGAGTTCCTATCACACCATCACCATAGCAGAGGACTGGGGAGGGAGTAACCCTGGTATTGTGACACTTGTTTCAGGTGTAACCAAAGCTCTTGGGGTTCCATTGAGCCTCAAACCAACCATAACCATGAATAACTCTTCAGCGATTTCTCAAAAGTAATATGGTAGAACCATCTGTAGTGGCTCTGCTCCTAGCCAACACCTATTTCAGCCCAACAGGGACCCCAAAACATCTTTTCAGGCTCAGTGTGAGAGCATCTCACAAACCCACTGTTTGATCAATTGATTTCACTCACAAGCTATTCTTTTTTTTTTTTTTAATTTTTTATTTATTTTCAGCGTAACAGTATTCATTGTTTTTTCACCACACCCAGTGCTCCATGCAATCTGTGCCCTCCCTAATACCCACCACCTGGTTCCCCCACCCTCCCACCCCGCCCCTTCAAAACCCTCAGGTTGTTTTTCAGAGTCCATAGTCTCTCATGGTTCACCTCCCCTTCCAATTTCCCTCAACTCCCTTCTCCTCTCCATCTACCCTTGTCCTCTATATTATTTGTTATGCTCCACCAATAAGTGAAACCATATGATACTTGACTTTCTCTGTTTGACTTATTTCACTCAGCATAATCTCTTCCAGTCCTGTCCATGTTGCTACAAAAGTTGGGTATTCGTCCTTTCTGATGGAGGCATAATACTCCATAGTGTATATGGACCACATCTTCCTTATCCATTCATCCGTTGAAGGGCATCTTGGTTCTTTCCACAGTTTGGCGACCGTGGCCATTGCTGCTATAAACATTGGGGTACAGATGGCCCTTCTTTTCACTACATCTGTATCTTTGGGGTAAATACCCAGCAGTGCAATTGCAGGGTCATAGGGAAGATCTATTTTTAATTTCCTGAGGAATCTCCACACTGTTCTCCAAAGTGGCTGCACCAGTTTGCATTCCCACCAACAGTGTAAGAGGGTTCCCCTTTCTCCACATCCTCTCCAACACACGTTGTTTCCTGTCTTGCTAATTTTGGCCATTCTCACTGGTGTAAGGTGGTATCTCAATGTGGTTTTGATTTGAATCTCCCTGATGGCTAGTGATGATGAACATGCTATTCTTGATGCTCTCACAAACCCCTAACCCTACACAGGATTCCCTATACTTTTTTCCTTCCAGAAGTTTGTATTAAAAAAAAAAAAAAAGACTACTGTCAAAACAACCTTTGGTTTCTCCTTTCTATTGGTAAAAGGAAACTATGATTAAAGCTTAGATCAGTTTCAATGAGAACAGAGGCATCGAGTATGTAACCATGTGCATGAGATCTCAATAAGCTTAATTTATAGGTTGTTACTGTTATGAGAAAAAAGGGAGTGGGTAGATGCAGGTGACCCTTTGTAATGGCAGTAAGAAATACTGCTGGGGGTGAGACAATAGCCTTGAGCAAGTTATATACAGTAAGACATAAAAATGGACCTGTCTTTTTCAGTTCATATGGATACAAGAGCTGAGAATGTGTCCACCAAAAATCATACACCAATGGAGTCAAACTCAAATTCTACTCAGAGGTGATAATCCAATATAAGTCTTTCATAAATCTAAATGTCCTACATTTCCTACATTTCCCCTATTTGCAATGCCGGCAAAGGTGGTTTAATTATTTTTCAGTTTTAAATAAAATGACCTGTAATGGGAAAGTCAGAATTGACTTTGATGATTATAAAGAACAACCTTTGGGAAAACGTTTATTCATGTCTTCTGCCCATTTTTTAATTGAAGTATCCATTTTGGGGGTGTTGAGCTTTATAACATCTTCATATATTTTGCACACTAACCTTATATCAGATATGTTATTTGAAAATAACTTCTCCCATTCCATAGGTTGCCTTTTAGATTTAAAGATTGTTTCCTTCACTGTGCAGAAGATTTTAACTTGTAGTCCCATAGTTTATTTTTGCTTTTGTTTCCCTTGCCTCTGGAGACACATCTAGTCAGAAGTTGCTATGGTTGATGTCAAAGAGGTTACTGCCTACGTTGTCCTCTAGGATTTTAATGGTTTCCTGTCTCATATTTAGGTCTTTAATCAATTTTGCATTTATTTTTGTGTGTGGTGTAAGAAGCAGTCCAGTTTCATTCTTCTGCATGCTGCTGTCCAGTTTTCCCCACACCATCTGCTAAAGAGACTGTCATTTTACCATTACATTGTCTTTCTTCCTTTGTCAAAGATTAATTGACCACATAGCTGTGCGTTCATTTCTGGGTTTACTTATGGCTTTTCTGTTCTGTTCCATTGACCCATGTGTCTCTTGTGCCAGTTCCATGCTGTTTTGACCACTACAGCTTTGTAATATAACTTGAAGTCTAGAATGTCTCCAGCTTTTCTTTGCTTTTTCTTTGCCTTGGCTATATGAGTTCTTTTGTGGCTCCATACAAATTTTAGGACTGTTTGTTCTGGCTCTGTGAAAAATGCTGTTGGTATTTTTTTTTAATATGCATTCAATTAACCAACATATAGTACATCATTAGTTTTTGATGTAGTGTTCAATGATTGATTCATTAGCAGCTGTTGGTATTTTGATAGGGATTGCAATAAATGTGTAGATTGCTCTGGGCAGTATAGACATTTTAACAATATTTGTTCTTCCAATCCATGAGCATGGAATGTCTTTCCATTTGTTTGTGTCTTCTTCAATTTCTTTCATCAGTGCTTTATAGTTTTCATGGTACAGGACCTCACGGTTAGGTTTATTCCTAGGTTATCTTATGGTTTTTGGTGCAATTGTAAAATGAGACTGATTCCTTTATTTCTCTTTCTCTACCTCATTATTGGTGTATAGAAATGCAAGATTTCTGTACATTGGTTTTGGATCCTGTGACTTTGGTGAATTCATTTATCAGTTCTAGCAATGTTTTATGAAAGTGTTGAATCACTAAACTGTACACCTGAAACTAATATTAACACTGTATGTTAACTAACTAGAATTTAAATAAACACTTAAAAAATACACAAAAACCTCAGTTTTTAGCTGCTTTGATAACTAAGAAGCCAAAATAAAATAAGAAATTCAAGTTCTGTGTGTGTAGACAGAGGCAGACTTTAGATCCTAGAGAACAAAGATTATTCTCAGTAATCTCTTTGCCTCAGTAGATTACCAAGGAAGGCATCTAGATGCAATTTTGTTGGCCTCCTATCCGTAGACATGCTGCATTTTACCAAATGGTCCTTCATTTTACCCACAAAATTAATCACATAAACTATAAAAAATAATAAGAAGAGAACAAAGCCAACCTTCCTGATTTTTTCTATTCATGATATTAGCAAATTCACAGTAGCCTGTCACAGTGCTAAACTGAAGGTCAACTAAGGGAAATATGCTGGGGTTGAGAATAGACCTGGAATGACTTATAACCTCCCCATCCTGGCCATCTGCCCAGCCAGTGGGTTAATTTCATATAGGCTAGTGGAGTTGTGGAAAAATCCATTTGGGCTTTGGGTCCTCAGAGCCACAGGGCTGCAATTTCATAGGGCAGTACGACAAAGTTCTGTGCCCCAGTAAATGCATGCTCAGTGAAGCATCGACACGATCATATGGATGTGACATGTATGTGCTATACATCTAGGTGTGACAGGTGAAGAGAGTTCTCGGTTTTTATGTTAATAGGTGTAAATATCACTAACAGGATTTTAAAATGCTGACTGTGCTGATAGGACCTCAGTTCCCTAGACTGTGGAATGTACCATTTCAGTCTCAGTAAATGGCATCATCATCAGCCACCCAGCTAAGCCATCAGAGGCCAAGCTCTCCCTAAACCCCTCTCCTAAACAGCCCCAATGCCAATGCTGCAACCAGTCCTACTGACTCCTACCACCCAGGTATCTCTTCATGTTATCTGCTTCTCCCCACTCCACTGTTATCCAGGATGCTGTCATCTCTTGGATCCTCACTCTAACACCCCCCTCCCCACTGACCTCCCTGAATTCACTCTGTCCCCTCCATTCTCTGCTTACCCTCTGCAAGAGTAATCTTCGTGGGCACACAAAGCTGATTGTAAAACATCCTCTCTAAAGCCCATCCTGCTCTCTACTGTTCTTAGGATGGTACACCACGCATTAACCAGCTCTACCTGACATCCCCACCAGGAGCCTCTTTCCAGAGCCTCGTGGTCTCTTCTCCATCCATTCTTCATGCTATGGTCCTACCACACTTCTCCCATCACAGGGACTTTATGCTGACCCTCCTGCTGCTTGGGATATTCATCCTTTTCCCTCCTCATCTACAAAAAGGATCCTTCAGTTCCCAGCTCAGTCATTACTTTCTTAGATGTAATTCTCTCCCTCTCTCTCCTAGGAGAGGTCAGCTCTGCTCTTATGTGTCCTCACTGTACCATGTGCCACTCCACTGGTCCACCCATTATAGTTCTGATCTTACACATACCTGTAAATTCAATGAGTTTACTTATAACCTGTTACCCACTCCCTACCAGCTCCATCCCCAGTGTCTACCATCCTGCCTAGCACACAGCAGGCTCTCAATAAATACCTGTGGAGTGGAGAAATGAAAACGTCAAGATTCTGGGGCTTTAAATGTTTAAATCCTTGGAGTGGAAGGTCTACTAAGACACATGGCAAGACTTATTGGCAAAAGGAGCTGGTCCAGAGACAATTCCCTTGGTGTATGGTGGGAATAGTCCTATCAGGGACAGTGAGACTGCTTTCCATACAGCTCTAAGCTCTGCCACGCATTCAGGAAAGAGCTGCCATGCCTTTTCTATTTCTAAAACCTTTATTTAGAATGCAGGCTTACTAGAATTACTCTCTTCTATGGGAGTATTTGGGCAGCTGGACTCAGTTGCTCAAGGATATGTTTATATGTACATATACCTGAAATGAATATAATACTGTATGTTAATTATATTTGAATAAGAAAATGTAGAAAAAATTCAACTTCTCATTAAAATTTGCTGACAAACACAACATGACGAAAACTCTGTCCTTGACCAAACTTTAGTCCAGCTCTCATGAGTCCTCTTCATGACTAGGCTTCTGTGGACCTTCTTTCCAGCATGCCTAGCACCCTTTGGCCATCAAGAATCATGCTTTATTAGTTTCCCAAGAATCCCCCCCCCACGATATCTTATCACCTTCCACATCTGATCAAATTGCTCATCACACCCTTGATACCTGATGGCCTTGGGCTGCCTTCAGCAAGAATCTAGTCAAGTCCTTTTAGCAAGAATCCTCCTGCCCTTGAGGTCTTCTCTTAGTAGTTTTCCATCCCCTCCTCCCTCACCCTGCTCCTAGACTGTAATTCCCAAGCTATCTTTGTTGTATTTGGAGTCAGTCCAGTCTCTTTCCTCTGTAGTGATAGTCATGATATCTGTCATGGAAGTCCTGAATCAAATCGTCCTTACCATTTTCACAAGTAGCAGAACAAGTGTTTTGTTTTGTTTTGTTTTCACAAAAGGAAAGCTTTACCTGGTGAGGGTCCTACACCTTGGTGTTTTCTCTCATTTGTTCATTCCATCCACTCGTTTATTCAAAGCATTCTAAGTAGGTAATTCTTTCATCCTTCTCACAATCAGTGAGGGCCCCTTGCAATAACAGGCTTCTTTTGAAATGAGCTCTAGGTAGTGAAGCGGGGTGCCCTGTCTGAGACCAAGTCTACCTTTCCCAGTGTGGAAAAGTGCTGGGAAGGATTTGATCCAAAAGCTAAAATGACCATGATTTTCTCTGAACTGGTGGGAGTCTTTCTTCTCTTGTGGCAAACCAGGAAATGCCTCACTTTGCTTCATGTCTGGATGAAATGTGGTTGGTGATTCTATCACTGATGGCTCTGGCACGCAGCAGCTCTGTCTTGTAGTCCATCTGTCTCCAAGATGGTGTGAATGGACAGACCAGTAAAGGGAGGACTCCAGCAATGGCCGGCAATAGGCAACCAGCCCTGAAGACTTGAGTACGGGGGATACTGGGACCCACTGCCAAGTGTGGCTGTGATGGGGTAGAGAGCTAAAGGAACTCTCTATCCCCCCTTTTCTGAAGGGTAGAGGAAGACAAGTAAGAAAAGTCCTGGAGAAGGAAGCAACTGAAACCCTCTTGGTTATCCCCGACATCTCTACCTACTGCCCATTCTCTACCTGGGAACTTGGGCAACTAGATCAGGACAACTCAGTCATCTGTGAGTGTGACATGTCCCGCACCCAGGGCTGTCCCACCATCATTCCTCTGAGGACAGGGTCAGGCCCAAAGAGTTACCCTATAGGACAGAGGGACACTGAAACCAGAAATGATCTTCTGGTTGGACCGTAAAAGAACATGTTTTGGGAAAGCATTCTGATAGAATGACCTTGTGTTTCTTGAAAAATGTTGACTTTATTTTCAGCCTGCCTTATGGGGCTCCTAAGACTTTATCTCATCTTGATAAACTGTACTCCGGAAGCTAGTGTGGTCTTGCTCCCTGCTGGACACTGTGGCCCCAACACCACATCTGGCACACATTTGATACAGAAGAAGAAAGTAAGGAATGGATGAATCTAACGGGTTGGGATTAAAATCCGATCCCAAAACAGGTGTTACAAACTGATACAGTGGTTCCCCCTGCCCCCTAATTGTATTTTTAAAACTACAGCTAAATGCTTTTAGGCTACTAGACTACTTAAGCAGGAATTAGAATCTGTTTTCAGCTGGAAATAAGTAAGGTTAGATGGCTTCAATGAAGACAGGCTGGTCATAGGAGCAGGGCCAGGAGCATTGTTGGCTGGGGTCCAAGCCTGGGGCTACCATGACTGACTGGTTTGCAAACTGAGCAGAGGAGGCTGTGTCTTGTGGAGGCATTGGCTCTCTGCAGTATGTGTCCCTGGAGTGATGTCAGCAGCTGTGGCTGGACAGGCCTCATGTACCCAAGCTGTTGTCAGGACTGAGATAAGGGAAAATCCATAGAGAACATGATGCTCAGCAATCACAAATGGCAGAGGCCTTGATTTTCATGCTGCAGCTCTCAAGGAACACAGTCTAGTAATGGACATGGGAATTCTTCCGAGCTCTTCTCATCGACTCTTTGGATTCCCTCTCTCTGGACTGGAACAGTCCCCAGAGTGTGAATGCACACGCAAAGTTCTGCATCCCAAGCAGAACTTGGATTACAAAAATACGGTGCTTTTACTGAGTGTGGACATAAATCATGGTTATATCAGAAAGGTCAGATAATATCAGGAGTCTGATGAACATAAGATTTCCCCTGGGCTTGGATAAGTAAATGGAACCCATCATTACTTTGTTTTGATATTAAAAAAAAAAAGTCTCTTCCAGGAGAAGAGATGATTATTCTTTTGGCTGTCACATTTCCCTTGCTGTTTTCCTCTCACAACATATATTCATGCAAAGAGATGTTTTATAAATACACACAGATTATTTTTCTCTCCTTCTTTGGGAATTTTGCTGTGGTGCACTGAAAAATATTCCTTAGCTCAAAAGCATTTTTCAAAATGCAACCCGTACTTGAGGTTTAATTATACACAATATAGGTCAACTTATTTTAAATGGGCCCCAAAGTGGCTGTCCCTGAACTAGTTTTATGTTCCGCACCAGTAAGTTTCCCTATTACTGAGACACAGTGGACAGTTAGAAATTAAAGACAAATGCTTCCTCTCTGCACGTGGCCTGTAGATGATTTCCAAGACAGTGTTAAGCTGAGGGAACTGGAAATGTTGATCTGCTGGGTGTTAGGTCTCCTCTTCTAGCAGATTGGGAAGCAAGTCCTCCTTCAGCGTAGACCATGCCCATGGCTGCTGTCCCACTCTGTTCCCACACACATGCCTTCTGAGGGGCTCGAAACCCACAGGGGCCACACCACTTCTGACCCCTGCAAGAGGGGACGAAGACAGCAGGGCTGATGGGACAGGAGTGCAAAGCTGAGAGCCCCAGAATGAGAAATATTCTTTACATGGACATAATTTTTATTCAAATCAGAAGACATTTTTCCACGTGTCTGAAAATTTGAGAAGGGCCACTTATTCAGTCTTTCCTTAGAAGCACATTTCTGCCTTGGTTCTGTATGTTCCTTCGCATGCAGGGTCTCCAGGTGAGATCACAGAGTCACCCCCAGCAGGCCCCCCCCATAGTCCCATAGCTGGGACTGCATGGAAATGGACATCATCTCCATTAGATCCTCATGCCTATTTTAAAGTTTCATTTTTGCCAACTGCTTAAAGCCTTGCATGAGGAAAAAATATATATAAATACATACACACACTTAATTTTCATGTCATTTGAACTTGTGTTTGCCATTTTCAGTGAGTTACCTGTCCTTTTCCAAGACCAGAAATCAATGAAATGGAAAGCCAATTCTAAGAATACACATCCTGTCTTTAGATACATCTCTGAGTTAAGAGGCTGAACTCTGTGACCCAAAGGCATCTCATGTCCACAGTGCCCATGGTTTTAAGAGTGCTGGTTCTATTTAGCCTACTTGACATCTTTGCCTGACATCTCTGAGCCGCTTCAGGCTCTCTGTGTCTGACGGCCCAATTTATGAACCTTTGCGGAGACCTCTTGTCTCTTCATTTCTAGCTCAGCGAATGGTACCCCCATTCACCTGGCTCCCTAGCCAGACACCTAGACCTCAGCCCTGATAGCTACCTCTTCATGACCCTATTCCCTTTTTTTAGAGTGGCAGGAAGGAGAGGCAGACGGAGAGGAGGAGAGAGAATCTTAAGCATACTTCACACCCAGTGCAGAGCCTGATGGAGGGCTCGATCTCACGACCCTGAGAGCATGACGTGAACCAAAATCAAGAGTTGGATGCTTAACCAACTAAGCCACCCAGGCGCCACTACCTGTATTCCAACTCATCACCACTCCCTACTCGACTTTCCTCCTAAACATCTCTCCAATCATCCATAAACTTCTGTCCCCACACCCATCATGTTGGTCCCAGCCACTACCAGCCTCTCCCATCTAGACTACCTCCACAGCCTCCTAGTTGGTCTCCCTGCACATCTGTTCTTGAAATAGGAGTCTTCTCAGATCACTATGTGGAGACTTCCTTTCACTTTTAGATAAGGACCAGGATCTCCATCATTGGTTAGACTCTGGACGATGTGGCCTGTCCACCACCTTCCCAGCCCCAGGCTCTATTGGCCAACACTCATCTCCTTCCACTCTATAAACCACAACATCCCCTCCCCTCTGGGATGATTTTTGCACACAGCCACACCACCCCACCCCAATGTTGCCAATTTATTTCCTGACCTCCTCCTTTAATCTCAGAGCTCACATCCCTGATCTCCCAGAATAGGTCATAGACACCACTACTGCTTTGTGTATTAATGACTGTGGCAACTTGACCCATCCTTCTACCAGAATCTGAGCTCTACGAGCACATAGACCTTGTCTGCTTTGTGCCCTATTGTATTCTTCTGGGCACAGTTTCAGCCCAGAGCAGGTACTTGATGAGTATTGTTTGAATAGACAGTCATTGTCATGAAGTGGTAGCGTATTTGAGCCATGTTCACATATACGGTCTCAATTCACCCTCATAAGAGTCTCATTTTACAGATGAGGAAACAAGAGAGGTTCTGTGAATCTCCCAGGTCACAGTGCTGATAAGGATCAGGGATGAGTCCAGTTTTCTGATCCCCAATTCTGTGCTTTCTCTGCTGTGTTCTCTCACTTTCATCATACTAAGTATCATGCTAAAGGTAAACTACTAGGAGGAAGCAGAAGGCAGCAATGAACACAAGCTTTACCTTGAGAGCTACCTTGCTCCAGATTTCAGCTCTGTCCTGACTTACTTATGTGACTTCATGCAAAGCAATTCACCTCTTGCTAATGACAGTGCCCACCACAAGGTTGGGGAAAGGACTAAACAGGACTAGGGGCAGGGAACCCATACCCAAGTGCTTGGCACATGGTAAGCATAGATAAATGTTAGCTAATGAGAATGATAGGGAAATAGTACAAGAGTCCCTCTTAGTTCCAATGCCTATAAGTAATTCCTAGTATTCTGGCAGGTTATTTTCCATCCTTAACTATGCTATATGCTATAAACACTATAGCTTCTGATTACATAGTATCCAACCCTTTTGTTTCATTGCCCTAGAAATCTTAGCCATTTTTCTTTGTTGGCCACAGTTGCAAACTTTCTCCTTGCTCAGTCTAGTCTACTTTATGTACTCCAGATTTTTTTCCTGGCACAGAGCTTCCACTCTGTTCCTCAACTCCAGCACCCCCTGCATCTGGGCAGAAGCCCAGAAATCCACCCCTTTAGAACCCTTGCTATAGATTTCCAGCAGCAGCAGAAAAGATTCTAAGCAGATGCAGATTCTAATTTGGGCTGTTCCACCTCTTTCTTTCCTCACTATGTTCAATCCTCCTAAAGTCAAGGTAGATTTTCCTAGAAGGGAATGTGAAAGCGGTTAGTCACAGCTATCCCCAGCATGGGATTTATTCTGTAGCAGCCTAAACTGACCTCTGTTTCTTCTTTGCTGCTAAAGGGCAGCGCCCCATAAGCCATCTTGGATCCATACTTGGATGCAAACTATTACAAGTAGAGGTTTATGGCACATCCAACACTCTACAACCTCCTGCTTATGCCAGAGAAATGAGTATGTTGGAGGAATCCCCCTTCCTTTTGGGAACTCTTCTCTCCAAAATCTGTTGCTTTTAAAGTTAAAGCAGATGTTAATATATGTAATTTCAAATTACAAAACAGCTTCCTGGAATACTAATAAGGTCAAGGTTTGAGATTTTTCTCTAGTATCAACTCAGGCTTACAGCTGCCCAGTGGCAGGAACAGCTGGCCACGCTGATGCCAGCATTACTGTGTCCTTCTCAGGCTCTCGACCTCCCCTGCTGTGGGATAGGGGTCCCATGAGAACTGAGTGACTGGTGATCTTCTTGCTGTGTGAGAGTGGTGTGGAACAGAGGGGAAGAACACAGGTTGAGGGCCAGATGCCTTCAATTCCTGGCTCTGCTGGAAGCCTTGGCTAACTTGGCCTCTCTGAGCTCTGTTTTTCCAACTGTGGAAAGAGACTATCTCATGTACACGGCTGTGGCTACAGCTCTGGGACCTCATCTGGCAACTAGAACCTATTGCCAGGGCAAAAAGCCACTGAGGCCACCATCCTTTCCTGGTTTCCCATTGTAACAGGTTTTTTTTTTTTTTAAAGGTATGTTATAGATATGAACTTCAAGAATTCGAAAGTATTAAAAAAATTCTTACTCTCTGCCCTTAATCTCTACCCTTGAGCCTCTATTTTTCTTTTGTATTGGGAAACATAATCTAATTGCTTTTAAGTGAGAGCGAATCCCATCATTTCTCAAGTTAGGTTTATATAACTCAGCCACTTTCTAGCTTAAAAACCCTCCTCCCAGGGGCACCTGGGTGGCTCAGTCAGTTGGGTGTCTGCCTTAGGCTCAGGTCATGATCTTGGGGTCCTGGGATTGAGCCCTGAGTTGGGAATCCCTGCTCAGCAGGGAGTCTGCTTCTGCTTCTCACTCTACCCACTCTCCCCACCTCCCTGCTTGAGCTCTCTTCTTTTTCTTATGCTCACTCTCTCAAATAAAATAAAATATTTAAAAATAAATAAACAAAAATAAAAACCCCCTCCTGGGTTTTTTTCCCTCTCCACTCCATCCTGGGTTGATCCCAGGGGACTCATGTCACCGATCATGGTAAAGCAAGGACTTGCTGGCTTCTGGTTCTCCTTCCATCTCCTTTCTGGGCTGGCACCCTTGGAGCTATGACTCTTCTGGAAGGATCCCGGGAGTGTGACCTTTCACATCCCACCTGCTGCTGGGTAAAATTATACCTAAAGGTCTGTGGTCCCTGGTTCTGTCCTCACAGCATCCTGGAAGGACTGAGCCTTCTAGTTGTTGGGTTCATGCAGGTCCCTTCTCCATCTTATATTGGAGGCTTCTCTATTTCCTGAAGCTTGCAGGAGACTTTTTCTGCCCTTACTACCACTCTCTAGCAACCTCTGTTCCTCCACTGTGGCTGGAGAGAAGTCAGTAAGGTTTGTAACTACCAGGAGTGCAAGTGGGATGAGCAAGGTAAAGGTCCCCACCACTCTGGGATCCCCCAAATTATGGTGGGGGTTCCACTGAGTTTCAGTCCCTCCTCTAGGACTCAGCCCTGAGGCAGGTGCAAACAGACTAAGGCTGAATCTTTAGATTCTTCTGGAACCTTATTTCTCCTTTCCAGCATGGATAATTGCACTCTAATTGAGGAGAATGGGAAGCCAGACATTAATTTCAGTCCCTTGGAAGACTTTATGGTTTCTCGGGTTTTTCAGGATGAAGCTGTGAATATGTGTGCTCATTGAGCTCTGTAGCATGCTATGGGAAAGGTGCCTGTGTGCCCAGATGCCCAAATCAGGGGCAGTAAATGCTTTGAATAGTATTTACCACAAATGAACACTTCACACCATGTCCTACTACCGATGCAACCTATTTCCATACAGAAGTGAAAAAATCACCCCCACCAAGTACCAAATACATTTGCCTTTCCTGTAAGTTTCAACTGAGTAAGGCTTAAAGGACAATCAGAAAATGGTGCAAATTGTCCTCTTTTTTCTTTTAAAAAAATTTATTTTAAAAATTAACAGAGTAAAACTGATTATGTTGTGTGTGCATATGTTGTGTGTGTGTGTGTGTGTGTGTGTGTGTTTGTATGGTTCCATACATTTTAAAACATTTCTAGATTTATGAAACTACCATTGCAACCAGGACATAGAAGGTTCATCAGTCGTAAAAAGTCCTCTTTGCAACCCGTCCCCCAACTGACCCTTGGCAACTACTGACCTACCTTCTACCACTATAGCTTTATCTTTTAGAAAATGTCATATATATGAAGTCGAAGAACATGTAATTTTTTGAGACTACCTTAGTTCACTCAGCAGAATGCCTCTGAGATTCATCCAAGTTGTCCATGTGTTAGTAACTTATTCCTTTTAAATATTTGTGGAGTCTGTGGGAATATCCCCTCTTTCATTCCTAAAGCTGGTAAATCTCTCTCTCTTTTCTTCTTTTCTTTTCATCTCTTTTCTTTCTTTTCTTTTTCTTACTTTCTTAGTCTTATGATAGGTTTATCAACTTTATTAACTGTCTCAAATAACCAGTTTTTTGTTTCATTGAGTCTCTATTATTTTTCTGTTCCCAATTTCATTGATTTCTCTCCCTACCTTTATTATTTCCCTTAATTTGCTTACTTTGAAGTATTTTTGTGCTATAATTATGCTATATGCTATAAACACATTTTTTTTCATTCAGTGTCTTGAGGTGGAAACTCAGATTATTGATTTGAGACCTTTCTTCTTTTCTGAGAATTTAATGCTATAAATATCCTTCTAGGCACTATGTTCACCATGTTCCACAAATTTCTGAATGTTGTATATTTATTTTTCCTCAATTTAAAATATTATCCAATTTCCCTACAAAAAAAAGACTGGGTTTTGGCCCATGGGTTATTTAGAAGTATGTTATTTAATTGCTAGATGTTTTAAGATTCTCCTGTTACCTTTCTCTTACTGATTTATGTCTAATTTCATCAAAGTCAGACAACATACTTCACATCATTGCAATTATTTTTAATTAATTCATTTTATGACCCAGAATATGGTCTATCATTGGCAAATGTTCCTTTCTTGTCCACTTGAAAAGAATGTGTATTCTGCTACTGTTGAATAGAATATTTTATAAACAACAGTAAAATCCTGTTGGTTGATGATGTTATTCAGTTCTTCCATATCCATGTTAATTTTCTCTCTACTTCTTCTGTTTATCATTGAGAGAGGGATGTTAAAATCTCCAAACATAATTTTGGATTTCTCTTTTTTCTCCTTTCAGTTTGCTCTATTTTTGCTTGATGTATTTCAAAGGTCTGTTGTTAGCTATACAGGCATTGAGGATTGTTATGTCTTCTTGGTGAGTTGACCTTTTTATCATAATGCAAGAGCCCTTTCCACCCTGGTAATTTTCTCTGCTCTGTCATCTACTTGTTATCAGTGTCTGGTATCAATACAGCCACTCCAGTTTACTTCTGATCTGTGATTCCATGTTATATCCTATATATATATATATATATATATATATATATATATATATATATACCTTATTTACAGAAACAGATTTGGCCCATGGGCTGTAGCTTGCTGAAATCATTACATTATATTTAATATAGTTATTGGTATGTTTAAATTCAGAGCTATCATTTTATTTCTTCTGTTTCTTCCTTCTGGTTTTGTTCTTCTTTTTCTACCTCCATGCCTTTTTAAATATTATTTGAACATTTTTTTGTACCCAATTTTAACTTAGTCATTTAATTTTTGGCCACACCTCTTTGCATAATTTTTTAGTTGTTGATTTCAGAACTACAATGCACAAATTTAACTTCTCACTGACCAATTAAAATCAATATTTTACTACCATGAGTGGAATGAAGAAAACTTACTGCCACATAGATCCCTCTGCCCAATTTCCTTTGTGTAGTAGTCTTGTGAATCACATTTACATATGCCAGAAACCCCAGTAGATTATTTTTGTTTCCAGCTTTTACTGTATTTTATTTTTTAAATAATATGTAAAATATTTCATTTATTTGAGAAAGAGAGAGAGAAAGAGAGAGCTTGAGCATAGGGGAGAGCCAGAGGGAGAAGCAGACTCCCCGCGGAATGGGGAGCCTCATATGTGGGGCTTGATCCTGGAATTTTGGAATCATGACCTGAGCCAAAGGCAGATGCTTAACCAGCTGAACTAGCCAGTTTTAAAGAACTCAATAGGAAAAGTATAGTCCATTATATACCGAGTTATTTGTTATCTCTGTTGCTCTTCATTCCTATTGCTCTAATTCCTTCTGGAACTTGGATGGGTGTCATTTCCCACCTGTCTGGAGACAGGTCTTTTAGATTGGGTCTGCAGACAAAAAATTCTTTTAGGTGTCCTTCATCTAAGACTGTCTTTCTTTCACCTTATTTCTAAAGGATAGTTTCCCTGGCTATAGAATTCTAGGTTTTGATGGTTGTTTCTTCCAGCACTATGAAATGTTCCACTGTCACCTGGCCTCCATGATTTATGATGAGAAGTCTACAGTCATCTGAATTGCTGTTCCTTACAGGTAATATGCAATAAGGAATACAAAATTCCTTACAGGTAATAATTTTTTCTCTGATTGCTTTCAATTATTTTTTTTCTTTGTTTTTAATTTTCAGCAGTTTGATTACGGTATGTCTGGGCATGGATTTCTTTGAACCTGTTTGAGGTTTACAGAGCTTCTTGAATCTGTAGGTTTATGTCTTTCACCAATTTGGGTGGTTTGGGCCATTATTTCTTCAAATATTTTTTTCTGCACATACTCTGTCTCCTCTGGTACTCCTATGACAGAAATACTAGGCCTTCTAATATTGTCTCACAGGTCCCTGAGTCCATTTTTAAAATCTATTTTCTTTCTTTTGTTCATGTTGGATGATTTCTAATGATCTATAATTTCACTGATTCTTTTTCCTCTGTCTTCTCTATCTACCAAGTTTTTTATTTTGGTTCTTGTATCTTTCAGTTCCAAATATTCATTTGATTCTTCTTTATATCTTCTATTTCTTTGATAAGACTTTTTATCTTTCAATTCATTTTATACACACTTGGCTTTACTTCTTGGAGCATTTAAAAAATGTTTGAATTTAATGTCTTTGACAAATAAATTCAATATCTGTATCATCCTGCCTGTTTGCTGACTTTTCTCATACAAGTTGACATTTTCCTGGTTCTTTATATGTTGACTAATTTTAGATGGTGTCCTGGGCACTATGAATATTATAATATATGATTCTGGGTCCTGTTTGAATCCTATGGAGACTTGATGGTAGGCAACTGAACAAGAAGAGTTCAGGCTACTAGTTCCATCCAGCCATCTGTGGGTTGTGCTTCTAATAACAGTTTAGTGTTCAAAGCCTTTGAAGTGCAATTAGAATCTGCCTCACATGTGCACAAACAATGACCAGTCTGGCAGGTGGGTGGTGGCCTATCCTGGAATCCAGTTCTCAAAGTCTATGTATGGTATTAGGTGAGATTCACACATATATAGCTCAGGGGTCAGCCCAGGGGTTTATAAACCAATGTTAAAGGGTCATTTTCCCAAGTTCCTTCTTCTTCCCAATGCCTCAGTTGTTTCCAGTTCTCTGGGGCTGCCCGTTTTCATCTTGCAGCCAGAAAACTGGGACTTTAGTTATCCCGCTGTGCTGTGTACCTCTCACCTTATGCTTGTATCTGTGGCTAAATGACAGATGCGTAAAGAGGGAATAAAAGCAATGGGGATTTGCCTCACCCTCTTGGAATACAGCTCCTCCAAGCAGAGAGGAAAGCTCCCCAGCCTCAGGGTCTGGCTTTGGCAGGTTCCTGCTGCCACCACTGCTGGAATCATGACCACAGGCCACGTGTAGGTAAGGGGTAGGAGCAAAGGAAGAAAGAATGGTTTACTTAACTCTCCCTGAATACTAGGGAGTTCTTTTTCTCACTTTTCCTGAAGCCCCCTCTGCTCATATCCAGTCTATTTCCAGGTACACTACACTGAGTGTAGTCCGGGAGATACTGGAGAGAAAAACTTGTAAACTCACACCAGTTCTGTGACACTTCAAATTCTGGTCTTCCTTCCAGTCTGCCTGCACATGTTACTTCTCAGAGTTCTCAAATAGTTACTCCATGCAGGAGTAACTGCTCAGGTCATACAGCTGCATTCAGTGGGAGAGATGGGTTGGAATGTGCGTTCCCCATCTTGCTCAGAACCAGAACTCAATTTCGGATCTTTTGGATCACTTGGTTAGTCTTCCCATTGTGTTTTCACACAAGAAATGGTCATTCTGAAGGCTGCTTATTGTCAAAAGTATAAATGAGGATCTGAAGAAGAAAAAAATTCTGACCATATAAAAAAGAAAAAATTCTGAACATCTTAGGTCTGAAAAATTGCTCAGGTCTTTACTTTTGGGGGGAAATATAGCATCTCATGGATCTTATTTAATAGCCATCTGGGGCACCTGGGTGGCTCAGTGGTTAAGCCTCTGCCTTCAGCTCAGGTCGTGATCTCAGGGTCCTGGGATCAAGCCCTGCATCAGGTTCTCTGCTCAGTGGGGAGCCTTCTTCCCCCTCTCTCTCTGCCTGCTGCTCTGCCTACTTATGATCTCTCTCTCTGTGTGTCAAATAAATAAATAAAATCTTTTTAAAAAAAAATAGCCATCTGAATCTGTTTCATGACTTGTTCTGGGCATGGCAGAAAGTCTTCCAGGGATGGGATGTCTCGAGGAGTGGAGCAGAGTCCTGACCCTCACAGTTAATCTCAGTATAGCTACAGTTGTTACTTAATTTAGGGCAATAAGAAACCAGTAAGGTACAAGTGCTTCTTCACTCACAGTGCCAAATTACTGAACGAAGCATGTCTTATCATTACAGCCACTGAACACTGTCCTTCATTGATTGTCAGAAGTGTGACATCCCAGCATGAAATCAAGATGCTGTTTTGCCCTGAGATTTTGTTCTGTTGGCATTGCCACCTCTGCCTGAGAAAAGGTTGTGTGTTGATACCCCAATGGTATTGGGGAGAACTGTCACTTTCCATGTAGCCCTGGTCAGAGGCAAGGGCTGCATTAAATGTCCCACCTGGTTTCTTCTTGCTGTAATGCTGATCGGCAAAATGCCCTTCTGTGTTATTTTGACCACGGTAAATCAATTTGATGTTTTTGTCAATAAAATATCATGGTTAAAAAAGTGGAAGGAGCATGGAAATTGGAGGCAAGAGACCTTAATTCTACTGCTTACTGGCCATCAGACCTTGGGCCAGAAACAACTTCTTTTTCTCTGTTTCTTTCTTTATCTGGAAAATGGGAATACTCCCTTGAGCTCTCCTACCTGTCTTTCTGCTAAGAGAACAAAATGAGGTGCTCTGAAACTCTGCTGTGGGGTATCTGGGATTTTTAAAAAAGATTTTATTTATTTATTTGACAGACAGAGATCACAAGCAGGCAGAGAGGCAGGCGGGGGTGTGGGGTGTGGGAAGCAGGCTCCCTGCTGAGCAGAGAACCCAATGTGGGGCTCAATCCCAGGACCTGAGATCATGACCTGAGCAGAAGGCAGAGGCTTAACCCAGTGAACCACCCAGGCGCCCTGGGATATCTGGGATTTTCTTGAGGGAATACCCTGTATCATATCCCCTTCTTTATTCTGAGACTTACCAGGTGTGTGTTAAATACTTGACATATGAAATAAAAAACGAAATGTTATGTGATCAAAGCAAGCTGAGTTATCTATAAAATGGGCATCAAAACATCTACATTAGAAGGTTAATATGAAAATTAAATGAAACAATGTAAGACATATAAAGGTCCAAGCAGCACCCAGGACACATTTGATGTTTACAATTCCTATCCCTCCCCTCAATCCTGAAAGCTTTACAGAAGATTTTTGAGATGAAAGCAACAAGGTTCTCAGGATTGCAACAAGTGAACATTATCTGAATGCAAAAGTCACTAGACCCAAACAGAGTCAGCCTAAAATGCCAACAACTACCTTAATGCCTTCCTTGTCTTTGGAGAATTGACCCCTTCATCATTACGTAGTGCCCTCTTTATTGCCAATAAACTTCCTTGTTCTGAAGTCTGTGTCTCAAATTAATATAGCTATTCCCTATTTCTTTTGATTAGTGTTAGCATGGTATATCTTTCTCTATTCCTTTACCTATAATCTGGGTCTTTATATGTAAACTGAGTTTCTTGTGAGTGGGTGAGCCTCAGTGGGCCAGTGGCCACCCCACACTCTTGCTGGCTACAAGCAAGCTCCTCAGAAATGGGGGGAAGAGGACAGGTGCTTTCACACCAGCCTCAGTGCCACTTAACATTCCTGGCCACCTGCTGGAAGGTACCTCCATACTGCCCAGCAATGCCCTGTTTCTTGGACGCCCCTGAAAATCCTTCTGCCCCACTAGCTCCACCCACTATCCCAACTCTGCACCGCATGGCCTGCCCACCTCAGCACACCTACGGGGGCCCCCTCACCACTGAAAAAGCAGAAACAGCAAGTGGCGCACCCCATCTTAGCCCCCCGCCATTAAATCCACAAACAGAAAAAAAATAATAATAAAAAATAAATTTAGGTTTCTTGTGGACATTTAAGTTTAAAAACATCATTTTTTGTACTATCTTTTTTTTTTTTTTTTGAGAGGGAGAGAGCATGAGCAGGAGAGAGAGAATCTTTTTTTTTTTAACTATAGTTTTTTTTTTAATTTTTTTTATTTTAATAAACATATAATGTATTTTTATCCCCAGGGGTAGGAGAGAGAGAATCTTAAGCAGGCACCACACCCAGCATGGAGCCTGATGGGGGGCTTGATCTCACAACGTGAGATCATGACCTGAGCTGAAATCAAGAGTCAGACTCTTAACCAACGGAACCACCCAGGTGCCCCACTATCTCTGTTTTTTAACTGGTGTGTTTAGACCACTCATATTTAATGTGATTATTGATAGACTTGGATTAATATCTAACCATCTTTTCCATTTGCTTTTCTAGGTACTTTTCTATTAATTGCATTTATTCTTTCTCCTCTCCCCCTTTTCTTGGGCCTCCTTTGTGCTTATAACATAAATATATCATTCTGTCTCTGTGTTTCTTTTAAACAGAAACAAGGGGCAAAGTCAGTTAAGCATCTGACTCTTGATTTCAGCTCAGGTCATGATCTTAAGGTGCTGAGACTGAGCCCGTTATCAGGCTCTGTGCTGAGCAGGGAGCCTGCTTGAGAGTCTCCCTCTCCCTCTGCTCCTCCCCCTGTTTTCTCTCTCTTTCAAAAAAACATACATTTAAACTGAAACCAAAATTGGGGACATACTTTGAGTAGTTATATCACCTCCTATCTATTGTGTTAGTACAGACAGTATTTATGGTGATAAGTCTCTGTTTCCAAGACAACACCGTAATGTAATAAAGTCTCAACACTTTTGAATTTCAAATGTTTTTCTTTCTGTTCCTGGTGGAGCAAAAGTGGTGGGCTTTCACTCTCCAGAGACTGAATTACAGATACAGACTGTTTGACTCTTGGGTTTGTGTGAAATGTAATTGCTTTTATGAATTATCTCATAGGCAAACTGCTTGCAGTATACAACATTTGTTTTAGTTTTGCAGTCTCAGTAATTTGATTGTCAGGAATAAAATGAAAAATAAAAGTGGTCGTGTGTTTTTAGTTTCAAACCCAGTTTCAATTAAGTTTGTGGAATAGACAGGTCTGTAGTTCACAGTTCGTGAACAGGAGGAGGGCAGCGCTTGCTTTTTGTAAGATTTCCTGAAATTTACAGTAGTGTTTGGCATGTGCTCTTCTCTCTGGGCACAGACTTTCACTTCCAGACAATGCCTGTAGATGTCACCATTGCCACTTTTCCCAGGGTAAAGCACTTGGCTTCAAGGTATAAGGAAGAAAGCCCAAACTCTGAAACCGGCTGATTGTGGAGAAACCAGGACGGTCTGGTTGTCCTCACCTGTTCACAGGTACTCCTCTGAAACTGTCAAACTCCTTCTGTATCACTTTAATCCTCTGCCTGGTACCTGGTATTATAAATTACTCTCCCCCTTGCATAAATTCCTCCCTCATTTGCCTTCTATGAGGTGGGGTTCTGCTGTTTTCACCACTCTTTTCTTTCTTTCCCTCTGGCCCCCACATGAACACTGTTGTCTTTGTCCGTCTGTATACACTCTCTTGTCATTCTCATTCCTATCTATGTTACTTCTATATAAACGGATCCCAAGTTTTCTAGAGCTTCTTTTTTCTCTTCTGATATCTAAACCCATGTTTACCTCCCTAAGAAGACTCCAGGATCAGAAAACAGAAAGAATCTTGAAAATCAACCCAGTGGGGGGCAGGGGCTGTACCAGGCATGGAGGGACGCTGCAGGCAACATGGTCAGCACAGACCGAATGACAGTCATCCATAAATTGAAGTAATTTAGAAGCAGAAATTCTGAACCGTAGTTAACTATATAAAAAATAGAGGCTCCTCCCACCAGAAATTCCTAAGAGAATGAGAGAGACCTAGGATGCTCCTGAAATGAGGAGTGGGACTCTAGACAACTTCTTCTGAACCTCAAAGAGACATGCAATATTTGAATTAAAAGCATATTTGGGGGAAAAAATGCCCATCTGTACAGGTCCTCTGGAGCTGGATTTTAAGAGTTCCTGGATACAGAGTATGCAGTTTCAAAGATACTTAAAAGAGAACCCATGACGTCTTTAAACATTTCTGAGTTATAAACACAGAATACCTCTAAAGTTCTTAACACTTTCCATGTCACAGTGTTGTGATTTTTACTTGGGTGTTGTCAGGTTGGGGTGGGGAGGGTTTATCACTCATCCTCTAGAACATCTTGTCCTAGTTCAAACCTCAACGAGCTCCCCAATTGGCTCACCACCGTTGTCCTTGGCCTTCTATCTACTCTCTCCTTCCCACCAGGCCCCTGATCCCCATTCTGTCCCTTCTCACCTCTTTCCTGGATTGTTAGCAATACTAGCAGAGCCTCCTAATTGTTTCCTTTGCCTGGAATTTTCTTTCTACCATCCATCCCATATACTGCTACCATAATGATCTTCCTAAAATTCAGCTTCAAACACTTTAGCCGTCTGTCCAAAACTCTCAGTGCCTCCTGACTGCCCCAAAGAGAGTCTCCTCTCTTCACTTTGCTGTTCAAGTCCCCAAACCCTTCTGCCTCATTCCTGCATGTCATCAGTCCCACACTCCAAACTTTAGGCAAAAGACTCTCCCCCCTCTACAGAACTGTCCTGTCCTTTCCCAGGGCTGTACCACCTGCAGCATGGGATCCCTCCAGCTCCGCCTGCTGAAATCCTATTGCTGTCAGAGGCCACTTCACAAGCACCTGTCCTCTCTGAGGGAACCCAGTGATCCTGGCTGGAGGAATAGCTCCTTCCTGTGGCTCCCTTAGTGCCCTAAGACATCCACACATCATGATCTGAATAAGTGTATCTCCTCGGGAATTAGAAGTCAGGGTCTGACACGTAGTTTTTAAATGTTCCATTTAACAAACAGGTGTTGGGTTAAACAGTATGGTCAGGGTGGACAGGGAAGTGTCCTTGGAATCGGGCATAATTCGGACTGTATGTGGGTTGAGGAAGAGGCAGAATGCGAGCCATAGAGGGAGGCTCTCAGCATTACTCTCTACAGGCAACAGGTGTCTCACGCAAGCCCATGCTCCCCATCTTGCCCCTGGTAGAAAGGTAGAGACCAACCCACCATGACACCTGCCCCTTTCAGGAAGCAGATGTCAAAAGGAGGAAAGGAGAGGGCTCAGCCTCATTAGGCAGCTTTCTCTCTCTCTCTCGCTCTCAACTAAATAAGTAAACAAATCTCAAAACAATTAACAATAACTGAGATTTAGAAAAGTTAACAAACTCCTCTCTCACAGGAAAAAGAGTCTGGAGCTGAGGCACCCATATCTCCCATCTCCCAAGCCAGTATTGCTCCATTAAAGTTACCATTCCAGGGTGCCTGAGTGGCTCAGTCATTAAGCTAGCCTGCCTTCTGCTCAGGTCATGATCCCAGGGTCCTGGGATTGAGCCCTGCTCCCTGCTCAGCGGGAAGCCTGCTTCTCTCCCTCTCCCTCCACCTGCAGCTCCCCCTGCTTGTGTTCCCTCTCTCGCTGTCTCTGTCAAATAAATAAATAAAACCTTTAAAAAAAAGTTATCATTCCTTTGACTCGCTTCTACTTGGAGGGATGCTTATAGCAATTCATTTATTTCAAAATAAATTTCCAGTGACACGGTAGCAGAGACCGACAGAGGGCATGGGTCTAGATCGGTTGAGTGGCATGGCCTTGTGACGTGCCGTTTCCACTTGGCTCTGCTGCCTCCCTGGCCTAGAGGGAAACGACACCAAATTCTGGATCTCAGCATATTTTAAAGGCATGCACTTTTACTACAGAACACTTTTAACTTGCTGACCAGGCACTGGGGAAAACTTCTTCCTTTCAAAAGCAGCAAATGAAACTCATCTTTCTTCTCCCTTGGCATCCATCTGTATTCGAAAGGGGTATCATTTAATTTAAAAAAGGAAACTACTTATGACAAAGTGTAAAAGATGAACTGAATGGGAACAATTTCTGCCTTAGTCAAATATCTATTGTTTCCTTATTTATTTATTTATTTACTTACTTACTTACTTTTTATTCTGTTCATGTAGCCAAGATATAGTACATCATTACTTTTTGATGCAGTGTTCAACAATTCATTAGTCGCATATAACACCCAGTGCTCATCACAACATGTGCCCTCCTTAATACCCATTATCCGGTTGCCCCATCCCTCCAGCCCCCTCCCTTCTGTAACCCTCAGTGAGAAAGGGGAACCCTCTTACATTGTTGCTGGGAATGCAAGCTATTATTCCCTTATTATGAAAGTTATGATTTTATCAGTGAAGTTAGCTCTTATCAGGGACTAGTACTGGATATCTTCCGTAAAAGCTGAGAAGACTTTGCAGTTTTAAATTTTATTTTCTACCTACCATGATGTTTTCCATCATGGACATCTTATGTCAGGGGTTCTTACGACTTCAAAGAGCTGCTTGGCTTGGTTGGGAGTTCTACCTTTTGATACTGGGAATATATTGAAGTTTGGGGGCTGTGCTAAGAATTTCTGCAGGCTAGAACCATAAAAGTAAAAGCAAACATTCACTGTTGTCCCAGCAAAGTACTGTAGCCACATTTACTTTGGTGACACATAACATTCTTCCAGAACAGCAATCACTGAACCGTCCATGTACTACTTTACTAGCATATCCCACTAGTTACGTGCTGAAGAATCATCAGAAGTGCTTGCAGTCTCTCTAAGCCTTCTTTAGTCAAGGTAAAATTAAGGGAAAAGAAGATAATCACAGAGCATTATATATAAGGAGAGGGACACCAAACACTATATTTAAATGGTCATTTTTTTAGGATTTAGGGAGCAACAAAGAGCTTACTGCTTTCAATTTTGATTAAGCTCTGAGAGCTCCACTCAATGGAAAAGTCTCTGAAATACAAAATCCTTTGGCTGGAGGATATAATGGCTTCTCAGCTGCTTTTGGAGCTCTAGGGCAGACATTTATCCTGATAAATCCCCGGGTTTCAAAATCTGAATGTAGCAAATGGCCAAAGCCAGCAAGCATTTATTTTACGGAGGGATTCTCTGCCTGTCTTTTCTCTCCTCCCCTATAGCCCACACCCTACTCCGACCAAACAACAAAGCCAAGTGCTCTGGAGCATGAAGATGAATCTAGGTGGTCTTCCTGATGAGGAGCTTTCGACCTGTTACAGAGTAATTGCTGCATTTTGGAAACGACTCCTGAGTGCCTAGGTCTCTATTCATAAATCATTAATATACCAAGAGCTTAAAGAGAGGCAGGACAACAGACTTTGAGTGTCCCCTTCCCCCTTACGAATACACTCTTCCGTCATCTTTACTCATCTAGAATCCCACCCGTATCCATTGCGGCTCTTCCGAGTCCGCTTCTTAGACCACTCACAGTGGCCTTCCTGTTCACAGTAATTGGGCTTGCGCATGCGCACATAACCCCCTTTTTATGGCAACAGGTTAAATATTGCCTTAGACAGTTTTCTGGTATCATCCTGTACAAGTGTTAACTTTGTGATAACTGTGTCACTTTCTGTTTCTTCCAATTTGTTTTTTTTCTCCTTAATTACAATAAAGGCATCTTGAAGGTGAGAGAGGCAGAGGAAGAGATAGCACATAATCTTGTGGAAAAACATGGGTGTTGAATATGGAACAACCTGTCTTAGTATCGTGGCTCCCATCCCTTTCTAATTATGTGGTCTTTATTTATTTATTTTTAAAGATCTTATTTATTCATTTCACAGAGAGAGACACGGCGAGAGAGGGAACACAAGCAGGGGGAGGGAGAAGCAGGCTCCCTGCTAAGCAGGGAGCCTGATGCCGGGCCCGATCCCTGGACCCTGGGATCATGACCCAAGCTGAAGGCAGACACTTAACAACTGAGCCACCCAGGGGCCCCTAATTATGTGGTCTTTGGAAGGGCTACATAGTATCCCTAGTCTCAGTTTCCTCACCTGTCATATAAGGAAATATCTAGACCAGGTAGAGTTGTTGTGAGGTTTATAATAATATAAATACTATAAATATGTATTATATACAATTATATATCTTTTTTTCGAAAGATTTTATATATTTATTTGACAGAGAGAGAAAGAGAGCACAAGCATGGGGAATGGCAGGCAGAGGGAGAGGGAGGGGGAGAAGCAGGCTCTCCACTGAGCAGGGAGCCTGATGCAGGGCTTGATCCCAGAACCCGAAGGCAGACACTTGACTGACTAAGCCACCCAGGTGCTTCTATATCCTATGTATCTTATGTATACCATATTATATGTATTGTCATATTTACAATATATACTATATTATGTATACATATATATACATATAAAATATATCTGAAGTGTGTAGGACATTGGAGATGGTCAATAACCAGGAGTGATATTGTTTTTAAGGAGTTCTGCCTTTCACTTTTTTTTTTTTTTAATATTTATATATTTGACAGAGAGAGACACAGTGAGAGAGGGAACACAAGCAGGGGGAGTGGAAGAGAGAGAGGCAGGCTTCCTGCTGAGCAGGGAGCTGGATGCTTGGCTCGATCACAGGACCCTGGGATCATCACCTGAGCCGAAGGCACATGCTTAACGACTGAGTCACCCAGGTGCCCCTGCCTTTTACTTTGTTGAATCCTCCATGGAAACATTCATAGGGTAGAAACAGCGTTAATAAAAATCTACTAACAAAAGCAGTTGGAATCCTGAAGTTGAAATATATAAACTATATTTAAAAATATACACCCTCGTTAACAACAGAAACACAGATGAAGTGAATAGTGAATATAGCAAAATGTTAATAAGTATTAAATATAGATGATGGGTGTTCAGATGTGCTTTCTACTCTTCTGAATTTAAAATTATTGTTTGATATAAGGTAAAACAGTAAAAGCAATAGATACATATGTATATATATATATGTACAGGAGAAAAAGAGGACTGATGCATTATTAGTTTTATTATAAGCTTATATAGTACACAAATGTTTTATTATGTTTATGTTTATGTTATTAGTTTTATTATAAGCTTATATAGTACACAAATGTTTGACATTGTCTTTTATGCCTAAACTATTTAATACTAAATTTTAAAAAACCAATTAAAACCCATCATCTACTGTCGTATTTATAAAGCCAAAGATTAAAAATGGTGCAAGTCAATGTGAAAAATACTGAATAAGGGGGCCTGGGTGGCTCAGTTGGTTGAGCAACTGCCTTCAGCTCAGGTCATGATCCCGGACTTCCAGGATCCAGTCCCGCATCGGGCTCCCAGCTCCTTGGGAGTCTGCTTCTCCCTCTGACCTTCTCCTCTCTCATGCTCTCTCTCATTCTCTCTCAAATAAATAAATAAAATCTTTAAAAAATACTGAATAAATATAATAAATATTACTAAAAATAAGATAAAATAAATGCACCCTCAGATGTAACTTGTATAAAACGATGGTACGTGGCAAGGCACACCACTCAACAAGGGACCGTCATCTGAATTATTTCCCGGATTGGCCACCAGGGGCTGCTAAAGAGTAGCATTCCCGGGAACCAGGCAGCAAGAAAAAGATAAAAATCATTCAACTTGACCCTAAGAAGCAGAGTCCGAGAGTGAGGCTCATTACTGCACCACCCGGAGGTCTAGCACCACAGATTTCAGCAGCTCTGTCTGGCCTGTGGTGAGGATGATGCCTTGCCGCAAGGGCGGAGCTGCCTGGAACCAGAGCAAGCCTGAGGCTGCTGTTAGCACCTCAATGTGGCAGCTTGGAATCCCTGGACACTGGGCTCAGGCTTTTCCCAGCTGGCAATTTTCACAGCTGCTCTGCCAGGAGCTGTAAAGCACGGGGCCGGAATGGAAGATTCTTATCTAGGCTTCTAACTCCTTTTTTTCTAGGGACTTCACATACACTGAGACTTACTCTCAATACTTCCTTAATGGTATCAGCACATTCTGGAAAAACATACATAGCAGCAGCTGAATAGCTAGACTTGAAAATTATTTCCATCCTAAAGTACACTCCAGGCCAAACTCTTTATGAACAAGTATAGCGAAAGAAGAAGAGCTTTGTAGATCTAGTCTAGGTCTTATTCATCTCAACTGAGAGTAAAATATTTGAGGGCAGGGCCTTGTCAGATTTCCTCGTACTCAAAAAGAAGGTTTTGCTCAATAATTATTTGAAGTAACTTCACTCATTCATTTATGACATTCTCACAATAACCTTGTGAAGCATTATTGACCGTATTTGAAGTTAAGGAAACAGAGACTCAAGGATGACCGGTCAGAGGGGACTAGGCTATTGGAGCCGGAGCATGGGCAAGGATATTACTCCTTTTGGTGATGTGATGAGGCTCAGAGAGGGGCAGTAACTTGCTCAAGGTCTCACCCGTAGATGGAGGCAGAGACAGAGCTGACTCCTTGCTGGTCCCATGCCCTCTCTACTGCGCCATGCTTTACAGACAAATCTGCTACGGTATAGAAATAATACAGGCGTAGACTTCCAAGACACATGGTTGAGCCTTCTAACCACAAAAGAAAAGTGATACTGACTTTTCAAGCTGGCTATGGAGGTGTGCCTCTGTTTTCCTAGGTGCTCCCACCCCACCTCCTACCTCCTACCTCCTACCTCCTGGTCTAATCTTGTACCACCGGGCAAACTCTCAAATCAACCATTTTAACCACGTAGGACACATGGCAGCCTCTGTGGAAACCACTTCTGTTCAATTACAGACTTTTTTTTTTTTTTTTAACACGCCCATTTTTAGTTCTGGGGCTTATCTGGGGAGAGAGTTGAGATCAGAAAGACAGAAAAGCACACGCTGTGTGGGAGGTGAAATGCCATGGTCGTTTGGGAGGCCTGTCTGGGGTTGCTGGTTGTGATTTACTGAAAAGAACATGATATTCATGTCTGTCATCCATCTTGCTGAAATGTCACGCTGAGTGCAACTCGAGTAGTAGGAAGGTCTGAAGGCGATGCCTACAAGTCACGTGCTAGACCTTTGTGGTCTCTGATTTAAGAGCCATGTGTATGCTGCGGAGAAATAAAACTCTTGGTCCATGGGCCAACAAGGAATATTCCGGGTCACAGAACTACTTAACTATGGGGAACCAACCCTTGATTTCTGCCCAGGAACCCCCTTCTCTGCCATAATGCCATAAATGGGGTCCAAAAGTTCCAACTTGGGAACACAGCACGTATTACCAATATGTTATATCAATGTCTGTTGGTATGTTTAGCCATAGAAACATCTCTCAAGGATTGGTTACATGATGAGTACTGGGTGATGTATGGAAGAGTTGAATCATTATATTATACACCTGAAACTAATGTAACACTGTGTGTTAATTATAGTGGCATTTAAATTTTTTTTAAAAAGATTTGTTGGGACGCCTGGGTGGCTCAGTTGGTTAAGCAGCTGCCTTCGGCTCAGGTCATGATCCCAGCGTCCTGGGATCGAGTCCCACATCGGGCTCCTTGCTCGGCAGGGAGCCTGCTTCTCCCTCTGCCTCCCTCTGCCTCTGTGTGCCAGTGCTCACTCTCTCTCTCTTTGACAAATAAATAAATAAAATCTTAAAAAAAAATAAAAAATAAAAAGGATTTGTTAAGACAAGAGTAGAAGTAACAGAAGAGTAGAGCAACGACATCAGTGTTATCATTGACCCTTGATGGACAACCCCATTCTTTTCTCTTTATTAAAGACGTGACAGTCAGAGGAAAATACATATCAAGCTAAAGAACAGAAGACATGCCTCTCTTTCTCTCATAAGAAAACTGCTCAATATGTACCATAGCAAGTCACACCCCATTGGCCCTTCCAAAATGTGCCTGTAATTTTAATTCTTACAGGGTTGGGTGTAGAGTGACCCCAGCTGTTCAAGGCTGACACCCGTGTTATACCTGCCAGAAAGGAAGGTATGCAGTTCAAAGTGGTGATTCATTGTGAACATTGTGTTTGGGAAAGAGGCTGAAACTCTGGATAAAACTGAATTCTGTTCTTCTTGTCTTTCACTACACCAACAAATTGCTAACTGGGTCTTTCTGCTGAAAGTTTCAAGCGAAACAGAAAACCACCACCACAACAAGGCAGGCTTCTGTACTGGGAGGGGTGGGGGTGGGCATAGGATGTCCTCCACACTTTAATGTTCAGGTGGTAAACAACACCAGGGATGTAGAGTTATTTAACATTCTTCTGCTTTTCTTCTTTAAAGTAGCCAGACACTTAGCTAGCTCATTTTCTTATTTGGAGACAAGCATTTGCAAAGTATTTTTACTTCCTCCCATTTATAGTTACCAGAAGGTCCATATATGAAACTCAGAATGCCTTATGGGTTTTTAACATGCTGATTCATAATGTTTAAACCTCGAAGGTAAATGTTCATCTTCTCCCCCAAACATGCCTTGGCTATTTCTTGCTGGAACACAAATGCATTCCTTAAGACGCCAGGCTCCCCTTAACCTCTGCTCCACGGCGACCGGCAGGAAAGCTGAGCCACATCACGGCTAATAACAGACTCAGTGTGTGGATGGCTCCAGGAGCCTCTGGACAACTTCTCTGCTGAGAAGGAACCGGCTCTCTGCATATTCAGAGAAACCAAAGGAGCAGAGACGGTGCCGTCCACCCCCATGCTGCTCCGTGAACACCGTGAGCATGGCCCCAACTCCTCCATCATGATGTCCCCAGACCTGGCACATCCCATCTCCCTTCAACAGCTATGGTGGAACAGCACAGTGGTCCTGCCTCCCTTTTATTTGCAATGTGAGGAAATTTTAGAATTTGGCCATTTCGTCCCTAAAATGACAATCTCATGTTCTGTTTTCTTCCAAGATCTCACCTCCAAAACGTTCATTTATATCTTCTTTGTTTTGTTTTTTCACAAAACTTTCCCTTTTGAAATCACGGCTACTCAGTCATTCTTCCCAGACCAATTTCTCTCACACATACATATAAACTTGGCTTCCAGGACGTTAGATACTGCTGCTGGAGATTTTGTGTGACCTTCTGAAAATCAGATCGATCTCTAACCCTAAACCCAAACTAAGACTCCCTCCCTCCCCCCGCCACGCAACTACCACCATCATCACCCTCTTTTCCAGCAAAAAGCCCCTCGACATTCCCCGAACATGGCCTCACCTTTCTGGAGAAATACTGAGTGGACACGGCGAGCGCCTGGAAGCCGCACACGGCTCTCCGCAGCTCCCCCTGCACAAGGCCCAGCTGCCGAGCCTGCTGCTGGCACCTCTCCTTGAGCCGCTGGACCAGCTGCCGTTCAGCTTCGCGATTCTGCAGGTCTGGCTTGGGGGAAAACCCATTTCGGGGCGCAGTAGTCCTCTGTTTGGGGTAACCTGTAGAGAAAAAACCAAAACCAAAACCAAAACAGTTGCTTTGTAAAAAAACATTCATCCCAAATGTGACAAAAGTTCTCGGCTACAGAAGGGTTTCATTCAGAGCAAGTGGCTGAGAAGGTTGGTCATTTTGGGTACTGACAAGAAAAAACAGAAAGGGACTTCAAATATTTCCTCTGTTTATGTGGTTCTCAATGCAGAGTTTCGCACTTAGGAAAAGATTAACAGAAAAAATGGTCAGCTTCCTTCCAGCTCGCAGCATTTCTTCTAGGTCTGCTTAGAGAGACTGAGACAGGTTCTTGTTTTCTGTTTTTTGGGCTTTTTGGTTTTTTTGCTTTTCTCCTTCAAGGGGATTACTCTGTGAAAATGTCTGTGGGAAATAAATCAGTCAATCCAGCTTGAAGTCAGAATTAGAACCTAGCAACCTTTGAATTGGGCATCCAGGAGTAATGCCTACATGCCCCCCTTCCCTCCCTTGCTAGCATTGCTCTACAGACCCTCTCTTTGTTATCAGAGTCAAGTCCTACCTCTCATGACCTCTGCTCCAGGGATTTCTACTTTAAATTCCTACAGCCTCAGTGTCCTCCAAGATATTCCCCCCACGTGCTCACTCATGCCACCCCACGGCTAAAAGGTCCAGTCCAAAGCCCCCATAACCTCCACCTTCTACTGGGAAGCCCTGCTTCTTCTCATCTTTCACTGCACCATAGCCAGAATGATCTTTATGAATAAGTACTGTATGGTGACTAACATAACATAAAAAAAAAATTAATTAAAGAAAAAAAACAAGGTTTAACCTCTCGTCAAAAGGAAAATAAATAAATAAAGCAATCCTTGACCTGCGTGTACTCCTCCCTGCTGTTGTGCTCCACTGAGGTAAAAACGAAGTGCTCCTTCCTTCCCATGGCCCACAAGCCTTTTGATGTCCGGCTCCTGCCAGGCAAACAGTAGGTGTGGGGAGGCCACAGAGGAAGGAACCAGAAACTCTACCTGGTGCTGCGGATAGGGTAAGGGATGTTTTAAGGAGAATGACTATTAATTAGGTGGAAGGTTGGGGGGCAGGTAAAGGCAAGGCCCCTAGGAAGAGCTCACCGATAAGCAATGCGTCATGGTCAAAGACTGGGGGTGGTGAGCGAGAGTCTCCTTCAGAACCCCCGTGGTTCCAGTGTGAGGCTCAGACCCAGCCTGGCACCCACAGAAAGCCTCGGTGGGGGACAGAGGATCTCTATTCCCCAAGAACATTCCTTCCTTTCCTCAAGTAGAGAACATGACATGGACACTGAGCACACAGTCATAAACAAACTTTAATATTTCAAAAGTTCTTTTGTCTCTCCAGTCCCTCCAAAATGTCAGGGAGTAACACAGAAAATAAATCAGAAAATAGTCTCTTCGGTACCCGATCCACTGAGAGACAAGGGTAGCAGGCTTACTCTACTGAACACCCAAGTGCCCTTATCTTTTAAGGGCAAAAGATGGTTAACTGATCTAAATACTTCTTCTGATTGTTAATTTAATGGCAACCGTGCTAATTTTAATTAAATCTTCCTCTTCTTAAGAAATCATCAGAGATTGCAAAAAGCAAGCTCATGTATGGCATATCTTCAACTATTATGACTTAATGAAGTAGTAGAATGTGAAATTAATGCTTCTTTAAAATGATCTTTATGCCAGTGGAATACATAATAATCCAGAAAATTCACTTGCACGTTGTAGGCAAATGAATCTTAATATGTGCTCCATTCCCAATATCCTCAATACTGATAACAAAAGAAAAATAATTATCAACGAAATGTGAGAGGTTTTACTGCTGCCTGCATTAAACTCAAAGACATAGCCTAAGACCCAAGGTAGATATTTTCACGATTACTGTTTTCCAGTTTACTGGTGGGCTGATTTTATAAAACACTCCAGTGTTTTAATTAATGTGTTGGGGTACCAGGTGCCCTACACCATAATATATATCTTATACATGTGTAATAGAAGGCACCTCTTTTAGAAATCTAGAGGAAATAATAAAAGATACTTCTAGCTCAGTGGTTTATAGCTAATTGCAATCTACAGCATATAAAATCATCTCCGAATTTGTGCATATGTAAGCACTCATTCTGTGTGTTTTTGGCTGTCAGATTTTTACCCTGTTATTATTATTATTATTATTATTATTACTACTACTACTACTATTACTACTACTATTCTTTTCATCATTATCATTAGTATTACTTAGCAACGATATTCAGTGGTAAATGGACAACATAAAGAAGGATTTGGTGAACCCTATTCTTGGTGTTCACTGATACCAATGTTATTTTGATATTGCTTTAATTCCCAAGCTCAAAATTCCCGTGTTCTACTGAACACCAGTACACTCAGTCCACATTCTACTCTTGGGGCCACCAAATGAGCCAAGACAGATGTCTCCCTGAGAACATCAGATTTTGGTATCAACACACCAAGTGTAAGATTTGCGGCTTTCTGACACCTTGTGAAACCAATCTTTGTTAGGGACTCCTGGCCAGCAACACATTGGCCGCCAACAGCACAGACTAAGACTTAGGCCCCGGCGCTAAGTCTTATTGGAAGGAAACCCAGAGACACAAGGTTGGTTGTGGAGTCGTCTGTTCCTTTAACTGAAAAGGGTCCTGCCGTTTTCTAGATGGATCAGCGAGAAGTCTGTCTAGAACGAATAATCATTTCACTGTCAGTAGCGCATTCTGGGGCCTCACCAAAACCAGTATTCTTTCTTGTGCTTGTCAATGTGTGTTAAGTACTTCTGTAGTTAACTCCCTGAAGTATTGTTCTGTCACTTACCTTCCTGTCCACCCACATGTCATACTGTTCCCAGGACGGTGCGTGAGGACGGCTGCATGGCCTCATCGACCATCTTGGAGACAGAGAACTTATGTCGAAAGAAAAACGACTGACACACAACCAGCTTCACCTGTTTCACTAAAGATTAAGGGAATTTTGTTTCTACTGTCTTTTCCTAAAAGCCAGCACATAATGGAGCTAAGACGCCAAATGGCTTCAGAAGTGAGGCTTAGTTAAGGGAACATGATGGAAAACTTGCAGAGGGCAGTGGTCCCATGGAGTTCATGGAGCACATGCTTGGCCCTGCGATGGGACGTGCTGATGGTGACTTACTTTTGACCTCCTACACCCATGTGTCTCTGGAAGAGCCAGAGAAATGCTTTAACTGAGGGGTATGCTGTGCCACCTGAGCACACTTCAGGTGCTGGAAGGTTTTGTTATTATCTCCTTCGGTTCCTTGCAGTGTTTATATTACTTCCAGGGTGGTCGAAGGTTCGAAGCAGGCAGGCACGCCATTGACCTCTCACCACAGTCAGACAGAGCCTGTTTCCGGCTCTTTCCCAAGAATTGGTCTCCTACAATAGCGTTCTGATTTCCACTCAGTTGAACAAGGAAGCTGATTTAATGAATAAAGACCTTCCAAATAAGGTTTATTGATTGTTTTGGAGTCTTTAAATGAAGTGAAAAAGATTGTAAATAACCAGTTTTTTACTGACTGGTTCTGGTAGTCTTCCTGACTCTTAATGAGGCTTATCTCCACAGCAACTCTTTGACATGAACTATATGAGCAGAAACACCTAGACCAGTGTCTTGCCATGACCTACAAATGAGAGCTGATTTCATACGCACACTTCATGTCTGTGTTTTGTGGGGAAGCAAAATATTTGACTGCTTTATTGAATACCTACTCTGTGGATGACTTGTGTAGTAAGCTCCAGGGGGAGGGCACAGCAATGAGGCCCCATCCCTGACCTGAGGCCATCCATGGTCATAGGGGACCCAGCCAGGTCCGGATTCCACATTTCTAACTCCTTGCCCACGGCTCTTCCCACATCAGCACACTGTTGGCTCACTCTGCAGCATCTCTAGACAGATCTCACAGGTTTGGGGCATACTCTAAATTCAGAACATCCTCCCCTTATCTCAATTTCCCCCCAATCTCAACTCCTCTTCAGAGATCCTACTGGCTGCATAACTCTGATTAGGGGCAGATAGAATCTGTGATGATCCCAGCAACAACTGGCAGCTCAGAGGAAAAAGTCAGTAACCTTAAATTCTCACAAAGGTGAATGCAAGCTGTTTGCGTGCAAAGGCAGAGCACTGGGGAGAACACAGCCCTTGAAAATGGAAAGAGAATATTAAAAATTCATCTGCAGCCACCCACTCACTATCTAGAGGATTCTAATGGATGGAAAAGTATGGTTTAATCTTAAAGCTGGAGGCTTAACTGACATGATAAACAAACAGGGCAGCATTGGAATCTGCCTATTTACAACATCTGAGAAGGCCCTTGACCTTAACCCTTGTAAATAAGAATGATAGGACGCAACTTGGATAGATAGCCTCCTGGCTTAAGGAAAAAGCACTTCATGAGTTTGGCCAACGTCCTAGCAGAAAGGAAATCTGATTCTTGCAAACTGACACCAGCGGACCCCTTAGGAAGCACAGGTGCCCAGTTCTTCATGGTCTTGGACAGGCTTTATTTTTCTTAAATGGATCTAAATTTATTCCAGAAAATTTTGCCAGGTAGCACACTATTTTCCCACTCAGTTCTGGCATTTGTTTCTGTGAGGTTGGCTAATGGTGGGGGAGGTGAGCAGCAAATGGCGTGAGGGTAGGAAATTTCCTTCCAGCTAGTCCTGAGCATGGGTGAGGGCAGGAATGACTAAAATGGGTATCAACCGGGAATGCTCTAGAAAGGAGACATTCTCATTTCCCTTTCCACAGAAGGCATAGATTCTTTGCTATACTGATGTATAAATGGACTAAAAAAAACCACAGGAAGTTATAATCAGGGTTTCCAAAGCCAACTGTGAAAACTTTGTCACTATCATCCACTCTCTAGGCAAAATAAAAATTGACATAAAAATATTCTCATTTTCAGGAAATTTCTTATTTATAAGAAGTACAAATATCATGGTAAATCTGAGTTTTTCTCCAAGGGTTAAAAATTATGGTTTAATAGTATTATAACATTGCTAAAATTTTATATTAAAATAGAGACCTGCTTTTAGCCAAGATGGAGTGAGAAGGATCAAACCTAGCCTCTGATCTGAAATTAACCCAAAAAACTTAGTCAAAATAGATAAGACCATGGTTTTCAAGGTATCAACATTAGGCAATGAAGCACAGGGATCCCTGCTGGAAAGCAAAGGAGATGATCAGCCAATTCCTGGAGTGACTTTCAAGACTGGGGAATGAGGCTGGGACCTTGTGGTTTCCCTAACTTGAGAAAATGGAGTTGAGGGCTCAGGGAACCGAGGGCCCAGAGGTTACAAGGCAGTATGGCAGAGAGAATAGCACTCCACTGAGAGAACACTCTGGACACGTGCAGAGGCTCCCCTCGAGTTTTTGGACAAGGGCATGACTGAGAAGGGAGTATCCAAGGCCATGGAAAAAAATTTCACAAAGGACTACAGGGAATAATTCCTGTGAGCTCATGGCAGTTCAGAATCTGTTCCTGTTTTCATCAGCCAGAGTGGAAAACCTCATAATTCATGAGGCAATAGGCTGAACACCTAGAAGGGTCTTGACTTGGTAGTTGGTAAAATTAGCTCTGGACTGATCCCTAGTTGGGACCTGCCTAACAAAACTAACAAACAAAACTCCTTCCAAGTAACATAGTTTTATTTAAGAATAAAAGCTTAAGAATAGTTACAGGAATATAAAAAATCCACTAGCCAACAAGGAAAATTTTAGAATGCCTGGCATCTAAAACAATTCTCAGGCATGCAAATAAGCAGGGATATATAACCCATAATAAGGAGAGATGTGATCAATTGAAGCCCACAAGAAATGACACAGATGATTAACAGTTATTTGTAACTACATTCCATATGTTCATGAAGCTAGCAGAACTGCCGAATATGTCAAGTACAGACAAACCAGATTTTTTTAAAAAGGCCTAAATAAAAATTCTAAAGATTGAAAGCTCAAATGTCTAAGACGAAAAATACACAGAATGGGATTAAGAGTAGATTTAGACGTGACATAAGGAAAGATTTTAACATGAATGTTCAAAGCAACATTACTCAGAGTAGCCCCAAACTGGACACAGCCCCAATGTCCATCCATTGATGAATGTAAACCAAATGTGATATATCCACATAATGGAATATTATTCAGCCCAAACCAGGAATAAAATACTGATTCATGCTTTGACATGAATGAATGTCAAAAACATGCAACATCGAAGAAATCAATATAAAAGGCCCATACTATACAATTCAATGTATATGTAATGTCTAGAATAAACAAATCCATTAAACAGAAAGTAGAATAGTGGCTGTCAGGGGCCCTGTGAGCTGAAAATGGTCCCTAACTGACAGCCAGCAAGGAGGCAGACACCTCAGTCCTCCAACGGTAATGAAGTGGTTCTATCAATAACCTGAATGCATTTGAAAGTGGATTTTTTCCCTAGAGCCTCCAGTCAAGAACTTAGCCCAAATGACATCATGATTTCACCCTTGCAATACTCCCAACAGAAAACCCACCTACACCAGATCTGGGTGTCTAATCTACAGAACTGTGACTAGTAGAAGAAACAAATAGGTGTTATTATTTTCAAAAAGAAGGAGGAAAGGAAAATTAGCAAGTATACCATAAGAAAAACTCTCCAAAATGAAACACACAGAGAAAAATGAATGAAAGAAATGAACAGTGTTGGAGTGCCTGAGGGATTCAGTCAGGTCTTCAGCTCAGGTCGTGATCCCAGGGTCCTGGGATTGAGTCCCATGTCAGGCTCCCTGCTCAGCAGGAAGTTGGCTTCTCCCTCTCTCTCTCTACCCCTTGCCCTGGCTCATGCTCTTTCTCTTTGTCTAGGTTTCTCTCTCTCAAATAAATAAATTAATAAAATCTTTTAAAAAAATGAACACTGTTATCTTTGGACAGAAGCTGTGGTCAACTTCAAGTGGCCTAAAGTTTGTACAATTGAAGTCCCTGAAGAGGAGGGCTTAGGCATGAACATTTCTGAAGAAATGATGGGCAACAATTTTCAAATTTTATGAAAACTGTATATTCACAGATCTAAGAATCACAATAAACCTCAAGCACAAAACCAGGAAAAAGAAGGTACCAAGGTGTAGTGTCATCACATTGCTCAAAACCAGTGATTAAGAGAATAGCTTCAGAAGAGCCAGAGTAGAAAAAGACAATTATGTACAGAGAAACAGTGATAAGCATAGCAGTGTGTTTTCACTGACACCATTCAAAGCAGGAGACAGCAAAGCAACATCTTTAGATACTTCTGTGGCAGGGGGGAAGGCTAACCTGAACTCTGAACAAAGTGACAGTACTTATGAGAAACGAAGGTAAACAAAAACAGAAACATTCCACCACCAGAAAAGCTCCGCCACCAAGAAAGTCAAAAAAAATTCTTTAGATAGAAGAAAAACGATACCAGATGGAAATCTGGGTCCGCATAAAGGAACAAAAAGCACCAGAAATGAGAACTACGTGAGTAAGTCTAAAATAACATTTTTCTTTTTCTTTTTTTGAACTTCCCCAGATGAAAACTTATTAAATAAAACAAATCTTACTTAAATTAGTAAGTAAAATAAATTAGTAATAGAAATTTAATATGTATGTTAATCTGTTTCCCTTTGAGATACTTTTTTGTTGTTGTTGTTCTCTTCTCATATTTAAAATTTAAACTTAACTATATCCAATTTCATTTTTTGTTCTTTTCTGGATATTCTTTTTTTTTTTAAAGATTTTTATTTATTTATTTGACAGACAGAGATCACAAGTAGGCAGAGAGGCAGGCAGAGAGAGAGGAAGGGAAGCAGGCTCCCTGCTGAGCAGAGAGCCCGATGTGGGGCTCGATCCCAGGACCCTGGGATCATGACCTGAGCTGAAGGCAGAGGCTTTAACCCACTGAGCCACCCAGGTGCCCCTCTTTTTTTTTTTTTTTTAAAGATCTTATTTATTTATTTGACAGACAGATCACAAGTAGGCAGAGAGGCAGGCAGAGAGAGAGAAGGAAGGAAGCAGGCTCCCTGCTGAGCAGAGAGCCCGACTCGGGGCTCGATCCCAGGACCCTGGGATCATGACCCGAGCCGAAGACAGTGGCTTTAACCCACTGAGCCACCCAGGAGCCCCTCTTTCCTGGATATTCTGATATTTTTTATTTGCTTTTAACTTGATCTAAGTGTTGCTTAACAAATTTTTAAAACCTTTTTTTTGCTGGAATATTTTTAAAAAATATTTCAGCTATTAATTTCTACAAGTAGTGTACCATGGTTAAATAATCTCTACTATTTCCATTTACAATAAATATTAAGTCCTTTTTTAGCTTGATAACTAGCTATTTTTTTCTTTTTTTTAAATAGCAATGGTTTATTGAAGTTACTAGTTAGACACAATTTTTTGTTCTTTTGAAATTTAGTTATGATTCTTTTACTTTTATTTTATTTAAATTCAAGTTAGTTAACATATAGAGTATTATTCCTTTCAAAGGTAGAATTTTGTGATTCATTAGTTGCACATAACACCTCGTGCTCATAACTTCAAGTGCCCTCCTTGACGCCTATCACCAATTACCGCATCCTCCCACCCATGTCTGCCCCGCCCAGCAACCCTCAGAGTTAAGAGTTAAGAGTCTCTGGGGAGCCTGCATGGCTCCGTCAGTTAAGCTTCAGCTCAGGTCATGATCTCAGGGTCCTGGGATCAAGCCCCGAGTTGGGTTCCCCACTGAATGGGGAGTCTGCTTGTCCCTTTCCCACTCCCTCTGCCCCTCCCCCCAACTCATGCTTGTGCTCTTTCTCTCAGACAAATAAATAAGATTTTTTTTTTAAAGCGTCTCTTATGGTTTCCTCCATCCCTGTTTTTATCTTATTTTATTTTTCCTTCCTTTCCCCTATATTCATCTGTTTTGTTTCTTAAATTCTGCATACAAGTGAAATTATATGGTATTTGTCTTTCTCTGACTTATTTCACTTAGCATTATACATGCTAGTTCCACCTGTGTCATTGCAAATAACAAGATTCCATTCTTTTTGTTGGCTGAGTAGTATTCCATTGCATATATATACCACATACTCTTTATCCATTCATTTGTCAATGGACATCTGGGCTATTTCCATATTTTAGCTATTGGGGTAATGGTTGCTATAAACATTGGGGAGCATGTGCCTCTTTGAATCGCTATTTTTGTATCCTTTGGATAAATACTCAGGAGTGCAATTGCTGGGGCATAGGGTAGCTCTACTTTTAACTTTTTGAGGAACCCCCATACTGTTTTCCAGAGTGGCTGCACCAGTTTGCATTCCCACCAACAGTGTAAGAGGGTTCCCCTTTCTCCACATCCTCACCAATATCTGTTGTTTTCTGACTTGTTAATTTTAGCCATTCTGACCAGTGTGAGGTGGTATCTCATTGTGGTTTTGATTTGTATTTCCCTGCTGATGAGAGATGTTGAGCATTTTTTTGCGTGTCTCTTAGCCATTTGTATGTCTTCTTTGGAAAAATGTTCATATCTTCTACCTCTTGACTGAATTTTTTGTTTTTTGGGTGTTGAGTTTGTTGAGTTCTTTATAGATTTTGGATATTAGCCTTTTGTCTGATATGTCATTTGCAAATATCTTCTCCCATTTGGTAAGTTGCCTTTTAGTTTTGTTGATTATTTCTTTTGCTGTGCAGAAGCTTTTTATCCTGATGAAGTCCCAAAAATTCATTTCTGCTTTTATTTCCTTTGCCTCCAGCGATGTGTCTAGTTAAGAAGTTGCTGTGACTGAGATCAAAGAGGTTGCTGCCTGTGTTCTCCTATAGGATTTTGATGGAATCCCATCTCACATTTAGCTCTTTCATCCATTTTGAATTTATTTTTGTGTATGGTGTAAGAAAGTGGTCCAGTTTCATTCCTCTGCATGAGGCTGTCCAGTTTTCCCAACATCATTTGTTGAAGGGACTCTCTTTCTTTCCCTGGGATGTTTCCTGCTTTGTTGAAGATTAGTTGACCATAGAGCTGAAGGTCCATTTCTGGGCTCTCTACTCTGTTTCACTGATCTTTGTGTCCGTTTTTGTGTCAGTACCATACTGTCTTGATGATTACAGCTTTGTAATAGAGCTTGAAGTCAGGGATTGTGACGCTTCCAGGTCTGGTTTTCTTTTTCAACACTACTTTGGCTATTTGGGATCTTTTCTGGTTCTGTACAAATTTTAGAATTGTTTGTTCCAGCTCTGTGAAAAAATGCTGGTGTTATTTTGATAAGGATTGCAGTGAATGTGTAGACTTCTTCAGGTAGTATAGACATTTTTTAAAGATTTTTTTATTTATTTGACAGATAGAGATCACAGGTAGGCAGAGAGGCAGGCAGAGAGAGAGAGAGAGGAGGAAGCAGACTCCCTGCTGAGTGGGGCTCAATCCCAGGACCCTGGGATCATGACCTGAGCCGAAGGAAGAGGCTTTAACTCACTGAGCTATCAGGCGCCCCAACAATATTTTTTCTTTCAATCCATGAGCATGGGATGTTTTTCCATTTCTTTGTGTCTTCCTCAATTCTTTCATAAATGTTCTGTAGTTTTCAGAGTATAGATCTTTTACCTCTTTGGTTAGGTTTATTCCTAGGTATCTTACGGTTTTTGGTATAATTGTAAATGGAATTGATTCCTCATTTTCACTTTCTGTTGATTCATTATTGGTGTAAAGAAATGCAACAGACTTCTGTGCATTGGTTTTATATCCTGCGACTTTGCTGGATTCTTATGTCAGTTCTAGCCATTTTTTGGAGGAGCCTTTTGGGTATTCTACATAGAGTATCATGTCATCTCTGAAGACTGAAAGTTTGACTTTTTCTTTGCCAATTTGGATGTCTTTTATTTCTTTTTGTTGTCTGATGGCTGAGACTAAGACTTCCAGTATTATGCTGAACAGCAGTGGTAAGAATGGACATCATATGGTTTCACTTACTTGTGGAGCATAAGGAATAACATGGAGGACATTAGGAGAAGGAAAGGAAAAGTGAATTGGAAGAAATCAGAGGGGGAGATGAACCATAAGAGACTGTGGACTCTGAGAAACAAACTGAGGGTTTTGGAAGGGAGGGGGGTGGAGGGATGGGTGAGCCAGGTGGTGGGTATTAAGGAGGGCACGTATTGCATGGAGCACTGGGTGTGGTGCATAAACAATGAATCTTGGAACACTGAAAAAAATAAAATAAAATTAAGATGTTAAAAAAAAAGATAAAAAGATAACTTAAAAAAAAAAAAAAAGAATGGACATCCCTGTCATGTTCTTGACCTTAGAGGAAAAACACTCAGTTTTTCTACACTGAGATTGATATTAGCTGAGGGTCTTTTGTATATGATCTTTATTATGTTGAGGTATGTTCCCTCCACCTTAGCTTTGCTGAGGGTTTTCATTATGTTAAGGATGCTGTATTTTCTCAAATGCTTTTTCTGCATCTATTGAGAGGATCATCTGGTTCTTATCCTTTCTTCTATTAATATAGTATATCATGTTGATTGATTTGTGGATGTTGAACCACCCCTGCAGCCCAGGAGTAAATCCCACTTGGTCATGGTGAATAATCTTTTTAATGTACTGTTGGATCCAATTAGCTAGTATTTTGTTGAGAATTTTGCATCCATGTTCATCAAGGATATTGGTAAAAGACATTTTTCTTATTTAAATCTCCTTGAAAGAAAACAGCATTGATAACCAACAATGTAGTATAGGTTTATGGTGCACGTGGAAGGAAAGGGTTTGAGAGCAGCACGAATGCCAGGAGAGAGATGGAAGCATACAGTTGGAAGATTCTTAGAGTTGACCCTTGAACAACATGGGGATTAGGGGTAATGATCCCACATGCAGTTGAAAATCCATATATAACTTCTGGTGATTCCCCCAAAACGGAACTACTAATAGCCTACTGTTGACTAGAAGCCTAACCGATGACATTGATTAACACATATTGATTGATTGATTAACACATATTTTGTATGTTATATGTAGTAGATACTGTAATCCTACAATTAAGCAAGCTAGAGGAAAGAAAATGAAATTAAGAAAATCATAAGAAGGAGAAAATACATTTACAGTACTGTACTGTATTTACTGAAGAAAAAAATCGGCATATAAATGGACCCATTCAGTTCAAGCCTATGTTGTTCAAGAGTCAACTGTACTATACATGAAGTGATACAATATCACTTCAAGCCAGAATGTGAAAAGTTAAAGATAGAAACTATGAAGCCTAAAGCAACTATTAAAATAACCCAATAAGATACAGAGAGCTAATACATCAATAAAGAGAACAAATGGAATAATAAATATTCAGTTAATATAAAAGAAGGCAGTAAAATAAGGAAAAAAGGAAAAAAGAACATGTGACTTGAATAGAATATAATAGGAAGGTGGTAGACTTCATCCCAATCAAATCAATAACATGATACGTACATCAAAGGCAGAGCTTTCAGATGGGAGAAAAAATACAAGAGCCATTTACATGCTGTAAGAAACCACCCTAAATATAAAGAAACAAACAGATGAAAAGGAGAAGTATGGAAGGAGGTATGCCAAGCTGAACTAATGGAAAACTGGAGTACACAACTAATACAGAATAAAGTAGATTTCATGGAAAAAAATATTACCAGGAATAAAGAGCGTCATTTCCTAATGATAAAGGGGGCAATTCATCAAAATGATAAGCAATCCTAAATGTTTATGTACCTAGTAGCAGAGCTTCAGAGCACAGGAGGCAGATAATGATAGAACCGAAACGAGAAACAGACAAGCCCACAATTACACTCTGAGATTTCAACAGCTTTTTCCAGTTATGAATAGAACCTGTAGACAGAAAATCAGTAAGGACATAGAATGCTTGAACTATGCCATCAGCCGACTTGACCTATGGCATCTGTAGAACACTTCACACAGATACAGCAGAATAGACATTTTTCTTAAGTATGTATGAATCATTTACCAAGACAGAATTTGTTGTGACTCATAAAACATGTCTCAATAAATTTAAAAGGATTCAAGTCCTCCAAAGTATGTCCTCTAACCACAGTGGAATTAAATTAGAAATAAAATCAGAAAGGTCTCTGCCAAGTCCCAGATATCTGCAAACACAATTCGAAATAATCACGAGCAAAGAAGAAATCATAAAAGAAAATTTGAAAACAGTTTGAATCCAATGAAGATGGAACCCAATATATCAAAGTTTGTGGACTATAGCCAATATATCAAAGTTTGTGGACTATAGCTTTATTCACTAAGCAGTGAATAAAGGGAAATTTTTTTGTACTAAATGTACACATTAGACAAGAAGAAAGATTTTGAACTAACGATGTCAGCTAGATAAACCCAGCTGAAGCCCAGTAAAAGAAATCAGGAGCCCGTTGTGGAGCTCGATCCCAGGACCATGAGATCGTGACCTGAGCCGAAGGCAGAGGCTTAACCGACTGAGCCACCTAGGTGCCCCAACTTTAAATCTTTCAGAAAGAAATGTCAAAGAAAATCTTTTTGATCTAGGATGACACAAAGATTTTTTAGATAACTTCAAAAACATGGTCTATAAAAGAAAAAAAATACATCAATTGGACTTCAGGAAACTTAAGAATGTGTACTCTTCGAAAACACTGCTGGGAGAATGCAAAACAAGTGTGGGGCAAGACTGCAAATCATGTAGCTGAAAAAAATTGTATCCAAAACACATAAAAACTCAAAATTCAACACGATGGGAAAACAGCCCAAGTAAAAATGCAAAATACTTGAATAGATATATATTTTTTAAGAGAGCAGGAGGGGAGGGGCTGGAGGGAGAGGGAGAGAGAGGATCCTAAGCAGGATCCTTGCCCAGCATAGTCTGAAGCAGGGCTCGATCTCACAACCCTGAGATCATGACCTGAGCTGATATCAATTAAGCAGACGCTTAACTGACTGAGCCACCCAGATGCCCCTTGAATAGATATTTTATTCAAGAACATATATAGATGTCAGATAAACTAAAAAGATGTTCAACATCATAACACCGGGCGCCTGGGTGGCTCAGTGGGTTAAAGCCTCTGCCTTCGGCTCAGGTCATGATCCTGGGATCCTGGGATCGAGTCCCGCATCGGGCTCTCTGCTCAGTGGGGAGCCTGCTTCCTCCTCTCTCTCTCTCTCTGCCTGCCTCTCTGCCTACTTGTGATCTCTGTCTGTCAAATAAATAAATAATAAAAATCTTAAAAAAAAAAACACATCATAACACCATTAGTTATTAGGAAAATGCTGGTTAAAACCACAGGCAATATCACTTCATACCTATTACAATGCCTTTAATTAATTTGGCCATACCAAATACTGGCAAAAATGTGGAGGAACTAGATCTCTCACACACTACTGTTGGGGATATAAAATGGTACAACCAATTTGGAAAACCTTTTAAGATTTTTAAAAGTTTAAACAAATAACTGCCATATGACTTGGGCATTCCTTTCCTAGATGTTTACCAAGAGAAGCGAAAGGAGATGTCCCTATCAAGACTTGTACAAACATGCAGAGCAGCTTTATTTACAATAGCCAAATCCTTGGGGTAGAAACCCAAAGGTGCCCTGACGGGTCAATGGATAAATTGTGGGATCTGTACACTGAAATTTTATTCATCAATAAAAAGGAATGGCCTACTCCAAGTAATCATGCTGAATAAAAGAAGCCAGATAAAAGCAGAGCACATACTACGTGATTCCACTTACAGGAGATTTTAGAAAATGGAAACTAATTCATAGAGATAGAATGTACCTCCCTTTGGGGGGTGCAGAGGGATAGGAGGGTAGGATTACATAAGGGCGCAAGGATACGTTCTGGGATGACAGATAAGTTTGCTATCTGGATTGTGGTGATGGTCTATGTGTATTCGTGTCAAAACGTATCGAACTGTATGCTTTACAAATGTGTGGTTTATTAAGTATACCACAAGAAAGATTCTTTGAAACTGTAACACTGCACACTTCCCCTTGTTCAATATTTACTTGGTATAAATATCTTTCATGTTTAACCTTTCCATATTCTTCTATTTTAGGTGTGTACTTTGTAGGTAGTCTAAAGCTAGATTTCACAGCATATACCATACATTTAATAAATACTTTTGACTGTTCAACAAGTGAATCCAGGCTGGTAATCTAAATCTTTGATTTAACCTAGAGAATTTAGTTCATGGACCTTCATTATGACCTCTCTAAGCCCATTTCTAAAGTCTTATTCTATTCTTTCAACTTCTCCCCTCTCCCTTCCTTCCTTCTATCCTTCTTTTTTTCTTTTTCCTTTCTCCCCTTTTTGCCTTCACTTTCATTGACTGAAATATTTTTTTTACCCCTCATTCTAACCTTTCCCCCTCTACTGGTTCAGAACTATATGCTCTCTTTTATTGATTATCCTAGAAATTTTAGCAGATATAGTTTGACTTAACAAAGTTAAAAATTACCCAATACCTTTACTCTCTTCCCCCCGGAATTGAAGGACCTTACTCGGTGGCTTATTTCCTTGAGTGTGTAATGATGTTACATTTTATTCTGCTGTGTGCACACAAGTGCTACAGCGTGTTAAATTGAATTTTCAGACCACAGTGGTAGCATGGATTCCAGCTCTTAAGTTGAGGCAGGGCGGATTGGGGGTGAGGAATCCCTAATGGAGAACTTGTCTCTCTTCCCTACCTTCTCTCAGAGCCAAAGATACAAGAGGCTAGGCTCGTCCTATGGGTGAATTTTCTTTTTCTTCCTAATTCATCCAGTGAGGGTATGGCCCTTCGGAAATTCCAGATGTATACACGGTCCTCCTCCCCGCCGACCTCTCACCCTATTTAGGCACACAGTTTTGTCTCCTGACCCTCTCATGTGGGGCTTGGTTTCTTTCCTGTACATTTTCAATTAACCAGAAATATTAGCTAGTTCTCCATTCTCCAAGCTTTCTGGTTAATAGAGTAGTGACTAAGAATGCAGCTGTGGGATTCAGAGTGGCTGGGATCTAATTGAGTCTCTACTATTTATTCCCCATGACTTTGGGCAAATTAATGAAAATCTCTGCACCTCCATTTCCTCGCATGTAAAGGGAGAGGCAATAATCATGCCTGTCCCAGGCCTTGCAGGCACTGAATAAATTAATACATTTAAAGAGCTTAGACCAGTACCCAGTGTCCTGGGCTACAGTAAGAACTCAAACAGTAGCTGCTATCATTGCTACAATTTTTGTGCTTACAGAAAACATTCTGAGGTTAGACTGCATTATGTTCTACAAAAGAGGTTAAATGCTTCACGGTATGAATTTTCATGATATGAATGATTTTCAACTATCAAATAATGTTACCTAGTTTATTCCTATCTGAAGGTAAATAGATGCTTTCTGTTGATGAAATCGCAAGTATTTGATATCTGTTGTTTCTCAATTTTTCTTCTTTTTAGGAAATATTATCTCTGAAGGTTAGATCTTCAAAGTCTGTTTTTCGATTATAAACTATTTCTACATGCTGTCGGAATAACAGATACCCCTACATGAGAAGATTCTACCACTTAAAAGTAGCACGGTAACATTTCTTTCTTTTTTTTTTTTTCCAACATGGACCAGCTGATGATGCCAACAGCTGGTTCATTTCATCTCGAGTAAGAACACACCAGTGTAGTTATGTCAAGCTCTGGAACATATCACACACATCACATGGGCTGGCCCTGCTCTATTAATGACATGTGAACCAAAGAAATTACAAGTCCAAATGGCACAGATCATATTTCTTAAATACCTGGTGAATGAAGCTTAGTGGCTGAAGCCACGGCTCTCTTAGGAGATGAAACAGCAGGTTTGTTAACATCTTGATCTTTCTGTACTTCTTTCTTTGATCCTAGACCGAGTTGAAAAAGAGAAAAAGAAGGAAAGGAGCTAGTTATAATTGAAACTGTAACACAAGTTGTTTGTGGCAAGGGAGGCTTCACAAAAAGCAAAGGGAAGGAAGTAATATTTGGCTGATTTGTTGCTATGGTCACCACCCCCTGTGCTCCAGGGAGGACACACACATTTAGAGCACAGGGAATTTCATTGCAGTGGTCAGGAGAATCAGCACACTGCTGCCACCTCTGACTTGATGAAAAACAACCCTGTCTCGGGGGGTCACTGCACCCCAATGACTCTGACAAACTATCTGGGAATTAAACGTGTAGCGTCCTCAGCCACTAACTCAGCCTGCCCGCCTCTTCCTGCCCCAACACATTTTTCAGAAGACACAGATGGAAGCTGGAGCCGAACTCAGCTGCTAATGACTTCGGCATCCCTGAGACCCGAGCCACGGGGACGTGGTCTGCTTCTAATTAATTTCCATGCAGCTGGGCCACAGAGGTGACCCAGAGAGCCTCTGAGTTCTCTCGGCTGCAGCTGAGCCTTCGTGGGACCTGCTGGCAGAGCTGGCCCCGGCAGAATGGGGTAACCTGAGCACAAGAGATATAAGGACAGCATGTTCTGTCCGGGAGCACAGCGCCACTTCCCTGTGTATGCCGGCCACGGACCCTTACCTTCACATCACCTTCGTCAGAAAGGCCAAGGACCGTGGATGGAGGAGTAGAGAAATAACCCAGACCTGGACGTACCCAGACCTGCCTCTACAATTTATTATGTCATTTAAACAGTAAAGCTTGGGGATGGTTCCTGAGATACAGAACACGTCCCAGTTCCCACTCCCCAAAGCCTGCGACCTCACTCCTCTTTCAGAGCTAACTGCTGGTGGCGATTTGGTGGTTATTCTTCCAGACCTCTTTCTAGGTACTTACAAATATTATCTACACATATACAAACACAGGTGTTGGCTAGCTAAATGAATCATATATGGCAATTTCTTTTTACCTATCCACACTTTTAAAGATTTTTTCCTATCAGTGTATTTATAGATCTTTTGAAAGTGCCACATATGGGTAGGCAAAAAATGCACTGTAATTTATTTCCCCACTGTCCTACTGATGAACATTTCCATTGTTTGCAAGTTTTAGCTATTTAGATAGCGACGTGCGCTGTAATACACATTCTTCTACTTGTTTCTTTGCACACAGGGACCAGTATCTTTACAGGAAAAATACATACAAGTGTTTTTGCTGGATTAAGAGTCTGCTCATTTGCTGTATTGCTAGACACAGTCCAGCTGTCTTCCACAAGGAGCTACAAATTTATGCTCCCAGCCAGGAGTGCATGAGGCTAACTCTTTCTGCATGCCTCATACCCTACTGACATCAAAGTCTCAATCATTTTCACTTTTGCCAGACACTTAGAGTCTTTTCATATTGGTCATGTGCATTTCTTTGTTTGAAAATAGCCTAATTAAATCCTCTGCCTATTTTTCTTACTGATGTATTAGGAACCTTTCATGTATTCTGGATATTAATTCTTTCTGTCTGCTATATAAATTATATTTTCTAGCCTTTCACTATTTGAAATTTATCTATAGTATATTTCATTGTACTGTGATTTTAAATTTTAATATGTTCAAATATATCAATTTTCCCCTTTCTATAAAAGCACCATTATAGCTGATTTATCTGTATGTGTGCATATGGATATATGATGGTGGGGAGAAATTATTCCAGGAGTTTGGAGAGAGGGGCAGGTATGTGGATCCAACCTCCCCATCTTTCATTCTTTCCTGGCCTCACTGGGCTCCCACTTCCCCTACACCATCAGACCTGCCTCACTACCCCTTCATCTTTGCTCACCGGCTTTCTACTCATCTACCCACACACCTGTCACCATCTCTGCTTTACTGCTTTTCAACAGACTCTTTTCATCCCGTTGACTGAACTCTTCTAAAGCCTGAATTCTCTCTTGTATTTCTCCCCCATTGTTTTTTTCCTTCCTACTCTCAATATGCTTCCTGGCATTTAGTTAACATACCCCCAGTCTTTTACATCACAGTAAGTGGCACCATCATTCACTCACTGTGTTCAGACCCCAACACTAGGAGTCATCCTGGTTTGTGTCTTTTCTCCCTACCCCTATTCAGCCCATTAGTAAAGCTTCTTGTTTCTCCTCTGAGTACATCCCAGGGCTGCCCTCTTCCCTCCCCTCCGCTGCCTCTGCAGAGCCCAATGCCACCACTTCCTTGTCCTCCCCCACAAGAGCCTCCTACCTGATTTACTGTTCCCACTCCTGTCCTCTGAAGCTTATTCTCCCACAGCAGCAGAATAATTATTTCAAATCTAAGTTAGAGCAAGTGATTCCCAATCTTGAAATCCTCTGATCACCTCCCAAGATACTCAGAATGAACTGTAAACTCCTTGTCACATCTATGAGGCCCTGGAGACTGGCTCTAGCCAACAGAAATAGAAAATGAGCAGCTTGTGTCATGTAAAATTTCCTAGTAACAACATTTAAAAAGTAAAAAGCATAGTGAAATTAACTGTAATAACATTTTTATTTCACCCAACATATTTAGTATCACTCCAGCATCTGGCACTGACCACATTTTGAGTTCTCAACAATGGCCCATGAACCACCAGCCACCATACTGAGCAGCTCAGCCCCAGATGATCTAGTCTTCTGCCTACGCCACAGACACTGTGGTAGCTAACTTCATGTGTCCACTGGACTGGGTCATGGTGGGCCCAGACGTTTGGTCAAACATTACTCTGGGTGTTTCTAGATTAGATTAAATTTAAATGGTAGACTGAAGAAAGTAGACTGCCCTATCCAATGGGAGTATGCATCCTAAGATCGGCTGAAGGTCTGAGCAGAACGAAAGGCTGGCTAAGAAGGAACGTTGCATGCCTGACTGGTTGAGCTGGGATATCAGTCTTCTGCCCTCGGGCTGGAACTTACACCACCAGCTATCTCTGGGTGTCTGGCTTGCCCGCTGCAGACCTGGGGACTTCTCAACCTCTATAAACATGTGAGCCAATGCCTCATAAGAAATCTTTTTTTATATATAAAGTATTTAGTTATAACAACAGATTTTGTATTACACAATACATAAATTATATATATTATAACATACATATTTTCTATATAATCTGTCTCTCTATAAAATGTATCCCACACACATGTGTGCATATCCTACAGGTTCTGTTTCTCTGGAGAGCTCTAACACACACTTGGCATCACTCTGCCCCTGCTCACTCCCTCCGGCCATACTATAGTGTGGGCTATGCCGAAGCCACGCCTCCTCCCATTCTCCATTCAGCTCCGTTTAACTGGAGTTCCCTCTGCACAGAATATGCTCCCCTGAGACCTTGAGCACAGTTCATACATCCATTCATTCAGGTCTCTGCACAAATGGTAATCCTCAGAGAGGCCACGCCTGATACTACAGGTTAAACAGCCCTCCTGCCACCTGCCACTCTCCCCTATACTTGCTTCATTATTCTTCATGGCGTGTATCGTACCCATAACACATGATACCCTCCTCTGTTTGTTTATGTTCTGCCTTCCCCACTGGATCGTGAGTGTCAACCCTAGGACCACACTCATCCCGGCCCAGTGTGGTCATTCAGTCAATTCTGCCTCCTGTCCCCTCCTTCCCACTGGGCTTCTTTCAAGATGTCCTGTCCAGGCACATGGGGGCTTACTGAAGGCGGGAACCTGGATCCTGAAAGCCATCACCTCACTCCACTGAAGCCAGACCCACCCTTCAGAGGACCCTATCTATGGCTCACTTTACTCTTCATATCCCGCCTTCTGCTCAGATTTTAGGTATCCACAAATATGGAAAACTACTGAGACTCATGGGAGTTGAAATGTTAAAAGCCAAAAGTTTGCATTAAACACATTACTTCAAAAGAAAATTAAACGTGAATATTTAGTCAGTGTTTCAGTATTTTTTATTCATCCTTCATGGAGTGCAATCTGGCTGCTTCTATCAAAAATTTAAATACTGATATACTTGACCTAGCAGTTCTGCTCCTAGAGATCTCTCTTTGGAACCTCTGAGTGTTACCGTCCATGGCTGTCAGGGTTTTGCTGTGGTGCTTAAGGGAAAATGTTATGTGCAACGAGACTTCATACGTTATTCACAATAATAAAGGAGAGTAAATCATCAAAATGCACACTGGGAAATGGTTAAATAAATGATGGTATACCCATACCATGTACTTTTATGCAGCCATTAAAAAGAATGAAGTAGTTCTATATTGTACCAGCATGGAAGATGTCCATGATGAGTAAAAGAGCTAGCTGTGGAACTCTATGCATGGTATTATCCCATTTTTATAACACAAAATATTATCTGTATTATACTTTACATAAGAAGATTTGAAACAAAGGCACCAAATTGTTAATAATGGTTACCTCTGAGCAGCGGGATTGAGGAGATATTACTTTTTATTTTACCCTTTTTTATGATAACCACATATTACTTTTATAATGAGAAATAAACAATAAAAGGAGTGAAACCAAAACCAAAATGAAAATAATTTGTCTGCTCCATGAAAGGATGAGGAGAGAAAATGAGCCTATGCAACTAATTCTGTAAGAACAATTTTGATGGAAGGTTTCACGGTCCCTCCCCCAGGAACACAGTGCTGCCTAGAAAACTCCTGCGTGGTTCTGGGAATTCTTGATGGCACAGAAAATTACAGCAATTAGTCAATCCTTTCCGTACTTTTTCCAATTTTCTTGCAATCCAGACTCAGCCTTAATGATTCTGAAGTGTACTATGAGCTTTCACCTAACTCTAAGATGCTGAGCATCTGGGAATGCCAGAGTGGGTTGTGGTCTCAGGATTTTCCTCCTGTCCCTCTGGACAGTCTCTCTCTCCTTCACTGCAGCTTCCTCCTTTGCCTGTACTGGAGGAAAGCTGCCCCAGGGTCTCAGCTTTCTCCCGTCCACTCTTCTGGATGTTCTTGACGGGCTCAGCAGGCTTGCATCCCTAAGTTGCACGCGCTGAAGACCAGGTCACCATGCCCCACCTGGAACGAATTTTCTTCTTCTCAAATAACTCCTCTTCCTAGATTTTCTTTCCTGGTCAGTCATTCCCCTGGTCACCGAAAACAGAAGCCAGCAAGTCCTCTTCTCTGTGCTCCATCAGCCACTACTTGTCTGTCCCATAAAGCAGTTCCTGAATCAGGCCTGGTCCCCATCCCCACTTTTTACCCTAGCTCAGTTTTCATCATTTCTCACTGGGACAGCTGGAAATCTCTAAGTGATGTCTCAGTCCCCTCTCTCACCATCTTCATATTCACCTGGCTCATCCTTCTTACCAGTACCAGGATGAACTTTCTTAATCATTACCCAGACCACATGATTTTCCTTTTAAAGCCTTTCTCAAGCTTTCCATGGTCTTCGGTAGCGAGTCCCAACTCAACGGCATGGGGTATGCAAGCTCCAGAGTCCTGCTTCCTCGCCCACGGGCCCCTGCAGTGACAGCGATTTCCATGGGACATCCTGTCTTCACCTGGGCTGTTTTCTCTGGTTGGAGCACCAGATCTCTCCTTTGTCAGCTTTGGCCCATTCCTGATCATTCTCAGATTCAGCTCACCTCTCTTCACTGAAGGCTTCTGTATTATTCCCTGTTGCCACTGGGACAGATGGCCACAAAGGAGTGGTTGAAAACAACACAAATGTCTTCTCTTACAGTTTTTGGAGGCCAGAAGCATGGAGTCAGCCTCACTGGGCTAAAGTCAGTGCGCCAGCAGAGCGGATTCTTTCTGGAAGTTTCAGGGAAATATCTGTTTCCTTGTATTTTTTAGCTTCCAGTGTTCCTTTGTGTGTGGCCGCCTCGACCATCAAGGCATAGCACTCTGATCTCTGCTTCTGTCCTCACATCTCCTTCTCTAATGGGTCCCACCTTCTGCTTATGAGGATCCTGGTGATTACAGTCGGTCCATCCAGCTAATTCAGGATGGTCTCCCCATCCAAGACACCTAACTTAAGCACAGTTGGAAAGCCCTAGTGGTCATGGAAGGTAATACTCAGCGGTTCCAGTGACTAGGGTATTATTTAACCTATGATAATACCTTCTGTGCCTAACTGAATGAATAAATGAGGAAACTCTTTTTAACTCACCAAAAGCGCACTAATTTCTTGGTCCTTCCTAGTCTCCTGAGTCCCCATCACTTCTTTATGAAGTTTTCCTTCATTTCCTCAACTCCTCTTGAATATTTGTCTTTCCTTAAACCCTGTTCAGCCTTCCCTGTTTTCTTTCCCCTAGTGCAGACTACATACCTCTAGCGGACATCTCCGGTTTGGCCTGAGCAGCTTCTTTTAAAGTACCCATGCTCACATAAGGGGGACGAAATGTTGGGGGGACTAACACTTCCCTCCTCATGGGTCACGTGATGTATGTGTTGAGCGGGGGAGGGGGGGAGGTACGCTGACACACCTGGATCTGGAGGGGGGCCTGTGACCCAGGCCTGCCCAGTCAGAGCTCTGCATCATGCTGGCATGACAGACCATCCTGGTTTGAGAAGGAAAACAAAACCCAGATTGAGATAATGAGAACCTTTAACTTAGAAATTTTGCTGGAATTACTAGAAAAGGATTCTTTTTCTGATAGATGCCTGAACTGGTAGGATGTAAGCCTGAGCTTCCCTTGACTATCTCTGACTCCGTTTAGGAAGAGACTTTGTGAGGCACCAGCCAAGAGAGGGGAATGTAGGGACAAGAGACAAAAAAACAACAAAAAACCAAACAAACAAAAAAAACAAAACAAATTCACGATGTCATTGTTTAAGGATCTGGGTACAGCTGTATCTCACATTAGTAATATCACCTGAACTTTTCAGTTATGTGATCCCAAATCCTTCTGACCTTTTGCATTCATTTTTGGCTAAGCCAGTTTGATTAGGTTTTTGGGACTTGCAACCAGGCAAGGCCTGAGAAGGTCCATTGGAGAAAATAGCTCCTTAACAGATCTATATATGCTCATTTCTTATGGGCTCATAATTGGTCAAAGCTAATTCTTGTGTACCTCAGGCACCTGGAAACTCAAGAGCTATATAAAAGAACGTATGTATACAAAATCCAGAGCCCTCTCGTGCTTTTGGGGAGGAAGGAAGAAGGCGCCAGGAGGGGGAAGAAATGCCAGCCTCATTGGAATCAAAGGATAGAATCACAGTTTTGATTTGAAACCCTGCTACCGATCATGTCCACCCCAGACAATGACTGTACATTCAAATGGTCTTAAAGTATTAATGCTATATATAGAAAGCAGCAAAAAGCCTCCCAAAGGTCTAAGTTGAAGGCTTCTGCCTGGCAATCCATATACAGTTGCTCAAGGGAAAAAAAAAAAGAAAAATAGTGTAAAAGCTCAGTTTCTCATGTGGACAAGACCCTGCACAGTGACATGACTGACTATTGCAGCTGCGGGGAGAAGACCCATTTGGTGTTTTATTCCTGAGCTGACATCATAAAAATAACTAACACCCCATTCATCATGGGTGCTTAAGGCAGAGACCACTAGCCAAGCTGCCAGGGAGTCATGAGAACATGAGGAAGGTTGCCCAGTAGAGAATGATGGGCTTGCTCTGAGAATGAGGTTGGCATCTTAGAAACAAAATATGATGGTGAATGACAGTGGGTCATTCAGGGTTCTGACCGAGCACCTTGAAATGGGGAAAAAAAGAGATTTAAGATAATGGTTAGAAGAATGTTATATACGTTTTCATAAAACTCAATAAGCACGTTGAAAAAACTCAAAGAGGATTTTTACAGGCTCTGAACCTCAGACACAAGAGGCCACATGTGCATGTGAGTCAATCTCAGTATAAGGAAGGAAAGATAGGAAACAAGAAAGGATAAAGAAATATACACAGCAATAGACTTTATCTCCCACCTGTCTGACATTCACACACTAGGCACCTGTCAAAGCTGACCCACTCCCAGACAAGGAACATGAAAAACCATGGAAGGAAGGTGGAGAGGAGCCAGAATAAAACCGAAATGCGAATGTGGCAACAATACAAGTAATTATTATAGAGCCAGTGTAACTGAAAAGAGGTAAATAGGAAAAAAACGAATGATGCAATCATGGAGCAGGGATTCTGATGTCACTTATAAGACAAATGGAATGTGGGAACATTTCAAGGGAAGATTTATAGAGTTTGAATAGAATCAAGCATAAAAACATTAGATAGGAATGTATCACATAATATATTCCCCCATCCCGTCCCCAACATATGCTTACTCATTCATTATTAAGCAACAGATACGCATCAGGCACTGTTCCAGTGAAAGTCAGTGGGATGAGCTGTCATGGAGGTTATACTTTTGTTGAATGTACATATTCGTGTTTATAAATGCCGGGAACTAGCTTGCAGTTGCTTCCACGTATATTATCTCACTTTACCCCACTTCTAAACTCTTTTGCTGTTGGTATCATTACTTTGCAAATGAAGAAAGTGAAGGTATAGAGGTTGTAACCTATCTCCATTTACCAGTCCATGGCTGAGCCAAGCTCCGGACCTGTGACTTCCTGCTGTCATTTTATCCTGCATTTCATTGCAATGGCCCCAGTGAGTCCTGAGACATAATGAATCCTATGGCCTGCCTGCCCACCTGTACTCAGAAGCACAACAAATCCAGGTGAGTCTGACTCCACGTGAGAGTCTAAAGGATGGTAGGACGGGGCCCAGGTGAGAATATTCAGAGTGGAGTCAGGGGAGAGGGCAGGAGCACGTAGATGCTGAAGGTCTTCTATTTTGGGCAGGGACTAAGAGACCTAAGAACAGCTCAAGACATTTGCTTTCTAAAGCTGGAGGCCAGTAAATCCCTACCTCCTTTTGACCCCATGACCCAGCCTGGTGTGGGTCTTTTTGCGTTCATAGTACTGGGTACTTGGTAGTTTTAGTCTGCAAACCCTCATCTTCTGAGTTCTGGGAAATTTCTTGAAGTGGTACTCAGGCAATTTCTTCCCCTCTGACTTCTCTGTTTCCCTTTTTATGGAACTCATATTATTTGTGCTCCAAGTTTTTATCTGTCATTCAATCAATCGATAGAATTAAGTATACACACACACACACACACACACACACACACATATCCATCCTATACATAAATGTCTCTTTTGGGTTATCTCCCATGCATAGGACACTTAGTACACTCAAAATTGAACTTGTGACCTAACAAAATGTGTCAGTCCTGCCGTCTCTCAGTAAATGTGTTTTAGGGTTAAACCAGAAATGTCGCTTTCAACCTCATTTCCTCCCCTTTCCTCACTTCCTCGCATGGAATAAAATGTCAAATCCTGTGAAATATAATCACATCTCTCTCTTAAATTTAGTCCACTTCTGTTTTCATAGTTACCACAACTTCATTCAGACCAGTGTCGCTTCTCTCGTGGAGTTCTGAAGCAGCCTCCTTCAGCCTCTGGTCTCCAGTTAGCTCTGCTCCTCCTTGTCCTTCAGATCTCAACCCAGAGGTCTCCAGATGCTGCTGTCATGCTCTGCGGCCACACCTTTATTATACTCTAGACCTTCTACCTGTCTCTATTCCCCAACAGACAATATGTTACAAGAGAATTGACCACTCAGTAAACATTCATAAACAAATGAGTTGGTATTATTACTAACTAATTATGTTCTTCCTCTGGGGGAAATGAAATCAACCTTCAGATCTGACGGATTCCTGACATTTTGAAATCTCTTATTTTCTTCTTCTTATTTCTTCTCCTGTACTTCTCTCTCCCTACCTCGTAAACAGGCATGTCCTAAGTGAGTAATGAGAAATCCCTTTACACACTGTTAGAAACAAAATGAGTGAAGCTCTGAATGTGACGGATCTGTGGGAAGGAAACAACCAGCTCTCCTGGGGAGTCACGACAGCGCATGATCTCTTAGGTCCTGAGGAAATGTGAATAAGTCAGTTGTGGTGGGAAAAATACTTTGTATTTTTGAAACTATACAAACAGAGATTAGGGTTTTTTATTCATTGTGGCACTTTCAGTGAGGTGAGGCTTGATGAAAGAAATGGTCTGGATTATTTGTCTCATTCGACCTAAAGATTTACTTTCACATTAATTTGAAAGCATAATAAAATTGGGCTTTTCAGAGCTAACATTTTCTGCACATAAATAAAAGTCCCTAGCATGGTCTACTTAGAATTAAATAAGTGCCCTCATGTTAGTATTCTGCTGTTTTACTCCACAGGCTCCAGCAGCCCTTTCTCATTTTCTGAACTATTTATTCCTTAAAAGATCCTTCACATTCCTTTATTCATTCATCCATCATATATTTATTGGGTGGCCCCACTTTATATGGTACTAGCTGCTGTAGATTCCAAGGTGAAAAGACAAAATCCTTTGTCTGAAAGTCACCAATTAGTGGGACATGTAAATAAGTAATGACAAGAGAATGTAACAAGTGCCAGCCTGGAGGCCTGAGTCAAGATTTCTCTCTGGGAGCTCCAAGGAGAAGCCGGGTAGTTTCCCCAAAGAAGGTTACTCTTGAGCTGAGATGTGAAGTATGCAGAAGAACTGCCAAGAAAGAAAGGGTACAGTCAGGATGGGGATCATGTGCAAAGATACAAGAGGGTACGGGCAGCCCGCTCAAGGCCAGTAGGGTGGGGTCTGAAACTGGAAGCTTGAATTCTTGGGTCCAGCCTACCTTGTCTCTGGCCCTGCCAGCATCTCCCACTTCACTAGCAAGATGAATATTCTGTTTCCCTCCAGCATTTCTGAATTCCCCTGAAAATCCAATGCAAGGCTAAAAAATACCATGGTTCAGTTACACACTTAATATGCTACATATGTACTTGTATCCTTTTTTATAAATGTGAAATTATAAAAGAGATTGAGGTTGCCAATGAATGGAATGATGACTAATGAAAAAAAAACAAAGGAAACAGGAAGTTAAACTGTTACTGGCTGCTGCTGCATGGAGTTTAAGTTTTCTGACAAGGAGACAGATCAAGACTCAGTCATCGCATGTCAATAAATATTTAAATACATTACTTCCATTTTTATAAAATGTTACATTTTCATTGTAGAAAAATGAGCAAATAACGGGGCACCTGAGTGGCTCAGTGGCTTAAGCCTCTGCCTTCGACTCAGGTCATGATCTCAGGATCCTGGGATCGAGTCCCGCATCGGGCTCCCTGCTCAGCGGGGAGCCTGCTTCCCCCTCTCTCTCTGCCTGACTCTCTGCCTGCTTGTGATTTCTCTGTCAAATAAATTAAAAAATCTTAAAACAAATTATTTTGAAGTTGGAAAAAAAAAGGAAGTTGGAGTTGGAAGTAGGAAGAAGACATAATGGGGAGGAGGTTGTTTTTTATATTAGCATATCTGTTTAGGGCCCTGATGCTCAGCTCTATTGTTTGCTTAGTTGTGTGACCTCAAGCAAGTTTCTTAAACTCTCTGAGCTTTGTTTCCTCAGGTGTAAAATGGGAAATAATAACCCTAGCCTCCAACATTAGGGAAGAATACAATGGTACAGTGCATTAAAAGTGTTTACCATAATGCCAGGCACATTCAAGCACGCCAAAAAACAGTACTTACTAACAGTATTAATAAGTTAATACTTAATTATTATAGGTCTTTGTCTAGAACCTATAGATTATAAGCACTGTACTGGTGTATGAAATCATTAGTGAATGAGGTTGCTATTATTCCCTTTTCTCCAGTGAGATATCCAAGGTCAGAAGGGTTCAATAATTAAGTCAAGGTCACATAGCTATTAGAAGTGTGACCACAGCCGGAATCTGCATCTAACTTCAAAGCTTATTCCCTAGTTCCTCTGCCATCCAAATTCTACATGATAGAAATTTACTGTAGTTTATTAATAAAGTTGTTCCATTCACTGGAAAAATTACATGGAGAAAGAAATGTCCAAGGTGGCTTTCATTTTTTTAAAACCTAAAGAGGTACAGCCAATTTAAAAAAAAAAAGATCAAATTTTAAACTTTCAAATAAAGGCCCTAGAATTCCTCCTCCCCCTCCGCCCCCCAACCCAGGTCATGTGCAAAAAAGTGCTGCGTGCTGGCAGCCAGAGCAGGTTGGTCCTCTGGTGGATGGTGTTGGTCACAGCTGCCATGTGAGGGGGCGCACACACTGTCAGAATTACCCAGAGCCAGGGCTACAAAATGAGCACCAGGTGCAAGTGAGAGCCTTGCAGTCTGCTGTCCAGGCTTGAATTCAACCCTGACCTCTGGTTTTGTTGCTTTGGGCAAATGACTTGATTTCTCTATTCCAGCTTCCTAATCTAGAAAATAGGATTAAGAAGAATACCTATGTATCATAGGTTATATATGAGAAATGAGATGATGGGTATGGCTAAGTATACAGTAAGTACTCAACAAGTGCTGACGGTTATTATCATGGTTGCTCATCATTGAGCCTCACCTCAATTTGGCCTGTATGATATTGAACCCATTGTCCCAGCTCAGATCCACAGCATGACTTTGTGATGTTGGTTTAAGTTGCACATATTGAATAATCAAGCATTCTACTCTATCCTTTCCCCAGCTCTCTCCTGCCATGTAGACTGCTCAAGAGGCAGAGTTTCTTCTGGGCCAGAGGACTCTGTATTTCAGAATCCTGTCTCCGGTGGCCGTTACTGCCTTCTCACCTACAATATGGGGCCCAGATAACCTCAGGGAAGCCATAAATAAATGAGATGACACATGGTTGCTGGCAAATTACTTTTCTTTATCTGACACAAGCACAGTTCTAACCACATTTAGGCTTCTTGGGGGTCTCATCTTTCCTCTAAGCCCTTATATAACAAATATGGCTTCCTTCATAAGAGGAATTCTACTTGATCTTCTTGTGATATTATATATTCTAAAGTCCTACATCTTAACAAATGTCATATTTAACCAACCAATCTTCCAATAGATAAATGAATGGAGGATGTTAGAAAAAGAAGAGGCTTTGGAGGAAGACCTCAACTAAAATCTTGAGTTGGCTACATAGTAACTCTGACACTGGGAAAGTCACCTTTCATCATTTTTAAGAAACGAGGAAAGAGATACTCCACAGTATTTCTCCTGTGTTTAGGAAGAGCATGAGTTTAAAGCAATTAGGGCAGAGTCCAGTACTTAATACGAGGCAATAAATTGTAGAGATCATGTTCATGATGATGGTGGTGGTCATCAAGATGGTCAAGACTTAGGCTAGTGAAGGACTCATCATAGCTAAGCAATCAATACATGGTCATCTTGAATCAGATGTCTGGAAAGTGATTGGGAGAAGTAGGGCAAGAAGAACGGCATCATAGAGAGAACAGTTTGAATGAGGAAAAGCACAGGGACATAAAGTGCTTTTGCTTATTCAGGGAACCAGCAGTGTAATGTGGTGTCATGGAAGAAAGAAGGCTGAAGTGTTAGGCAGGCACACTCAGGAAGGGCCTGTACCAGGCCCAGTGACACCATACCCCACAGGGTTAATGAGGTTAAAATGGTCACCAGTAAGACCTCCAAGGACCTCCCTCTTCCTCTTCAGAGGAACATTAACCTTATCTTTTAGAGGAATGGGAATGAATGGGAAGAGCGCTGGCTGGCCTAGACCCGTGGCCTCAACCACTGGTGGCCAGATGGACCACAGGGTGTCTGATAGTTACCTCTGCCTCATTATAATATTAAAATCTCCACCCAAGAAAGAGTATAAACCTCATTAACATAACATGATGCACGTATAGACATGTTTCCTAAGTATGCATGTACCACCTTATGGCTACCTCTACATGCAAGGACAAGACTCCCCTTTCTAAATATTTATCCTAACCCTAAACAAAAGAAACCCACTCACCCCACTTGGGGAGTCATGGCTTTGTAAGTTATTCCCCTCAACCTCATTTGCTCCAAGTAAAATTTACTTTGTGCCCCAACTCCACCTGGGGTAGTCTCTGCCTATAGCTCACCGAGGAGCAAAGTCAAGTTAGTTGGGTTACACACAGAGTCTGGATCTGTGCCTGGAAGTAGGGGGGACCCACTCAAAGGTCCTAAGCAGGGGAGAAACAGGATAAAATCTGTGTTTAGAAAGGTGAAAGGCTGCTGGCAGCAGTTGGGGAAAGTGATAGGAGGGATTTAGATGCCTATGGGCTAGGCTGGTTGGGTGATTATTGACTAGTGAAGTGTGGGGCCCAAAGCAGTTTCAATACAAATATGCTGATTAATGGATTAAAAATGAAAGATCTGAACACTTTCTAATGTCCAAGAAGTGCGCCATTTTTCTTCAGTTATATTAGAAAATGGATGACTGGCATTTGTCTCTTTCTTATATTTGCATTTTTTTCTACTCCCCATGAGGATCATAATTAGCATGAGGCAGTTCACCAATGTAAGCTAGCCAGTAGAACACACAAATCTAGAGAGAAATGGAAAGTCTTAAACACTGACATGTAATTAAAAGTTCCACGTTCATCGTGCTAAGACATCGCACGACATCATGGTAGCGATTTGCATAACAACGCATTTAAAGCACAGAAGGCAGAGTTGTGAAACACATAAATGTCAGAAATCACAATGGAAAACACAGCTCCGAAAGACCATTTGCATTCATTACTGCTGGACCAGCTCCCACAGCTCTTCGAGGCTGACAAGCAGAGTGGCCAAAATACCAGGTGCATAACCTTTTAGATACGTGTGTATACTCTTAAACGAAAGTGGGGTTTTTGTGCCCTACTTTTGAGCATCTACCACAAAACAAAAGGTTTCACACCAGCCTGCAGGGTGGCTTAATAGCGAGGTGAGTCGTGGCATTTTATAAAGTCTCCTCTGGGACTATGCATTGTCCCCTAATGCTTCCCAAATTGCCTATAATAGTCTTGTTGTTTTATTGAAGGAATTTGAAAGACAGCCAAGGAAGACAAATATTTCTTTCCCCTTATGGGATCATTCTATGGCATTTAATCAATTATAATTAGTAAACAACACTCTAGCCCACTAAACTGTCAATAGTGGATGAGGTCATCAAGAGTTCTAACCCAAGTGCCCTAACAAAAACAACAACAACAAAAATGAAACCATCCCAAGGAACCGCTTAAGGGACAATTTCTGCGTAATGATTAAAATCAGGGTGGCCTCAGCAATAACATCAGAGATGTTGAAGCAGTTGCAAGTTTGCCATGTCATTTCTTCTTCATGTGGTCTTTTGACTATTCCACAGCCAACAAATTCCTCCATAAGAGGTGTGCAGGGGGGAAAGGTGCGTGTATAGCTTTTCAATTTCAGTTTTAATTGTTAGCAGCCCTAGTCCACGAATTTGAGGGGAGCGCGCCTCAGGGACCCCAACACTGACAAAGATGAAATTGCTATGTTTCACCTGCATGGAATGCTGTTCCCCACCACTGCTGTCTGGCACCTTCTACTGATCCTTTAGGTCTGTGTCTATGTGTTTTCAGCACACTACATTATGTATATAATATGCCTTCATTGTACACTCATTCCCCTTTCACGGCATAAGTATAATTAAATAATTTAGCATGGAAGTACACATTCTATGTTTTTCTCTTATACCCTCAGATCCACAGGGACAAAGACTGCCTGTCTCATATATCTTGATTTCCCCAAGTATCCAGCACAGCACTCAACTCAAAGAAAGAGCTCAGTAAATATTTGTTGAGAGAGCAGATGTTCACCAACCAAATTCCACTTGTCCTCACCCCCCAGATGACTGTGAGTTGACGCCAGTGTCAGAACTTGTGATTAACAGCACTTCTTGGCCTGTTGTGAGGGGCTAGGAACCTCCCCACTGCCGGCCAGGAAAAGCAGCAAACAGGCCTTCTAGGACACCCAGCAATGATGAAGTGGACAGCTCCTCTTTCCAGACATTCCATGCATCATCCCCAAGGTGTTTTTCTGTCTCTGTGACCTCATGCAAAGGAATGGTCTCAAATTTATTGTTTTAATTTTTCCCCATTAAAGATTCTTTCTAAACACTTCTACTCTGCTCTACACTCCTCTATCCCCAACCTACTGCGGCTCCCCCGTTGGCTTCACAATGACAAATATGTTGAAGCTGTGTTTGCAACGGAGACTCAGACTCAAGGAGAACATAGTCAACACAATACAGTAACACAGTCTATACTGAAGAGTCCAACACAGCCTAATTGCTTTGAACTTGCCTCCTTCAGGGGCCACTCCTGGGAGGTTTCCGAACATTCCTGAGTCAACATGAGCTTCCATATTGTGAGGTGCCATGACTCGTTCACTATCAGAAAAATAACATGGTCTTGGAGCTACTTCTTTTAAAAGAGCATATATCACAGGCTACACTAAGAACAATCCTCAAATCTTCTAGAACTAAGATTCCAGTAGCAGCTAAAGTGATCCTTTCACCTGCCCTGTTTTTTTCCTAAAGCAGAATATCTTATTTCAGCAAGCTCTTCCTCAACCTCTTCATTTAAGATGTGCTCAGAAAAGAGAAGTAATATTTGGCCAGACTGGAGGGATGGCAGGAGCACCTGGGTGAGTAGCTCTCTCTGGCCCACATGCACATCAAAGGCTCAGTAAACACACACTATAAGAATGTGGACAAAATACTTAGATTTTTAAATGATAGTCTCCCTGGAAATACTTAAACTTGTGGAATTTAATTCAGAAATAACAATCTGCTTTTAAAATTGTAAAATGGATTTTTCATAATACAAGTGGAGTTTCTGTAGCTTGCAGAGTAACAGCCTCAGTATTCCCAAACTTTTTTTTCCCTCAGACAAGCTACCAACTGTTCCTTTTCTATATAACAACAGGAAATCCTTCCATACCTTAGGCTGAATAAAGTAATTTTATTTTTTATAATATATCATGTCAACAACAGAATCAAAATACATATTGACCAAGAAGTAATTGATCTTCAGATCAATATTTTCAACTGGAAGTATTTTCCTCTTTGCTACAACAATTGCAAACCAGTTTGAAGAGTCAACGTGTGACGTTACTGATGTAAAATTATAGGGATCAAGGCACTGTTGAGATTCTGTATTTGAAATGAACCACGGAAAAGCTTTTCATGAGAATTTTGAGAAAAAAGGACTATTGAAAGACCAAGGCTACATTTCTAAAACTCTCAGGAACCTTCCTTTTGCACACCCATTGACAAGATATTCAGTATTTTTTTTTTTAATCATGAGCATCAATCTACAACTTGCTGTTGTCATTGCACTGATGTCTATGAGGTAATGATCATGATTAACTTAACAGGAAGACAATATTATGGGAGTGGGTCATATTTTACAGCTCCCACCATATTTAGTACAGCACACTAGCTCACAGCCTGTGTCTGAAAACCCAGGGAAGGAAGGGCATGGGTAGACCATAGAATTATTGTAGCAGGGTTGCCTAGGTGGCTCAGTTGTTAAGTGTCTGTCTTCAGTTCAGGTCATGATCCCAGGGTCCTCAGGTCGAGCCCTGCATAGGGCTCCCTGCTCAACAGAAGCCTGCTTCTCCCTCTCCCAATCCCCCTGCTTGTGTTCCCTCTCTTGCTGTCTCTCTCTGTCAAATAAATAAAATCTTTAAAAAAAAAAAAAAGAATTATTGTAGCAGGTCTGAGTAACTCTATGGGAGGTCACTAGCATTGTCCTACAAAGAAGAACTTAAGTCTCTAAGACATAATTTTCAATGGTAGTTATTTCAATAAAATGTAATTAACTGGCCTCCACTGGAGTAAGACTATTTAAGGAGCATGGCACAGAGATTAAGTATGCAGGTTTCAAAGTCAGACAGACCTAGCCTGATTCCCACTCTACTATACGGAAGCTATATGACCGTGGGTGGGAGGTGGTTATTTAATTTTTCAAACCTCAGTTACCTCTAGAATTAAGTGAGGCAGAGTATATCAACCCCTAACCATCCTGCATGGTACATAGCGGATGCTTGATAAATAGGTCTTTAAAAAGGAACAAAAGAACAGGAAAAAAAAAGGACTTAAAAAGCAATTTTGTTACTTATGTGCTTGGTATCTGAAACATTCTGCATCCTTCCAATCAGCAACAGAATACTGCACTTAAAACAAATTAATGTCAACTTCTTTGCCATCATAAATTAAACCGAGACAACTCTCCCTTGGGAGAGCCAGACTATGCATATGCTAACCATTTCCTTCTATGGCTTCTCCAAACTCTTGCTTATTGAGGAAGATTCCATAAAGGCACTCCTAGATCATTGCATTTTAGTTTCAATTTGAAAAATCTCTTCAAACAATTCCTATTTAATATTGTATCATTGATTTAATTGACTTATGGCTATAAGAAATAGCTACTAGTCAAAATATGTCATGTGTAAAGCCATATTCAAGTGTGACTCAGTATTCCCACTTTTAGGAACCTATCATAAGAACACACATGCATGGGAATGGGTTCATGTAGCAGGCTTGGACTGCTCAAACACTGCCCATTCTCAGGAAGGGCCTGTTTTAAAAGACTGGCCCTTGGCCAGCTCCTATAAGCTGAGCCTTTGGAATGTTCTGACTGATAAAGTGTTCTCTAAGCCTTCATGAAGCCTTGAGTCACACTCTACCAGTTTGCCTAGATGGTTTACACAGCAGGTGGTACATCTCTGTGACTGACCCATAATAAAAACCCTGTACAATCAGGCTCAGGTGCTATGCTATTACACATCACTGTGGGAGCAATTAAACACATCCGTGATATTCCACTGAAGGGATTCTTGGAGGCTTGTGTCTGGTTTCTTCTGAACTTTGCCCCATGAATTTTCTCCTTTTGCTTTTTCTTCTCTCTTCTTCCCTCCCCTCCCCTCCCCTCCCTCCCCTCTTTTCTTTTTTTTTTTTCCTTCCTTCCTTCCTTCCTTCCTTCTTTCTTCTCTGGATCCTTTCACTGCTATAAATTGTAACAAGAAATAAAGCAACCTCTGGGTCCAGTGAGTACTTCTAGGAAATCATCAAGCCCGCGGGGGTACTGACAAACCCAACAAAATGTGTTTTTGCAAAATAAGTTTATTGCAATTAATTGTTTCATGATATTGAAACACTGAAAACAATTTAAATGAATAGGAGATAAACAGTTCTACAAATTAGGGTAAATCAATATAAAGTTTTTGTAATATCACTAAAAGCAGCATTTTCATATATTTATCATGACATTGCAAAATGCTTGGGATATAAAGTTACCTGAAAAAAAGCAAGATCCAGAACTATATATAAAGCTTCAATCTAAGTATGAAAAATTTCCCTAGCTGTACAGAAAAAGCCTGGAAGGAACTATGCTCATATATATTCGAGGCTATTCATGGACAATGAAGTTATGAAATATTTTATTGCTTCCTTTTTTCTATATTCTTCATGCTTTCTCCTCAGAGCAAATTATTATCCTATTTTTACTGAGTTATTTTTATATATTTCAGTGCCAAATGAAAAACGTGTATGGAAAAGTTTTAACAATAGAGAAAGAAGATTAAAACCGAAAAATTAAAATTTTCTTCTTATTACAACTTCTCCTTTGTTGGATACCACTCTGCTAATAGCTGTTAACTACTTAAATGATACTTTCTATACTTTTTCTATAAATACGCAAAAAAGGCATAGATGAAAAAGATCTATTTTTAGTTTGGGTTTGGCAAAAAAGGGATTTTCTGCAGCTTTTTTTCCTTTAACAACGTACTATGGACATCTTTCCATATAGAACTGTCTCATTCTGTTGAAAGATTACATAACAATCTAGTGAATTTATGTATCATAGCTTATTTAAATATTTTGATACTGACAAATATTTAGATTGCTTCCAATTTTTTGGTATTATAATCGATATTGCAAAAAAAAGTGCCTGTACTTACATCATTGCTGCCTAAGCAAGAATTTTCATGTGAGAGATTCCCAGAAGTATAAACATTGGGTTACACACTATATACACTTAAATCTTCATGGATGACAAACTGCCCTCTGAAAGCTTATACAAATTTATATTCCTATTAATGCTACTATAGTGTTCATTTGCCATATTTTTACTAATGCTGGTTATAATAAACCTTTTTAATTTTTTCTAATCCAAATGAAAATGATGGTATGTCACTAAAAAAAAAACAACACTAAATGTATTTAGTTACTAATGCTTTTGAACATCTTTTCATATGTTAATGGCTATTTTTTTGTACTTCTACTGTGTGAACTGCCCGTTCATATCTTCCACCTATTTTTTCCAATTGAGTAGTATTTTTCCTATTTGTTTTCACGTAACACTTTCTTGCAACATTTTCATTCAGTTTATCTTAATTCCATGATGCCTTTCATTGTAGAAATGATTATTGAAATAATTATACAAACATAATTAATTTTTTATATAGTTAAATCTATCAATTTTAAAACATTTTTAGGTTTCTTTTCAATTCTTTCTTTCTTTCTTTCTTTCTTTAAGATTTTACTTATTTGTCAGAGAGAGAGAGCATGTAGCTAGCACAAGTAGGGGGAGCAGTGGGTAGAGGGAGAAGCAGCCTCCCCTCTGAGCAAGGAGCTCAATGAGGGACTTGATTCCAGGACCCTGAGATCATGACCCAAGCCGAAGGCTGACGCTTAACCAAATGAGCCACACAGGCCTTCCTCCCAGGTTTCATATCATGTTTAGAAATGCTTTCCCTATCCCAAAATTTTAAAACTACTTTTTAATTATTTTATTGTCAGAATACTATGTTTAAGACAAAGTTGTCACTATGTTGTTCAACATACACATTTTTCAATTCACAGAAATAACTCTTAAAATCTTAAAAATTTGGACTGAGAAATAAGCTTCTCTCTTCTGAAGAAGTGACATGATCCTCCCACCCTGGTTTTTGTTTGTTTGTTTGTTTGTTTTCACCCCAGATTGTTTCTTCTTTTGCTCTTGTAGTCAGGAAACTCTGGGCCTAGTTTTATCAAGATTTTCTTTTTTTATTAATTGGAGTTTTATCCTTGAATCTGTGTTATTCTGTGCTCTTTACTGAATGCTACATTGGATCTTTTCTGAAGTTAGAAAGCAGTTAAATTATAAATAAATTAGAAAATGATTAAAGAAATAGCAAAAGGAAGTGATTACATGAATAAATAATAAAAATCTATTATATTTAATTTAAACTTTTTCAGGTCATTGTTCTTAATCCACTTTACTATGAATTCTTGGTCTGCTAGAATTAACTGGAATCCTACTGATAAGATTATGATCTCTTGTTATCACTCTATTTATTAGTTCATAATTGTTTACCTTATTGTGAGCTTCTTAAAAACTAGAACCATTTTAATTATCCCTGAATCCAAGTCACCCTATGGCTTAAAATAAGCACTTTGATGTTTCTTGAATGAAAGAACCAGAAAAAAGTCACTCACAAAAAAAAGCTCACATCAGAAATCTAGGTTAAAGACTACAGCTGAAGTACTCTCCGGGTATGTTCTATTGTGGGTATGTGTTGTATCTACAATTGTGGATGACAGTAATTGAGCAGATGCCCCAAAGATACAAGAGCTCTGTCATCATTAGCCTGGAATCATCAAGGGAAAGAAGCAAAACACTGTAGGTTAGAAATGTTTCCAATAACATGGGTTAAAACAAGGGTTGGCGTTATCTAAGTAATTAAGAAACCCAAACCCCTTGCAGTCCCAAGAAATCCAATTATTTGGGATTTAATTGTAATCTGTATGCTCACCTTCTGCTTTTTAAGTAGCAGATGACACAAGGCAATGTGAAAGCTGATTTTGTTTCCAAAACTAGATTTTATTTAACTTAGACATCCAAACCAATGGAATAAATGCAAAGCTAAAATTCAGTGATAAAATTTTTCTTTTACCAATTTATTGGTTCATATCCTGAGTCTTGGTTTGCTTATCTATAACTTGTAAAATAATACTTTTCTCCCTATCTCTCAGAGTTTTAAGGACAAAATTAGAGTTAGTACATTAAAGTATATTTATAAAGTAATACAAAGTAGAAGAGAATTCCTGTTATCAAGATCACATGGCTTTCAAAAATCTCTCGTGTGGTTGAAATATTTAAAAAATTAATGAAATTTTATGGGCCTCAATACTGTCACTTCCTTTCTTTCTCTCCTAAACACCTGACATATCTGATTTCCATTTAACTGGACTTCAACTAAAACAACCACTCTTTCAACACATTTTGCTATATTATTACATAATACCTTCAGTATATACACTAGAGATGTTAGTCTAGTCAGTTTCATGTATTCTATTGATCAACTTCAACAATGTGTAAATATACAGTGTTGTTTCATGTTCTGTAAACACACTCACTCCACCTGCCATCATCCTGAGTTACTTCGAAGTAAATCTCAGAGAGCTTATTCATGTGTGAATGTTTAAAATATGACTTTTTAAAAACATAACCACAATTATTACATCATGCTTAAAACACTAGCAGTAGATTTACATTTCCTCAGTTATCTTCAAACAAAGTTTTTTGGGCGTGTTTATTTGAACTGGGATGCAAAATAAGATCCATATTTTGCATTCCCCCTTGTCTCTTTTTACCCCCCAAATTGTTTCTTGCTTCTTGTTTTTTACAATTATTGTTGTTGTGTAAATCAGTTGTTTTGTCCTATCACATTTCCCACCATCAGGGTCTGCTAATTCTATTTCCATGGCACTATTTAATATGCTTCTCTGCCCTCATGTTTCCAGTAAATTAGTATTTAGATCTAGAAGCTAGTTCAGATACATTTTGCCCCCAAAACTAATTCACAGACAATGTATAGATTTTCATCAGTACAGTTTATAACACCCAATTGTATCTTTCAATTGTATCTTTTATTACCTTCATCCCTGATTCACTAGCAGCTGTGAAAAGATATGCTATCCTATCTTGTTAACCAGAATATTTTTATAAGAGAAACTTCCCTTTATTAACTATTTGGTTGTCTTGAGGTACAGACTGAACAGAAGCTGAAATGTTCTATTATTTTCCTTATCTACCAGCTTTCAAAAATAACAGGTGGTTTCCAAGCATTCTCCAAAGTGACGGTTTCTGCCTATCTTTTGTATCATTATGCCCTTGTGGATATACATATATCTTGGTGAATATTAATCTGCTGCAGCTGTTATCTTATTGCTACTCAAACTTTATTTTTTGTTTTTTAAACCAGTAGGAGCTTATTCGGTTTGACACTTGAGTCCTTTTGATAGAACTCTAGCAGTCTTTGAATTCTTCTTGGCTTCCTGGAAAGGAAAGATGCTCTACAGGTCCCCGCAGAAGCAGGCATTTCTTCAAGGACCCCTCTCTCCCTCTACTGGGAAATGTATTTAGAGATCACAGTCTGGGCACTGTTTGTGCCCTTTATTTTTCCTAGTCTACTTTTGGAAAAGATTCCTAGAGGTGGGACTGCTAAGTCAAAGAACAAAAATGTGGGGCACCAGGGTGGCTCAGTGGGTTAAAGCCTCTGCCTTCAGCTCAGGTCATGATCCCGGGGTCCCGAGATAGAGCCCCACATCGGGCTCTCTGCTCAGCGGGGAGCCTGCTTCCTCCTCTCTCTCTCTGCCTGCCTCTCTGCCTACTTGTGATCTGTCTGTCAAATAAATAAATAAACTCTTAAAAAAAAAAAAAGAACAAAAATGCTCACGCGATTTTATTAGATAATGCCAAATTCCCTGCACAAGACACATCTTAGGTTGTACCCCACCCGTGATGTATGAGGGTGCCTCTTTCCCTGCAGCTTCCCAACAGCAGATGTTTTCAATCTTCTGGAATTTTGCCAATCTACTAGGTGACATATTATAGCCCATTGTAGATTTACTTTACATTGTTCTTATTATGAGTGAGGTAGATTACCTTTTCTTTCTATTTTTTTTTTAAGTTTTATTTATTTGAGAGGAGAGAGAAAGAGCATAAGCAGGGGAAGGGGCAGGAGGGGTGGGAGAAGCAGACTCCCCGCTGAGCAGGGTGCCCGACATGGGGCTCGATCCCAGGACTCTGAGATCATGACCAGAGCGGAAGGCAGATGCTTAGCTGACTGAGCCACCCAGGCGTCCCTACATTATCTTTTCACGTGGCTTTTTCTAAGAACAACTGCCCAAATTCCTAGCCTATTTTTCTACAATAGTGGTTCACAAAATATGACCCCTAGATCAGTAGGAGTAGCATCACCTGGGAATTCATTAGAAATGCAAATTCTCGGGCTCCATCCCAGGTCTGCTGAATGGGGAAATGTGTACTACTAGAAGGTGATTTTGAAGCCCTATCATTACTTGATAAAAGCAAGGTAGAGAAAAATATGTACAGTAGACTACCTTTTTCCTAAACAATAGGGACATTATATACATATAATATTAATTATTATTAATTACTGAATGAGATACTCTGGGGATAAGGCCCACTAATCCATGTTCTAACAAGCCTGACAGATGATTCTAATACACGAAAATTGGAAAAACTTGCCTATAGGGTTGATTCCACATCTGTATTTTAACTTCCCTTAAACTTGCCTATTTTCTATTGAAACTAAGGCCAAACTGTTAGTATACTGGAACTGAAAGAGTCAAACACCATGTGGCATTCATACATGCGTTGGTTGGTGTATTCAACCCTTAATGAGTAGATGTTAAGGATCACTATAGATCACTGTGGCAGGCAGCGGAGACACCGGGCTAAAACAACACAGACATGGTCCCTGGCCCCCAGAAGCTTTCCTTCCGCCGAGAGAGAACAAAAATAAGTAATTTAAGTCTTACCAAAGAGGGTTCCAAGGTGCTACTGCATCCTAAAGCAAGGGGCTCTAGCTAGTCTCGCGGTCAGGGAAATGCAAATTAAATGAACATTGAGGTAGTATTCTATTCCCATCAGATGGACAAAGGGATCACACCTATTCCTTATAGGGATATGGGTGGACATGTAAACCACTACAACAACTCTGAGAAAGAATCTAGCGATACCTATCAATGCATCAAACACAGCCATCCATTCCCAGGAATCAGTTCCGTAGAAAGAACGCCTCCCGTTCAAGGCCATTTGCTGCAGCATTGCTCACAGGGGCAAAGCTAGTTACAGAGTTACATTCCGCAGTGGGGAATGGTTGAAACATCATGTTATATCCACACCAGGCAGCCATTGAAAAGAATGAGCCATGCCACGATTTGAAGGTGTTTCTATGATGTACTCTTTGAATAAGGAAAGCAACATATAGAAAAGTGGGGATAATAAATCCTCAGTTTTAGAAACTCCCATAAGCCCATATGTGTATGCTGTATGTGATTATTTGAGGATAGAAGAAAAATATGGAAGACTAGATACCAGTATGGATAAGCCTTTTACAGTGGATTAGGGCTCAACATACATCTCCCCTTCTTCTTTGTGTACTTTCCTATCGTGCAAGAAGATGGATGGTTCAGAATTGCAAGCTCGGGCACCCCGCAAACAGACGTACTTGGGTGAGATGGGGGCCACGTGTAGGCTAACTCGACAAGCCCCTTCACTTGTTACACCTTTGCACCAGCTGACGGCCCTGCTTCAGGTCACTAGCTTCATGGGTGTGGAGGGGCAGGGCATCCCTTCTGCTGGCCTGGATCCAGCAGAAACAGCTTGGTTCTGGAGCCCTTCTCAGGTAGCTGCTGCTCCTTGGATCCCAGCTTTGGTGGCATAAGCCTGGAGCCAGAGGTGTGGAACAGAACTCCCAGATCCCTGTAGAGCCAGCAGCTCGTGTGGGGTTCCATGACTCACCCCTGGAGGTGGAGTTGGAAGCTTGGTCCTATAGTCCTTCCAGTGATTTCATCAACGTGGGACTCCAGAACCAAATGCCAATCTGCCCTAAAATAGTTTGATTCTTTTTTTTTTTTTTTTTTTCCTTGCAATCAAACTACATGATTCAATGGGTTACCAGCTGGGGGAGGAGTGACAGTTGTGAGAATTTAAACATATGAATATAAGGAAGTATCTTGAAAATAGTGGTATATTATTAATTTAAATGCCATTTAAAACTCATCTGTCATCCCATTTAAGTAACTGATGTACGGGGCGGGGGGGGGGGGGCTTTGAAAAGACTCTTTAATGTAGAAAAGGCACTCCACTGTGGAGTTTCTCCAGGGCACACAGTCTTACCAGCGGGTGTAGATGTGGATTTTGGTGCCGGAAGCAAACTCCTGCGGGGTGTTGTCACACTGGGGGTTGCTGGAGGGACCGCCCGGCTGGCCCCCTTGGGTGTGTCTTTGGAAGGCAGAGCTGCCTTCAGAACCGGCTGGTCTTCATTCCCAAAGGTTGACCCTGTGGGAGGCAGACAGTGTGTTAATTATAACCTCATGAAAAATGGATGGACCCTTCTTGCCATTTGCAATTGCCAGCCCATCCCAATGCCGTCATCTGCTTTAGAGCTTGATCTGACTCTTAGTGAGTGGCCTTGAAAAACATTTCTCTGGGACCAGAAGTGGAGAAGAGCTCCCTTTAATCACCATAGCAAAGTCTGTCATTCAAATCCTCTGCGCAAGGGACACCACAAAAGACAAAAGCAGCCTCTGAAGATTTTATACGTGTGTGTGTGTGTGTGTACACACGCACACATACTCACACACACACACAATTTGCTTATGTGGATGTGTAACTGTACATATGTACAATGTGCATTTATTTGATAGCTCACAGAGGATGAGCAATCCTATTTTTGAAAACCAGTGTGTGTGACCCAGGAGAGGTGAGAGTAAGAAAAAAGACTCGTGCATAGGCCGCTGCTCCAAGAAGCTTATGGAGAACAACCTGACACGCAAGTTATTTGACCTTCAGAACAAGAGGCTTGGGGTAAAGGTAGAAGGGTATGGAACATGGGGACAGAGAATCTCTCTGACACCCATGAAGTTTTTTGCCCAAAAAGCTGAGGTGTCTCCAAACTGTGAAGCCCTGAATTAGAGCTTAGCTTATTGCAAAGACAGACGATGCCTATTGATATTTCAGTTTACTATTCGGTATAGAAACAGACTCTATGTCTAAGGACAGTTTGTTTACAAAGGACTGCTCTGACACTCTGAACATATGGCATACTGGGATATGTGTCAGGTTTAAATGCACGAGGCCCCAAGTTTTCTTCCAGATCTTTCGAAACCTACTGTGGCTTATACATCTGTCATCTCTTAAAGACAATGACACCACCATCTATTCCCTGTTAAAGGATCAGTCTTTTAAGTATACCTCTGAGTACAGCTGCAAGGCCTAATCCACAGAATTAAGCTTGAATGTATTGGAACCACGGCTTGTTTGGAATTAAATTATCCAGTTAGAAATGTGACCATCTACCGTGGAAAATATGCAATGACAGCTGGAAGAAGAATACAGAATTTTAGCGAAAGATTAAATTTTTTGTTTTCATCATTTTAAAAGGATAGGCATAACATTTTATTTAGATAGGGCCTGCATTAAATGATAACATTATTCAAATGGCTTTAATATTCAAAACATCTAGGAATTTTATTCAATCACTTAGAGTAAGAGATTGCTGATTTCTTTCCTCTGAAGACCTGAAAGTATGTTTAAAATCGGTGAGATTTGTTTTGTTTCTAAAGAAAAGCATATTTAGGAAAGAACAAATAAAGAATGCCCTATTTCCCAACACAGATCCTATGTCCTACAGTTCTTTTCAGGTCTATGCAAGCTTTTCCATAGTTCTAAACAGGGCTTGAGAATGCATTTGATCTATGCCAACAGAACAAATGCATCGAAACTTCACTGAAAGGATCTGCACTGTTTCCTGAATGTCGAATAAAGAAGTAAGCACCTGTTTGATTATAACCTCATGAAAAACTTCTTCAGGAAAATGGACACCATGCACCTGAAAACAGTAAGTCTTAGCTTCTGAATCATTCATTGGGCTCACCAGTCCAATCCCAGAATCTAGAGGCTCTCTGGAGGTTTGCAGGACATTACAGACGGAAGGAAGGGGCCCAGCCACTGGATGGATTTCACATGGAACTATGCAAGGCTTAGCTTACCACTGACATACTGCTGGAATAATCTACTCACTAAAATGTGTAGTGGAAGCTGAATTGAACATAAAAAGCTTCACACAGAATCTTTCACTTAATTATTAAAGTTTCTTAAGAGGGAAATGTTTTGTATCATTTGTAAAGTTCAAATGCCCTTTCATCAAATCCTCTTGCACCTCAGAGGTGAAATTTATTATTCAGAGAACATGTCAATTTAGAGATTTGGCAGCTTTCCAGGCTGGGAAGGCATTCATCTATTTGAAGTACGAAGTGTCAAGGAAGCTAGGTGGGTGAGGTACACTCCTCTGAGAGTGGTCTTGAATTAACAAAAAAGAAAATAAAGTAAAATAAAATAGAACTCTATTCTTGTCTATCTTTGTGGGACCCGGCTGGCAGTTCACAATATTACTCTTTGAAAACCAGCTTAAGTCAGCCAGTAATTAAAGACTCATTATTTAGTAAATGGAAAGTACTCAGAATGGCTGCTGAATTCTAGAACCCTTCTAGCTACTTCACAACCATGCAGGCAGCATTAAACCATTGCTTGATAAGAGGAAGTAAATAACTGGAAATAAACAACTATTTGTGTGAGTCAGAAAAAGAGTGGCGGTGGTTCATGAGTCTAATCCAGTCCCCGAATCTGGCCTGAACGATCCAGGTTATCCCCTGGATGAAGGGTGGAGTCTGAGGAGAAGGATAACCAAGGTTGTTTCTCCACCTCCCGCCTCTCTGCCCCTGCATTTCTTCATCTGCAAGCGAGGACACTGGGCATGGACCTCACAGAGCCATTGCGGGAAGTAAAAGAGCTAATACAAGTGGATTTTTAAGTGTCAAGGCAAGAGTTAGTACAAGGAAAGAGTGGTGTCTGGTGCACAGTGAGCTCTTCTGTGTTAGTTACGAGCATACACGGGCTAGTTTTTAGTTCAGCAGTTGGTCATTATAGCAAATCAGTTTTTCGTGGGGAACTTGGAACGAATCCAGGGACTAATATCAGGGGGCGCTGCTCCAAGTGAGAAGAAAGGAAACACTGAAATAAATCTGACTGCAACTGCAGGATGTGAGGAGATACAGTATGATTGTCCTTAAAAACCTATGACGAGCTACTTGAGACACAGGAAAAGGAGAGAATCAGGACATAAGGGACCACTGGCCTTGAGAGTATTGGACGCTGCAGGTTCCACTACGAAAGACACTGTTGGGACCTGGGGCATGAGAGTGGTATCAAAATGGCTGTCCAAAATGCCTGTCGCAATTCGCACCCACCACAGGTAGTGACTGTCAGACTTTAATGAATGAATGAAATTGGTTTTAATTTATAGGTCTCTGATAGACAGTGAGGTGGAACATTTTTTTCAAATTCAAGTTTTTTCTTCCATAAGATACCCACTCATAACCTCTGCCCATTTTTCTACTAAAGTATTTTACTTTCCTAATTGACATATAGGAGGTGTTTTTGTTTTGTTTTGTTTTTTTAATATTCTGGATCCTTTCTAGGTATATATTTCAAATATCCTCTCAGTCTTTGACTAGCCTCCACAGTGATGGTGCCTTTATTCAGAAGACTTTCCTTTTGTTTATTTATTTATTTATTTATTTAAGATTCTATTTACTTATTTGACACAGAGAGACGGCAAGAGAGGAAATACAAGCAGGGGGAGTGGGAGGGGAGAGGCAAAAATAGGCTTCCCGTAGAGCAGGGAGCCCTATGCCGGGCTCCGATCCCAGGACCATGGGATCATGACCTGAGCCAAAGGCAGATGCTTAACGGACTGAGCCACCCAGGTACCCCAGAGGTCTTTCATTTTAATGTAGTTGATTTTTCTCAGTCTTTCCCCCACTTGATTTGTACCTTATATGTCTTACCTGAGATAATAAAGACGTTCTCCTATGTATTCTTCTAAATGGTTTAAAACTTTGTTTTGCACATTAGATCACTAATTCATCTGGAATGGAGCATGGAGTAGGGACTGGATGTATGGTTGCTGTTTTCTATATACACAGCCAATTATCCCAGCCCTGTACATTGGACAGTCCATCTCTTCTGCAATATCTGCACTGTCCTCTGCTGTGTGTCAAGATTCACACAGGCCTGATTTTCAGAGTAAGCTAACAGCGGCCAAAGTTAGGTAATTTAACAGGGTGCCTGGGTGGCTCAGTTGGTTAAGCATATGCCTTTGGCTCTGGTCGTGATTCAAGGATCCCATCCTGGAATCGAGCCTCAGGATCGAGCTGAGTGGGGAGCCTGCTTCTCTCTCTCCCTCGGACCCTCCCCTCCCCGCTTGCTCATTCTCTCAAATAAATAAACAAAATCTTTAAAAATTTTTTCAGTAATATAACAAAACAAAAGTTTCTCTCTCAATCATGAATCATCTCACACAGGCAATCTGGATGACATGCCATTCTGGGAAGCTTTAATCCAGGCAGGAGCTCAGGGACTCTGGCTCCTTCCACCTTGTGTTTTTGCCCTGCTCTGGGTTTCTCAAGAGACATTAATATGCAGCTGGTATATGGGGAGGAAATGAATTATGCATGGAAGGATTTTTGGGGTCAGGCCTGGAAGCAGAGTGTATGACTTCTGCCATGAGTCTAATGGCTGGGAAATGTAGTTTAGTTTATGCCCAGGAGAAAAAGGGAATCATTTGGTAAACACCTAACCCATTCTGCCACATGAGGCTCCATTTCTGAACTCCATATTCTGTCTCATTGATCTCTTTCTCTATCACTATACCAATACCATAGCATATATATTTACTGTCATGCAAGACTAGTACTGGCATATTGAACCAGTATAAGACAAGTACCTCCAACTTGGCTCTTTTATTTTACAATTGTCTTGACCCAAATATTCTTGACCTTTTTCTTACATATAAATTCTAGTATCTACTTGTCAAGCTCTAGGAAAAATGGTCAGAACTTCCAGTTAGATACGATTCAATCTTCTTTCTGAACTGCAACATGCTTGAAGGAAGAGCAAGCACAGACTCCATGAAGAACAGCAAACCTGTGCCAAGCACCACTTATACTCTAGGAGCCGTGTTAGATTAAAGAAATACAAAGAACATGGAGTTCCATGAAAAAGCAAACACCAAATAAATCATTCTAAAAAGATGCAGCACTAAATGACACAATAAAATAATAATAACAGAAAAATAAAATAAAAATAGGCAGCACTGCTCTTTAAGGGATCAAAACCTGGATTTCAACTTTGGGTTGAAGTGTCTAGTGGGTATTGGCATCTAGTGGGTAGGGCTGTCAGTATCTTTGTTCAGAAGACATGCAGAAATATAAGAGACCATGGAGAACAAGGGCTAATAATTGTTAGCTGAGGGGTACGAGGGCAGGGAGAAAAGATAACATTTTTTTGTAAACAATCACGTCATAAGGGGAATTTCTCTACACCATTCTTAACTCTGTGAGTTACCAGCTTATTCTCCTTCTTTCCTTTTTTGATGCCAGTGATGCACCCTAGACTTGTTACATTATCACCACTGAAACATGAAGGTATTCCTCTGATCATAGAAACTAAAGGACAATAGCCTCCTCTTTCACTGTTGGACCCTGGCCATCTTTTTGTAAATACCCAAATCATCATATCATCAACTTACTGCTTGGAAGGTAAGCTCTCCTTCATTAGAGGTATATGCAATGTATAGTTCTGCATGGTTACAGACTCCAGCTGGGTCCAGGTGAATATATAAACCGAATTGTGCTATATTTTTCTCTTTAAACCACTAGGCTTGTTCAGCACTAAGAGTCCTAGGATCAAGTAATTTCTCTTTTCTCTTTCCAGTACCACTCCTAGAGTTCCTTCCCTGCAGTGCTTACATCCCTGAACTGATGGATCCATTCTATCAAAATCTCATGGAGTTGAACCCCTACCTCAAACCATATGCAAAAACTAGGATCAAAGACCTAATGTAAGCACTAAAATTATAAAACTCTTAGAAGAAAACACAATGTAAGTCTTAATGACACTGGGACTAGATAATCATTTCTTAGATATGACACCAAAAGCACAAATAACTAAAGAAAAAATAGGTAAGTTAGACTTCACCAAAATAAAAGTCTCTGTGCTTCTGAGGGCACTATTAATAAAGTGAAAAGACAGCCTACAGAACTGAAGAAAATATTTCCAAATCACTTATCTGATAAGGGTCTAGTATCCAGAATATATAAAGAAGATTTATAACTCAACAATAGAGACAAGTAATTCAATAAATAGTGAATGCAGAATTTGAATAGACATTTTTCTGAAGAATATATACACGTGGTCAATAAGCACATGAAAAGATGGCCAATGTCATCTTTTAGATGACAACAGGGAAATACAAATCAAAGAAACCATAACCCACAAGGATGGCTATAATAAAAAAGATAGATAATAGCAAGTGTTGGTGGAGATGTGGAGAAACCAGAACTTCATACACGCTGGTGGGACTGTAAAGTGGTGCAGGTACCTCAGATGGCATAAGACAGAAAAGAATATTCCTCCGACCCACTACTGCAGTCCATCCATTATAGCAAAACAGCAAGTTCTGACACAAGGAGGATGATACTCAACTCCTCCCTGAACCCCTTCACCCTCCTCATCTACTCTCACAAAATTAGGTGTAAGTCTGAGCTTCTCTGGTCTGATACCACAGAGGGAGGAAGACACATGCAAATTCAGGCCACAAAAGGTGGTCCTAGAGGCAGGCACTAGGGGGACGATGTGTGGAAGGTACAGGGCACCTGTTATAACCCTGCGAAGGAAGGAGAGACGTCTCCTCCACCTTCTCAGAAGGGTAATTCTGGCTATGGCTAAGGTCAAGGTGAAAAGTTGGGTTTTGTGATCCATATTCCAATGTGCCCTTTCACTTCTTCATATATTGGAATGCCAAGAAGTTAGCTTGATTCTTAAAAAGAAGAAAGAATGGTAATGAGAGACAGATGCTAACCAGACCAGAATGAGGTTCTTAAGAGGAAGGCTGTGGAAGAAAAGCAAAATCGTTATTAATAACATGAAGGCATTACAGCCAAACCTTAAGAAACATGTTTCATTGATTTTGAATATTTATACCTATTATAATGATTAAACTACTCTCTTCACTGATTTTTTTTTTTCTTTTTACAATTCTCGGCAATCAAGTTGTATAATGTTCTGGCTGCATGATTGCCTAATTGATGCATATCTCATTGATTTAGCAGTAGTTATCACTCAGTGGCAAAATTTAGTTTAATTATTAGAGTACCAACTGAATATTTCATTTCCCACCTTGTGCATATTTTAACGTAGGTGTTTATTTTATTCTCCCATTAAAGAGCTAAAGGGAACCCCCTATTTTAGCATTTCACCAAAGTTAGTTCTTTGTGAAAAATGAAGTAGACTAAGCATCCTAGGTTCCAGGCTCTACACAAGGCAGGGGGCTCAGGGCAGACATGGTCCTGACCTCACACAATGTACCTTTTCCAAAAAGGGGACATCCAGACCACAAACAAGTACACAGACTGAAAGAAACACAGGGGGCAGAGCTAGAGGGAGACTCAGGGCTGAAGATCAAGTACTTGGAGAAGGCGTCCTGGAGGAGAAGACACCTAAAGGAAACATTTCTCTCAGCTGCACACTAGCACCGGAACTCTTTTATTCTTTAATATTAATGATATAATCATCGTTCTAGAACCTTAGGATCAGAGTGCCAAAATCATCCTTGAATCTCTCTTTCCCTTTCTTCAACCAATGCAAGTCAATGTGCTTCCATTTCTATGCCGGACTTCATATTTCTCTTCTGTCTGTGCTCCTGTGGCTAGCCTCTAGGGAGTCCCTTGGCACCTCTTGCAGAGACAATGGTGTCGACTCCTCTCCTCCACCCACCCCACCCCATTCAGTTCACCCTCTTCACTGTGCTCTGTTGTTCTTCCCAAATAGAAGTGGCTCAACATAGTCTTCCAAGTACCTCACAAACTGGTTTTTGCTGTTCAAATCTTCCATTATATGGTCCCAGCTGTCTTTCCTGACTTACTTCCTGCTCCCACATCAAGGGCAGTTATAAACTGGAGGCAGGATTCCCTCGGCACTTACTGCCCCGCTAGAATCAAGGCTGTGCTTGAGCCCTGCTGTACGAACGAAGAAAGTAGTCAGTGCCACTGTGTCCTGGGGCGAGTGCTTCCTGTCACAGACACCTCTTTTTCTCAATTTCTGAGCCCACGGGCTCTTGAAAAGCTTCGCATGTTCCCCAACTGCACCCGTGAATGTAGTCACATGGAATGAGCACAGCCAAGGTGGGCATTTGTTGTTTCAAAGGTGGGGATTGTCTGTGGTGTGGTATGGGGGGTTTGAGCACTTCTGAAGACAATAAGCAGAAAGGCAAACATCAGCACTTAGGCAAAAATGGGTGAAGGGGAGAGGGAGGTAGAGGTTTCCAGGGGCAGAAAGAATAAGTCCGGGGGATAAAAGGCGCATCCTAGGGGACAAGTCAGTGCTACTGTAGTGATGTGGTCTGGTGACAGAGGGGAGCTCCACTCGCAGGGAGCATGGCATAGCGTATAGACCTATGGACTCACTGTGCTGTACCTGAAGCTAATGTAACATTGTGTGCCCACCATATTCAAATAAAAATTTTTCTTTAATGTTTTCTGTCTTTCTGCCCAAGCACTATGATCTTTCTCCCCGAGAGGGTCCCATTTACCTAATACTTTTCTTCTCTGTCACATTTCAAATTTTGCTTTGGTCTCACCTTAAGCATGAATCTCTGGGTTTTTTAAAGTTTGAAAGGCTAATAGGTAAGTGGTTAAACCGCCTGGGTTCCAACCCTGGAGCCACTTCTTACTAGATGTCTGACCTGGACAAGTTGTTTAATTTCCCTGTGGCTCATTTCATCATCTTCCAAGGGGGGATAATAGTGGTACCTACCAATTAGAGTTGTATTGTAAAAGTTATTACATGTTCAGAATAGCGAATGGCACACGTAAGCGCTCAGCAAATGGTAACATTGACATCTGTCCACTAATCCCACATGGAGCCTCATGTGAAGCCCATCAGCCCCATCAGCCTATCCCCTCCTCCCTCTTCTTCCAGCCCCCCATCTCTCATGGCTTTGTATCTTTCCAAGGCATTAACTGGGATCGCTTCTAGGAGTCTGGTTCTGAACAGGCAGCTCGAGAGAACTGTGGTTCTTTTGATAGCCACCTTTCCTCAGTAGCCTAAGTCCTAATGAAAGAAAGAGAAACATATTGTCTGTTTCACTACTTCATCTCAACCTAGAGCAAATGGTGACTTCTCACTAAGCCAGGAGAGGGCCTCAGAGTCTTTCTTAACACACACTCCAGGAAGCCAGTAAATGATTCCAGCACTGGACCAGAGAACATACATATCTTCAGACGATATCTTCATATGTTTACCACCCTTACTGGGTGGGACATATCCTCATACCCTAAGCATTCTTACTAGGTAGCAGGGCACACTTCTACAGGTCAGGGGCTATCAGGGAGAGGATTTCTCTAGGGCCAAACAAACTTCCTGGACTCCTGCGGCAAGACCTCAGCTCTTAAACTCTTCTGGCTGGGCTGTGACAATAAGATTAATGGTAATAATAATAAAAGTACCATATAGCACAGTCCTGAACACTAGAGGCTCTGTCCAAATTCAATGCCAGATTAGAAAGTTACTAGTAACATTCTCTTTAAAAAGAGCGTGTGTTGTGATGAGCCTGGGTGTTATGCACAACTAATGAATCATTGAATGATACATCAAAAAATAATGATGTACTATATGTTCTTTTAAAAAGCTAATTAAGCCTCTTTTATGAAATGGCTTCTTAGGTACCCTCCATCTTTAGGTTACTCTAAGAATAAAGGGAGAAAGTGAACATTAAGCACTTTTGCCGCATGTCTCATACTCGATAAATGGAAGCTCTCATTGGCAGTGGGAGCCCCGGCATCTGCAGGTAAAGCTCTCTTCTCAGCCAGTTTCTTCAAGGCCCCTGTCTATCCCAATGACACCAAATGGCACCACACTTTATGAGATCCTATTCCCTGCATCCCTATGGAAGTACCCTCAAGACATCCCTAACCCCACTAGATCCCCAGCAGAAGCCGATGGTTCCAGCGAGTAGCGAAAGCCGCCATCAGCACCACCTCCGCCTTGGCACGTTCCTACCGCCCCAACAGGCAGTCTTCCCAGCGCCCCCTAGGCCAGGCATAATCCCCCATGTTTTCTTCTTTTGACCATGATCCCAACTACAGCATCACAGAGGAGAAAAATACCCCCAGTTGTCTATCCTCTCGCTGCCTCCAGGCACCCGAGAAAAGCTTCCACTTTTCCCTCCAGAGTCCATACTAATAGCAAAGAGGGTCTCTTTCCTATTTCTTTGCAGGAAATTGGGGGAATTGGGGTGCAGGTGAACTGATAAAGTGAGATTCAGAAAGCAGGGACACAAACGTCAGAGGGAAATCAGGCCTGGTGAATTGTCTCCCCGAGTCCCCCATCTGAAAGACCTGTCATATTCTGTCACTTGGGCAAGTCCATAAGGCCTTCGCAGCCTGTTTATTTATTTATTTATTATTTTTTAAAAAGACTTTATTTATTTATCTGACAGAGAGAGAGAGAGCACAAGTAGGCAGAGTGGCAGGCAGAGGGAGAGGGAGAAGCAGGCTCTCTGCTGAGCAGGGAGCCCAATGTGGGGCTCGATCCTAGGACCCCAGGATCATGACCTGAGCCAAAGGCAGGGGCTTAGCCAACTGAGCCACCCAGGTACCTCCCTTCACAGCCTCCTGTGAGGCTTTAAATGCCTCCTTCAGTATAGCATCTTCTCTCCGTTTCCTTCTAGGTAACAGAGCTAGTCTGAGGAAGACCGAGCTGGTTAACAAAGAAAGCAAAGGCCCGGGGTAATAAAAGCGTCTCTCTTAAAATCCACAGAAGTAACCAAGGAAGATGAAAGCTGGCATCACCCAGCCCAAGACTTCTGAACTCTCAGCACACAAATCACTTAAAACTTACTTTTAATTTGAGAAATTCTCTTTAATATTTACCAAGTCACATTTGCAAAGGAGAGGACATAGTCAAATATTGATGGGGGTTAGTTACTTAAAAGACCGAGGGCTAATATGGCACATCAGGAGACTTTTGGGTAATTAAAAGCAACTTTTTACCATTCCCCTTTTATATCAATTAGACCAGTTGTAACAAATCCCTTTTCCCCATCTGAAGCGCTTAAAAGCTTGAGCTGTCATCCATGAACACCCTGGTTCATCACTGTGTGAATCTTTTAGTAGTTAATACCTTGGGGAAAATATTTAAACTGGAGCATTTTAATTATACACTTAGTATGGGAGTTGTTAAAAGATAAGAGCATCTGATTTGAACTCAATTTAAATTCTGCTAAAGTTATTAATATGGTATAAGAAATTATAGGAATGATCAAGGGCTTCTGTACTAGCTTTTATTAATAGAGCAACAAGAAAGTTTAGCTGCTCCATTTCTATAGCTCAGATCTGGTGCTCTATTATAGTCTCCTTTTTTGTGTCACAGATTTAATTAGCTGTTTCCAGGTACCTGGGGGACTCGTGGATTATTCCATGTCAAACACGGCTTTAGTGAGCCACAGTATGGCAGCAGACCAAGATCAAACCCTGAGAAAACAAGTCAAATGTTGAAAAGTGGCTCATTGCAACTGAGCCCCAACCTCCTTTCCCATATATGTATTAACACTAGAGGGACTGCGAGAAGCAGTCAGATTGTACCATCTAGCAAGAAGTTGTGGCTCTCTTAAAAAGAACCTTCCTACTTAGTAGTTTTTGGGGAATATGAAACCTTTAAGGAGCAGAGCCTCTTAGGAGATGAATAGCATATTGGCTTTAAGATGTGTGTCAACTTGTAAAGCAAAATAATATTCATCCCTTGGTCTCTATGAATTTTCTGCTTAGCAACATCACTGTTCTCTATCCACGAGATACCAATAGCACTCTCTCCCTGCCCATCCCCAGATTGTGACAATCAAAAAAATGTCTCCAGACATTGCCAAATATCCTTTGGGGACAAAAACCATTCCCAGTTGAGAACCACTGCTCAGGTAGAAAGACTAAAACATTTAGGCAAAATAGAGTACTTACTTGTCTTAGTGGAAAATGAGACTAGCGATATCTAACATCTTGCTGGGTTGCCTTGATAACTAATTTTTTAATAATTCTCAATAGTGAATTTTTGGTTAACCCTTTGGATAAATGAGGACTGTATCAATATACTGCTTTGATACTTACTGATGTTTTAATAAAGCTCCCCTGCTTTTCCTATGTACACTCAGCTCCATCTCAGTGAAGACTGGGAAGTTGGGCTGCAATCTTCATATTTCTGATGGCCTCAGTCCAAAACCTTGAACCCCCAGAAGCTGCACTAAAGTCCAAATAAAAATATCTTGAGAACATACATAGCAACTGATGTCAACTGAGATTGCATGGGCGGGTGGGACCCCAACAGGAGACAAATGGTGATGCTCTTTGATAGGTTTAAATCACCATGGTTTAACAGAGAAGTGTCATTCCTTGGAAGCATACCACTGAGAAATAAACAGTTTTTAAAGCACTAAGACTGGTGGACTTACAAGTCAAACAAAAAGAAAGTGAGTTCCCTTTGCTTTCCTTTGGCTGTCTACGTATTTCTGGCTATTGGCTTGGGTGAAAGGGGACCATGGTCTTGGAACCCCATGAGAACATGGTGGCCCTGAGACAACCATTTTTCACCCATGTCCTCAAAAGGAGCAAGCATGACTGGGATCAGAAGATCGTGCATTTCGTATCTCATAGGGGTAAGCACTAAATAAATTGTAGTTTCCCCTCTCCGGGGTTCTGAAAAACATTATGCTCATTTCTTAGCTTATGAACACAGTCTTTTTCTTGAAAGTCTTTTCTAATACAAAGTTTCAAAAACTGAAAGTCCTATTTCCATTCTTTTTTATGGGCTTAGCTATGTCTAGGACGTGCTCTCCCCGCCATCACTCGTGTCAAATAAAATCTCCACTATTTAAAGTCTATCATAAAATCATTCAAGCATCATTCAAACTGTTTCTGCAAATTATGATAACCTAATAAACGCACTTTACAACCCCTTTGAAGCCTTCCAGATTTGTGAGATATAAGCAAAGGCTCTAGTTGGCCACTTCACACAGGGTATTTCCTCAGGGAAGGTGCCAGCAGCCTCCACCTTAAGCCTAAGGCAGTGAAGCCAGGCCTGTCTCTTGCCTTCCAGATTTTATGAACCTCTGAAACCAAGCTTGTGCCCCATCCCCACCTCCCAGGGAGCTTCGACTCTTGTACACACTCCTCTCTCTCTTCACATCCTGCAACAGAGCCAGTCTTGGGCCAGATAATGATGAGGGGGCACACCAGGCCCAGGCAAACACCCAGGTCTCCCCAAGTCTCTGAGGGACAGGGATTCCCACCATCTGCGCTGTGTCTGGGTGTCACTATGCAATCATGCCTTCTCTCCATGTCAGCCCCCAACCTGAGCAAGGACCAGCAGATGAGTTCCCTTAACCTTTTTGGTTTTGCTGTTAAAAAAAAAAACAAAAAAACAAAAACTAAAGGACTCGAGAATGTTTGTAAATAGAAAACAAGTATAAATATCTATTATTCATAGAGCACAAAATTCATAAATCAAGGTTTATAAGAGGAAGTGTTTTAATTCAGAGTAAAATCTGGATTCTTCATTAGTCATAACATATGGCTGAAGAAAACAGAATCATGAGGAAGCTTTGCCTTAATTAAGGGGTAGTAGCCGTGGGCCTGGTAGGTGTGGGTAATAATGCCCAGAACCTTCTCTGTGTTCCACTCTGAACAGTAACACCCCAAAGGCTGTGTGTGCAGAAAGGAAAGAATGGGACAGTCTGCAGCCTTGGGGCTCAAGCAGTCTTGGAATAAATTGTTTCCTAAAATATGTATGAAATGCAGCACCTGCCAAGGTCTCCTTCCCTACGGAGGCTTCTGGTGATGTGGTAGACAGCAGATAGGAACAAAATGCTGGGCTACTCCAGTGGGGAAATTTTTTATTTTAAGTAGTGACGAATTCTGACCATAAATGTGATCAAGGCATGTTTGGTAAGCATGATTCTAAGAGGTTTCTCAAGATGCCTGGTCCCTGGAGTATACCCCTTGCATAATTCCCAGGGTGGTGAATATGACAGGCACTACTCCCATGACTTGGTCATGTTACATGGCACATTTGCCATCAAGAAATGGAGAATACCTGGGTGGGCCTGACCTAATCACATGTATCCTTTAAAAGCACAGCATCTTCTCCAGTGGAAGGCAGAAGAGAAAGTCAGAGATTCGAAGCACGACAAGGACTCAATACACTGTTGACGTCTTGGAGATACAGGGAACCAGTAACAAGGAAAGGAGGGCAACCTCTGGTTGCTTGAGGGTAGTTCCTGACTGATGGCTGGCAGGAAGAGGGGGACCTGAGGCCTAGACCTGCAAAGATTAAATTCTGTCAACTGCATGAGCCAGCAAGTGGATTCTTCCCCAGAGGCCTGGAGAAGAAATTTCAGCCCTCCTGAAATGTGGATTTCAGCCTTTGAGGTCTTAAGCAGTGAGCTCCATTCTGCCATATGGGAGCTAATAAGCAGGCGCTGTTTCAAGCGACTAGATTGGGGGTGCCTCTGTCGGTTAAGTGTCTGTCTTCGGCTCAGATCATGATCTCAGGGTCCTGGGATCGAGCCCCATGTTGGGCTCCCTGCTCTGCAGGGAGTCTACTTTTTCCTCGCCTCTACCTCTCCCCTGGCTTGTATGCTCTCCCACCATCCCCTTGAATAAATAAATAAAATCTTTAAAAAAGATTTTGTGGTAAGGCAACAATAGCAAACCTCTGAAGGTTCCTAGTGCACTGGGCAGGTAAACGTGACCAGAGCTAGTCCAGCCTGGTAAGAAGAGAGTGGGGTTCAGAGGAAGGCAGGGACAGAATGGGACCCACCCTGGCCACAGTGCCCCACATGGACTTGTGGAGACAACGCTGACCCCCTGAAGCCGGCGACCGTAATAGAAAGTGCACCTATGCCAGACAGTCTCAGAGAAACCTCTCAATCCTCCCGAATCCAAGCTTCCTCATCTGTAAAATGGGTTCTGGTACAGACTTAAAGAAATAAGCCAGATCAAGCCCCCAGCAGAGTTCCTGGGGCAGCAGATACTCACTGAAAGGCTACCTTCTCTCTCCCTTCTAGTCTCTTTGCCATCCTTCTCGTTCTAAAACACAAAGCTAATCATTTCCCAGTTGCCAACCATTCAATGATTCCTCAACTCTAATGTAGTAAAATCCAAGCTCCTCAGGAGCTCCGAGACCAACCCCCTCCTTGCATCTTATGGGCCAACCATACCGGACTAGTTACCATGCTGTGAATCAGTCATGCTGGGGTTTGGTGGCTTTGTTGCCTTTAAGCAAGTGGTTCTTTCCATCTGGAGCACATTTCCCACTCCTCTCCTACCAGATGAACTTTGTTTCATTCTTTAAAACCCGACTCAGGTATTACAACTGGAGTCAACCGTTCCAAGAAGGTTGCAAACAATGGTCCTTCCACCACGCTCTGATGTACTGAAGTCCTCTGCACACTTATCTACACGTGGACTTGCCACGTGGTTGTATTAGCAAGTTCGGGCTCAATCCTGAAGGAAACAGAAAGCCACTGAAGGGTTTATTCAAAACAATGACATAGGTGCTCATTTTGGGAAGATCGCCACAGTCGTGGAGTGGGAACATGGATCTGACTGGGACGAGACTGGAGACAAGGGAATCATCTGACGCTGTTTCCTTACATTGGTGAGACAAAGTCAGGATCCAAATGAAGTAAGCCCCATCGTAAAGAGTACTGGGGTACATTAACTGCTTTGGAATAATGATGGGAAAAAGACAACTTCAGGGAGAAAACATTTAGAAGCAGGTGAGAGGGGCCCACAGCAGTGCCCACATAGCATCACTGGTTTGAGAAGACCAGCTGGTCTAAGTCTTTAAGGGGCTACAATGTGCTCATGAGCCCTAATTTGGACTGGCTCCAAGCTGTGACAGGATCCTGAATGAGGCGTGAGGGAAGTTCATTTCCCTATAGAGAAAACCGGTTCACGATCAATTAAGATTGGAGCAAATCATGGCAATTATAAATGACTTACTTGTCCTTCAGTAGTGGAGATGCTGTTTGCTTTTTGCAAAGTGTCACCCATTTTGAAACACTGATATTAAGTCTCCTCTTTCTTTCCTTCTCTGGTTTTAGCGAATGAAATACCAGTCTATTCTGTTCAAGATAGTCTCAGAGCCATATATACGTACAGATCTGATAAACACCTCGGTAGTGAGAATATAATGATGATGATCAAAGGCACCACCCTCTACACCCTCCCCTGCCCAGGCTCAGCCTGAGCCCCTCCTTGCGGCCCCTTGTGCCCTGAGCTGTTAGCACTGGAGCTCAGGCTCACGATCTCCCCCCACAGGAGCTGGCACCAAGGCCCACTTTAATGCCTTAGTACTGACCACTGTGCCTTCCTGGGGAGCTGGCTCAGGGCCAGATGTCCCAGCGTTGGCCACCAGGTTCCTGCTCTGGAGTTGCAGTCTGGCAGATACAAAGACACAGCCCTGTTATCAACCGGCTCTCCCTTGCTCTCCACCACTGACTGTCATTTTCATAAACTCTGCGCACAGCTGGGACACCCACCAAGTACCTTTCGTTTCTCATTTATTGCTTGATGCTATGCTAATACTCCAGTCCCCTTCTCAGGGAAAGCCTACCACTGCTCTGATGTCAAGGCCTGGGAGAAACAAGAGCCCATAATGACCAAAGGGCTAATGTTGGTCAAATATTTTTATTAAGCACCCATGTAGATAAACTCAATCTCTAATCTTCTGCTCATTTTGCAAAAACAGAAACTAAGGCCAGGTCATTGGAACCTCACCAAATTACAAAGGCAGTAAATGCAAACTTCATATTGAAATCTGTCTGACTCCAAAGTCCCAGTCCTTTCCACAATTCAAGCCAGCATATCCGGAAACTGAAGGTGGCTGGGCCTGGCATCTATGGGTTCACCATCAAGACATCCCTCTCCCCACACCCGGAGTTCCCGCTCCCTCTGGCCAGCTCCCAGGTTGGGGCTGACAACTACCACACAGCTCTGCCTCATGGACAAGAGTTTTGATTCCACAAACCAGAGAACAGTGCTCTCCTGTCTTCTTCAAATCTCAAAAGCTGAATCCTAGGATTTTAAAGATTTGGTCCTTTGGAGAGGTTTTTAACTCCTCACAGGGTTAATTAGTCTTTGATTTGATCTTCGAGACAAATGTATTACCACCACAGGACCACACCATCAAATGAACGGAGGAGAAATTTAGAACCGGTGTTCAATATGGGTGAGTTCTTTTACCTTTGTGTGTAAACAGTCAGAATTTCAATTCTGGGATGACAGTTTGACAGATGGACCCCAGGGAGCTGCAAGCAATCAGCTCCTCCAACACAGGAGGAAATCCTTACTTAAGCTTGTCTCAATGAAAAAGCCCCAGGATTAATCCCCAAAACAAAGGCCAAGGTTGATCCCCGTCCTTGCCCTACCCCAACTCTTCATCTCCACTCCAGAAAGGTGGCTTCCCTTGCCAGTCCTGCTTACACCTACCTCCAGCTCTGGGGGCGGGTGGGGGTGGGGGTGGGGGGTGCAATTAAAGTGGTGCATTCAGAGGATATTAACCTGGGAACAGCTTAATGCTGGGGCAAGTTTGTGCTGGGGGGCAAAAATTATTTTGCTGGTAAGCTAGGGGATACTCAGAATTTGGCATCTCTCAGGGGAAAAAAAAAATCAAAGAACACATTTGATTCAAGTAAGCAATTCTGTGCGAGAAAAAAAAAACCTTTTAAAGTGGTGGCATGGGTCTTATAACTTTAAAATGACAGAACAGGGGAGAGAGAGGGAGAAGGAAGCAAGCAAGCGGCCTGTGAGTACCTGGGTTGACTCCTGGCTCAACGGGCCCGCTTTCTAGCTGGGGATCAACAGCACGGAAAGCGGAGGAAAGCGCGCAGAAGGAGGTGAGGTGGAGGTAATCTGAGCTGGCAGTGTTTGCATATTCTGGGAAGTGCTACCCTATTTTCTTGTCACAAGGAAGGAATCACTGGGGCAAACACGGAAAGCTAAATGGATTGGAGGGTTAGAGGAGGTAAGAGGCACTTACTTTTAAACTGAGGTGGGAGTGGGAAAGTCATCTCAGAAGGGAAATCCCACTGCTTATGCCTGTGAAATGTGGAGAAGGCTTAAGGGCGAGCCTCTGCAAAGCCACAGCCAATGGGTAAGTGCCTCCATCTTCCAGATAAGAAACCTCAGTGTCATGAAGCCTTAACTTCATTGCACTCTAGGTCAAGGCCGCTAGACAGCCAAATACTGCCGCCTGGTCCTGCCTTAAACAGTTCTCGAATGCATTCTTCCATTCCATCCCTCAGCCTGGGTCTGGGTCCAGGCCATGCTATCTCTGTCTTCCTATCTGTTGTTTGTTTGTTCACTCATTTCACTCATTCACTCATTTATCTCATTCGATAGACCTCTTCTGTGCCAGGGGAAGACCACAAAATGCAAGTCCCAGTGGAACCAAATACAGTACAAGGAAGACATTACACATGTAATAACACCAACACCCCCCCCCAACTTTGTCTCCACTCAGATTCCCTACTTGATTTAATTCTTTTTTCTAGTTCTTTTCCACAACTTTTCCTGGCTCACATTTACTTATTTATTTTGAGGGGGTTTCACTCTGTTAGAATGGAAATCTGAGGGATGTTGTCTGTTCTGTTCACTGATACAGCTCAAGCACCTAGAACCTTGCCTGGCTCATAGAAGACATCTGTTAAATATCTCTTGAATGGATGAATAAACATGGTAAAGCCTATGGAGGAAAAGTATAAGAGATTTTGGGAAAGAGTAACTATAAATTCTAACCTAATCTGGGGATACGGAAGGTCTGGAAAGACTCTTCAAAAGTCACATGTAGACTGAAACCTAAAGGATGAAGTTAGCTAAGAAAAGAGGGTGGGAAGCATTCAGGGAGGTGGGGAGCACGTGCAAAGGCTCTGTGATGGGAAGGAAGGATGGCAATATCAGGAAATGGTGACACGAGGGATGGGGGGTGGTGATTCTGGGTGAACCTGAGTCTGGTAAGGCAGGGCCTGGACCACAGAGCCCTGTAGATTATGGTAACATATCTGGCTTTCAACCTAAGAGCTATGAGAAGCCACTGAAAGGTTCTCCCAGAGGAGTGACAATCTCATGTGCATTTTCCAATCATTTTTCACTCTGTTTTGGTGAGGAGACAGCAGGGCGGTTATGGAGAGAGGGGTACGTTTTTGTGGTAGTCCAGTCCTGACGTGAAAGTCATGATGGGAGCGACAGACAAGAGGACAGATTCAGGAAACACCCAGCAGGTAAAATGGACAGGAATTGGTGGTGAATGGATGTGGCGGAGGAGGAAGTTCTGGCAAATGTCTCCCAGGTGTTTGCCTTCAACAGCCTGGAGGATGGTCACATCACTTACTTAGATAACATATCCTAGGGCAGGGGCCAATCGCTGGGAAAGGGGGCAAGTCATAGATTCAGCCTTGGGCAAACGGAGTTTCAGATGTTTGGTGTCATTCAGATAGAATTTTGAGAGAAATACTCCATTTCTGCTCAGACCTTCCACCCTCAGGGAAGCCTTCCCGAACCATCCTCAGAAACACCCTCCCCCAATTGTCTGGAGCCTCTACTACCATGGTAGCCCGCGTCCCCGCCCCCGGGCAAGGACGGTATCTGCTTTGGTTGCTGCCATATCCCAGCATCTAGAACTGTGCCTAGAATACAGTGAGGACTCAGTAAAATGTATCTAATGAATAAAGGAGCTCAGGACTGGGCTGGAGGTCAAGAGTGGGAGTGGGCAGTGAACAGAGACCCTCCGAGGAGCCAGTGGATGGATAAGATTATTGGAAGAAGGGAAAGGATCTGGGATAAAACCCTCGGGAGAAATGAGAGGGGGGGAAAAAAAAAGGACACCCAAAATGTAAAATGAGGTGTTAACAATAAAAGTCCCAAGGAGGGACATTTAGTATATGTATTAATCTCGCTCCAGATTACCCTTCTGGTTGAATGTTCTTCCTGCTCTAGCTCATCAAGAAATTTTCCTGCAACACCTAAAATCTTACTTCCATTTCAAACCAATGTGTCCTCTCTGGTCACTCACCTTTTCTCAACATGCAATTCCTGTGATGTATCTCACTCAGTGTGGCGAGGACACTCTGCGTAGAAAAGGTTAATTCCTGGGGTGAGTCCCAAAGGTTTATGTTTATGTATTATTATTATTGTTTGGTTATGTGACGTTTTAACTAGACCTGGTTTAAGAACTCAATTAGAAAATACAATGTGTTCAAGTAAATAAGTATTTTTTTATTGTGTTATGTTGGCCAAAATAAAAATAAGTATTTTTAAAAAGATTTTATTTATTTATATTTTTATTTATTTATTTATATGAGAGAGAGAGAGTAGGGGGAGGGCCAGAGGGAGGGAGAAGCAGGCTCCCTGCTGAGCACAGGGCCCAAACTGGGGCCTGACCCCAGCACTCTGAAATCATGACCTGAGTTGAAATCAAATTCTTAACCTACTAAGTCACCCAGACACCCCATAAACAAATATTTCGTGCTCCAACTAGAGCCATGCCTTGGAAGTACTTCTCCACCAGTCTGGAGAAAAGGGATTATTATAAGTACAAAATTAGTTTAGACAAGAGCTAAGGATGGATGGACAAACAAAATGTGGTATTTACAGCCAATGGAATATTATTCTGCCTTAAAAAGGGATGAAATTCTGATCCATGCTACAACATGGATGAATTTTGAAGACATGCTAAGTGAAATAAGCCAGTTGTAAAACACAGATACTCTATGATTCCACTTAGAGGAGGTACTAAGAACAACCAAATTCACTGAGACTGAAAGCAGGAAGCCTGGTGGCTGTCAGCGGCCGGGAGGGAGGGGAAAGGGGCAGGTAGTGTTTAATGAAGACAGAGTTTCAGTTTGGGAAGATGAAAGAGTTCTAGAGACAGAAGGTGGTGATGGCTGTTGAGCAGTGTGTGAACGTACTCAATTCTACTGAACTGTACATTGAAAGATGGCTAAAATGGCAGGTTTTATGTTATGCCCATTTTACTACAACTGAAAACATACAAGCAAGCAAACAAGCCAAAAACCTCATAACACTCCAGATGAGAGGCATTACTAGCCTGATTTCACAGGTAAGAAAGCCAAGGCTAAGTGATAGTAAGAAACTCACCTGAGTTAGGTGCTGAGCTCTGGTGTTCATTTCATGGTGAATTGTGTTGTTTGTACTAACTTGGCCAAGAGATCTGGTGTTCCCTCTGCAATTTCTGACCAAGCCTCACACACAGCTTTAAAATATAAAGCACATATAGTCACCTACTTCTTTTCCTTCACTTCGAAATGTCAGTGAAAACAGGGAGCATCTCATGAAATTTGAAAGACCTGGTGACTGAATATCTGATGAACACTCGCCCCGAAACATGGGTTGATGCTATCGGCAGGGGAGTAGAGCTCCGTCGATATGGGCAGTCTGCTCAGGTCTATGGGGATCTCACACCTTCTCAGCACTGAACATTATTTTTTTTTCATGGGTAAGTGTTAAACTGGAATTCATGGACAATAAAAAAATTAGAATTTCTTGGTAACTTAACTAAGAAATTTTCCAATGTATATTCAACTTGTAATTTATCTTAAGAGACTAGAGGATGGTGCTGATCAACATTTTTTCAAACCGAGAAGATATATTTAAATGAAATTTAAACTCAAATTTCCAAAAGCCTAAAATCAACACCATTCCCTGCCTCTGAAAATGAGGGGGAGGAGAGAAAAGTGAGCACCTCCACGTTCTGTGGGCCCGTGTCTTCAGGCCCTCCCTCTAGTGAGGCGCAGTGCCTCCATGGGGAGTGGAACTCAGCGAGAAGCTCACAGGTGATCTGGGTGCAAAATTCGGCCTTGTGGGAGAGAGAAAATAATTCTGTTGTTTCCAAAGACAGATGAATACAATGGAGCAACTCTTAACTTTTCTTTTTTTTTTTTTTAATTTTTATTTATTTATTTGACAGACAGAGATCACAAGTAGGCAGAGAGAGGAGGAAGCAGGCTCCCCACTGAGCAGAAAGCCCGATGTGGGGCTCGATCCCAGGACCCTGGGACCATGACCTGAGCCGAAGGCAGAGGCTTTAACCCACAGAGCCACCCAGGCACCCCTCTTAACTTTTCAAGTAAACAAAAAGCACATTGTTCTGAACAGCTGTGATCAATAGCCCTGTTCTGAGGCCTTTGGAATGTGTGCTGGTAGTAAGGCTCATTGATTTTCCTGTTCGAAATCGTATAGCCAAACTCTCTGGGATTTTGGTAACAGAATAAAATGCTCGCTGGACAGATCAGGAGTGTAAGAGTCAGGGCAATCACAACATAATCCAAACATTTCTCCATAAGCATTTTTCCCCCTCTTTTTCTGTTGAGAATACTATTTTGCCACCTGTTTGCCCCTACCGATTTCTATAAAAACCTCAATATTTCTCTTGCTTAATTTCATTGCTAACAAACCCAAGGGCCCTTCAGCAACAGTTAACTCAGAAACTTGTTCCTAATGGTGTGAGTGTTGGGAGGGAAGAAAACCACAGCCGGGTGCTGGGTGGTTTCAGCACAGTGATGTCTGTGGTTGTCTCTCTCTTAAGAACCTTCATTAGTGGGGCGCCTGGGTGGCTCAGTGGTTTAAGCTTCTGCCTTCGGCTCAGGTCATGATCTCAGGGTCCTGGGATCGAGCCCCGCATCGGGCTCTCTGCTCAGGAGGAGCCTGCTTCCCCGCTCTCTGTCTGCCTCTCTGCCTAGCTCTGATTTCTGTCAAATAAATAAAATTAAAAAAACAAAAAACAGACCTAAAAAAAAAAAAACCAAACCCTTCATTAGTGACCACGAGAGCTGCTCACTCACTGCTTGGCAGAACACCCTGGAGAAGCCCTAGATTAGCCGGCTCTTGCCTTGTCTCTGAGTTCCAAGTCTTGTGCACTGTGAGATCTGAGCCAAGGAGTTCTGGGAGCTTCTGGTTCTTGACATTCTTTTTTGGAGGACACTGGAGGATCTGGATTACCTAGGGCCAAGGAAAGCTAGTCTCAGGGCACTCCCAGATAAGTCCTTTCTCTTCTCATAATTTCCATTCTCAGTCTCTGGCCCTGCCACTATATCTGTTTCCTTGCTTGCCAGAAATTTCCCTGCATCTTGTCCTCTGTAAATCATCCACTGGGTCAATACTTCCAAAACCTTAGTCGCTCCTGTACCACCAGTGCTATTTTTGCCACCTCTTTTTGTTGCTCAGCCATTATTTACTGAATATTCAGAAAATAAACTCATGTTGTAAAAACTTAAAATACATTTTTATAATGGGTCTTATGTCACAGCATAAGCACACCACTATCATTTTCCATAAATGCTAGGTAACTATTCAGTGACATGCTAACGAGATCATATTAAAATCTAGCTCTATCCCTGAGGCTTATTCTCTTTTTCTCTGCTGGAAAAAAAAAAAAAAAAAGACTGTCATGCGTTGGAGGGGGTCTTTAAAGAATGGCAGCAGAAATGAGGACTTTCTCCTTATTTAGCAGTAAGGATAGAGCGAAAACTGAAGCAGGAATCAAGTTCTCGCACTTAACGGTCCCTGTGACCTAATGCAGTTCTCATTTACTCAATGCCAAGCTGTGAGAATCACTTCCCTTCCACACCAGCTCTGTCTAGAATACACTGTGGACTTCCTTGCTTACCCAATACTGATCTCGTCGAAGGATTCCTTTTTCCTCTGTAGCCTTCTCCCACCTAAGCGTCTATTCTTCCATGGCCCAGCCTCTAGGGAGTTGTGTTGGGGACAGATGTGCCATCTCTGCTCCCCTGATTCCAACCCAACCCATCAAGGAGCTGCCACATTCCTGTGAAATTGTCCACTCACCTGAGGACACACCTTTCCTTGTCTCAATAATCCCGTCCTGCTACGACGACTGTTCCCGCTTATTCCTCAAAAAACAATGGCATCGGGCTCACTTTTTTTTTTTTTTTTTTTAATTTGTCAGAGAGAGTGAGCACAAGCAGACAGAGTGGCAGGCAGAGGCAGAGGGAGAAGCAGACTCCGGCTGAGCAAGGAGCCCGATGTGGGCTCATCTTTTAACATCCCAAGTGAAGCCCCTAACAGGATACTTTCAATATCCAAATGAATTATCCATCTAATACTCCAACCTAGTAGTTCTTTTACTTCTCTAATCCAACAGACTTTTACTTTTAATCCACCTCGTTCAAACTTAACCACAGCCAAGCACCCCCACCTTGGAGCTGATCCATATTAGACTGTAAATCCCAATATCCCACACCCGGAAGTTTCCATCCTTCCAGTGTTCCCTTGCCCCTAACCTCACAATCATTTTACTGGATGGAATCTCAGGGGCCCATTCAGTCTCCATACCCTTCATGTTCTCCCAGTCAGACTCCTCCTGCTTTTACTTGTTTCTCTGCTTATCCTAGAATCCGTGGCTGAAAACCAAACTGTTCCATCAGTAGGGTCTTTCACGTCACCATCCCATCCTTACTGAGGCTCTCTCTGGCAAAATCGGGCCCTGGATCATGAATACTAAGTGTTTTCCCTCCCTGCTCCTGGGTCGCAGGAGGAAATGGCCCGCCCATGTCCATATATCTGTGTTAGAGCTGCAGTAACCCTTGTGTCTCTGACTGCAGAAGGGCTGCGAGCACCCGTGGGCCACCGCTCATCTGCCTGTCCTCTCCCTTCGGCATGTATTCCAAAGTTTTGCCTCTTTTCCCAAGCCATCTAACCTCAACACCCCGCCCTGTGCAATTAGCCTCACCCTTCAATTGAGAAAGTGGAGGTAAATAGGCCCATACCTCTTCATCTTCCTTCTTCTGCAACCGTAAGCCTGTCTGCGCACACAGCGCCCTCACCTCTGGTCTCAGATTCAGACACCCTCCTTTGAATCAAGGCCGACCCCTCCACATTGTTATTAGTCCCATCTGCTACCATCTCCTTTAGAATATCATTCCATCAATTATCCTAGGGCTTTTCAACCCTGCTGTGAATTAGGATCACCTGGGGAGCTGCACAAATTGTATGAACATCTGAGCCCTACTACCAGACCAGCTGCGTGTGAGTTTCTGTTTTCCTTAAGCAGCAAACCCCTTACGGCTCCCAGCCAAGTGGTTCCAATAGGCGGCTGCGGCTGAGAATGTCTGATCAGTCCTTCCCTCTTCTAGCTGCAGCCTTCTTCCTTCCCTGGCTTTCTGCTCCAAGCTTATAAACACTCTCAAGTCGGTTATATTGAAAAGAAAATCTTTCCTTGATGTTCAGAGACTTCAAGGCTTTAATTTGTAAAGCTCTTGAAAGAGTGGCCCCTGCTTGAGATCCTATCAATCACAGCCCAGCATTTTCCAAAGCCACTACAAAATGGTTTCCCACATCTCCAAAGCTCTGAAAACATATGTAATCAATAACCTCCACTGTCCCATACCCAGGAGACACGTTTGGTCTCATCCTCCTGGTCTTTCCGTTGTGTTTCCTGCTGTCCCCCACCTTGACAGGTGGTCCCACCCCTTGCCCAGAGGCGTCTGTGGCTCACCTCTGCAGGACAGAAAAAATAATTCTTCAAAGGCAGGGATGATGACATATTCCTTTTTCATCTGCAGGGCCTAGCACAAAGATGCTCAATAAGTGTTGATATGAACAGAAATAGAACCAGCAGGGCTTCCCAAGGGTTTTCTACCTTGGAAACCACCCGGGGACAGGTTGGATGATAACCAGGGTAGTGATATCAACCAAAGAGGTAATTCAGAGAGGGAAAGGGACACTGAAATAAATATACAGTGTTTTTGAAATATTTATTACCAAATAATCAGTTTTAAATTGTAATATAGTCCTATTAGCTACATAGATAAAATGTGATACATCCATAAATTTGAATGCTACTTGGCAAAAATTTAAAAATGAACTACCAATACATATTATGACAAACCTCAAAAACATTATCCTTGGTGAAAGAAGTCAGACACAAGAGATGATATATGGCATGGTTTCACTGAGCTGAAATTTTCAGAAAAGGAAAACTCATAGAGATAAAAAGCAGATACCTGGTTGGCAGCATAAATGGGCATCAGGGACCTTATCAGGGTGATGAAAATGTGATAACAATGGATATGGTGTAAAACTGAGTAAATTTACTAAAAGATCACTGAACTGTGCACTTGAACTGGGGAATTTTATGATATGTAAAACATACCCTAATAAAGCTGTTAAAATTAGACAAATATAAATTTTTTTCTATTTATAAAAAATAGAATCCAGTTTTATTAAAAATTACTTTCAAAAGTAAAATTATTTCTTAGATTTCAAAATAACATATATCTGAGATGACCACTAAAATGAATGGGACAATGAGGTGAGCAGAGATGAACGACAGAACACCTCACAGACCAACAACTCCCTGCCAACACAGAAATGGGCTGGTCTCTGGGATTAACTGGACAGAGCACCAGAGAATAAGTCAATTTACCTACTGTGTTAGCCCAACGCCCACAATTTTTCCTTCACTTAAAAATCAAGCATCTATTGTATCCTAGCCACCATCCTAGATGCTAGGGGTAGAAGATGAGTAAGGAAGGGTCCTTGCCCTACAGATACTTGATAGTTTATAGGGCAAAAAAGACTTAAATGCAATCCAATGCAAGATGTGCTTTTTTAGAAATGTGCACTGAGTAGGTAGGGGTTTGAAGACAGACCAAAGTGTCAATTCTACCTATGAGGAGGGGGAAGGTAGATCATAAGGCTTCCAAGGGGATGTGACCCTGGAAGGAACAAGAAGGCAGGCTAGCATATGGCAGGCACTTATTGGGCACTGGGCATGGAAATCTCTGTCCCTTTTAAGTGAAAAGGCAACAAAAGAATATGCCTTTACAAAATGAGCTGATCACTGAGAAAAGAGAAGAGTAAGGTGTTGGGTGGGCTGATTTTAATTTAAAGTTGCTACAGGAGTATGTCAATTACAAAGTTAAGAAAAGAGAAACTGACAGAGAGAAGTGGATAGCTCTAGGTCACACAGAAGGTGGCAAAGCTCAGAGCTGAGAACAGCCTCTGGATATTCTAACCCAGGTCTAGGGCACTTTCTTGTTGAATGGTCTCCTTTTCATAATTGCAGATAGGGCAACTGCATTTGATTTATGTTAAGTTTAAAATTATATTAACTTTTTCTCTCTTTTGTCAATATTATAATTTAAAAACAAATATTTTAACGTCTTTTAAAAAGCTAGCAAGAAAGAGAATGGAGGAATGAGGCATCTCTTGCCATTTAAAAAAATTATAAGTTTTCTTTTCTGGAAGGTTTGCTTTTATGTATAAAAGTTCTCATGAAACTATCACACCTACTGACTCTTAACCAAAAACTAAAAAAAGCAAATCAAAGGTAAAAGGACAGATTAGAGGTGAAAACAAATAAAGTTCATCGAAAATACTCTTTCTAAGATAAAAATCCCAAAGAAGGTAAAAATTGCATTTGTTTGCTGAGAATACTCATCCCACAATCAGAACCTCACCAGGTGGGAATTTTAATCACACGAGATCACTTGGCACTGAATCACTTACTGATGACAACACACTGAAATTTTTAGAGTACATTGAGAATCCAATTAAAGAAAAAATTAATCTTTTATTTATTTTTGCCTTACACTGACAAAAGCTTAGTTCTTAGGGCTACAATTGTGATTCATGCCGTGCAAAGGCAATTAAAACAGCAAAAGTGGGAGCAAACTTACTGGGCACTGTAAGCAAAGATCAGATATTCAATGTCATGCTAAGATTCCTTCCATCATCATTACAATGGCATCAAGCTTGCAGATGGCTTCTACAGCAGCACATCAGGTAGTTGGGATTTCATAGGCTAGAATTCTTAGTGTTGACAAGAGTGCTAATTAGGCCAGAGTTGTCAGCACACTCTGCCTGTGGGGGTTGGGGGGGCTGGGTTTACAAACACCTCTGCAGTAGGTAATCTGGGGACCAGATTTAGTCAGCGCTAGGAATAATAAAATGTATCTTGATGAAACACTGGTCATGTTGACTGCAATTCTCAAGGCACCCTTGGTGTCTGTTCACTGACTGGGCCACTGAAACAAAATTACTTCTCTTTCCAGAAGGACTTGGAATCCAAACCTGACGGGTTTATCTTGCTTTGACTTCAGACTTTCCTAACCCTGGGAGGTCTAGACAGGGGCTTCAGAAATCCAGAAACCATGTGCACATTGAATGAGTATTTTTCTGAGAATCAGGTCCATAGGTTTTGTTTGTTTGTTTTTTAAGATTTTCAAAGGAGTCTGGGAGCTTCCCAAAATTTGAGAATCTCTGGGAATGCACCCACATCTCTCTAGTCTGGTGAGTTCAACCCCAAGAATCCAACAAATGGCCTGACCCCTAGTTACCCCAACTAGCACAGAAGGAAATGAATACTCTAGGTATTCTAAACTCGCTCTGTCCCTCCCACTAGATCATTAATCCACTGGCGATTAAAATGTTTCTGTATTAAAAAAAAAAAAGTTTCTGTATAATCTCCAATGCAGTAACAGCCCTGTGATGGGTTCTCAATAAGAATCAGTTCAATTTAACTGAAGTGAATTAGTAGAAGGAGCTATGTCATGTATAGATCATACAGCTATATATTTATAGAAGCCCCAAACCAAACCATTAACCATGAGGTGAGTGTGATCATTAATCCAGGCTCCCAGACAAGGGTGTGCATGGGCCTAGAAGGTAGGGATGCTCTTCCCTTTGTTTCTCAAATGTGAAAAATGTGGATAAAATAGAGCAAAATAATTCTTAAGACACATATTTGAGCTGAAACCAAGAAAGAGAAATTTCCAGCTATAAAACATCAAGAAAGAATCAATATCCCAGAAGCAAGCAGGAGTGGAAGCCGAATGACTCATCTACCTGACATGCTTTTTGTGCGGGTCCTGACAGCTCTGTGGGAGCTGAGTCCAGACCACAGACCACAGGGGCCTGGACTGAGCTACTCACCTAAAACAAGACACTCAAGGACCAGAGGATTCTACCTTCTACTTAGAGAAGCAGCAAAGAAGCTTGCCATGTGCATGAGGCCTGGGTAGCTGGGTCACCAGAGAAATTGGAGCCCCCTTGGCCTGGGATGGGCTGGATACCGAGGCACAGGAAACCCGGACTGAGAAATGATCATAAAAATGGATCCAGAACTAGCCAAAGTCCCGGGGGCCCTACTGGAGACACAAAATCATCTCTAAGCGTGTTTCTATGACCCAGAGCACACAGGACTGTTCTGGAAAGCCACTATATAGAACATGAGCTCACAGTCAATAAATTAAAAACTGTTAAAAACCTTTTAAATCACTTTTAATGTTCACTGTTTTATATAACTGGACATAAATACCTAAAAGAAAAGTGAACCAGATCTTCTGGAAAGTTTAAAATTTTTTTATTTTTAATTTTTTTTAATTGCTTTTTAAGATTTTATTTATTTGACAGAGCGAGAGATCACAAGTAGGCAGAGGCAGGCAGAGAGCGTGGGGAAGCAGGCTCCCTGCTGAGCAGATAGCCTGACGCGGGGGTAGATCCCAGGATCATGACCTGAGCCATCATGACCTGAGCCGAAGGCAGAGGCTTTAACCCACTGAGCTACCCAGGCGCCCCATCTATTGGAAAGTTTTTGTTTTGTTTTATTATTATTTTTTAAAATAAACATATAATATATTTTTATCCCCAGGGGTACAGGTCTGTGAATCACCAGGTTTACACACTTCACAGCACTCACCATAGCACATACCCTTCCCAATGTCCATAACCCCAACCCCCTCTCCCGACCCCCTCCCCCCAGCAACCCTCAGTTTGTTTTGTGAGATTAAGAGTCACTTATGTTTTGTCTCCCTCCCGATCCCATCTTGTTTCACTTATTCTTCTCCTACCCCCCAACCCCCCATGTTGCAACTCCACTTCCTCATATCAGGGAGATCATATGATAGTTTTATCCGATTGACTTATTTCACTAAGCATAATACCCTCTAGTTCCATCCACGTCGTCACAAATGGCAAGATTTCATTTCTTTTGATGGCTGCATAGTATTCCATTGTGTATATATACCACATCTTCTTTATCCATTCATCTGTTGATGAATGGTTTTTGTTCTTAAATGGTTTTTGAAACAACTCTTATATTAAGTAATCATCAAAACCACATGAAGACAGCGGACCTCTAGGAATAAACTATGTTTTTCTTCTCTATTCATCTTTCTACCTGTTTCCTGCTCTTCCCAATGCAGAATAAGAATTGGCGATTTTCTTGCTTGACAATACCTTTCTCTGTTTCTATTTTTTATAGTGCTGGGACTAGACTTTTCTAATATTGTATGGGATTTGTGTTTGCATTCTGAAAGGAGTAACACAGGCCTTATTACTGCCATTTATTAGAAAATAGTTAAGTCTATGCTGGCTAGGAAAATTAGTGTTTTACACTGTACATCCTAGCTTTCTAAGTTCTTTATACTGGGGCTTGAGTCCTCAGGAACATTGTGGGAAAAGGTGATTGGCTGAGGTCAGGATTCTGTGTCTAGACACAGTTGTAGACAATAATATGATTAAATAGCACAATCTCACCCTAATTGCTTAATAAAACCTACAGAATACCCTCAAAGATATATCCAGGATGAAATATACCTTCTGTGCTGAGAGAATGAAATAAATGAAGTAAACAATGAACAGAAGAGGCTATAAAAAGTGTAAGGAAATATGCCCATGGAAAGCCAAAAGGCTGATTTAAAGATTTGAAGAAAGTAATTAACTAGGAAAAATGAAAAAAAGAAAAGATTGATTAATAAATTAGAGATTTTTTTTGAGAAAACAACCTCATATGCCCTACAAACTCTAGTTAGCAAAAAACAAACAAACAAACAAACAAAACCAACCCAAAAAACACAAAACAAACAAACAAACAAAAAAACCCCAAAACAAACCAAGCAAATATAAAACATTGGCTATATGAAGGGAAGATGGAGAAAGAACTCTGTTCATGTGTTAGGGAATTTGAGTGACATGGGTAATTTTGTAGGAAAATGTGTTATAGAAATTAAGTGGGATACTTACATAAGCCAAAAAACAAAGGAATCACTAAAGAAGCTGGAAATTACTGATTTATAATAAACTCCAGGCCAAGACAGTTTCATGAGTGAATTAGAAAGAATCAGTATGCCAATTAGTTCCAGAATACAGAGAAAAATAACTCAGTATTAGAAAATCTAAAAAAAAAAAAAAAAAAAAATGGACTACCTCAAAAATCAAGGAGAAAACTTACAGGAATCTGCTGATTATTGACCAAAGCAAATACCTGACAAAATTCAACATTTATTCCTGATTAAAAAAAAAAAAGACTGAGTAAAAATGGAATAGGGATAATTGGTTAAAATGGCAAAAGTATGTATTTCACACCATTAGCTTGAACCATTAAGATTTACACTAGAAGCATTCCCGACAAAGCCCAAAAACGTGATAAAAGTATTCATTTACATCATTATTTAATATGATTTAAAAACTGCAGCCGAGTTTTGGAATATTAGAAATGAAAATTAATTATTATTTGTACATGATATACTAACATACCTAGAGAGTCCAAAAATAACCAACTGAAAATATAATCAGTAAGCATTCAATTAAATGATGAGCTAAAAATTCAAATAACATAGTTTTCTTAGTTTAGGGAAGAACGTAAAAGATTTCCTTCAAACTATTTACAAATAAATTTTTAAAAATTATATACACATTTAAGAAAATGAGACTAATAATAAAAAGAAGTACTAACTCCTCTTTTTGGGAGAAGTGACCTTGAAAAAGTGGTTGTGACAGCCCTTCTTGAAGAATAAATTTGTGAGAGTAGCTGGGGGCATGAAGAATAGAAGAAGAAGAGTAGAGGGGGGTGTACCGCCACCAGGGATAAATGTTACAGTATTATAGGGCATGAAATAGGCAAATCCTTAAAATGGAGAGCCTGGAAGGAGAGCCCAACAGGTGATAACAGTGGCATTACAAACTGATGAAATAAGGACCTATTCCCTAAATGTGCAATTGGCTGGTTATTTGCCTCCAGATCAAGTTTGACCCCATTCTCAGGCTTTCCACCAAAACAAATTTTGGCTGAACCAAAGAGTTCTATTAAAGACTAGAAGGAAACTTGGCTGAGCAAAAACCAAGATCTGAACCAAAATAAATAACTGAATATACCAGGAATGGGAAAATCTTTGTTAGCAACATTAAACAATAACAAAAACAGAATTAATGATAAAGATGTATGCATTTTACTACAAAAAAATAAAAACTTAAAACTCCTACTGTGAATGAAACTAAAAATATAAACAACATACATGTAGGAAAAACATTTATAAAATATAAGATACACGGTTTTACTAATCCTAAAATAAACTTTCTATAAATTAATAGGAAAAAGATGAACATCCAAATAGAGAAATAGGTGAAATACACATAGGTAATTCATAAAAGAAGAAATACAAAAGGGCAATAAATGTGAAAAGACAGACTCATGGTTAATCAAAAACACACAGGTAAAATTATGTGATACCATTTTCTGCTCATCTGACTGGCAAAGATACAAAAGTCTGACAATAGTGAGTGTTGGTGTGGGTGTGTGGAAACAGGCAAACTTATCCATGCTGGTGGAAGTATAGTGACCTTAGCATAAGGAAATTTGGCTAATTATATCAATTAGCATTTTGCATAATCCTTGATCCATTTAGAAGAATCAATCTACAGAAGGCAACTGGTCGTATACAAAGTTATGGTATTGTTAATAACAGTGCAAACCCCTCCAACAACCTTCCCTCTACACAAAATCAAAGACTTGCATTAAACAGAGATTTCACTTTCCAGTTCAGAATGTGAGGAACTTGGAAGTCATCACTCCCACCCACACAGCAAGAAAAAGCTGATCAGCAATTCTCCTTAGATCCGTCAGAAAACTGAAGTCATAGGGCAAACCACTTCCCCCAAACCGGAGAGATGACAAGCAGATACAGAGAATCACAATGTCCCAGAGCAGAAGCCCACAAGCAGGTATCTCTGTAGAAACCAGTGCAGTGGTATGAAGACCTATAATGTAATTGGGGGGGGGGGGTTACTGGAAGCTTAGTGGGGACATGTTTGAAAGTTAAAAACTCCAGTGATATTCAGTCTTAAGGGAGCGCGTACACTTCTGTGAGTTTCATTTACCTCCAGGAGTCCTAGCAAGTTTTCACACTGATGATCAGAGGAAGAGCCCACTGTCCTTCTGGCAGTGGGAGGGGAGAAGCAGGCATTTTTAAAATAAGCTCAGGGCATTGTATCCTTCTTAACAAGGGCTGCCTGCAAGAGAAATACTTGACCAGAGCCTAACCAACCGTTCGCTAGAAACATGGATGTTAAAGGTTCATCTGGGAGGTCTAAGATAGAAATGAGGAACATGTTACTGGAAATTGGGGGGAAAGTGATTGTTGTTATAAAGTGGCAGAGAACTTGGCTTAATTGTGTTGTGTTATGTTGTGGAAAGTAGAGATTGTAAATGATGCATCTGGATATTTAGCTGAGATGAGTTCGAAGCAGTGTTGAAGGGGAGGGCTGGTTTCTCTTTGCTGTTTATAGCAAACTACAAGAGGAGAGAGATATATTTAAGAAAGAAGTGTTACGCAAAAAGGAACCAGAACTTGAAGATTTGGAACATTCTCAACCTATCTGTATTGCAAACAATGAGGAAGCAAGAGCCAGAGAGAACACGAAAGTGACAGCTAGACAATCATTGGTTAAGGGAAGTAGGCAGCCAATTTGTGGGGCCAACTAAGCATCTGAGGAGAAGTCTATTAGTCTAAAAAATAGCAAAAGTAGTTAAATAAATAAAAATTAACTCTAGAAACAATCTACATGTTTTCCAGTAGGAAACAATGGTAGAATCACACAACTGAACACTACGTTGTCATTAGAGTGTGATATGGGGTTATATTCATCAGTAAAGAATCTCCTGTCAGATCATATTATGTTGCAAAACTGCTCATGTATTATGACACAATCTTTTACAAAATTAACTATTCACCGGTTTATGTGCTTATGTCAATATAGAGCAATGTCTGGAAGAACCAGGCAGTGGTCAGAGGGGGCAAGAACCATGCTTGTCTTTACACCACTGAATCCCCAACACCCAATGCACAGAGTAGGTACTCAATAGATGTGTCTGAGGGGAAAAATTGAAATAAATTCTTTTGTATAGTTGTGTATACTGTTTGACTTTTTTTTTTTTTTTTTTTTGCATGAAACCATATTATCACTGTAGTGGAACAGGGACTGGAAGCTATTTTTATTCTAGAAAAGTCAATCTACATACTTCAGGGCAAAACTGGTGATTGGCTCTTGACACTGTTTGAAATTCATTGAGTAACTGCTCAATTCCCTATTTTATCTTTGAATGTAGGTCCAGCCCCTACGTAGCTTTTCTTTCCAGAAGCACCTTACGAAAATAATTGCCTATTACTTCTCTTCACCATGTGAGGTACAGCGGTGGCAATATTCCATTTCAACCTTTCAAATATCTTTTTTTCAGATGAGAATAACCTTCTGAAATGGGAACGACTAAAATGGCTCATTTTTTTTTCCTTCCAAAGCATTCAAAGGAGTTGTTTTCCTTCTTTTTCTGTCCACCTCCAGGCGATATGGTAGATTTACCTCTCCCTTTCCAAATGATGGCAGAAATGTTTCCCTGGAAATAGCAACTTCTTAGAATTAAAAAGCTGAGATTGGATCACCACAAATACGGAAGGTCTGTGTGCGACTGAAAATACAGTCACATTTCTGCCAGCACCCACTTTGAATTACAGCTTGTCACGGCATCTCCGGCAGACTACTGTTCACCATTAGCGGTAATAAAATTGCTTATCTTTGGGCTTCAGCTTATCAAATTGATATAAAAAATCTATAATGACATCAACATTGACTACAATATTATCTACTTTACTTCTGGGAAAATTTATGTCGGGCGCATTGTCCGACTCAGTCCCAAGAAGCCAGTGGGGTCAAGCGTCACCATCTCCACTGGCGGCATCACGTCTGTTCTCCCTTCAGGACTCTGCCTGGGCCAAATCCACCCCTTACTCATCTACTCCCCACCATGCCAGGCTCAGGATGCTTCCACATCACCAACAACTTCTTTAAAAAAGTGCAAAACCCAAAACCCTCGATAAATGGCACTGGGCAATAATAGTTGAACCATCTCCCAGTTGGAAGGAGTAGCATGGAAAGAAAGGTTAAACCTTGTTTACCTAATTTCTAAAAAGGTTAACAGCAAGGCCAACATGACTGTGCACACACCTTTCCCAGGATATTCGTTAGCTCTGCTGTGAAACAACCTCAGAGTCAGTCCAGCCCAATGTCTTCATGTCCCTCCGGAAAGGACACTCTGAAAGTTTAGGACACTCACTGTCAAGTCGCTCTGGGTTCAGCTGAACCACAACATTAAAAACGATAAAAACAAAAAGCAATTCTAAATTCAAACACTCTAACTCTTGTGAGGAATGCTGTACTCCCAGAACAGGTCATGTGGACATTTCTCTTGGAATAGTGTTGTAAAATAAAATAAAACAAAACAAAACAAACAAAAACTAGCTACTTGAAAGAAAGCAGAAAGTGGGCAGTAATTATTCTGCTTAATTCTAGTTCTGATAATGTGGGAAACCCAGACAGTACTAACTCCCTCTTGTCTCCCATAGTTGTATCACTTGGGGTAAAAATGAGAAAACATGGCTAGAACTCCTCAGTTAATTCAGGTAAAAAGCCGGGCATTTACAACCATCAATCACCAGACCTTGAACATTTTTGCTTTCACTATCTGGTTATAGCAGGGTTTTGCATTAAAGGTACAGATCAAAAATATGTTCTACTAAACCTATAACGTCCTGAAATGGGAGTCAGGAGTCTAATTTCTGGTCTGAATTATTTCCCTCATCTGCTGCTTATTTTTGATAAGCCCTAAGGTTCCTTCCAGCTCCAACATTCTTGGAGTCTATGATCATTCAATACTAAGGTTCCAAAAGGACACCTGCAAGCCAAATCAGCCCAACAGACACATTCTGTTTGGCCCACCCATTGTTTTTGGAAATCACAGAATTGATTAACAAAATTCAAAATTGAGGGATTTCACCCCAAATCTGAATTTCTGGTTTTTCTTTTTGTTGTTGTTGTTGTTTTAAATCACAAGATCTGGAAACACTAAATGATCCCCGGCTGGAGCTGGGAGATGGCTTCCATCCTTAAACAAGACACTGCCTCTTCAGTTTGCCACAGTCCCACTGCTCTCTACTGTCCACACAACTCAGAGGTCAAAGTCAGTTCCCATTGATTGTCATGCTATGATGCTTCTCTTACACTTGAATGGAAAGAAGTGAAATATTTCTTGTATCCATATTAAAAGCAGAAAAATGACAGATTCGAAGAGCTGAATGTGCCATAAAAAATGTGAGAAAGTAATATTCTTCACTTCCGCATAAAAATATGGTGGGTGTTTAATATGCAAATAAGCGTGTCTGCACTGGAAGAACACAACACAAGCTGCCACTTTGAAATGAACCACAATAAATTCCGGCATTTGTGATGAAAATTAGTAAAATGAGAAAGCAGCCTATTTTATTTGTTTCTATTAGAAACCATGAGATGGGTTTCTGAAAGTGAAGGAAATGTCTGCTGCAACTCTGAAGGAATGGACTGAGTGAAAAAGTGTCAGGGCATTCAGCCTCTTAGGGGTGGTGAGTTTACAAAAATGTGTATTGAGTGTAGCTATAGTTATATATTCTGAACAGGCAAGAATAACCTTGTATAAATGTAAGTGCAATCTGAAACAGGTGGTTCAGGATATTGACGAATTAATAGAAACTTACAAGTTACATGAAAAAGACAAATCACTTGTGATATTTTCTAGTGCAACTGATGAGAGCATCGTAAGCCACATTTATTTGTGGGGCAAAGAAACTTTGGTGTGACTGAATTCTTAGACATGGTGCTCATGAAACGGCAGCAGGAAATTATTTATTTTGGTAGGTTGAAAAAATTTTAATGATTTTTTTTTTTAGAAGTTTAGCGTAGTAAGCATATCTAAAGATAGTCTTTCTGTGGGTGGTAATTTCATATGTCAACAAACAACATATTCACGTTATGTTATGTAACATTCAACAATATATTTTTTTAAGATTTTATTTATTTATTTGAGGAAGAGGGGGAGAGAGAGAGAGCAGGGGAAGAAGCAAAGGGAGAAGGAGAAGCAGACTCTACAGCGAGCATCGGGCCAGACGTGAGGCTCAATTTCATGATCCTGAGATCATGACCTGAGCTGAAACCAACAGTCAGACACTTAACTCAGAGGTACCCCTCAACAATATTTTGAAGAAAAATTTAAGTCACTTTATTGAATAATTCACCAAGAAAGGCTTTGCCCTGAAGAGTTAAGAATGGAACATAATAAAATTCTAAGTTAGAAACAGTCCTATGGCTTGAACCATAGCAATTCAGTTCTTGGCTGGATGAACTAGATATATGATACAGTATTTAGCTGTGCTATATATAAAGTCAGGTGGTAGCGCTGGAGATTTTTTTTCAGTGTTGAAAGGAATAAATTTATTTTCATCATGCAAACAAAACTGTGATGGTGAAAAAGTAGACCAAAGACGTGGCATTCTTGGTGATGCTACGACTCATCTAAAATACTTTGAATGCTCTTCTGTTTAGATACTCACAAGCAATACATGAATATAGGGACTGATGGGTAAAGTCATCCAGTATGAATGATTCAGTTCATCTTCCTATTCTCTAATCAGTCTCCAGAAATGAAAATGAGGGCCTGAACTCTAGTCGCTAAATTTTAAAGTTGAAAACAATTCCTCCAAATTGTTATCTGACTTCAAAACTTAATGAGAATAAATTACCAATGTGTAATTGACATTTTTCATTATTATATGTGTTCAGTCTGCTTCTGATTATGAAGGAGTAGCTTGTATCAGGTCAACTTTCCAAATGAAAATATCAACAACCATAAAAAATATACAAAATACATAATTTAGCTTCTTGAAAGCATTAGAGAGCAATTAAAGTAGCCAGGATTTGAACAGACAACATACCAGCATGAAGAAAAACACAGAAGATGTTTTTCTTAGTTATGTTTTTCCTGCTGCTTTCCCCTCTTGGAGCCTTTGCTGATCTGTAGTACAGAGCAGCAACCTAAGCTTCCAGCAGTCTCACAAGGTGATATTGTCTGTTTTTTTGTTTTTTGTTTTTTGTTTTCCCTCTCAGCTTTCGGTTATTTGGTCCTTTCTTCTGGAATTCCTGGTAATTTTTAAACATAATGCTACTTTTTGTATATGAAACATCTTAGAGACAATGTTGTCTCATCAAGAAAGGATCAAGTTTTTCCTGGCTGCCAATAAGAGAATAGGCAGATAAATGATCAGATTTAGACAATATAAATAAAGAAGAAATGTACACAGATGAAAATGAGTCACCTCTGGAGATAGTGAGTTTCTTATGGTGATAGGCCAATGTCCAGAAATTTGACCAAGCACTCTGTGGAAGTATTTCATAAAGGATTATGGTATGTGAAGTATGGTTGGATTAAATAATCCTTGAGATTCCCTTACAAAAACGATTCTGTGGGTTTGGAGGGCAAATAAACTAACATCCTAAAATGAGACAAAGTATAACCCAAACATCCAAATTCAGCTAGATTTCATGCTTCTAAAGCAACATAAAACAGGGAACAGATTCATCTGTATCTCTGTTGTTAGCAATTATATAGCTGTTGCAGAAAGGTCAAGGGGAAAGGAAATTGCATTTAATATAGTACATATTAAAAGTATCCTTGATTCTGGACTATGGCAAAGCAGATCATGAAGGCAGGCTGTTCTTATTCATGGCCAAGAAGAGAAAAAAGGAAAAGATGAGACTAACGTACTTTACAACAACAACAAAAGAATAGCTCAGATGCAGAAGTTACATAAAAGCTAGAGGTCAAGACAAGATTAAAGCCAATGACCAAGATGGAACTGAAGAAAAAACCAGGATTCACTGCCAAAAGCTAGAGGTCAAATCAAGTGATGAATCAAAGGTAGGAGAGCCAACAGAAACTGAGCCTCAGAACCAACATATCAAAGTCTAGTGAGCCTTAAAAATGACCACAGCCGGGGCGCCTGGGTGGCTCAGTGGATTAAGCCTCTGCCTTCGGCTCAGGTCATGGTCCCAGGGTCCTGGGATCGAGCCCCACGTCAGGCTCCCGGCTCAGTGGGGAGCCTGCTTCCTCCTCTCTCTCTGCCTGCTTCTCTGCCTACTTGTGATCTCTGTCAAATAAATAAATAAAAATTTAAAAAAAAAATGACCACAGCCTACCTCCGTCAAGAAGCCCCTATATGTTCACATCATGGCAGAACCAAAAGAACTGCCCAAGAGTGCAGGTATGTTAGCAACTGGAGGCAGTGTAGTGGCTTACAGCCCTTACATCTTTATAGTATGGATGCTGCCATGCCCGTGTACAAGGCAATGTCCAACAGCTCACAGGGCCATGCTATAATGGGGTATGAAAATGTAAAGCCACCTAGCATGAATTTTCCAAATTTATAAGAAGGAAGACAATGTGTTTATTTAAAATCTGTATGACATATCTATATCACATATACATTTCCAATTCCACATAATTATATAAATGCAATATTTCCTTCTCTTTTTTGCCCTTTTTTTCTGTTTCCATGCCTCTCTCTCTTTTTTTTGCTTCTCTTGTCCTCTACTCTCCCTGCATCCTCTCTACTGCAGGCAACCTGTTGATTTACTTACTTTCTTATGCAAATGTCATTATTTCTAAAACATACAGAAGCATAGAGGGTCATTTTGTCATCAGTCATTTTACATAAATGTCCTCTCATATGCACTTTTTTTGCATTTTGCTTTACTTATAGATAGTCCTTCAAGTCATGTGGTAGAGTTCTAATTCATTCTCTCTCTTTTCTAAAGGTTTGTTTATTTTAGAGAGAGTGTGAGCGATGGGAGGGGCAGAGGGAGAAAGAGAATCTTAAGCAGACTCCCCGCTGAGCATGGACCATGATGCAGGGGTCACTCCTACCATCCTGACGTCATGACTTGAGCTGAAAACAAGAGTTGGATGCTCAACAGACTGAGCCACCCAGACGCCCCAATTCACTCTTTAATAATCAAATTGGCAAAATTGATGATGAGGTGGCTCCATGATTAATAATGTATTCTATCACTTTCTTGTTGAATGCCATTTATTAGTCCAATTTTTGCCATGTCGTAAATATCATTATACATATATTTTACATAGTAATGCTTTTACTTCTAGGAGACAATTCCCAGGAGTAAGACTGCCAGGTGAAAGGGCACATATATTTTTAATGTTAACAGGTACTGCAAAATTGCTTACCAGAAGGGCTATAACAATTCACAAATGTAACACTGTAATTCTTTTAATATAAAACTGGATATATTTTGGAAAAAATGCAAATTTCACATTATTTTTTGGAAAACATATAAACCTTCAATGAGCCATGGGACTTTGAGCCATCCACACCATAATATTCTCTAGGAAGTGGGTTTTCCCTTCTCTGATATGTTTGAGAAGTCCCGGATTACATGAGAGAAACAGTGCGTTAACCTGTAGGCATGGTATGTAACTCTTGTTTGATGGCGTGTACAACAGCAAGCCTGACACCATTCCACTTGGGGGACAAAATAACTTCTCTCTCAGAGATTAGAGTAATAGCAGCCCCTCCTATAATTTTATCCTCTTGTCTTTCACAGAAGAGAAGACTCACAGCCCAAGCAGCACAAGTGTCCTCAAACTCTCTTCAACACGATGAAGAGAAAGATATGAAGGGACAACTTCTTAGCTCCTCCCTGGCTGGAAGAGAAGCCAAAAGACTCCTGTCTCTCTCTGCAGTCACGGGAAACAGAGCCTTAGGCCATCTGCCTTAACATTACAGATACATCCTCAGTGAAAACGACAGGTTCAATAGATGACTGGATCTATTGAGATGTCAATGTTTCCTTAGATAACAGGGACTTTTCTGTTTGTGATAGAGCCACCTCTGTTACGTCCAGATCAGGATCCCAGGACTAAGTGAGGAAAAGAGAGAACTCAAGGATTTCTGCTATCATTCAAAAAACTGTAACTGCTTGTCTTGAAAGGATTCTAAGATCAAACATCATCTTTACAATGGCTTAGTTTTAGCATTGAAGTAAAGCTTTACAAGTCACAGTGCTTATCTGTGAAAATCTGTTGATTTTCTCTATATATTCAAATGACTTTCTTTGGCTATGCAAAGACAGAGAGAGATCCCTTTTCCTCAGCAAAGATTTTAATATTAAAGAGGCCTCAGGTGTAAATAAAAGCAATTCAAGCTTTTAAGAATTTACTTCCACATTCTATGAATCCTGATGATCTCTACTGAATTCTATAGTCTTGGAAGCTTTGCAGAAAAAAAAAATGTTTATTTCATGTTTAAAATTTAAAAAACATTAAAAAAAGAGAAAAGAATCTTGACCCTATTTTGGGAATTCACACGGAGCTACCTTGAAGTATCAAGTGATGGTGCCCTTTGACAGTGTGTCTAGCTCTCTGAATTCTTCATATGAAAAGCTTTGATATTTTAATATTAAAAATCTAACGGTGTCATCTTTTCCTCTCCATGGTATAAATGAGAACATGAAAAGCAACTTAGAAGTTTAGCAGTTAACTTTGGCCATAATGTCAAATATTATTTAGCAGAACCCACAATGAATTATCCCCAAGTATTTTACACCATTTTCATCATTTAAACGTGCAACTTTTTATTGAGCTAAAAGTGAACATAAATCTGAGAGATCTATGAAGAATCTGTAATGTTATCTTTTTTAATCTGAGAGGGATTGTTTCATTAGCATGTTCTAAGATAGGCTGACATGATGATGATGAGACACAGGCTAATATTAACTCAGCAAAACGCCACAAAAGTGCAGCCAGCACTAACTTAAATTTAATATAGCATCTCGGGAGACACAGCCTTAATTCTAACAGACATACCAATTACAGGTTGATTCTATTGTTACACTAGAATCGTGGAGTAATAAAAACAGAGAGTTTATTAAAGAGAAGCAAAACTTATTTACTTTGACTGTTGACAAATTTTTTAAAAACAATTACACAGGATTTAGTACATCCTGGATATGAAGTACTCTTAATTATAAATGTCATCTTATTGTTCTTGTTCCAAAAGGCAAACCAGGCATTTAGTAACAGAAAGTATTCTTTCCATCAGCAGATGAACACAGTGATAATTTATCACCAGCAAAGCCATTAGACTTTCTGACACCACCTTACCTAAACTGGTAAAAACACTTTGATGTTAATTTGGTGAGACAAGAGAACTAAAGAGAATTCATCTCAGTTATTTAAATCCTGTCACTGATGTCCATGCCTTATGGCCCAGATAAACTATTCAGATGTCTCTTTCTAATCATGTTTCCTGAATTAATCTTTCAGCTGCTGGATCATGATATGATTCACTGAAAGAATGCCACCCTCCATTCTACGACCATAAAGACAGATGGAAGCAAGGGTTGAAAGGATACAGAATTGTACTGTGGTGATAGACAAATGTTAGGATAACACCATACAACTTTGAAAATTATTATTTTTTTAAAATCAGGTTTGGGGACAAGTCGGGAAAGCAAAATATAATCACACTTTGATGTATATGCTCTGCTCCCAACATATGCCAATGACAGATTTAAAATATAAATAGAAGTAACCATGGTCATCTTCCAAATGAAGACAGAATTGTGAATCAGAATTTGAATAGAACAGGAAGCTGTGGGAAGGACCCACAAGGCTCCCAGTCTGAAAGAAGGCTCCTATGGGAGGAGGGACACACACGGCTGCACTGTCTGAGGTAGTCATCAGAGAAGAAGCTAGCCTTGTAAAGAATGCTGAACAAACCTGCTGCTCACTGCAGACCTAGAGAAGTTGGAAGAAGCAGATAGAGCCTGATGACCCAGAACCACAGCAGCCCCCTCACCTCCCACGATGTCCAGGTATGGTGACTCGATCAGGGATAATAGCATCATGGTACAGGGACTCAAATCCCCTGGAAAGACCTCATTCTGGACTGGAGAACCCAGAGTTTGGCAGGCAGACACAACCATAAATAAGGAAGGTAAACATGGTGAGACAAAGAAAAACCACTGTAACAACTAAATGAGCCTATAAACAAAAGCTGCAAAACACAGTAACACCTTTAATGCTAAGAAAGACAGCCACCAAAATCTGCAGGAGTTTACAGTGAGTGAGTTCATTTTATGGACTAGTCTGACAAAGATTTAAAATAAATATGTTCAGAGAAATAAGTCAAAACATAACCATTAAAAAAATTGGCAATAAGACATTATAGGATGAGAAGAGGCAAAAATGAAACAACATATGGATACAGAAGAGGACTGATTGAAATTTTTGGAAATGGAAAATTTAGCCATTTAAATAAATAAAACCAGTCCATGTGGAATTAACTCTAGTCTGGATAGTGGAAATGAGATCTGGTGAAATCAGAAGAGTTCTGGGAAATCCATCACACCACAAGAAGACAAAGAGGTAAAGGGAATAATTAAGCAATCTGAGATGAAATACAGGAGAAATATTTGAAGAGATAGCAGTTGGGAAATTATAAGTCACCACAGACGGTCATACAAAGGCTGTGAAGAACCTTTTTGAAGTAAATTACAAAATGTTACCAGAAGACCTAAAAGTACATTTGAATATAGGCAAGGGTATACCATCTTCAGGGGAAAGAAAACTTAATAGCATAAATATCAGTTCTCCTAAATCATTCTATTAGCTTCACAGTGACTGGACAAAAAGCCTAATGCTTTTATTTTTTAGCTGAACAAGTTAATCCTGGATTTCATATGTAAGAACAAAGGCCCAAACATACACAAGATGATAGGAAAGAGGAGTGAAAGAAATTTCCTCGGCAGACCTAAAAACTTAGCATAAAGCTATAGTAATTAAGACAGTACGGTGTTGGCATAAGGGTAAGGAGAATGCATCCAAGTAAAGGGCTCAGAAACAATCCTACACACATGTAAAAAGTGGTGATGTGGCAGTGAACCATGAACATGTGTAAAGACAGACTCCTCAATAAATAGTTCCTGGATCACAGGCTATTTCAAAAGAGAAAAGTGAGGGGTCCCTGGGTGGCTCAGTGGGAAGTCTCTGCCTTTGGCTCAGGTCATGATCTGAGGGTCCTGGGATTGAGCCCCTCATTGGGCTCTCTGCTCAGCAGGGAGCCTTCCCTCCCCACCCTGCCAGCCTGCCTCTTTGCCTACTTGTGATCTCTCTCTCTCTCTCTCTGTCAAATAAATAAATAAAATTTAAAAAAAAAAAAAAAAGAGAAAAGTGAGTGAAGTCTCTGCCTCACCAACTGATCTTTTGTAGGAAAAAAACCCTGTAATATGAAACGTAGAACTTCAAACTTTATAGAAAAACATATTGGGGAAAAGAAAAACATGGCCAGAGAAGAATTTCTAAAGAAACACAAAAAGCACAGGCCATAAAGGAAAAGATTGATAAAGCTGATTAAAATTAAAATTTGAAACTTCTATCCAAAAAAGATACCCTAAGACACTTAAAATATATTTAATATCCATAACCAACATAGGATTAGCAACCAGAATACATAAAGAAACCTACAATAAGAAAGAAAAAGACAAAACCTGAACAGAAAAATGGAAGTACATAAATTGTCAGTTTAGAGCAGAAATCCCAATCACAAAAAGTATATATGAAAAAGATGCTCACATAAGCATTCCTGACTAAAAATCAGGAAAAATGAAAATTAAAATAATAAGATACTATTTTCCCTCAGTTGGACAAAACAGAAAATCTAACAAGAGCAAGTCTCAGCAAAAATGGGGAACAAACTCTTTATACAGTGCCAGGAAATGTGAACTAACTAGAATATCTCTTTGAATGGCATTTGGTCATAGCTGGTAGAAAGAACTATGCATGTACCCTACTATCCAGCAATTCTATGCAGAGACTTTCTTAACAAGTGGTTCCCATCTGAACCATGAAACAAAATAATTTGCAGGATTATTTTCTCAAATCTCCCAAGGATGATGCATAACTAGCACCATCCTTGCATAGGTGAGAAGCTAATTCATATGTAAAATGGGTCACACGGGGGGGGGGGGGGGGGGGGGGGATTAGGGTTAACTCTCCAAGAAACCCTGGGTGAGCAGCACTCAAGCTCCCTTGCCACAAATAGTCTAAGTGAAATAGACTATGTGTCCTGGGCACTTGGGTGGCTCAGTGGGTTAAGCCTCTCCCTTCGGCTCAGGTCATGATCTCAGGGGTCTGGGATCGAGCCCTGCATCGGGCTCTCTGCTCAGTGGGGAGGCTGCTTCCCACCCCCACGCCTGTCTCCTGGCCTACTTGTGATCTCTCTCTGTCAAATAAATAAATAAAATCTTAAAAAAAAAAAAAAAGACTATGTGTCCATCAGCAGGAGAACGGATATACATATTGGAGTGGATACCAGGAACACCATAATGCTCATAAGGAAAACCTCAAGCTATATATCAATACAGATATATTTCACAAATAATGAAGAATTTTTAAAAAGTAAGCTGTGAATATTACATTTAGTCTGATACCACTGGTGTAAAAAATGTAAAAAATACAAATTTTAAGTATAGGTACAAGTATGTGTGGCAAAATATGAAACACAAGCGAGGGGATGATAAGCAGCAAATTTACAATGGGAGAGGAGAGTGGGGTTGACAAGACGTTCACAGGAAAATCCAACTGAACTAAAATGTTTTATCTCCTTAAAAATCAATTTATGGAAAGTATTAATATCGGTTAAACCTTTCTGGTTGGAACATGGGTGTTTGTATTATTCTTTATACTCTTCCACATGTTTAAAATAGCTCTTACTTAAAAAAAAGATTAAAGAAATCCAAAAATGTAAGTCTTCACATTTTCTGATCTGTCACAGCTGCAATAGTTCAGTTTGTGTAATGTTGCCTTGATTATTCTGACAGCCTCTGTGATTCTGGGCTTGTAGTCTCAAATTTGTCTTCCTCCCTTCCCTGTTGTCAGAGTGAGCTCTTTAAAATATAAATCTGATCACATTACACAGGTCAGCCTGCAGAGGCACGGTCTTTACGATTCTCTGTCAGCACGCAGCCTTTGATGCAGCCCAGACATTCATGTCCAGCATCATCTCCCAGTTCCCCCTCATCTGGTGTTTCCAAAATGTCAATTTCTTTTAGTCCCTTTGAACCCATTCCACTGTTTTGCTACTGTCCTTTTGTGTCACTGTCCTGAAACACAGCTCTGCCTTTGCCTTCCTCAGCACGAACGGTTGATTGGTTCACGCTGGGCTGGGTACCCTCCTCCAGCCTCCATGGAGCCTTTGACGCGCCTCTCTTTTGGAAGTTGACACTGTGTATCTTTCAACACCCGTCTGAAGGATGCTGTAGTTCTTCAGACCTATACAGTGCCTGGCCCAGAAGTACTTAACTGAATCGAATGGCGTGTTCTATATTTACTGCTACTTTGCTCTTTTCTGGTTCTCCCTGATTCAGTACGCTGTCCCACTGCATAAGAAAACAAGAAATACACTAAGGGACTGGGGTGGTCACTCTCCTATCAGCTCCTATGTTGGTTAGAAACCAAAGAGAGACTGTCAAGGTATATTTTAATAGGATTTCTACAGGTAGAAGACTAGAAATGACCCCTTTCCAATGTTCTATTCATTGGCCTACAATGTAAACTTATGCTATTGACTCAGTCTCCCCAAAGAGTTCATCTTGGAAGAAAATATGGAATGTGCTCTTTGATTAGATCCTCTCTTCCAGCACTTCCCCACAGCATCCTCCTCCCACCGCTTCCCTTCACACCCAGCGTGCCCTACTGCCATTCTCTTACCTTTTAATTGACCTTCCCTGCGCTTCATCTACTCTGGTCCTTACATAATGAATTAAACTGTAGAGTGCTGCTTCCAGATAGACCGTAGGCAACTTGACAGACTATGGCCACAGAGATAATGTACTATTTAGGTTTAGAAATAAATGCCTGAAATGTGATGTATGGGAAATGTGACATGCTTAGCATTTTTATGGGGCAAGTTTTGTGTCCCGAGCAGAATCACACACCGATTATTCTGTCTACTTACTAATCCAGATCTTTTCCAAAACAAATGTCTCACTAAATCTCAAACGTTTTAGAAAATTTGACCAAAATATTTAAGATCTAGATGAAGTTTATGAGCATACACACAAACTTAATTACTTAATTTGACTGATTTACCACTCAATAAACTTTGCCCAAGTACCATCAGTGCTATAATAAAATACTTTGCACAAAGTAAAATTTGAGATTTATGTTCATCCTTATGGACTTCTATGCTATTAACATCCCCTCCCAGCTTATTTACCACTTGGGAAATAACTCACTGCATTATACTCACCGCTTCACTGACAAATATGTTTTTATAGAGGCCATGCACAGTCTTATTCTCATTGTATTGGAGACTTCACTATGGTGAGAGGGAAGGTATAGAAATTGATGATAATGCAAGTTCATAGTCATGACCAGCTACCACACAACCACAGCCATTCAGAAAAATCAGGGAGGACACTCAGGGAAAATATACCCTGGAGTATTTATCCATCTTTCTAGGTCTTATGAGCAGGGTTCTTGTGAGCAGGGAATGGTGGGCTGATAATTAGCTCCATCTCCAGAATTTCCCAGGCTCATCATCTGGTGAGAAGTCTGGGGGTTCAGCATCTCCTTGATCCAGCTGTGGTCTCTTGGGCATAACGGCCCAGTCATCCTACACTTGATCTTAGCCAAAAGGCCGAGAAGCGATGCGGCCCAGTCATCCTATAGCCCTAGCCCATCAACTGCACTCTAGGTAACCCGCCTTCACAAGCGCTGCAAAAGTCTCCAGAAGCATAGAGAACACAGATAGACGTACCAGCTGCCAAGATATCAAAATCTCAGTTATGCTGGTACCCAGGGAGATAGGCTTTAATTATCACCTTCTACCTTAACAACTACTGCTCATCACTGTTTTTATACCTGTAATTCTGTTCCTAAATTAGATTCCCTGTGAGTCAATTATGTAAAAAAAGACAAGAAAGAAAGAAAGACAAACAAACATTTGTATATTGGAGATGTTAGTGGCCACGATGGAATGCCAAGCCACTGAGACACTGACATTTTTCTGACACTTTCCCATTTTTCTATAGCTTGTTGTTGTCTAAAGAGATGCCCTCAAACTCCAACTGGATTTTTGAACTCCCAACAACAGCATGACTCATAACGAATACAACTTGGGCAAGCTGAAGCCCTAGGAAATTGAGGAAGGAATATTCGAGAATGTCTATGACCATGATCTTCTGGGCTTCTCCACTTGCAGCTGTGCAGCAGCTGTAAGGTGGTGCTACTGGCTTCTGCACAGGACTCCTGGCAGCTCTTCCTGAGTGAGCACACCTACGTTAGCAAGCCAACAGTATGGAATCTTCTTAGGGTAAATCTCTTAAATTTGGTTGTCTGTATTAAAAGGGAAAAATGTGGAATGACAAAAGTCTACTACGGTGATGATATAGATCACGGTAAATGTCCCCCTGCCAGTAGTCAAGGTTTCACAGTCCAGGAATGCCTGGAAAGCAGCCCTTTGCTGACAGATTGCCACAACACTGTCTCCCTGGAATGACAATAAATTAAGTTATATATGTGCAATGCTCTGGCCTGAGAATGACAGTGTGGCAATTAGGAAAATAATGCCAAGGGAGTACACCTCTCCCCAGGCAGCACTGAACTACTGCATCAGAAGCTAACATAGTGCATTTCCCTGTGCTCACCCACGCCTACCACCCACAGATGTCTCCCGGGAGTCACTGCATGGCCATAGTGAGGCCAAATCAATTCCAAGACAGGCAAGTTCACCAATAAGCTCTTTGGCATGGACTTAGCAAAGGTGACAGAGCATATGGACCATGGATTCTGGAGCTGTGTGACCTGGGTTTGAATCCCAGCACCACCACTTGCTAGCTTCATGAATCTGACAGGTTACTTAAGCTTAATTTGCCTCAGTTTTTCCATCCGATTAACGGGTTTAAAATAGCATGTAACCCATGGATGGCAGAGGGATTGAGTTAACATGTGAAAAGCACTTGGTATTAAAAGTGCCATGTAAGTGTCAGATATCACTGTGTTATTTTTCTTATGACTAGAGCATATCAGAGCAGAGCAAATAGGTGGGTCCTTTGAGGGCTAATCACTGAAGAAACTTTCTCCTCCCTGCACCATGAGCCTAACTGCCTAGGGTTTTACTCAGCTGTGAAATAGAGCCTCCCAACTCAAAGAGCAACAAATTATGGCTTCAGTAAAACAAAGTGAAACAAACCAAAAGATATGTGGTTGAGCTACATAAAAGAGCAAAAGATTAGTCAAGTAAATTGGTAAGTTAAATAATTAGAAGGGAAGTATCTCTTTTTTCTCCAGTGAATTCCTTTTTTAACTGCTCCCTTGCCAGGGTTGGAGAAAATTATTTTCATGTTAGGTGGATATTACCAGCTTTAATGGCTTAACTAAAACAAAGATAGCTTTATAGTTTTATAGCCTTCATATTATGAGAACACAAAAAGTTATTATGAGAGTTTAACTCATGGGACCATGGTATAATATAAATATTAAAAATCATAATTGTTTCTTTTCTGAGGAACAAAAAAGATCTCTATGACAAAAAATTTACTTTTGGTTTTCTATCCTCTTTAGAAATTTCTAAAAGTTCCCAACAACGAATTCTGGGACCTAATGTTTCTGAAAATCCTGAATATTCTTTCCCATGGTCCTGTGTGCCACACCTTCTAGAGATGAGATAAACACATAATTTATAGATGTAGCCCAACAGCCCAGGCTCTTGTGGGGGTTCCTGGGGACCCTCTGCATAGTGACCACCCACTGGTGTCTCTCATTTTGATGTTTTCTGACTTCCAGAATCTGTGCGTGGTCTGTTTACCCCTATGGTTGAGGAATTTCAAGGCTGAGCAAGGACAAAGATGTGACATGAGTGGGGAGTAGCACACACATGCATTACTGGATGGTGCTCTGACAGCCTTGCATGCAGGGGAGGCCTCTCACAGCAGGAGACTGTCCAGAGGCTATTGTGCAGGGTTGCTACTTAAAAGGGAAAGAAGGCAAAGGAACTCCTTGGGAAGAGAGGGATGGGAGAGGGTACTTGTGTCACGTTGCTCCGTGGCACATTAGGAGTTTCAGTGTCAGAGTGCTCTGCAGGGCAGCAGCTGCTTGGAGTCCTTACAGCCCACAGCTTATCTGTGGTTTGTAGATGTTGGGCACAGTTTTGCTGGGTATGAAAAGCAGGCAGGCTCTAAATGGCTAAAAGTCTGCTTATTTGGGTTTTCAAAACAATTAGATGTGTAAAAATTTATGTTTGGTGCTAGTGGGCTTTTGATCTAATAAGTCTCAGCCTGCTGTGAAGAAATAAACAGCTTGGGGGCCAAAATACAAAGGCCATTTTTGGCTCCTTCACAGAACATGCCTATTTGGCCAAAGGAACTACAAGACATATATCTTTGAAGATAATTGCAAATGACACTATAGATAGAGGGCTATATAAAGAACTTCTTAAGCTCAACACCCAAAAAACAAATAATCAAGTGAAAAAAAAGAGAAGAAGACATGAACAGACACTTCTCCAAAAAAGACAAATGAATGGTTAACAGACACATGAAAAAATATTCAACATCATTAGCCATCAGGGAAATTCAAATCAAAACCACACTGAGATACCACTTTACAGGGTGCCTAGGTAGCTCAGTTGTTAAGCGTCTGCCTTCTGCTCAGGTCATGATCCCAGGGTCCTGGGATTGAGTCCTGCATCGGGCTCCCTGTTCAGCGAGAAGCCTGCTTCTCCCTCTCGCACTCTCCCTGCTTGTGTTCACTCTCTTGCTGTGTCTCTCTTTGTCAAATAAATAAAAATCTTTAAGAGAGAGAGAGAGAGATCACCTTACACCAGTTAGAATGGCAAAAATTAAGAAGGCAGGAAACAACAAATGTTGGGGTTGATGTGGAGAGAAGGGAACCCTCTTGAACTGTTGGTGGGAATGCAAGTTGGTACAGCCACTTTGGAAGACAGTATGGACGTTCCTCAAAAAGTTAAAAATAGAGCTACCCTATGACCCAGCAATTGCACTACTGGATATTTACCCCAAAGATACAGATGTAGTGAAAAGAAGGTCTACATGCACCCCAATGTTCATAGCAGCAATGTCCACAATAGCCAAACTGTGGAAGGAGCTGAGATGCCCTTCAACAGATGAATGCATAAAGAAGATGTGGTGCATATATACAATGGACTGTTACTCGGCCATCAGAAAGGATGAGTACCCACCATTTGCATCAACACAGATTGGGCTGGAGGCTCCAGGAGATTATGCTGAGTGAAATAAATCAAACAGAGAAAGTCAATTATCACATGGTTTCACTTATTTGTGGAGCATAAGGAATAGCAGGGAGGACATTAGGAGAAGGAAGGGAAACATGAAGGAGGGAAACCAGAGGAGACAAACCATGAAAGACTATGGACTCCAGGAAACAAACCGAGGGTGTTAGAGAGGAGGGGGCTGGGAGGATGGGTTAGCCCAGTAATGGATATTAAGGAGGGCACGTACTGCATGGAGCATTGGGTGTTATATGCAAACAATGAAACATGGAACACTATCTCAAAAACTAATGATGTACTGTATGGTTACTAACATAACATAATAATAATAATAATAATAATAAAAAGACATACATCTTCCTGACCAGCATAATTTATACTGAATGGCTAAGTCATTAAACCTAGGGATTTACTGGTAATTTCTGGTTCTTTTGCTATTCCAACACTTCACTCCTCTGAATAAAGCCATAGTTCCTGTGTGAGAAATTCATGTTTACTCCACTTCTCCTTGATGCTTTGCAATTGAATCAAGTATTAGAGAAGACCCATGAGAAGCACCTGAGTTCCTTGATAAAAATAAAGATTCTTGGATCCCAGCTGCCCAATCAAATGTGTATTCCTGGAAGGAGAAAAATCAGTAATCTCTAATTTTTTTAAGTTCTCCAGGTGATGGGAAGCCAGGCTGTAAGCCAAGATCCTAAGAACTTCCATGGGAAAATGCAAGATGCGATTTCTGCCCTGAAGCAATTTTCTTGTTGTTTTATTGAAACAAGACAGATGTGCTTTGGAAACAGAAGAGCAAAGGAAAATCCTCCATTTAGGCAACAGAAAATCATGAATGAAACCACAGAAAGCCACCACAGAATGGGCCATTGAGAAAAGTACCATAACCTCTAACAGAGGTGTGTATTGGGAGGTAATGAAATATTTAGGCTGAGTAAATAGGCTGGACTGGAGTCATACTATAGAGTTGGTCAGAAAAGAGAATACTGACCAAATGTGGCAGGACTACGAAAACATCAAAAGATAGCAGAGTGACATCAACAAAATACCAGTCTGGATATAAAACCTCTTGCCATGACCAATGGGTACACAGAAATGAAATGAAAGACTTGCTGGAACTTTGCTATTAGGAGAGGTTTCCTTTTGTTGTGAAATACATACTTTTAAGACGCTGTACATTTGAAAGAAAAATAAAGAAAACACCTAGAGAAGCAATGTACTATGTGTATGATTAGAATATAAACTATATCTGAAATATTGGAAGTACATGTATAGTAAGTAAACACATTGTTCAGTACTTGAAATGGGGCTAATCCAAACTGAGACGTGTTATGAAGGGAAAATACATAGTATGGAACAAAAAGATATATATATATATAACATGTCATATTAATAATTTTTATATTGATCACATGTCACAATGATAATATTTTAGACCTACTGACTTACATAAAATATATTACTAAATTAACTTCACCTGCTCCTTTTTACTTTTTTTAATGTGACTACCAGAAAATTAAAAATTACCTACGGGGCACACATAGGTCTACTGGGAAGTGCTATCCTAGAAGTTCTCCAGCTGGATTCTATGCCACCCCTGAGTATACTGGAAATTGCCTACTGAAACATCTTTTAGATGGTAAGACTATAAACCCATAAATAAGATGTTGTGGTAGCAACTTTGGCTCACATAGTCTTACCTCTGGATATTTAAGAAACTTTAGGCATTGATGCTTCACTTGTCCCATTCACATTGTTACTGACTAAGCAATGCATATGGAATAATTAAGGAAATGGTGTAAGGGACCCACAGTGCATCAACCTCCTATGTTCCCAGGAGCTATTATAATTATACTCTTCCTACCTGGATAGTATTCAAAACATACACAATTAAAAAATGTCCGTTACTGTTGTTTGGTGAATGCAAATAAGAATATTTATCTTTTAACATCTAGCAGCCAACTGGAGAGTGTTTTTCCTTTAAAACTAAGTTCTGCAAAATGTATTATCAGTTTATATCTTAACAAATCATTGCTTGCTTGACTCCATTATTTTGCTTTTTCATCCTTGCTGCAAAAGATTTTTTTAAAAATCATACTGAGTGAATGAAAAGTTCTCTCACTTTCTCAGAATGGCATAATCAGCTTTCTTACCTTGCAATGCTTTGTTCAGTTGAGGATGTTATTTTTAAGGACAAAGCACTTAATTCCAATTTTGTGTACTATATATACTCAAGACTTCTAGTCCAAATGTTAAAATATAAGTTTAAACAGAAGCATTACAATGTCTGGAGGATAGATGCTCTGAAATTCTTTTCTTACTCTTTGCCCAGTAGAATAAGGAATTGCATTATTAAAGATACTGACCTACAATGAGATTCTAAATCTCTCTGAATAAAACTACATTACAAGGTCAAACTATCAACAAATAAGACATTTTAACAACTAAAAAGGGAATAATTATATCTTACATTGGCAGGGTACCTCAATTATTTCTAATATTTCATCTTTTCAAACCCTGTGAGGTAATTTAATTTTATTGATGAAGCATTAATTGATTTCCTCAAGGAAAGGAGGGAAATAAACACCTGTTGAAACTCTGTATGAGAATATGGATTAAGCACTTTCATAAAATTACTTCATTTAATCATATCTAATTCCAACAGCTTTGAGACAGGTGAAATTGCCAATTTCTAGTTGACAATACAGAATCTCAGATGGCTAACCACATAATAGTAAGGAAGAAATTACAGATATAAACTCAGTTCTCTTTGTTCCAAATCCAGTATTATTTCCAGTGCTATGAAACTGAAAGCATACAAGAATTACATTAACTCTTTTAAGTACAATGAAACTACTATGAAAAGGAAAGAATCAAAGCTAGAAGACAGAAATGCACCAATTTGGAAATGAATCTATATATGCATATCAGGGTTCTTAAAACCTTTTTTTGAGGGATGGCAGTAAGATTATTCATTCTGTGAATCAGTGGTTACTAAAGGAATAAAATGATAAGAAAAAAAAGAGAAACAGATGTGGCAGGAAAGCATAAAGAAGAAAAATGCATAATAAAACCTTGGAGGGGTGTCAATGCATTCAGAATAAGGCATACAGAAATGGGGACCATTTCTGTTTCAGTTTGTTCTAGCCCAGAAGGGAATTATACCAACAAGGTTGAGATGTCAAATGCAACCTTGAAATGGGGTAGAAGGGGGAGCTAAGTTCTTGTTTCTTTTGGTTATTAGTAAGCCTATCATTGAAGATTTTAGGGCAAAAGAATTTCAACATAGATTTTTAGTCTTTGTACAACCAGGTTCAGAAGTTAAACCAAAGTAAATTAATTCTGCTAACAGGTAAAGCAAACTGCAATGGGAACTGAAGTACCGTCATGGAAATGTGTTGTGGTATGAAGACGGCCAGGAATGAGTAATTTTCAGTGTAATACTAGCTAACATTCATTTAGCAATAAGCATGGGCCAGTACCTATAATAATAGCTTCATAAACATCTCATTTAATGCTCAAGACAGTTTTCTTTCTAGGAATTTGTCCATTTTACTTACACAATCTAATTCTTGGTAAACCATTGGTTATAGGATGCCCTTATAATCCTTTTTATTTCTCTAAGGTTGGTAGTAATGTTACTCCCCTCTTCCATAGCTGATTTGAGTAACTTGAATCTTCTCTCTCTGTCTCTCTTTTTTCTGTTTGTCAGTTTTGTTGTCTTTTTTCTAAGAATCCACTTTTGTTTTCATTGATTTTCTCTTTTTTTTCTGTACTCTGTTTCATTTACTTTGTCATTAAGGCTTAATTATGTCCTTCCTTATGCTTGCTTTTTATCTTTGTCTGCTCTTCTTTTTCTAAGCATAGAAGGCTATAGATTTGAGATCCTTCTCATACTTTAATATAGGCATCCACAGCTACAAATTTCCATCTAATTATTGCTTTGGCTGTATGCCATAAGTTTTGGTTTGTTTTATTTCTATTCATCTCAAAGTATTTCCTAACTTTTCCTTTGTGATTCCCCCCCCCCTTTTTTTTTTTAACTCATTGCTTATTTAGGAGTGTTTGGTTTTTTCATTACCCAAATTTCTTTCAGTTATTTATTCCTAATTTTATTCCATTGTGACTCAATAACATGCTTTGTATAATTCCAAATTTTAATCAATTTGAAATTACACAAAACATGTTACTGAATGTTTCCATGGCTAAATTAATTTATGAAATAAGTTTAATCTTATAATTTAAAAAGTTAATTTTAAATTAAGGCTTGTTTTATAGCTAAACATATGGTTTGTCCTGAAGAATGTTCGTGCTCTTGAGAAAAATATGTGTTCTTCTACTATTTAAGAGAATGTCCTGCAGAAGTTAACAGTGTTAACAGTTTTCCATTTCCTTGTTGATCTCTCCAGGTGCTCCATCTATTACTGAAATATGAGTATTGATGTTTTCAACTATTATTGTTAAATTTTCTATTTCTCTCTCCAATTCTGTCAGTTTTTGTTTCATGTTTTTCAGGGCTCACATTATTTGGTGCATATATGTTTATAATTGCTATTTATCCTTGATAGATTGACCTTTTTTATCATTTTATTCTTCTCTCTAGTAACAACTTTTATCTCAAAGTCTATTTTGTCTGATATTAGTGTAGACACTCCAGTTCTCTTTTAGATACTGTTTGTATATCTTTTCCCATCCTTTTATTTTCACCTATTTGTGCCAAAATTAAATGTCAAGTACTTCTTTCATAAGTGACATACACTTGGATCAAATTTTGTTTTGTTTTTAAATCCAGTGTTCAATTGTCTTGTAATTAGAGTGTTTAATCCATTTACATTTAGTATAATTATTGATAAGGCAGAATTTGTTTGCTGTTGCTATTTGTTTTCTGTAAAATTATATCTTTTTTATTTCTCTCCTCCATTATTGACAGCTTTCTTTTGTGTTAAATAGGTATTTTCTAGTTTACCATATTGATTCCCTTTTCTCTTATTGAAGGACTCTTTTTAGTATTGTAGGGAAGGTATAAGAGTGACAAATTGAGTTTTTGTCAATGTGGGAATATTTAGTTTCTCCTTTATTACTGAATAGTAGTTTTGCTGGATTTTGGTTTATAGTTTTTTCTTTGAGCATTCTATTTCATCTACTGCCTTCTAACTTCCATGGTTTTTGATGAGAAATGAGCTGTTAACATATCTGAGGATCCCTTGAACTTGCAATGAATTGTTTCTCCTTTTAAGATTCTTTCCCTTTGTTTTTTTAAAAAGATTTATTTATTTTAAAGAGAGAGGGGCAACTGAGTACATGTGATGGGGGAGGGGTAGACGGAGAGGAGGTGAAAGAGAATCTCAAGCAGAACCCCTCCCCCCCCCCCCCCCCCCGAGCATGGTGCTTGACATGGGGCTTGATCTCATGACTCTGAGATCATAACCGAAGCTGAAGTCAAGGGTTAGGAGAATGTGGAAACAGGGCAAGTAAAAATGCCATAAAACCCATTGATCTTACTGAGATCTGGCTGTTTTCTTTCTTCTTTTTAAAGTATTTAATTAATTAATTTATTTGAGAGAGAAAGTGTGCATGAGCAAGGGTGGGGTATAGGGGCAGAGGGAGTCTCAGACAGGGCTCAATCCCAGGACCATGAGATCATGACCTGAGCTGAAGGCAGACGCTTAACCAACTGAGCCATCCGGGTGCCCTGACTTGGTTGTTTTTCTTGAATAGACACTCTCCAGGTTGTTGTAAGCCTTTGGTCAATTTACAGAACTCTGAAAATGTTGACTGAGATCATTTTTGCCAGTGTTTTCATTGCTTTTATGAAGGGGAATATTTTCAGTAATCTCTCTCCACTCTTTTTGCTAACATTACCCAGTCAAGTTTTCACAAAAGTACCAAAGAAATTCAATGGGAAAGGGAAAGCATTTCCAAATATATTATATTTCACTAAGTTAATAAACTGGGTATTTCTTTTAAAAAATGAACCTTGGGGCACCTGGGTTGGCTCAGATGGTTAAGCATCTGCCTTCAGCTCAGGTCATGATCCCAAGGTCCTGGGGCCAAGCCCCATATCAGGCTCTCTGTTCGGCAGGGAGCCTGCTTACCCCTCTCTCTGCCTGTCTCTCTGCCTACTTGTGATCTCCCTCTGTCAAATAAACAAATAAAATCTTTAGAAAGAAAGAAAGAACAAACCTTAACCCTTAATATTTACTATAGACAAACATTAATTTTAAACTGAAAAGTGTAAAATATAAATTTTTTTTTAAAGATTTCATTTATTTATTTGACACAGAGAGCAAGCGAGAGAGAGAGAGAGAGAGAGAGAGAGAGAGCACAAGCCGGGAGAGTAGTAGAGGGAGAAGCCGGCTCCCTGCTGAGCAGGGAACCCCATGTGGGGCTTAATCCTAGGACCCTGGGATCATAACCCAAGCCAAAGGCAGCTAGTTAACTGACTGAGTCACCCACATGCCCCTAAAATATAAAGTTTATAAGGAAAACATTAGAGAATATCTTTACCACTGAAAATAGCACAGGTCTCTTCGACTCAATACAGAAAAGAAAACTATACAGGTTTCCCCGTAAAAGAAAAAAACATATATTTTAAAATAAAAGAAACAATAAAAGAAAAAAAGCATATATTTCACTCAAAATTTTAAAATTCTGTCATCCAAAGACATGGTTATAAAGTGAAGAGACAAACCACAGATTACGAGAAAATATTTGTAAAACATTTATCTGACAAAGAATTTGTATCTAGAATATATAAAGAACCCTTGCAACTCAGTAATAAAGACAAACAACCAAATAACAATGGAAAAGTGTTCTGAACAGATATTTCACAAAGGACCATATATGAAAAGTCAATACACACAAGAAAAAGCGCTCAACATTAGCCACAGGGAAATGTAAATTGAAACTGCAAGAAAATAATATAAACTCACCAAAATGGCCAACACTAAAAAGACTGACAGCAACAAATGTTGGCAAGAGTCCGGAACTACCAGAACACTCATACATTGTCACTGTGAGTATAAGATGATACAATGACTTTGCAAAAAGTCAGAAAGTTTCTTCTAAAACTAAGTACATACCTATCTAGCAATTCTACTCTCATGGATTTACTCAAAAGAGATGAAAACAAGTGTCTATCAAAAGGCTGAACATCCTTAAAATCACTAAATTCTAATGCCAAAGCAAGTAAACTAAGGACTTCTTGCCCCAAAGTCGTTTGTTTGGGGATTAAAAATAACAAGACTTTGCCTAGAAGAGCTATGGAGCATTGGCATTAAGACCCCACCTTCCTACAATGACAGTCTGTTCACACCCAGGCTGGGGTCCAATGTGGTTAATGGGCAGACTCAGGGGTCCCTAGAAACTCAGGTGTGATAAGGCACATGCAGCAGCTGGCCTCCCTGACCATCACATCATTCCAGCCAGGGTGTCAGTTTAAGTGCCTGAAGAAAATTACACTTGTCCCTTGTGGAGATGATGGACCTATCAGTGGGGCACTCTTTGCCACCTGGGGCTGACAGGACACACAGTTAGTAGTGAGGACCAACGTGACGATATAGTAACCACTGGGCTGGTCAGGAAAATGAGGTTGTGGTTGTCATGGCATCCATGCCTCGCTCTCTGATGCTAGGTCTCCACAGTTTTTGAAATGGTGAAAAGGGACAGAATTGCATGTTTGCTTTTTTGGGAGGATTTTAACACCTTTCAGATCTAGCCTACGAAAGAGAGGAGAGAGTGTTGTCACGGGTGAGATAAGGATTTTTTGAGGAGATACTAAAATGGGCAGACTTAAAATTGAGTGGATATACATAAAATCACTTTTCAATCAGGCTCTTAAGACTTATCATGAATATCTATGTAATAGAGGAGAACGTGATTTATGGAAAATTACCCTGTCATTAGAAGACAAGGGCACAGGTGTACTAATGAGGTCAGAAGGCCTAGCTGGCACTGTCCTACCATCAGTAGCCAAATCTGATAACACATGACCAACCCTGTCTCCTTGTTCATAACAGACTGGACCAGAGGTGACTGCAGCACTCAAGGGAAGCCAGTCTATAAGCTGGTCGGTGACCTGTGACCTGGAACTAAATGATGAGTTGGGATAATTGGAAGCTTGAAGAAAATAGACAATAGATCAGGACCACTGTGTCATGTGCTGCAGATTTGTCTAAAGATACAAACATGTGTCCACAGATACCCATGAAAGTCCAGTCTCTCAGGAGAAAGATAAGGCACTTAGTTTCCGAAATTTGTGAACTTAACTTACGATTTGCCAATGTGGGTCTGAAATTTAATTTAACCACAGCTTCTATCTTTGCCCTACATACCATTTTTCTTTTTTTTAATCTTAGGGATGTTTGCTATTTTACAATAGTTGTGTTGGGCAATTAAAATCAATATTGCGTATATGTGTTCTGTGGCCTACTTCCTATGTGCTTGGAGGTCCTAGGGGTCAGTGACCCACTAAGCATATGCTTCATGAGGCATTTCATTGTGAGTGGAAAGATCAATCAGCCATGGCAAAGTTGTTATGAAAAGCTAGCCTTTGAGGAATAACTTCTCTCTCCAATATTAAAGATGTATAAATTATTCAACCCTATAGAAGAAGGTTTTGCTTAGAAATATTCAAAGTTATTACAAATCACTTTTTCTTTTGAAAGAATATCTTCATTTGGAAACCAACCAAAGACAAAATAGTTAATCAACCAAACTTAGGACTGAAAAAGCTTTCTTATCACTTAACACATTTTATGTTCTGATTTCTGGATAAATTTTGTTCACCTCAAACGCCTACATGGTATTGATGCCTAAGAACACAGCAACTGTTACTAGTTTTTAAAGAATTTATTTATAGCTCATCCATAAAATTTCTCCTCAGTCTGAGAAAAAAATTCCAACTGATGTTTTTAAATGAAAGAACCTAACTGTTTTTGTACACCAAGTGACATAAACCAAAAAATGTGTAAATCTAAATAACCTGGTCAAAAACCATAGGTCCAGAGGTGCCTGGATGGTTCACTCAGTTAAGCATCCTGGGATCGAGCCCTGCTTTGGCGTCGCCGGTGGTGGGGGTGGGAGTGGGGGGGTGGGGGGTGGGGAGGGTGGTGTCCCTGCTCAGCGGGTAGCCTGCTTTTTCCTCTCACTGCCCCTCCCCATGCTCATTCTTTCTCTCCCTCAAATAAATAGGTAAAATCTTAAAAAAAAAATCATAGGTACAAATTTTAAGCAACATTTTATCTACTGGAATCAAAGTGCAAATCAAAGGTATTTTCAGATTTTCCAAATAACTTAAATCAAATTAAATTTATATAATTATATATATTAGTATATATAATTATATTAGATAATTATATATATTAAATTATTATATATATTAGATAAATTTTAAAAATACTAATTTTTCAGTTTGTTTTTAATTGATTAAGAAAAATATTTACTGTGGCGCCTGGGTGGCTCAGTTGGTTAAGTGTCTGCCTTCAGCTCAGGTCATGATTGCAGGGTCCTGGGATTGAGTCCTACATCAGGCTTCCTGCTCATCGGGGAGTTTGCTTCTTTCTCTCTCTCTCCCTCTTCCCCACCCCACTGCTTGTTCTCTCTCTCTCTCAAATAAATAAATTAAATTTTTTAAATTAAAAAAAAAAGATATTCACTTCCTTTTTTTCTAGAAAAATCCCATGGGTTGAGGATGCATAGTGTCATTGTACAATATTTAGTTTGCTGAGACTAGGGATAGAAATTTCAGAGTCCCTAACTGAAAACCCCTCCTCAGTCATCCAGAGGGATGCTTTCCCTCTCTCTTCTAAGGAGGAACTTCTCCATGGTTAGTATCATAGCTGCTGCTAAATATTTCCAATGTCATTGCCCCAAATAACATTTTTTTTTTTTTTTTACAAAATGTAGTTCAATAATCAGGACTGATCTGTTAAAATCTTAACTACCTTTATATTTAAGTTTGTTCATTTCTTTTCAGTCCCATACAACTACTTTGCATCAAACTACACTAATCCATGTTCATCAATCCCTTGTATGTGTTTAATGTAGAAGTAACTTTGGACAGTAATAAGAGGCTTATGCTTTCTAAATTCTTGGGCCTTTTCTTTTGGTTCATCAATACCCATGTATTATTTCCCATTTTGACCTTTGGCCAACGTTCTATTAAACCAATGAATGCAAATAAAGTTATACTACAGAAAGTTCAGAATGTGTGAGTAAAGATTCCCAGTCAATAGCACAGATCTCTGAAAAAAAAACAAGACAAAACCAAACCAAACCCCAAAAAACCAGAAAATAGTGATGTAGGAAAGCCAAGGCAGACATCCACTCAGAGAGTTCATACATCTCTGGATTTGTATCACATCCAGCTCAGAATCCACTCTTGTGCCTGATACCCAATTTGTTTACATTCTGGTGCTCCTGCCTGATTTACCTAACCTCATTAAATCTTATTCCATGAGTACAAACCCCTGCCACATAGTCCTAAGAGGCCACCAGATTTTCCTATATTATCATGTCAAATGTGATTTAGTCAATTAGACTCTCTAGTCCCCAGCGCTTCCCACATAACAAGGAAAAGAAAAAGCATTTGAGAGACTGAAAGTCTATACATATAAATGAGAATGTCTTAAGTATATCTCCTAGAGAGATAAGAAGTCCTTTAGGTTTCATTAAACCAATGGTTTTCCATCAGAAATGATTTTGCTTTGCAAGGCAAGGCCTAGAGATATTGTTTATCATCACATCTGGGATAAGGGTGATATTGGCACCCAGAAGGTGCCAGCCAGGGATGTTGCTAACCATCCTATAATGTACAGGACAACACTCCACAGAAATATGTTGATAGTACTTGGTACTTAGTACCAAGTAGTACTAAGTACTAAATACTTCAGATAGCTTGCTTTTACAGAATAATTCTTAACTCTAGTTTTGCAATTCTTTGAGTATCTCTGAGCATTCAGGAATTTTTAATTTTTAAAACTAATTATAATGTATTTTAATTTGGAAAACAGTATAAGCAATATGATCATCTGAGTAGGGCTCACCAAACAATGCCGGCAAGGCAACAAAACCGAACAAGTTTCAATTTCATGGATATAAATCTTTTAGCCAAATTAAACAATTAAAAAATTGATGCAATTAATGCTGCTCAGTATTCAATGTGGCTTGACTCATAAGCCAAATGTCCAATAGTTCACTGTAAAGTTCTATAAATATAAAGTAATAAATATAAAGCAAATCAGGTGATAAGAATGAGCTCTCATGAAGGATCACAGGCCAGTGTCTGGACTCTCCAGATAAGAATACAGCTCTAAGACTCAGACCTTTTATGTGTTGCCAAGACTCCTGGATCCTAGAGGGATTTACTGTCATCATATATTCAAGGCTTTGGATCTCTTTTATTCTCAGAAAGAATGGAAAAAAAGCAGTGTATAAGAGGACTTAAAAGATTCTGGGAGATAACGGTTGAAGGTCTCCTTGCATCTAGATTCCCCAGTGATGTATCTCAGGGTCCTCTTCTGAGAACACTTTGGGGGTTCTCTCTGATGTCACAGGCAGTCTCATGGCCAGAGCTGTACTGACTCAGACTAAGAAGGACCCATTGCGGTCTGTGGATCATGGTTGGGTATTTTCAAGTGTTTTAGGACCAGAAATCTCCAGGAAGGAAATAGGTTTACTTTTTAATTTAAACCAATTGCTGTTCTTCCTACTCTAAAATCTATTTCAGAGTTGGCAAACAAGTTTCATTATAAGTGTCAATTTCAATCTGTTGAAAGCACTGTGTAGAGTAGTATAAGATTTCAGCCGCTGGAGGAAAGAGTTGTGAGGTCAATCAGTGAAGGCTGGACAAGAAGTGGCTGCCCTTTTAGATCAATTTTCTGTAACTTTCCGGAATGAGAATTTAACATCCCACCCAGCCCTACAGCGTATAATGATTTTCTTTAAGTTATGATTATTATGTATAGTAGCTTCTTCTCAGTTGTTTTCCTCCTTTACATTAATTCATTTGTCTCTTCACTTTTCTATCTACACTTACTCTCCTTGTGATCTCATCCAGTCTCCTGGCTGGAAGGATGACTTAAAGGCTAATGACTTCTGAAATCTTATCTCCAGCCCAGATCTCTCCCCTCTAAACAGTAGACTTGTGTATTCAATTGCCTCCTCTACCGGTATGTCTACTAGGCATCCCAAATGTAAGATGTTTAAAAGTGAACTTCTGATTTCCCCCTCAAACCTCTTCCCTTCTCTAACATGGTGGCCATAAGTAGAGTAAGAATGATATCTGATAAATCATGGGGTGAGACGACCCACAGCCAAATGCCCACGTATCGAGGCATGGAAGAGGTCTGAAAATCTTTTCACAGTCTCTCTAAAGTCAACAGAAGACAGTTGAGGGTAAAAAGTCACCATGCCTGCTAACAGCCATGATATACAGCATGGGAAGGGAGGGTCTCAGGGCAGCTGTGGTGCCAATAAAAGCCACGATATGGAGATGGCCCAGCTAACCCAGAGAGCTGGTCAAGCCCTGGGAGCAGTTCCATATGCCGCCTGCACCAAGAGAAGAGACAATGGAAACCACAGTGTGGGGGGTGCTGTGATCATAAACGCTGATATGAAAGGCCAACCAGGATGAGACCACTCACTGTGATAGGACAGTATGTGAACCAGACATGTTTGCCCTCCACCATGATGTCACCTAACCTGCTCTGTGTAACTGACCACCAGTGGGGTAGGGGGAGGTGGAAGAAAAACTTCTAGAGGAAAAAGCAGTGTAGTTACAGAGTTTTAAATCTGTACTGCAAAATAAATAAATAAAATAAATAAATAAAAAGGGAAAAAAACCCTGAATGAATTGACTAACAAAAGACATTTTTGACCCTCCAAAAAGAGCTATCTGAAGCAGCAAAATTGTATTCTCTGTTATCAGCAGAAACGGCTCATGACAAAGTTGAGTTCAGCTATAGAGAAATGAAGGAAAATATGACTATCTTTATGACCCAGTTGGGACTGTAAATTTCAAACCCATTAAACATACAAAGAGAACATATAACTACACGTGGCTTTGGGTGAAAAGGCCAATCTGTCTCTTCACACTTGTACTTCAATGTTGACGCAAGTTATAAATTGAAAATATGTGTGAAATTTAAATAAATGCTCATCAGCCACCACAGGATGCAACCAAGTCTCTGTTCTAAGTTTTAAGAAAAAAGATACATAAAGCATGTTACTGAGAGATTGTATAATCGAGCTTTGTACTTCCAGAAAGCATTTGTTGGTCACGTGCGCATGAAGCCAAAGGTCTATTTCTGTTAGCAATACCCTATTGTCTTGCTCAGAGGCAATCATTAGTGTGTTCAATACACCCAGTGATCTCACGAAACATGGGAAATATTGTAACCCTCTAATGCCACAATGCCTCCCAAGTCATCAATGTCTGCACAAAGCAGCAAAGACAGATATCTACACAGGCTGCTTTCTTTGTTACCACCCTAAAGCAATTTTTTTTCCCAGCATACATATCAAGTGGAGACTATACACTGTCTAATGGCTATTGCAACAGAGCATTGTCATTTTCTCTTCTGTTAATGCCTGTGCAAGTTTCAAATGGAAATGGACTATAATCATGAAGGGAGGGCCAGCAAATCCACCTCCCTGGGGAAAAGCAGAATCAAACCTCTCTCCTTTATAATTATCCATAAATATTTATGTTTTACTGCCCATTAATCTTTATATTCCAAAATAAGAGACATATTCTTATAATATGCCTTTCATTATTCAAAGAAAAAAATTAAGCTTCATGTTTGTAATGTACAAATAACATTGGATTTCAGTGTCAATGTTTCTGTTTTAAATTATTTTCGGCTTGTAATAAAAGAAGGGGAATTTTCTAAAAACAGAATTAAACCAGGATATGGTAAAAATCTAAAAAATATGATTCTCAGGTCCTGGATATATATAAGACTTGCATATTCCACCAAGATTCAAACTACCCATTTGATTTATGAACATGTTATTGGCTGAAAATATAATTCAGGCATAAAGAGGCTGAATGATTGTCAGCCAAAGGAATAGTGGGCTGTTCTAATTTAAGGGCTGGAAAGATGCTGGCCAGTCCCAGTGCAGCATTTTACATCTACTCTGCAAATAGTTAATCCTTATAAAACATAAATCTTAGGGAATTTAATTTTCATGAAACACTGGCCATAAATAATCATCATTGCCCCACTGAGACAAAGGAACGAGCCCTTCAATTTATTCCACCCAAGTTCTGCAATACTATGCAGAAGGGAAATTCTTGTCCACATCACCACTGGGTGTTAGAAGGAAACTATAATTTGCTGCAAACCAAATTAGGCAACAAAGTCCCTCGTCAATGGAGGGCAAATATATTTATTAGGCAAATGTGGGGTAATTTTAGAATGAAGTATAGAATGAAGTTTGGCTGATCTTTGATTCACGGATCACTCATTTTTACAGTTCAAATCCAACCCTGTTTTCATGGAATAAAGTACTCCCAAATTCCATAATTCAATATGGACAACCATGACAAAACTAATGAACAGAGCATGCAAGGTACTGTTCTCGTTCTGATGGCTCACTGGCTTTTTTTTTTTTTTTTTTTTTTTAATGTCAAGGCTTTAACAGTGTGAAGGATTTCTCAAGGGTAAAACAGTAAATAGAAATGTGCCAACTACCATGGGACCTCCCTTCTTCTGTCATCAAGAAATTGGTTTCTTGATCATCTCAGAGGTAAACAGCATACATTAAGAGTGCACCCAAAGAGTATGTCCCATTATGCAAAATAAATGGGCTAGGCATATCGTTACGTGTCCAGGTAGCACAGAAACATCTGGGATCAATGAAGCACAGTTTCCCATAAAGTAAAGAAAAGCTGATTTAAGGGGAAATGAGCATGAAATTACTATTAACTTATAGGCATGTTGTTTCAAGTTAATATGAAATCAAATGAAATCAGACCACCTTTGCTGATACAGTCTGTATTCCCTGAAGAAAACAGGGAAATACCGTTTACATATTCACATAGGAAGTTGAGACTAAAAGTAATTAAAATCTGAGTTTAGGTCTAAGAGGCTATCAGAAGGTAATATATATAAAAGATATGCTTTTTCCATGTTAATTTCAGGAAGTAAACAAAGGGGAATCTTTTTTAAAACATAAGTTTATTTGAGGCACAAAATAAAAGTCAGAAGAGCAATATAATCTCTTTGAATGCAGTACCAATGCACTCATAATTTTCTCAGAAGGTTTCGAATAATTCATCATCTTGACCTTCCCTGGGTGGGAATCGATATGCTATTTCCATCCTAATCATTCACCCTGAGTTATATGTTTTTTTCCTAATGAAATGGGAGATGTTTAACACAGTACCAAAGGCCTCAATATCTCAGATTACTAAGCCACATTTCCACTCATGGATGAAAAGTATAGATAGCCAGGAAGTAACCCCAAATCTGGAGATTTATAAGCCAATATATAAATTACACTGTGAGGTAGAACCAATTCTCAAATATTCAATGTCACACAGATTTCAGAAGTTTAGTTTATTTCCTTAAGGCCATTAACATGGAGACCTAAAAAGAAAACAAAATAAACTCTAGAACTGAAGCAAGTTGCTGGAGAATTGAAACCAACAAGCCCTTTAGCCGTAGTTACTTAGTTACTGGCCATCCTTTCTCATTTTCTATTTGCAAATGGAGAAACCTTCAGAGTGGAATGTCTCACTCCAAGAAGAGAAGATTGAGGATACAGAGATACTGATTTTAATCTCTTTTACCAAATATCAACAAAGAAAATTAAGCTACTGAAAAAGAATTGTAATAAAAAAAAATGAACAGGTGCGATTATTTTTAACCAAAACAAACAAGTCCCAGAGAAAAGAACTGTCTAGAAGGGTGCCTGGCACATACGAGGCAGGCAGAGACAGGACCGGACGAATGGGAGAATGTCATTCAATGACTCCTATGCTCTGTAACTGTGATGTAATCTATAAGCTCCATCCAAAATGAAAATGCAAGCCCCCTTGTTTAAACATTATTGCCAATTTCAAGATGGTGAGAGCAGAGCACTGAACCAAGCAGGGGCCCTTCTGAATTCAGGGCTCAGTGTAGCTGCCAGGGGCATACACCCACCAGGCTAGTCCTGTTCCTACCTGGATCATCTAAGCTGTCTCCTGGGGCTCTCTCATGCTTCCAGACTACCCCGGGTCTGAGGGCAGACACAGTTGTTTCCTCTTCCTTCCCCAAAGATTCTAAACACACACAAGGCTTCATCTTAATGTGCTCCTTTGGGTTTGGTCCTCAAATCTCCTCCCTTCCTTTCTCATTGCAGAATAGTACGATCATTCTATCTCCACTCCTATACCCCAGCCACTTCTCACCTACTCCCAGATGGCTTCTGCCCCCTCCACAACTTCAGCACCTTGCAATTTCTAAATCCAATGGACACTGTTTATTTCTTACTCATATTTGTATACATTTGTTTACCACACATGCATTCATTTATTCAACATATACTCAGTAAGGGCTACTGTGACTCAGTTATGATGCTATATATTTGACAGTGTTGACAGTGGTCAAAAACAATAGTGCAGATGTGGGCAAACACACACAGACTGGTCCCGGTGGAGGGACTGTACCCTGACTTCCATGAAGTGTTCTCCGGAATTCCCTCCTCCCTGTCAGCCCTCCTCAACTCCCTACATTAATTCTTCTCCCCCCTGAATGTTGCCATCATCCTGATTCCCCAGTCTGTGCCCTCTTCCTGGGGCTCTGACATTCCCACCACTTACACACCAATGGTTTTTATGGCTACATATTTACTGAACTTGACCTAGTTCTCTGCCTACATATCCACTTGCCTGCTGTCTATTTTCATTTAGATGGCCCACATACACTCCAAACACAGCCTGTCCTGATCTGAACTCATCTGTTTGAGCTTCGTTTTCCTTCTCTTTGTAGAAGAGATCTGCTGCATGGATCACACCTTAACGTGATTTTGTGTGCTTGTCTGTGACCCCACACTAGCCTGGAAATGTCTCTCTGTCCCTAATACAGTGCCTGGGACTTGGTAGATGCTCCAATTTTTTGTTGAGATAAACACTCTCCCTGCCTAGGGCTCTTTTTGTAATTTTATCTCCTTGAATGATTTCAAGCTTGAGTGTGCAATTGCATCTTATTATAATAAATTATAATGCTAATTTCAGTCAGAGCCAAGAATCCTAAATTGGAGAAGACACTGAACTGGACATTGCCAACATTTAATTCCCCATGAAATATCAGGCCTGACTAATCCTTTAATTCATTACACCATTTTATTCAGTTTATTAAATGCTTCAATTTACTGGGTGACTTTTCTTTTCACAGGCCAAAGTGCATTTACATGGACAATAGTAAATCCTCGATGTATTGGATCCTAAATAACTAAAATCATGAATTGTTTTGGTCCCGTTTGGACAAACCACTTTCAGGAGGAAAGAAGACGGCATGTTTGAGGGGGAAGCGACCTCAGAGATCATGGAGTTCTGCACCAATACTTTAAAAATGACAAGACTGAGGCTCAGTAAAGTGAAATGACCCGTCAGTGTCTCAGAGAGTTAGTAGCAAAGCAGTCATGAGATTCCAGACATAGATTCCTAATAATAGGTGTTGTTTTCATGACCCGCATGACCCTCAAATCACCCTTTGTCTTCAAACCTGATGGCAGAGACTGCTAACTCTTTCTCTATTTGCACATTCTCCTTTCACAGAGTAATATAACTCCATAATTTTAGTGTGGCATGTGGCCAGCTAGAAGGAAAAGGACACTTCTCAGCCTCCCCCGAAGTTAGGTAGGACCACATGGCTACATTCGGATTCAGGAAATGTTAAGTGGAATCGTGTTGAGCATCTTTCAGATACCACTACTCACTGGAATGCTGCCATAAGGATCAGAGTTCAGGCAGCCATCCTGGACCATGCGCTAGAGGCAATGATCTGAAGCTGGCAGAGAAATATAATAGAAGGAGCTTGGCTCTTTAATGCCAAACCAGTAGAGCCTTCGAGGTTCTCTAGGTCCCTTTCTCATTAGAGAAAAATGAATTCTATCTTGTTTAAGCCCTAATTGTTATGGATTTTGTGTTACAGGCAGACATCCCTAATCCTGACTGATAATAACCCACATGCCCTATCTTTTCCTCATTTCATCTCCTCTACCTGTGGATCTCCCCTTTGCCACTACAATCAGGTCCATTTTATCTTCCTTACGGTTCCGAACAGCTCCATGTCTGCCCCTCCCACCACATAAGTCTGTCGCTGCTCACTTGAAAGAGGAAGTTGTCATACAGATTCTGTTTCAGCCTCATCACCTGTGCCTTCTACATCAACAGCACACGAAGTCTGCTGGTGTTGGAAAGAGTATCCTCGGGTCCTGCAGGATTCTTATTCACTAAATCAGGATTTAATTGTACTCAATATTCTATTTTTCTAGGGCAAAGAGAACAATGAAACACTGCAGAAAGGTTTTTGACTAGAACCCAGACGATAAAAGATTCTTATCAGCTCTACATTAACTAGGAAGTCTAATTCACTAGAATCCCTCCCTGGCCCCCAATCACCAAGTCTTCCAACAAAATAAAAATCCTGTATTTTAAAAAAAAAAAATTTCCTGTGTTTCCAAATCATCTTAATTAAAATATGTACAATATCCATAGTTTACACATGAAAAAGAGAAAAATGGAAAAGGTATAGCACATTTCTAAAAGCCAAACCACCAGGCAGTGAACTTCTTATTTCTTGATGTAGACTGACAGAACAGTGATTTTTGTTCCCTTTCAGTTCAAGCCTGGAACAGCTGCCACACTTTGGAAAGATGGTTTGTTTGTTTGTTTTTTTAATCAATGGCCTCTCAATATAGAATTACTTTACTGCAACAACAACAAAACAAGAGACACACACTTAATGAGAAAGAGAACAATCATCATCATCTGGGGCTGGGGGTAAAACTGGGGTCCTTAGCATTTCTCCAAGCTGCCTGTTAGCCCTAATGTGAGCTGAGAGCCTCACCAGATAGACCAGAACCTGAGAGCAAATGCCCAGACCCATTCAAGGGAGTAGGGGCAGTAAGGAAACCAGATAGGTGAGCTCTGTGGGAAATGGACTTAAAATTACTAATATTTGTACTCAGTTTTACAGACAAGGCATTTCTATATCCATCCTGTCACTTTTTTTTTTTTTTAAGATTTTATTTATTTGAGAGACAAAGAGGGAGAAGGAGAGGGAAAAGCAGACTCCTTGTTGAGCAGGGAGCCCAACTCGGGACTCGATCCCAGGACCCCAGGATCATGACACTCAGCTGACTGAGCCACCCAGGCAGCCCTCATCCTGTCACTTGATTAAAGAAATTTAGCCTCAGTGTTTCTTTCTGGAATGTTGACTAGGAGTATAGGGTTGATGAACCGCGAGTAGAAATTGACCTCTAATGTGTAGCGCTCAATTTTGTGTAAGGGTGTCAGTCTCATGGGGGCAAAGTTAATATAATAGTCACAGTGATAACAGTAAGAAGGTTATTGTGCAAGCTCCCTTGCATTTTGCAGGCAAATGCTCTACCACTGAGCTATATCCCCACTCCCTCATGTTTTGGAAACTCATTATCCTACATTTTTCGCTTCTCAGGTTGATTACATTCTTGGATGTTTTCCTCCACCTTTTCTAAATTAGTTGGTCTCCTCATACTTGAGCATCTTCCTGCCCAAGGCTATCTGTCTGTTTCAAAGTTCTCATTTCTATAGGCTATTCTATCAAGCCTCTCTGTATTTCTCCGTGCTCTCACTAATCACTGCTGTGGCTCCTCTTTGAACATTTTCTAATATATCGCCCCTTTGCAATGTTCCCTTGCAATGAAGCGTCCAGGGGTCTCTCAACAGGGAAACACTCAAGAGTTGACCAGTTTGAAAGACGAGGTACTATGAAAGCCCATATACAAAATGTCCAGTCTTCCTTCTGGGAGTGTCTGCTCCTTGCTTAGCATTACCTTTACTTCCTACAGATTTGGCTGGATGGTCCTTGTAATGGATGAGAGTGACCCACGAGGGCAGCACATGAGAAGTGGATGGAAATGTCCTCGACTGCTCACCAAAATGTAGTAGGCCAACAGAAAATTAAATATGTGTACAGTGAAGAAGTAGGTAAAATGAGGAATGTTTCTACATTGAGTGGAGCACGCAGTCATACTTATATGTATAAAATATACACACATATCTAATTATCTATCGACCTACCTACCTACCTTATCGATTTATAATTTGCCCCCAGCCCCAGCACAGTCCCCTGTATACAATGCAGATATTCCACTAACACTTCTGACATACATGCAAATTACAAGCCTGTCTCATCTTTCTGATAGAAGCTTACTGCAGCAAATACTGTCTCTTATATTATTATTTTTTAAGATTTTATTTATTTATTCGACAGAGAGAGAGATAGGCAGAGAGAGGGGTGAAGCAGGATTCCCACCGAGCAGAGAGCCCGATGCGGGTCTTGATCCCAGGACCCTGAGATCATGACCTGTGCAGAAGGCAGAGGCTTAACCCACTGAGCCACCCAGGTGCACCATGCCTCTTATATTCTAACATCCAATGTAAAAGGATGAATCACATACTCAAGACCATTTGATTTCTAAACCACCATTTTTATTTTACATTTAAATGCTAAGAATCTGTTACCTAGAGATCCACACCCTTTCTGTGTGCTTCGCTTTTGTTCCTGTGAAATAGAAGGACATTTTACTAGCGGACTTATGGAACATCCCATCCTGGGGTTAATTTTCCACTTTACGATCAAAGCTCACTTTTATGAAATGCCAGGCGATGATCTATCCTCTTGTCTTTGCCATCTATGCAGTTTCAGGAGAATTAGCAAGGTCTACTTTGGATTTCATTTGCTGTTTTCCCCCCAACAAGCCTGGGGCACAGATATCAGAGCTGAGGCAGCTGTCCTGTCAAAAGCTTTGGGCAGACAGATCACAAGCCTAACAGGAAAGTCACCTCTTTGGTGAGGACTCTCTACATATGATTGAGCTGCTGGTATCAGGGCCGGACTGACAAGCACATGACCTAGAAATGATACCGACGGTACATATTTTTTTCACACGCACACATGGATTAATGAAGTGAGAGGAGCCAAATGTGACCGTGTATGCAAAACATCAGCATTCTCCACCCCCGGGGGCAAAGCTTCAATCGGAGAATCAGGGTTTCCCAGCGTGAATTCTTCCTCCTGCTCTGAACTGTAATGAGTGATCCAGGAATAACAAGAATAAAGATGAAGGGAGGAATGAAGAAGGGGCAATTTGTTCACAAGCCTGGAAATAAAATATTTTGGCTGTCAGTCCTGTCACATTTGAATGCCTAGCCCAGCTTCCTGCCTGAAAATGAGGGCTTTCTTGTTTGTTCTGGAAATTACCAGATAAACGTGGGTGAAATTAAGTAAGCGGAGGTACAGGCAGAGATTTTTGAATTGTGAATTCTGACCCTGGCTTTCACACTGCCTATGTATTGATAGGTTATTTAATCTCTTCAACTAGAAGATGAAAAGCGAAAGGCAATTGCATTTCTTGAAAGAGTGCTGAGGGAGAGAATTCACAAAAGAACACTGGCTTAGGCTGTCAAAGCCAAAGTTTTTGATAAGAACAGAGCATTATCTCATATTATTTATTGAGAGGCTGCAGAACAACGTGCTTTCCTAAGCGCCCAGACGTGCAGCGCTCAGCTGAAGTCTAAAATGTCATCAACGTCCATAATAAGCACAAATCATATTCAAGGGCTGTGAGGTTTGGAAAGTCAGCAGTTTCTTGTTTAGTGGCCTAAAGTCAACGGCAGTCATTTGCGTAACAAAAAATATTCAGATAATGTTCTGAATAAACTCTCCTCTTCATTTTCTGGGATTTAGTAGGTTGTTTTGGATTGTTTCAATGTTAGCTCATTAAATTAAATATCAAATAAATTTGTCATAATAGGTATACTATGTGTCAGCTGATGTAAATGAAAATGATAGTAGCGCAACAAAATAATTTTTTGCTATTTTTTTAAATTTATTATTTTTTCAGTGTTCCAAGATTCATTGTTTATGCATCACACCCAGTCCTCCATGCAATGAGTCCCCTCCTTAACACCCACCACCAGGCTCACCCATCCCCCCACTCCCACCCCTCCAAAATAATATTTTTTACCATGTGCCTTTTGTTTTAATTGAAGTATAATTAACATATAACGTTGTATTAGTTTCAACTGTACAATGTAGTGATTCAACAATTCTATATATTTCTCAGGGCTCATCTTTTGTTTTTTTAATTTATTTATTTGACAGACAGAGATCACAAGTAGGCAGAGAGGCAGACAGAAGCAGGCTCTCCGCTGAGCAGAGAGCCGGATGGGGGGCTCGATCCCAGGACCCTGGGATCATGACCTGAGTCGAAGGCAGAGAGGCTTTAACCCACTGAGCCACCCAGGTGCCCCTCAGTGCTCATCTTGATAAATGTTCTCTTAATCCCCTTTATCTATTTCACCATCTCCCCCCCCCCTTCCCTCTGGTCATATTGAACTGGTAACCACCACTTTGTTCTCTGTATTTAGGAGTCTGATTTTTTCTCTTTTTCTTTGATTTGTGTTGTTTCTTAAATCCCACACATGAGTGAAATCACACGGTATTTGTCTTTCTCTGACTTATTTCACTTAACATTATACTCTCTAGATTCATCCATGCTGCTGTAAATGGCAAGAGTTCATTTTTTATGGCTGAGTAATATTCCATTACATGTATATGCCACACCTTCTTTATCCATTTATCACACCTTCTTTATCCATTTATCTATCAATGGACCCTTGGGTTGCTTCCATATCTTGGCAATTGTAAATAGTGTTGCAATAAACATATGGTGCATGTATCTTTTTGAATCAGTATTTTCATTTTCTTTGGATAAAGACCTGGTAATAGAATTACTGGATCACGTGGCAATTCTATTTCTGATTTTTTGAGGAACCTTCATACTGTTTTCCACAGTGGCTGCACCAATTTGCATTCCCACCACCAATACACGAGAGTTCCTTTTTCTCCATATCCTTGCTGACACTTATAATTTCCTGTGTTTTTGATTTTAGTCATTCTAAGGATTGAAGTGATATCTTACTGTGTTTTTAATTTGCATCTCCCTGATAATTAGTGATGTTGAATATCTTTTCACATTTTTCTGTTGGCCATCTATATGTCTTCTTTTTTTTCCTTTCCTATTCTTTTCTTTTTTTTCTTTTTTTCACAATTTTTTATTAATTTTTTATAAACATAAAATGTATTTTTATCCCCAAGGGTACAGGTCTGTGAATCGCCAGGTTTACACATTTCACAGCACTCACCATAGCACTTGTAAGTCTTCTTTTAAAAAATGCCTATTTAGGTCCTCTGCCCATTTTTAATTGAATTATTAGGGGTTTTGGTCTTGAATTACATAAGTTCATTATATGTTTTGTATATTAACCCTTTATCAGATATATCATTTGCAAATATCTTCTCCCATTCAGTAGGTTCCTTTTTTGTTTTGTTGATGGCTTCCTTCACTGTGCAAAACTTTTATTTTGGTGCTGTCCCAACAGTTTAATTTTGCTTTTCTTTGCCTGAGGGGACATATCTAGAAAAATGTTTCTATGGCTGGTGTCAAAGAAATTACTGCCTATGTTTTGTTCCAGGAGTTTCACGGTTTCAGGTCTCACATTTAGGTCTTTAATCCATTTGAGTTTATTTATGTGTATGGTGTAAGAAAGTGGCCCAGTTTCATTTTTTTGCATGTAGCTGTCCAGTTGTCCCAGCACCACTTATTAAAGCGACTATCTTTTCCCCATCATATATTCTTGCCTTTTTTGTCATAGATTAGTTGACCACAAATCACCATATACCTTTTGTACTTTGGTATAAAGGACACAAAAGCAGTGATTTTTGCTTCCCTCTTTTCTCTCTGTTCATATACCCCTTCTACTTCTTTTAGTATTATACATGCATGAATTTGAGAAGGTAAATGTAATATTACTTAGTTAGGTCCTTTATTGTGGCTTATTCTTAAAATATACTCTAATTTTAACTTGTCTGGTTGAAATAAGACAATTTAGAAGACTGAATTATTTTCTAATGGTCAAATTTAGAAGCCATGTAGATGTTCTTAGTTACCAATATTGGGAGAAAATGCAGTACAATTCAACTTCCTTAAAGCACTAAGCTAGTTTCATTTAGAAAGCAGTTTCTTAAAAAGAGAGAGAGAGAGAGAGACTGCATTATTAGAAGTACTTTGTTTTATCCTAGAGGAGAACATAGGTAGTAACCTCTTCAACAAGGGCCACAACAAGACATGTCTCCAAAGACAAAGGAAACAAAAGTGAAAATGAACTTTTGGAACTTCATCAAGATCAAAAGCTTCTGCACAACAAAGGAAACAGTCAACAAAACAAAGAGGCAGCCCATAGAATGGCAGAAGATATTTGCAAATGACACTACAGACAAAGGACTGATATCTAAGATCTATAAAGAACTCCTCAAACTCAACACACACAAAACAGACAATCACATCAAAAAATGGGCAGAAGACTTGAACAGACATCTCTCCAAATGGCTAACAGACACATGAAAAAAGGTTCACCATCATTAGCCATTAGGGAAATTCAAATCAAAATCACATTGAGATACCACCTTACACTAGTTACATTGGCCAAAATTAATAAGACAGTAAACAACAAGTGTTGGAGAGGATATGGAGAAAGGGGAATCCTCTTAACTGTTGGAGGGAATGCAAGTTGGTGCAGCCACTTTGGAAAACAGTGTGGAGATTCCTTAAGAAATTAAAAACAGAGGCTTCCCTATGACCCTGCAATTGCATTACTGGGTATTTACCCCAAAGATACAGATGTAGTGAAAAGAAGGGCCATCTGTACCCCAATGTTCATAGCAGCAATGGCCACAGTTGCCAAACTGTGGAAAGAGTCAAGACGCCCTTCAACAGACGACTGGATAAAGAAGATACAGTCCATATATACTATGGAGTATTATGCTTCCATCAGAAAGGATGAATACCCAACTTTTGTATCAACATGGACAGGACTGAAGGAGATTATGCTGAGTGAAATTAGTCAAGCAGAGAAAGTCAATTATCATATGGTTTCACTTGTGGAGCATAAGGAATAACATGGAGGACATTGGGAGAAGGAGGGGAGAAGTGTGTTGGGGGAAATAGAAGGGGGAGACGAACCATGAGAGACTGTGGACTCTGAGAAACAAACTGAGGGTTTTGGAGGGGAGGGGGTTAGGGGGTTGGGTAAGCGTGGTGGTGGGTATTATGGAGGGCATGTATTGCATGGAGCACTGGGTGTGATGCATAAACAATGAATCTTGGAACACTGAAAAAATAAAATTAAGTTTAAAAAAAAAGTACTTTGTTAAAAAAAAAAAAGTGTTAGGTAAAAGTTTTTGTTACCACTGCATCAACTTTGTGGAAATTCAATTTCTCATGGTACTTAACTTTTCCCTGCTATCCTTAGTAGGAAAAAAAAAATGTGTAACAGCAGTAGGAATGGCTTCTTAAATATTTTGCTTTCACCCAGAATGCAGTGTTGTTAATGTTGCATGGATAGCAGCCAATTTCTAATCCACAAAGTTGATGCACTGGTAACGAAAACTTTTACCGAACACATTTTTTTTTTTTAAAAAACCAAAACACTTATGTCAAGGTACAGCTACTGGGGAAAACAGAATGCTGCTTTGACTGTCAAAAGAATGGCCTGGACACTCATCCTACTTAGAATAAGGATGCAGAGTTTTTTTTTTTTTTGTCTTTTTTTTTTAATTTGACAGAGACACAGTGAGAGAGGGAACACAAGCAGGGAGAGTGGGAGAGGGAGAAGCAGGCTTCCCGCCGAGTGGAGAGCCCCAGCGGAGAGCCCGATGTGGGGCTCGATCCCAGGATCCCGGGATCATGACCCGAGCGGAAGGCAGACGCCCAACGACTGAGCCACCCAGGCGCCCCAAGGATGCAGAGTTTAAAGTTTTGTGCAATATCTGTTTTTCTAGGACTAGGATTTTATGTTAAATAATGATACTTCTGGATTAGAAGCAGCCAATGTAATGGCAGCCAAATAAATAAAGAGAAGATTTTACAGTGAGAAGATGAGAGAGGGGCGCCTGGGTGGCTCAGCGGGTTGAAGCCTCTGCCTTCAGCTTGGGTCATGATCCCGCGGTCCTGGGATCGAGCCCCGCGTCAGGTTCTCCGCTCGGCGGGGAGCCTGCTTCCTCCTCTCTCTCTCTCTCTGCCTGCTTCTCTGCCTACTTGTGATTTCTGTCTGTCAAATAAATAAATAAAATGTTAAAAAAAAAGTTAAAAAAAAAAGATGAGAGAGACCTAATGCACAGCACAGTGATTATAGTCAACAATACTGTATTATGTACTTTAAGTTGGTAAGAGACTAGATCTTAAATGTTCTCACCCCAAAAAAGAAAATTCTATCACATGCTCAAGGTGGTAGGTGTATTGAATTAACATGCTGTATGCCTTAAACATTCACGTTATGTGTTGGATAGATCTCAAAAAACTGTCTCTGCTACAGGGTCTTCTCATCAAAACACAAACCCTTTATCTGAAACATAGAAAGAGTTCTAAAAGAAATTTCTTTGTATCGATGAATTAGCCACTAAAAAAAAGGACTGGTCTCACATTGATTGTCTTCACTTCCTTCCAAAATTTTTATTAAAGCCTCAGGATAGACAAAAGAGAGTATCACGATAAGCAACTCTTAAGTGACTCTTGGACTATATACAGGTTGAGAGAGATTATTAAACAATCTCAAATGTTCTAAAAGTGCAGCTCTGATAAAAGCTATGAAGGAAAGAATGCAAAGGGGATATCCTGTGTGTGGCTGGGGTTATGCGTATGAGGGTTAATCTAGTGGAGAAGGTCAGGACAGGCTTTCCTGAAGATGAGATGCTTGATCTGAGATCTGTTAACTTTATGAAGAACGAAAAGAAACATAAGTCTGGGGGTGGAAGCAGAATATGCAAAGGCCCTGGGTCAGCAGGCAGCATGTAAGCACCTAAAGAATGGTCAGGACTGCACTGGTGGACAGAGTGAGGGCAGCCTGGCACTAGAGAGCAGAGAGGAAGCAGAACTTATGGTACCTCAGAGATCCTGCTACTCAGAATAGTTTTTATTCTAAGAGCCATGGCAAGCCACTTAGGTTTAAGCTTTTCAAAATTTTCCTGATTACAGAGAAATACTCAACTCTGTTCTTAAATATATAAACCTTCAAGAAGTTTTTCAGTACTCTGTAATAATACATTTCTACCTCAAATGAAACTTCTTTTCCATAATTTCAAGGGTTACGTAGAAAAAAAACTATATGATTAATCTTTTCATTTATCATTACTAGTAGAACACCCTAATTTTAAGTTATTTTTATGTAAGGTGGACAAAAATTATTTCCTACTTGAAACTGATGCATAAGACTAATACATAATTATTTGTGGTGTTAGGATTTCCTCAGGGAAAAAAATTTTTCATGAAAGTACTATTTTAAATATTTAGTGAAAGAATCTTATCATTAGTCATTTTCTCTTTGCGATTATGTCACCAAAATGCTGTGAATTAAATTCTCATGCATATTACCCCTAGATGAAGGCTAGGAATTCCTCAAACCATATTACATGATAGATTGACACTAGAAAGGGTTTTCTCCAAAAACGTTATCAATAACCAATTTTAAGTCCAAACATCCTCAAGTACCACAGTAGTTTACAATCACTGAAATCATTAAGATTTATGTAAAACACCTGTTTTCCCACCACAGTTCACATTAGCCAAAATTGCTGTCAAAAGTGTAAGCTCAGTGCATAGTGCTGCTAAATTTAGGACAGAAATAACAACGCAAACCATATGAGCAAATAAAACGCCACCAGGTAAAAACAGTGGTGAGGAAGCCTGGAAGGCAAAGGAAGAAGGGACCCCGCAGTTCATCCGGGGCACAGGGTCCCTTCTGGTTGGGATTCCCAGGGCAGTGTGTCTTGTGTGCTGTTAAGTCCTGCTGTCCCGTGTCATCCTCCAGTCATCTTGCCTAACCACCCATAAGCAGATTTGGGTAGATCTTGTGGTGTCAGGAAAGAGAAATGCCACATAACAATTCATTTATCTTCCCCTATTCTCTTGGGGATGGGGTTTGGGTGGGGGGGCACCTGCTCTACAGACTTGCTCTGGCTTCTCAGAGTTGTTTTCAAGGCAGTTAAGAAAGGGCAAGAACTGGAGGAATCAGCAACATTCAACAAAAGGGTGCTTGAGCTCTGGGCACAAGAATGTCCTCATCCACGTAAGGACTGAGGACTCATGATTCCTGGTGTGGAGGGAAAGATCACAGAGATTATTCTCAAACCCTTTCCCTCATAGGTATGACTGCCTTCATTGTGAAGTCCAAACAAGTCACACATGTGGATTGCAATACCGGTTACAAGGAGCTATAGAGAATGGGCAGCACATCCCTACATGGGCCTGCTCTGGACACCTGGACCACCTGGGGCCATCCAGGATGGACTGGCCCTTCTAGAGGTGCTGAGATGAAGTCAAACCCTGGGGGTCCTCTTCACTCAATCTGCCCAACCTCCATGTGACCATTTGAAGAGGCCCCAGAGCCAAACCCAGAAGAGGAAGTGAACACACAAACGCATGTATGGGCACACCTGTAGGAACATAAGTGTACGCCGGTGTGCTGACCCATCTGCAGTGTGGGGCGAAAGGAAAACTGGGTGCTCCTTTAGAGCCTAACTAAAACAGCCTCCTGTATTGTGAACCAAGTAGAAAAAGTTAATAAAAACTGACAACAACAAAAAAGTTAATGAAACTCGATACCCGCTTGCCTCAATCTGTTCCTACACAACCGTCAGCCTCATGAACCTGCCCAGCGGGGGATGGAGTGCCCAGCCACACGGACCAGGAATAGTTGGCTGTTTCCCATGTACAATAATAGTGGGTCATAAACCAAACTAACAGCTTGTTTTAATTAAACATTTGGTATTGTTTGTTGTGATATTTTTAACATTATTTTTGATTGTTAAACATATTGCATTAGGAGATTATTTACTTGTTTACCTCTGGTACCCAAGGTGAAGCCTTACTCACAGCACACCAGTCCTGGCCCTGTGACATGCACCCCAGGCACACACATCACCATGCATACAACCACACGCACAAACACACACACCACCCCATGTACACAAAGGCTGGATTGGACAAGATCTCACTTCTAGGGAGCGGGAGAGACAAGACACAAAGTATATTTTCCATGGCCTTCAGAATCCATTTGGCTCTCTGCTCCTTCATAGCCCCCAGCAGACAAGAATCAAAGCCTTCAGCTGCCTTAAGGACCAACAGCCAGCCTCAAGCACACTGAGTTTTATTGAGATCCTCCTGGGTTTGATGTGCTCCAATAACTCAACAGTCCACCAGAAAGCTGGACATGAGGAAGCTCTCATTTGCCATTTGCAATGGCGTGGATGGAACTAGAGGTTATCATGCTAAGCGAAATAAGTCAATCCGAGAGACAATTATCATATGATCTCTCTGATAAGAGGAATTTGAAAGGCAGGGCAGGGGACCATGGTGGGTTGGGAGGGAAAAAATGAAACAAGATGGGATCAGGAGGGAGACAAACCATAGAAGACTCTTAATCTCATGAAACCAACTGAGGGTTGCTGGTGGGTAGGGTGTAGGGATAGGGTGTCTGGGTTATGGACATTGGGGAGGGTATGTGCTATGATGAGTGCTGTGAAATGTGTAAGCCTGGTGATTCATAGACCTGTACCCCTGGGGCAAATAGTACATTACATGTCAATAAAAAAATAAAAATAAATAAAAAAAATTTAGCTTTAGAAAATAAATAAATAAAAATAAAAATCCTTTGCTGACCTTACCTGTACACTCTGACTTAGACTTATGCTATCCCTTATCACCAATAACCTTATCAAGTTAACAGTGACATTTTCACTTAAAAAGAGCCAGAATGATATGATTTAGAAAACACAGTTTTTATTTTCAGTGGACAAATGAGGTCTCTGTTTTAACTTGATCACGGTGGTTTGTATTTGCCTATTTGTTCAATAAACATTGTCAAAGGAACTGACTGTCCACACACAGACCACCGCTGAATGGTGTCAATAAGCCCTTTAAATTCATTATATGATATATGAGGGTGCTGTTTAATATGATTCTACTCTTTGCTAGGAACAGACACTCCCCCCGCCCCAAATGTGGGATACATACAGGCCCAAGCAGAAAAAATTCCTGCCTCTAAGGAAATTAAATTCTGTTCCATGCAATAATAAAATAAATCAATTATAGAGTTATACGGTATGTGGACAGGTGGCATAGTGTCCTCCCAAAATTTATGACCATTGGGAAACTGTGAATATGACTTTATTTGGGTATAAGGTCTTGGCAGATGTAATCAAGTTAAGCTGAGGTCATACTGGCTCAGTGTGGACCCTAAATCCAGTAAGACTGATATACATATGAGAAGAGGGAATTCTGTACACAGAGAGACACACACAGAGGGAAGACAAATGATGCTTTTGGGCCAAAGGCAGTGGGGGTTGTGTTGACCTCATGTAGCTCACTGGTTGTTTCAGGATCTTTGGGTAAAATCCTTATTAAAGTGGGTTTGAAAGAGAATGGAAGAATTTGGTACAATGAGTATGGACAACACTATCATAAAGTTTTGCTGAAAAGAGGAACAAATTATTAATGTTACCTTATAACAAAATACTGGAATATATCAAATTGGTCAAGTTCTTCAAGTGACCATATTAGTAATTAACCTATTTCTTATAAATACCAAGCCATAACAGAATATGTATACTGTGTCATATATAAATAATAGATGCTAAATAATTATACAAATAAGTGCTACATCATTTATGCAAACATAAAAATTATGTAGCTTTTTAAATCGAACTTTTTATTTTGTGATCACTGTGCACTCACATGCTGTCATAAGGAAGAATACAGAGAGATCCTGACCATACACACAGTTTCTCCCTGTGGTAATGTCTTGGAAAACTACAGTATAATATCACAACCAGAATATCATCATTGATACAATGCCCCAAAGTTCAAATTTCCCTAGTTTTACCTATACTCTCATTCATATGTGTATGTGTTTGTACACTAATTTTATCACCACCATAATTAAGATACAGAAGGATTGCTTTAGCTGTCCTGATAGGTGTGTGAAGTGACATTGTTGTTTTAATCTGCATTTTCCTAATAGCTAATGAACTTGAAGGTTTTGTCACATGCTCATATACCATCTGCATGTCTTCTTCAGTAAGATGGCTATTTGTGATTTTTGCCGGTGTTCTGTTTGCGTTTTTCTTACTGTGGAGTTGTAAGAGCTCTTTATGTATACTAGTCCCTTGTTAGATGTGTGGTTTGCAAATATCTCCTACCAGTCTGTTGCGTGTCTTTTCATCCTCTTTCCAGTGTCTTTTGCAAAATAAAAATTTTGCATTTTGATGAGATCTAATTTATCAATTTTTCCCTTTATGGATTGTGCTTCTGAAGTCCAATCTAAAAGTTATTTTCTTAGTCCTACATCCTAAAGATTTTTCCCCATTTTTTTCCTTAAAAGTTTAATGGTTTTATGTTTTAGGTCTGGAGTATGTATGTGCACATGCATGTACATATGTATACACAGATATGTATACATACATCATTAATGGGAGTCCAAAACTTATTATAAAACTACCCATTGTTTTTTGGCATATGTCCTTCTACTCTTGTATTTGTGTTATAAATTTTATACTTCTATGTGTTTTCTAAAAGTTTACACACACACATATGCATCAATATATGTGTATGTAAACTTTGAAAACACAAAATTAAGATTATATCACCTTTTAAAAAATTTTTATTTATTTATTTAGGCAGCGTGAGCAGGGGGTAGGAATGGAGGGAGAGGGAGAGAGAGGGTCTCAAGCAGACTCCACGCTGAGTGTGGAGCCCGACACAGGGCTCCATTTCATGACCCTGAGATCAAGACCTGAACCCAAATCAAGAGTTGACCACTTAACCAAGCCACCCAGGCGCCCCTCACCTGAGTTTTTCAATAACAATCATGAACATTCTCTATAATAACATTTTCAAAGCTTCATAGTGTCCCACCATACAACTGTTCCAATCTGTTTACTATATATTCCACGGTCAGTTTCCAAAGTGTTTCCAAAGTGAGGTTGTTTCCAAAGCGCTGCTCTACCAAACTGAGCTTCTACATTTTCTAAATTTTCTGGGCTCTGCTGATTTCTGCCAGGGTCTTCTGGTGATATGCCTACTCTGGAGGTGGGAGCTTGGAGGACAGGCCAAGTAAGGACCCTGGTCTCTACCCTTGCTTCTCATTACTGACATCCTGGGACAATGAGTTCCCTGAGCATCTTGAAATTTAAAGAATTCAGAACTCCAGGGGGTAGTGAGGAAGGCTGGGGACAAGGACACCAGAGCAGATTTGGAAGCCAGCCAGCTAGAAGGAGTTGTTTTTCTTTTTCCCCCACACTTTGTCCCTTCTTGAGAGGCGGGCACAGTGTGTGGCTAAACCAGTGGACCGAGGCAGAAGTGACAGAAACATGTGTCGTCCTTATTTCTTTCAGACTTCCTGAATGTGACAAAAGCCAAGGAGGTGTTTCTTTTCTTCTGTGGCTTCCTTGTTTGACAGAAAATAGCTCTCCTGAATTGTTAGGCTTTTCTCTCCCAGCCCAGCCCCCTCTGTACTCCTGGTACTGCCAAGATCTGAGAAGACAGCAGTGATTTCCAGCTTTCCAGACTAACCTGGGCTGAGCCCTGGATCTGCCATTTCCTACCTTTTAACTGGCAAAAATGAAGTAATAACTCACCTTATGGAATCATCCTGAGGATTAAATAAGAAAATAAGTGAAAAGAACCCAGTGCCTAGCATTTAGCAGGTCTTCTAGAATTGGCAATGTTTTGATCGATCTTGTTGGGGATTCCTCCCAGGGATCAAAGTATTCAACCTCTTGGGAGCAGAGACGCTTAGGGGAGACCCGGAGGGCCAGCCCCCCTGAAGGGAAGCATTTTGATTGTGCCTGTGTGACTGCGTTTGCTAGTCACTAAGACTGTGATATTAAAATCCACCATGAGGAGGCGCTCATGCCACGAGTCAGTGTTGAGTTTTAAAGCCCTTCAACCTGGCTTTAATGTTTCCTTCAAACTTCTTCTATTTTTATTGTCTTTCAGAACCCTTTTAACAAACTTGTTACAATGTTAATTGGTGTTATGTCCAACACTGATCTTTCCTACCTTGTTTTGAGAGCAGTGATTTACACGTGCTCGCCTAAGTGTGAAGATTCACCCTCAGGGTGTGTGTTGGAGATGCAGACTTCTGGCTTAACTTTGCTGATTCTGACCAGTGGCCACACACAGTATTTCCTGTTTTGCTCCTGATTTAGGGAAGTCTCTCCAGGACAGAGAGAGATGTCTGAAGTCTGTAGAGGTCGTGGTCAGGAGAGGCAGTGTTGGGACTCAGTGTCATGGGTACTCTTTACTCCTTCAGGGTACATACTGAGTTTGGTTACCATGGTTCAATGCTGAAACAAAAATATTACCATTTTCCACATTATGTAAAATCTGCATATTTATTTGTGGGTCCGTTTTTCACATAAAGATATTAAAGAGTCAAAAAAACCAAGTGTGGGTGATTATGTGGAGAAACTGGAACTCCCATACCCAGATGGAGGGAGTAGGGCAAATTGTCAGAGCTCCTGAGAGGGCATTTTGCTAAATTAAGAAAGAGTGGAGATGTGGAGATGTGCAGGTGACCAAACAATTCCACTTCTAGACTCACAGAAACAGTCACACGCACAAGGAGACGAATGCAGGTAAGCTCATTAGAGCACAGTTTGTAACAGCCCCACACTAGGATCAAACTTCAATGCCCACGAGCATGAGGTGAAAGAGACACGATGGAGTTTGTCGAGCGTCATTGCAGTAAGAAAAATTAGAGCTGTGGATATGATGAACAGGGATGAATATCACAAATGATGAACAAAGAACAGAATACAGACCCCTCTGATATCTCTATCTAGTATTTAAAGACAGGATACTCTATGTTATGCGCTGATACACGTTATTTCCATGATGTGCCCAGGAAGTATATGCAGCAGTGTCAGACTCCAGGGTGCCTCGGGGAGGGGCTCTGGGGAATGTGACTGGGAGAATCCAAGGGGCTTCCCCTCTATCTGCACTTTATTTATTTCAAAGGAGATTAGAAATAAATTAGAAATAAATTTGGCAGAAGTTAAGAGTTACTCATTGTGAGTGCCAAGTAGATGGATGTTTGTTATTCTCTAGTTTTCTGTGTTTGGAAAACCTTAGAATAATTTTTAAAAGTGATCAATACAGATATTTTGCAATACTAGGTCCTACACTAGATAATGCAATTACCTAGGTAATGCACTAGGTATTGCACTAGGTAACTGCACTAGGTAATAATTCTTCCTATTCCAAAGGGCTAGGGAGCTTATGAGGCTCTCCACCAGGATTCTCAGGGTAGCCCTAAAGTAATCAAAGGGAAATGGCTCTCTTTGAAGCTCCAAGCAGCCAGTGACCCACTCTAGATCACACATCCAGCGAGAGGAAAGGCTAGGATTCAGACCCAGGTTCCAAACCTGCACCTCTGCTCCCTCTTCATCCAACACCCTTCTAGACCCCCTTGTTAGTAATGAGCACTTCAGTGCCTTGTAGCGCATAATCTGAGATAACCTGAGAGTCTTCTGTCAACGGCAGGTAGAATTTTCGTTTGATATATTCAAGCAATATATTCAGGGTCATATAGTAAAGCAGTGCTGGAACCTGAAACTGCCACCCATGAAACACTTTCGTGATTTATTCTTTTTTAACCACGGTCAACCTGTCAGTTTTTAGAACTAAAAACTAGGTTTATAAACATTTATAATCCAATTCTTAAAAATACTTTAACATAACTTGTTGGTTACATGATTATTCGTGATCCTGAAAAATGGCAGCATCCTAGATTAATTAACAGTAGGGCAAGGGCTAGGTAATGAACTGTGCCATTAACGTTTTAGTCGTGGAAGCTGTAGCAATGGGTGAGAGTAGTAGTTAGCCAGTGTGCCTGTGCACTATTTATGGCTAGTGTCCATTCTGATTAGTTCCTGCCCATGCCTCCCAAGTCAGCATCTGTGGTCTACTAGTTGTTAAATATCTTAATATCACCCTACTGTGATGCAACACCAAGTGGGAAAAAAACCGAAGTCAAATTTTATTATGCTAGGATTACAGTCATAGGAGATATGTATATATATAAGAAATATCTGTACACCACAATTGAGTTAGGTGATAAGAAAACTGGACAGATACATGAAAAGAATGAAACTGGACCACTTTCTTATCCCATACACAAAAATAAACTCAAATGGATTAAAGGTCTAAACGTGAGCCCTGAAGCCATAAAACTCATAAAAGAAAATACAGGCAGTAATCTCTTGCAACATATTTATAGATATGGCTCCTCAGGCAAGGGAAACAAAAATAAAAATAAACCACTGAAACTACACACACACACACACACAAAAAGCAAAAGCTTTTCCACAGCAAAGGTAAAGGTAAACCTACTGAAATGTAAGAAGGTATTTACAAGTTATATATCTGATAAGGACTCTATATCCAAGTTATATAAAAAGCTTATAAAACTCAACACCAAAAAAAGCCCCCACAAAAACAAAAACAAAAAATCATCTGATCAAAAAATAGACAGAAAACCTGAATAGACAATTCTCCAAAGAAGACATACAAAAGGCTAACAGACATATGAGAAAACAGTCAGCATCACTGATCATCAAGGAAATGCAAATCAATAGCACACTGAGACATCACCTTACACCTGTCAGAGTGGCTAGTATCAAAAAGACAAAAACAAAACAAAACAAAACAAAACAAAACCAAGTGATGACAAAGACGTGGAGAAATGGGAACCCTTGTGCACTACCGGTGAGAACGCAAACTGGTACAGCCGTTGTGGAAAACAGCCATGGATTTTCCTCAAAAAATTAAATACAAAAATACCATATGATCCAGTAATTCCACTAATGGATATTTGCCCCCCCAAACCCAAAACACTAATTCAAAAAGGTATAGGCACCCCTATGCTTATTGAAGCATTATTTACAATGGTGAAGATAGAGGAGCAACCAAAGTGTCCATCAATAGATGAAGAGATAAAAAAAGATGATTGATTTATATTTATTTATACTTTTAAATATATGTATGAAAAATATATGTATATGTGTGTGTATATGTATATATATACATATATATATATGTTTGTGTGTGTAAATATATATATATATAAAATATTACTCAGCCATAAAAAGAATGAGATCTTGCCATTTGCAATAACATGGATGGACTTAGAGGGTATTATGTTAAGTGAAGTTAAGTCAAAGGAAAAAGACAGGGGCACCTGGGTGGCTCAGTGGGTTAAAACCTCTGCCTTCGGCTCGGGTCATGATCCCAGGGTCCTGGAATCGAGCCCCATGTCGGGCTCTCTGCTCAGCGGGGAGCCTGCTCCCTCCTCTCTCTCTCTCTCTGCCTGCCTCTCTGCCTACTTGTGATCTCTGTCTGTCAAATAAATAAAATCTTAAAAAAAAAAAAGGAAAAGACAAATACCATATGATTTCACTTACATGTAGCATCTAAAAAATAAAACAAATGGACAGACAGACTCATAAATAAGAGAAGTGGGGGTTGTCAGAGGGTGAAGGATGCATGAAGTAGGTGAAGGGATTAAGAGGGACAAAATTTCAGTTATAAAATATGTAAGTCACAGAGAAGAAAAGTGCAGCATAGGGAATATGGTACATAATACTGTAATCGTGTTGTATGGTGACAGATGGTGATGACACTTACTGTGATGAGCACTGAGTACAGAACTGTGTTGGATACCTGAAACATGCAACATTGTATGTCGAATGTACTTCAATAAGAAAAAAGAATAATGTTCTGAAAGAAAAATATGTCTACACACATAGTGAGGGTGTTAAGAATTCCTGGTGGTTTTCCCTCGACAATGCAAATTTTCTACAGTCTTACACTGATTTTGTAATTTGAAGATTAAATATTGGAATCCTCTTTTGGACGGTATCTAAGTTCTGAGCCTGCCGCTTTATGATGCTGTCCTTCACTTTTCACTCCATTCTGCTTGTCCCGCGAGGGCACAGTGTGTGTGCTGAGGCACTGAAGCCTGGTGTGTCCCCGGAAGCTGGCAGACAATGGGTCTACTTTGTTTCCAGTGATAAGATCAAAGTCACTGGCCTTACTTTATGTGTTTCTATTTTGCTAAGGGCACTACAAATTATATAGAGATATGGAAAGACCAAATGCTATCAGCCCCTTTTAATGAAATTCTGATCCTCTTAAGCCCCCCCTCCCCCATTCACTCGAGTCTTATTTTCTTATTTTCCCTATTGGGGTATGAAACTCACACAGCTCTTCAAGACTAAAAAAGCACATGGAAGAAAATACAGTTTCATCCAGTACAGGTAAACCTTTCAAATCTTCTAAACCCTTGTGATGGTATTATATTTTCTCTTTATCAACCTTCCTAACCATGAGAATGCATCCTTACAATTTGGAGAAATGAAACTGGAACTTTAAAGTACAGGTCCAGTTTTCTTGTTACAGATCCCTATGTGTTCAGGATGCCTTGCTCATGGCATTTTATTCCATCAGCAGGAGCCGGCATCGGTGAAACTCACATTCTTTTCCACTTACAGTGTTGATAGGGGCTATTTTAATGTGACTTAATCTTTGTACCAGTGATTTTTCTTCTCTTCTGGAAATAATCAGTTTCATAAAAATTATAGATTCCATATATACAGTTATGAATTGTTAATAGGTAATACATAAAACCCAATCCAGCTCAGCCATATTAAATAATTTCAAGTGGGATAAATCTATCAGACAATTAACTATATAAGCAAAAGCTGTAGCATATGGCATAATGACAGGTCATTTGAATTCGTTTCATGCATTGCTTTTCCTGCAGAAGTATCTAGTAACGTCCTGATATTTGGCCTTTTATCTGGAGTTCTAATATTAGCTGTGCAGAAATCCCATTCTACACTATCACTGCAAAAGTATATTATTTATGAAATTGATTCCTGGCACATTGTGTTGGGAGAAGGTTAACGGTTAATTGATTTAGCCAGTGGAAGGATTTGCTATGTTTAATAATGCATAAAATGATGGCCTTTTAATTCACTTATATTTCTAGAAAGACCATAAACTTCTGCAATATTGTAAGAAAGATAAGTAAAATGATTATATAGATTAGTTCACGTTGCTTTTAAATATTTGAAAAGCATCTTCAAATTGAAGAATAACCAAACAAATGAATTCAGATATTAAACAATGATACAGTTCATGATGAAATACCATAGTTTAAAATTTGTTTTCCCACAAATCTTAGATGTCCTCAACGAAGAATTTATTTTCTATTAAATTGGTCTACAAAACACAGTATTTGTGTGTAATTTTCATCCTTAGAACCAGTGAGTACTGTGACAGCAAAGTCACAGTTGGAACACCATCATAATGCACAGACCTCCAACATCTGAATACTTTAATTTGCCACCCACCCTTCAGACCTTTTCAATGAGGAAGATTAGAATCCTTTAGGAGCCTAAGGCTGGCTTTTCTTCCAGCCATGTGGCTACACTTTTGACTCTTAAAAAAAAAACCCTACAGCTGTATCTATGTTCCTTCCAACCAAATAAAACTCAGAGACTCTGAAATGTTACAAGATAGAAGATCACCTAATCCTTTTTCAACCAAAGTGAAACACTGTTAAATAAAATGGAAGGGGAGGAGAATAGGAGAGAATAAGGGAGGGGCATACCGTACTCATTCAGCAAGAGCCAAGCCAGAGAACAGGCAGAATGGGGTCAAGTCAATGGCATGCGGGCAGCCAGAAGCCGAGTGCGGTTGTCCCAGAGCTGGAGTCAATGCTGAGAAAGGGGGAGCCACCAAGTGCCGGGCACCCTTCTCCTCTAGGAGATGGAGGCACACAGTGGGAAAGTGTTATGGGCCAGGAGTCTCTGGGCAGCCTTTTCAAGCATTTGTAGTTTTAATACAAGATCAGGAGAGGTTCCCCATGATGGTAGAGAGATGTTGGCAAAGTGGCAGCCAGAATGTGCGTGTGAGGGTGGGAGGGGCAGAGTGGAATGGGCTAATTTGTTCCCAAAGGAAATAAAATATGTGTGCTTGAGGGAGGTTAGTTAAAATTGATCTACCATGCAGAACTGGAAAATGTAAGTTTTTTAACTAGGTACTGAGATGTCTTTAGGCTCTTCATAGGTTAACAGTAATGACATGGCAATTGTCCTGTCCTGTCTAACCAGAAAATTTAGCTTCTGTTTGAATGTACCACTACAGTTCACCCAAGTGTCAAGACCCACCAGCCAATTTACAAAGAACTCTGGACCCTTAAGTGGAAAGCATTATGGAATTCATCTGGAACAACTCAAATGTTGTGTGTGTAAACTTGAAATTCACAGGGTTAGGGGATTCTTCCAAGGTCACACAAAAGATCAGTCTCCTAAACCCATCAAGCACTTTCCTTTCACACATTAAGCCTCCCAAATAAGAAAAATGAAAGCATCTCGATCATACTTTCAGGAAATTCCTCTCTCTCCTAATGGCTCTTAAAATATTTATTATGGTGATTATTTAGTCCCATTCTTTGAAGAAAATTCATCGGAAACAATCGATTCAAAGTGAGTATTAGCATTGTGCATATGAAATCCTCTTTTCACATGCTCTTTGGTCTGGAATCCAGGAAGAATCTGGTTGCAGATTGGGACTCTGACAGACCTTGGGACTACAGAAACCATACATGATCAGTTAGCTGCTGCTTCCTATTTTATCGGCTACAGGAGTTTTCCAAGGGGAGGGTTGGTATGTGGATATCATAAGGTGCCAACCACGAATTTCACCTAAAGAATGTTCCTAGGCTCATCAGATGAACATTTACTTTCCCCTGAACGTACATCACTGATGGTTAATGAGTGTGGCTTCGAATCACCTGAGTAGCAGATTCCGCTTTGATCTCATGACATAGAGGCTGTATCTGAATTTCTTTTACATTTGGTATCATTACAGCCACCTTGCTAAAGTTAACCAGAGTATCTGCAACAACTGTTGCTACCTTTTAGTCCTTCCTTTGATAGCTCATTGGTGTTTCCATCCTGATCGGATGGACTGCCACATAATAATAATTCCCCAATGTATTTGTTCTTATTCATTCATTCATTCATTCATTCAACAAACATGTATTGCATACTTAATATATCCTACACTACACTAGACATTCTGCACAAATTATCAATCATCCTCAAAACAATCCTGCAACACAGATTCCATTGTGCTTCCCATGTTAATGATGGGAGACCAACGAACTCAGGTCTGTGTACAACAGTGCACCCCAGTCTGCTTCACCAAGAAATGTGAAGATTACAAGCCAAATGTCATGAGTCTTCATATTGGCCCTCAGTCACACTTGCATAGGTACGAAGTAGCCTTTCTTGTTGGATAATTTATTTATCCCAGTTGCCAAGCAAACATTTTATTCCTGGAATGTTTACCCAACATTAAAAAGGAGGTCTGATGTGGAGTTCAGAGTGGCAAACATTGTGCAATTCTAACATAATGATGGCAGCTGCTAATTTGGTTGCGTGATTACCTAGAATATGAATTGTTTAGTAATTTTTGTTTTAAAAACATCTGTAGGGGCGCCTGGGTGGCTCAGTGGGTTAAGCCTCTGCCTTCGGCTCAGGTCATGATCTCAGGGTCCTGGGATCGAGTTCTGCATCAGGCTCCCTGCTCAGCGGGGATCCTGCTTCCCCCCTTCTCTCTCTCTGCCTGCCTCTCTGCCTACTTGTGATCTCTCTCTGTCAAATAAATAAATAAAATCTTTAAAAAAAAACAAAAAACAAAAACATCTGTAAAGAGCTGACATCTTTGGATCAAGAAACAGGAGTGTAAATCTGTTTTAAATTATAGTAAGTGCTTCTCAAAGATTTAATTCCCAGATTCGTTCTTATAATGATCTTGTTTCAAATTGAATAAGAAAACCAGACATTGATATCAGTATTAGCAATGAAATGCCTGATACCCCAGTTGCAAAAGTAGTAATATGTCAAGAATATTTGCGTCTCATGTTGTGGCTGCACACTTTGGCCAAGGCAAAGGGGAGACCCTCAGAGGTCATGATTCTCTCTTGATTACAAAGGTACTGGTATTCTTTGAGTAGGGGAAGGATTTATTTGACACTTTATTTTAACATGAATTTTTATGAAGTGAGTTAAGTAATGAAATGAGAGATCTAGAGACCAAAACCAATGAGGGTTTATAACAAATGCAGAGGCAACACTTCCTATGACAGTGGGAGACAGAGTAAGTTATGGCATCACCCCCCTGGGTCAGGGGGACCAGGCTGCCACTTAGGGACAGACATTTTGCCCTGGTGTCTGAACCAACCATGTGAAGGTGTATGTTTTGTGTTACCATGAATTGGTTATGTTTGCTTCTAAAACGATTTAGGCTGACCGTATTTGCTATTGTAGCTGAAATACAAGCACACACAGAGAGATTTCTATGAAGACATTGAGTGTTTTGACAAAAATTACAGAGGTGAGTTCCCTAAAAATTTTATAGGATTCTTAGAAGGCGATGAGAGGGCAGGGTGGGGGACAGTAGGCAATGTAACACTCTAGAAGCATTCTCCCCTGGGCTTACTTCAAACCTGTTTTTAAGAGCTCGTTCTGCTGAAAAGAAAACTAAACTGAAAATTCACTTGTATCAAAGTTCATAAATAAAAGCAATGAGATTAAGTGACGATAGTAATTACCATAGTAATTGTTCTCATTGCTCTTATTTGTGAACTTTGATACAAGGTAACAGCAGGACAACAAAGTACAACATGACAAAGACAGTCCTACCAGGTCCAACAATGAAGCCATCCAGTAACTTACATTTGAGGCTGTAACCAAAAGTACCAAAGAGGTAGATGAGTAATAGATCTGATAACCTCCTGAATTTGTTTCCCATATACTCTTTGTGGGGAAGCCTCTAGTACATTACAGTGGCAGACAGACCCTAAGGTGTGACCATGCCCCATAACTCTACCTCCTGCGGTTTACGAGCTGTGTAGTCTCTTGATCTCGAATGCAGGTAGGACCTGTGACTTGTTTATAAGGAATAAAATATTGCAAATGCAAGGGAAGGTTGCCTGGAGATTAGTTAGGCTACACAGTGTCCATCTCAGATGGGAGCAAGAGATTCTCCTTGTTGAGTCTGAGGAAGTAAGTGGTCATGCTGAGCAAGACCACGTGGCAAGGAACAGAAAACTTTTAGGAACTGCAGGCGACCTCTAAGATTGCAGGTGGCCTCTAGGAGCCAAAGAGGGTCTCTAGACACCAGCAAACAGCCAAAACCCTCAGTTATATAGCCTCAAGAAAGTAAATCCTGTCAACAACCTAAGTCAGCACGCAAATGAATTCTCCAGTTGAGTGTCAGGTGAGGAAAGAGCCAGTCAACACTGTGACCACAGCCCTCTGAGACCCTCAGCAGGGAACCTGGCTGAGCTGGGCTGACACTCTTGACCCATGGAAACTGAGAAATAAGGTTGGTTGTCTGAAGCCACTAAGTTTGTGTAATTTGTTACGTAGTAATAGAAAACTAATACGATTACTTACTCGAGGGGTGTATAGCCACATGTTTACTTTTCTATCCCTGTCACTGGACTATGAGCTATTTTAAAAAATAGGGGCTGTGTCTGCATTTACTTGTATTCCTTACTCCCCTTGGTGTCTGACACACAGACAGTAGGGGTGTGCTGAATGAATAATCCAGTGAACAGACAAATGGATGCATGAAGGAATGGCTACGGTGCTGTGGCATTCCAGGGCGTGCGCCGGCTACCATGACACTGCTCTTCCCTCTAATATCTCTTGGTTAGTCAACATGCTGAGGAAACTGAGCCTATTTCCTTTTCTCAGCAAGCCACTTATCTTCATTAAAATGGAGCTGCTGTCCTATTTTCTGGTCATACTGTTTGATCAGATCCTTCTGGAATATTTTTGTAGAATTCTCTGTGGTTTTTCCCAGCCTACATAATTTTATGTCATCAGCTACTTCAATGAGCTAGCTACTTTTCTCCAACTAATTATTTCGAATGTTAGGCACCAATTCCTGAGGCACTCCATTAACTTCTTTCTATGAGGGGAATTTGCACAAATTTCCTTTCTCTGAACCAATTTAAACCCACACGAGAGCTTGATTTCTCATTCTGTCATTAGCAGTAATAATTGTATTCAGATTTTGGATGATGAAAATAACTTAAGCCAATTATTTTGTTTATTTGTGTCATACCCAGTGGTAGACTTGCTATGTAATCCCCATTTTTTTAGATAAGAGAGACAGAAAATGTTTCTACGTGTAAGTCACGTATTTGTTCAACGAATAATTTAAGCATTGACAGTATATGGAGCACCATACTTCGAAAGGAAGGAAGGAAGCCTGACAGATCTGTCTTGTCTGCCTTATTAAATTATAAGCTCTCCTGTTTTACTAGTGCTTTACCTGTGTCTTCAATTTTATTTTTTCTATTAATATTTCCACACAAAAAGCTAGACAGAAGCCTTCATCACCTCATACCTAGAAAAATACAACATCTTTCTGTTTGTCTTTGTGCTTCTAGTTTATCCTGGCCTTTGTTTATCCAACTCAGGACTTAGAGAATATCTTGCTAAGCCCAATTGTAATGCTTCTGAGGACCTTATAAGTGACTTTCTTATGCCTATTATTCAAAACACAGGTATTTTGGTTCTGTAAAAGACCCTTTCAGACATGCCATTCGCCATTCCTTCCCAATCTAATATTCTGTTAATTTTTTCCTTTATTTCATAACCAAGAATTCTCTAGATCAGCCAAGATAACAAGCCTACTGCCTCCTGAAGCAAAACTCCTCGTCTACTTGCATTCTGTGCCATCCCTTCAAGCTAACGTGGCCTCCCAGCTTGTGCTTAACAATCTGACTTTTCTCTCCTCCCCTAAAAGTAGGTAGAACATTCACCTGTGATTCACCTCTCATTTGGCCTTAACTCTTTTTCTCTCCTACATCTGAACTTTCAAAATGTGCCTATATTTTTATCAGCGGTCTCTGGCTTCGAGATGCAGTGAAACAGGCAGATGGGTGGAAATGTTTTCACAATAGAGTATGGTTAGTGACTGAATAGGACTAAATAGAGGGTACCCCAGAAGCACAAGGGAGGGGCGCCTCACTCTGATGGAATGGGGAGCAGAGAAGCTTCTTGACATGGGCTTTGGAGGGTACAGAGGAATTACCAGGCAGACAGGGAACAAAAGAGAGGGACATTCCAGGTAGAAGTTATACTTAGAGGTGCTGTTGGGGGAGGTACCAAACAGCTCAGTGTGAAAAGAGCCTTGGGAAGAAGATGTAATTACACAAGTATGTAGGAACCCCATGACAAAGAGCTATGTGTGCAGGACAATTTTGGTCTTCCCAGCCTTAATCAGAGCTGCAAATACATACTTAATAGGAGTAATATGCTTCATTTATTTTCTTTCCTGTGCACCCTTTTGGTCAAAGATGCTTAAATGTTCGTGAACCAAGATAAAGAGTCAAGTGGTATTTGGCCAAATATGTAATGAGCATTGAATTTGTGCAAGAAACTGTTCTAGCTGCAATGGGTATTCAAAAAACAATCATAATACTAGTTAAATTTTGATATGTTTCCTGCCATCTGAAACAGCTTACAATATAAACAGGCATCTAACTTTATTTACATTGACAAACCATTTGGAAATTGTCTGTGTATATGTACATGTATGTGTTCATATGTATATTTTTCCTTATATTTTTACATGCATGTATCAATCTGTGGTCCTCAAACTTTAAAGTGCATCAGTATCATGTGGAGCGCTTGTAAAAACAAATTTTCTGGGACTTACCCTTAGTGTTTCTGATTCAGTGCTTTTGAAGTGGAGTCCAAAATGCTGTGTTTCCAGTAAGAAGTTCCTGGTTTCTACCTGGAATGTCCCTCTCTTTTATTCCCTGTCTACCTGGGTAATTCCTCTGTACCCTCCAAAGCCCATGTCAGGAAGCTTCTCTGCTCCCCATTCCATCAGAGTGAGGCACCCCACCCTTGTGCTTCTGGGGTACCCTCTATTTAGTCCTATTCAGTCACTAACCATACTCTATTGTGAAAACATTTCCACCCATCTGCCTGTTCCACTACATCTCAAAGCCAGAGCTCCCACAGTCGCACTCCAGGGTGTGTCATATAATTGGTGCTCCACATTTATGACTGAGAAAAAAAAAAAACAACAAAACAAACAACCAGTTAAGATTTATGTCAGGTGTAATTAAATTGGCTACACTTTAATTTCCTCAAGAACCAAACATGAATATATTTCATTCTAGCAACAAATTTAGGTTCAGAATTAGAATGGAATTTATTTCCTCAGGTCCCTGAAGGGGCCGAGGAGCCCCAAGGCTGTCTCTGTCCCACTCCTGATACCTAGTGCGCGTGGACACTGACTCACTCCAGCAGGCAATACCAGTGGTCCAGAAGCATGACGTCAGACTTGGGATAAGCAAGTTCACAGAACTTCACTGTACTTTCAAGTACAAGCTGCCACCACCATGGAGATGTTTGCATATGACTGGTTCCCGCGAAGAAAGCCTCTTTGACTGTCCACCACATGGGTTCTACTTAAAATTGTGCAGACCATGGGTTGTCATGCTCAGCAGAGCATTCTCTATTGACTCGGAGTTTCTCATCCCCTCACAGGGCACGCAGGTGGGCAGAGGTGAACGAACAAAGACACCTTTGGGTGATCATCTCCCATGCCAGGAAACCCTCGGTCTATCACTTGGGACAGAGAACAAATTGTTCAGAACACCACCAGGCACTAGCGAGCCATTCCAAATTTAGCTGCAGCACTGAGGAGTAATTCCTGTTCTCCTTCACTGTCTCTGGCAGGCTGTCTGACAGGACACGGGACTGCAGAGAGGTCAACCTCACAGCAAAGTCATGTTTTCCTTGGCTCACCACGGTCTGTGAGCAGTGCCAGAAAACACAGGGGCGCTCGGGGCAGCCCAGAGAGTCTCTGGGGCTGGTGCCCCTGTGGGAAGATTACCTTCACCTTCAGTGGGCATTGGTCTCTTGGCTTTTTCCTAAAAGTCTGAAGACTCCAAATGTAACGTTTTTCCTCATTTATTCTTAAGTGAGGGTATTTCCCGCCTTTAAGAAACTGCTCATTTTGATGAAATCAGGAAAGATGTGATGCATGTATTCATAAATAAACTCCACCTCTATTTTGGTGGGAAGGAGTTAAAATGAGTTTTTAAAATGGCCTCTGGTTAGCAGCCCCAGTGTTGTGCCTCATCCGTGAAAACTCAGAGAAAGAAGAAAACCCTCTACAAGGACAACGATGACTGCAGACAACCTAGCATTTCAACCAAGTGTTTAGAAAAACAGATGCTAATTACAGAGCAGGTGATGCTTGACAGAGAACATCCAGCCTGGGAAAGGCTGGCTGATGGACAGAGGGCCCAAGGTAAGGGAAAGAAAGTTATTCCTCTGCCTTCATCCACCCACTGTCTCAGACATCCACGACCTGCACTAGTCAGAGACGGAGGGGCGCAGGAATGAGGAAAACATGATGCATAAAATACCAGAGCTAAGTGTGGAAACCAATGCAAAGAGATACAACTCTAAATAATTTGCAACATGGAACAGTTTTTCTTTAAATGTAATTGGTACCTAGATCTGAAGCCACAGAGGCCAAGAAGTGGAGTGAAGAGAAGAAAATAGAAGAGTACAAAACTCTTTGTCTCAAGTAGGGCTGATTTGGTAAGAACAGGGCAGTCAAAGGGGAGGAGGGCGGGGGATGGGTGAAGCGGGGGGATGGGAATTAAGGAGGGCATGTGTCGGTGATGAGCACCTGGTGACGTATGGCAGTGTTGAGTCACTATACTGTACACCTGAAACTCATATTACACTGAATGTTAACTATCTGGAATGAAGATAAAAATAAAACAAACATTGCCACCTTATCTGGTAGTAAAATTCAAACTAAAATAAACACCATCAGGACTAATGTGAAATACAATATTAATAAAGTTACCAACCTTTTCCTGTTTCTAAGAAATAAAAAGTGTGTTAAAAAAGAACACCATAATTAATAAATATATATTAATTTATATAAGCATATAGTTATAATGATGGTCATATACATCTTGAATCAGTAGAGAAGGAAATGGATCATTTTACATGCTGTTTTAGAAGCCCCCCACCCCTGGCCAATCATTTACTATAAATTAAAATTAGAGTCTTGCCTATACCCTCAAATTAATTCTAGAGAGCTTAAAATTTTAAATATAAAGCATGCAAAGTGCTAGAAGAACACAGAAGTGAACAATGTAGAAAAGAGCTTTCTGAATATTACTCCACCATGAAACCCAAGAAAGAAAAAAAAATATTAATGTGTGGTCATGGGCCTTGTGTTTGGGTTTTCTTACTTGCAAGATGGGGTATAATAAAAGAACCTTTCTCCTTAGGGCTGTCCACGTGTGAACACATACAAGGATGCAGCTTACATGACACAATACATGTTAGTACCAGCATAAGACCAGGCACAGAGGAACTGCTCAATAAATATCAGCCAAAAAAGTGGCAGGAAGAAATAGGATATGGCCTAAATATCTAGAGCTGGAATTTGGCTCCATCTATTTGGTGAACTTAATGCATCTGTTAAAAGTCACGTGGTCGATATATATTTACTAATATGGACAAATATTTACTATGTATCACTGGGGATGGAAGGAAGGTGAAAATCAGTTTCCAAAACAGTTGGGTGATCCTTTTTATATTTTAAAAAATTAAATGACTCTTGACACTTGCTATCATCTTAATACCACCTTCATCTTTACTTTTTACATGACTTTGATAATTTTAATTCTTATTCCAAAATATTACTCATGCATTTTTGGCTTATTTGTAGCAAAACTGCTCACACGTTTAGTTTTTAAGGGATTTGTGTTGACTTGGCTGAGTTTTTGTGGTTTAAGATTTATTTATTTATTGACAGAGAGAGAAAGAGAAAGACAGAGTGTGTGGGGGGGTGCAGAGAGAGAGAGAGGGAGAGAGGAACTCAAGCAGACTCCTTGCTGTGTGAGGAGGCCTGTGTGGGGCTTGATCTCACAACCTTGAAATCACAACCCGAAGTGAAACTAAGAGTAGGAGACAACCAAATGCACCACCCAGGTGCTCCTTGGTGGAGTTGTTTTAAAACCTGTATTGAGATACAATTTTTATACCATAAACTTCACCCACTTAAATAGTACAATTCAATAGTTTTTAGTATATTTACAGAGTTGTGAGGGCTATCACTTCACATGATGTAATCTTAGAATATTTCATGGTCCCTAAAAGAAACCCTGTATTCATTCGTCACTGCCCACAGCCATGCACCAATTAATTTTTATTAGTCTTTCTAGTCTTGTCTTTGAATTAGGAAGTTTACATTTATAGATTTGTATTTTAAAAACATACACACACATGTACATCTAAAATACACGTTCTGGAGTCACTTTAATGTTTGGGTTGAAACCTACATGTATGAGTCACCAGCGGTGTAGTCCTGGGAGGTCATCTAACTGCCCCGTGCCTCATTTTTCTCAGTGCAATGCAGAAAATGGTGCCCCACCTCACAGGCTCATGGTGAGGGTCTTTGAAATGAGAAAAACTGTACTAAATGCTCAGCATAGCATTTAGAACACAGGAAGTGCTCCATAAATATTAGCTGTAATCATTCTGCTCATCATCCACATCTCTGCAGAGTTGAATGAGGGAGGATTTTATTTTGCACTAGGCACACACTGATATTTTCCAAATTCTCTCCAGTGAACATGTATGGCTTTGGGGTGAAGTAAGAAAAATAAATTCTGTTTAAAGTTATGTAGGGGGATGGTCAAGCAAGTGAGAAGTGAGTGGGGCACCAGACTTACTGAGCTGGTAAGTCCAGTGGGGCATGTTTCAGAGCCCTTGGCCCCAGGAGCTCCTGGCGAGCTGGACCCCAGCCCTTGATGCTTGTCTGCACCAGAGGCCTCAGGATGGCCTGTGTCCCTCTGAAAGACACCGCTCTGCCCTGCCATGGCCGTGGAGGCAGTTGGCCCAACCCCATCAGTGTCCTGATTGGAGCATCAGTGCCCCTACCCTGCTGTTTGTCTCTACCAGCAGCCCTGTCCATATGACCCAGGTGTAACATCAACCCAGGGCAGGAGGCACACATAACTGGGCTTCTGAGTCCATGTGACTTGGGTTCAAAACCGTATTGTTATTTTCCAAAATGTATAGGCCTCAGCTTCCTTTACCAACAGCTACCTCTGTGACTGGAGAGAACTTAGTTCAATGCCTGGGATGGAATAAGAAGCCAACGTTATCATTAATTATGCTGTTACTGTTACTATTACTTAATCTACGAAATTCTTACCTGGGGCCTCAAGGACTCTAAAACATCACCATGCTTTTCTGTTCATGGCATCCCCGTGACACACACAAGGAATATCATAAAAGCAGATGGGTAACTGACACATTAAGTGCTTCACACATTCCATTCACCACCTACTTAAGGGCCTACTATGTGCCATGCACTGTCGCAAGCACTTGGGATACATTGACGAAGAAAAGAGACAGGGACAATCAGTACACATTAAAAGAAGTAAATTAAAGGTATATGCTAGATGGTGCAAAATGCTTGAGCTAAAGCAACGACAAGAGGTTAGGGTGTGCTGGGGGGGTGAAGGCTGTCATTAATGGGGGTTGATCGGAGCAGGCCTCATTGGGAATGGGCAATGTGACAAAGGGTGGAAAAGCAGACTTGAAGGTCTGGGGGAAGAAAGAGCTTGAGAGGCTTCAACCAGGAGTGAGCCTGCTGTGCGGCGGAGCGAACAGCAAGGAGGCTGCACTGGCCAGAGCAGAGTGATCGAGGGAGACATTCAGGGAGGAGGAGGGCCCCATAACATGGCGGCCATTTCAATAGGGTCTCTGGTTGCTGAAGGGGAGGAGGGCAGGGAGATGGGGTAACTGGGTGATGGGCATGGAGGAGGATACTTGATGTCATGAGCAACTGATGAATCACTAAATCCTACCTCTGAAACTAATAATACATTATATGTCAATTAAATTGAATTTAAATTAAAAATTTTAAAAAATGCAACTCCAGTGTGCCAGACTGACTTGATCTTGGGGCTGTGAGTTCAAGTCCCATGTTGGGGGTAGAGATTACTTAAAAAAATAATAAAAATTTTAACACCCCCCTCCCCCCCACCAAAAAAAGAATTCTGGCTTGACTCTGATGAAACTGGATATCTGAGAATGGAGTAGAACTTGATCTGACTCAAATGTATTAAAAATGATCACTCTGGCTGCTATATTCTTTGCCTAAGAACTTTACATCTGCCTTTTTATTGAAAAACAAAACTGCAGCTTCTCCCCTAGCAGGGGACTGTGATCTGTCTACTAACTGCAGCTATTTGGGGTTGAGAGACCATGGAAAAATTAACTACAGACAGACATGCTTCATTTTATTGCACCTTTTAAAAAAAATTGTGCTTTGCAGAATTTTTTGCAAATTAAAGGTCTGTCATAACCCTGCACTGAGCAAGTCTATTGGTGCCACTTTTCCAAATACATTTGCTCACTTTGTGTCTCTGTGTCACATTTTGGCAATTCTTTCAATTTCAAACTTTTCTGTTATTATTTGTAATGGTGATTAGTGATTAGTAATCTTTGATGTTACTATAAGTGTTTTGGGGCACCATAAAACACCAATATAAGATGGTGAAATTAAGCAATAAATGTTGTATGTGTTCTGACTGCTCTATCGACTGACTATTCCCCCACTTCTCTCCTCCTTGGGCCTCCTGTTCCCTGAGACACAGTATTTAAATCAGAAGTGAATAACCCTACAATGGCCTCTAAGTATTCAAGTGAAAAAAAGAGTTGCACGTTTCTCACTTTAAATGAAAAGCTAGAAATGATTAAGCTTAGTGTTAAAAGTCCGGACAGGACAAAAGCTAAACCTCTTGCACCAAACAGATAGTCAAGTTATAAATGGAAGAAAAAGTTACTGGAGGAAATTAAAAGTCCTACTCCAGTGAACACACAAATTAGAAAGTGAAATACCCTTACCGCTGATAAGGAGAAAGTTCGAGTGGTCTGGAGAGAAGAGCAAACCAGCCCCAGCATTCCCTGAAGCCAAAGCCTGAAGCAGAGCAAGGCCCTAGGTCTCTGTGATTCTGGGAGGGCTGAGAGAGGTGAGGAAGCTGCAGAGGAAATTCTGCTCAAGGTGAAGCAGCAAGGGCTGGGGGAGAAGCTGCAGCGAGTTCTCCAGAAGGTCCAGCTACCACAGCGATGAAAGCAGCTACACACCACAGCAGGTTTCCAGTGTAGACAAGACAGCCTTCTACTGGAAGAAGATGCCGTTGAGGACTTTCAGAGCTGGGGAGGAGAAGTCAATGCCTGGCTTCACAGCTTCAGAGGACAGGTTGACTCACGTTAGGAGCTAATGCAGCTGGTGACTGCAGCTGGAGCCGGGGCTCACTGACCATTCCGAAAATCCTAGGGCCCTTCAGAATTACGCTCAACCTACTCTGCCTGTGCTCTAGAAATGGAACAACAAAGCCCGGATGACAGCATATCTGTTTACAACATGGTTTACCGAATATGTGAAGCTCCCTGTTGAGACCTACTGCTGAGAAAAACGATTCCTATCAGAATGCGACAGCTCACTGACAACGCAGCCGGTCATCCAAGAGCTCTGACGGGGACGTACAAGATGAACGTTGTTGTCATGCCCACTGACACAACATCCATCTAGAAGTAACTTTGACTTTCAAGTCTTATTCTCTAAGAAGCGCCCGGCTAGCTCAGTCGGTAGAGCACGAGACTCTTATTCTTTAAGAAACATTCTATAAGCCTATAGCTGCCATAGACAGCGATTCCTCTGATGGATCTGGACAACTAAAAACCTTCTGGAAAGGATTCACCATTCGAGTTGCCATTAAGAACACTCGTGATTGATGGGAAGAGGTCAAAATATCCACATTCACAGGAGTTTGGAAGAAGTTGGTTCCCACTGTCCTGGAGGACTTGGAGGGGTTCAGGGCGTCCGCGGAGGCAGTCACCACAGAGGTGGTGGAAACAGCAAGAGAACTGGAGTTAGAAGTGGGGTGAGAAGACGGGACCGCACTGCTGCCGTCTCATGATCAGACTTGGACGGACGAGGAGCTGCTTCTCCTGGATGAGCCAGTAAAGTGGTTTCTTGAGCTGGAATCTGCTCCTGGTGGAGATGCCGTGAAGACTGTTGCTGAGAAAGCAGCAGCAGGGTTTGAGGGGATTGGCTCCAGTTCTGAAAGTTCTATTATGAGTGAAATGCTACTAAACAGCATCACAGGCTACAGAGAAATCATTCATGAGAGGAAGAGTCAACTGATGTGGCAAACTTCAGTTTTGTCTTATTTTAAGAAACTGGCACAGCCACCCACCCTTCAGCAACCAACCCCCTGATCAGTCAGCCGCCATCAACATCAAGGTAGGACCCTCCACTGGCAAAAAGATTATGACTCACTGGAAGCTCAGATAATGGTTAGTATTTTTTAGCAATAAAGTATTTTTTAATGATGGTATACACATTTTTTAGACATAATCGTATTTACTGCACACTTAATAGACCACGGTATCATGTAAACACAACTTTCAAATGCAATGGGAAACCAACAAAATTCATCTCTTCTTTGTGATATTCGCTTGTTGCAGAACAAACCTGCAATATCTTCGAGGTATGCCTGTATTCAAAATCTAAGCGTGTTCCTCCTCCCTTCAATAGGGGCTTCCAGGGAATGCTCAAATCCTGCTCTCTTCTTGGACAATATTTTGTCCACCTTACGACAGGAGCAAAACCTATCTTAATCCTCCTGCTATGGCTAAGCAAAACTCATGGTCACAGAGCACTCTGAAAAGATGAACAGCAAAGGTTGCCTGATAGCAGTGATTAACCAACAAGCTGAAAGGGCTACTCCAGTATTGACAAGTGTCCTGGGGTTTCATCCAAGTGTAAAAATAAAACCAACCCTCCTATGTAACAGGAGTACTGGCCCATGACTTTCCTTATTCCCGACCTCCATTTTCTTTCCTTTTCTAAAAATTACATGCCCAGAAGTTATTTATAACTGGAATTTTATATACCCTTTGATCACTTTCACCCATTTTTCCATCTCCTCTGCTCTGTCTCTGACAACTACACCAACCTATTCTCTGTTTCTACAAGAAATTTTTTTAAGATTCCACACATAAATGAGATCATACAGTATTTGTCTTTCTTGTCTGACTTATTTCACTTAAAACAATGTTCATCCACATTGTCATAAATAGCAAGATTTCGTTCTTTTTATAGCTGAGTAATATTCTTGTGTGTGTGTGTGTGTGTGTGTGTGTGTGTGTGTATCTCATATTTTCTTTATTGATTCACTTATCAATGAATACTTAGGTTGCTTGCCTGTCTTGGCTACTTAAATAATGTTGAAATGAACAGGGGAGTGTAGATATCTTTCTGAGACAGTGATTTCATTTCCTTCAGATTTATACCCCAAAATGGAATTGCTGGGTCACAGGGCAGTTCTTTTTACATTTTTTGAGGAACCTCCATACTATTTTCCACAGTGGCTGCACCAATCTATATTCCCACCAAAAGTGCATTAGGGTTCCCTTTTCTCAGCATCCTCACCAACACGTTATCTCTTGTCTTTTTGATGAAAGTCATTCGAACAATTATGAGGCGATTATCTCTTTGTTGTTTTGATGTGCCTTTCCCAAATGACTAGTGATGTTGGGCACCTTTTCATGTACCTGTTGGCTATTTGTATGTCTTCACTGGGAAAATGTCCATTCAATTCCTCTATCCATTTTTTAATCAAACTGTTGTTTTTTGTTGATGTGCTCTGTTGTATGTGTTCTTTACATACTTTGGGTATTAACCCCTTATCAGATATGTACTTCGCAAATATTTTCTCCCGTTCTGTAGGATGCCTTTTCATTTTGTTGGTAGCTTACTTTGCTGCACAGCTTTTCAGTTTGATGTAGTCTCACTCCCCCCCCCCCTTTTGTTGCCTTTGCTCTTAGCATCAAATTAAAAACAAAATCATTGCCAAGACCAATGTGAAGGAGCTTACCTCCTATGTTTTCTTCCAGAAGTTTAATGGGTTCAGGTTTTATATTCAAGTCTTTTAATCCACTTTGGGTTGATTTTTTTATGTAGTGCAAAACAGCATTCTTTTGTGTGTGACTATCCAGTTTCCCCATCATTTATTAAAGAGATTAACCTTTCCCCATTGTATATTCTTGGCTCCTTCATCATAATTTAAATGACCACATATAACTCCATGGTGTTCTGAAGAGAGTATTTTCTACTTCACAAAATTAACACCCCACACCAAACATAAGCAAAAGGGGCTGCCAAAACCATCATCCTAGGCACAGAATAACTTCCTTTACCAGCCATGGCTCATTTTGTCCTCCTGTCACTCATAGTCACCTTCCACCAGCTGCTGAAAGAGCATTCTTTCCCAACCAGGTGGATTCTCATTGTTTAAATAACGATGATATGCAGAATACCAGGAAAATGCATTCTAAATAGATGATCACCTGCATTCTGTTGCATAGGGAAGTCGGTCTTCAGAAAAGGTTGCCATCATGAACCAAAATTTTTGGCTTATAACTCCAATTGTGAAAAGAATAAGAGGGTATTATCCTACAAAGTCTGGGCCCTGGTCCAATGCCAGAAAAACAGAACTACAGTTCTCCCCAATAACACAGCTAAATGACAGGCAGTCCTTTCTGAATCTTAATGTCATTCCAGATGAAAAAACAGACTGCCAGAGAAAAATGGTTCCATGACAATCCCTGGGTTTATGAGTAACCACAGTACTAAATATTTACAAACCAGAGAAAGTGTACAGAGGGTCCATCATTCTATAAAATTGTGCTTGCCACAACATTTGGAATAAGGAAATGCTCTACAAGGCCCCATGTTTAGGGCAATGGTTTGAACAAAGCCTTTGTTTTATCATTTCCAATCTCCTTTCAAATTGGAGCCATCTTTTGATTTAGAATATAAAAGCATCAAAGAGGAAATGTTTCTTCTTTCTTAAATTTCTCATTTAATCACGAATATATATATTTATTTATTTATTTTAAATGTTTTATTTATTTATTTGACAGAGAGCGCACAAGCAGGGGGAGTGGCAGGCAGAGGCAGAATTCTGCAGACTCCTCGCTGAGCAAGCAGTCTGACATGGGACTCAATCCAAGGACCCTGGGATCATGACCTGAGCTGAAGGGAGACTCTTAACTGACTGAGCCACCCATGTGTCCTAATCACTGAATATATGTGTATGTGATCATTTTTACATATGAGTGAGACACAGGAGAATCAAAGTTGTAAAATGGTCCTTTTTGATAAACACAGATGAATGCAGTATGGCATTCTTTTATATGTGTACTAATTGCACAAGTATTACATGGCTGTCATCAAAAAGTTTTAAATAATGGTAAGAAAAAGAAGAAAAAATTAAAATTGCCACAGATTAAGAGATATTCACTATCTGATTTGGGGAAGTGACATTTTTCTTCATCTTTCCTCATGCAGACATTGACAGGATTTTTCTTTCCTTTTTATTGAGATATAATTCACATACCATAAGGTAGTGCTCTTAAAAAAAAAAAAACCAGTATCGAGATTTCATTTATATTCAATGAAATCTATTTTTATCCCTACATTCTAGGGTACTTTACAATTTAGAAAATGTGATAATCCCAAAGATCTCTTATACCCAGCCCTTCCTCCCCATATGGCCACTGTCCAGTTATGGCACCTGACACCTGTCCCTGGGCCACTTTCTGGTCTCCTCTCCTTTAGTTTCACCTTCCCCAATCCACTCTCTATACTGTCATTCATGTGGTCTTTTTAAATTCACAAATCTGAGTCATTCCTTGCTGAACCTTCTTTCATAGGGTTCTGTCCACTGAATTGTTGCATTACCTCTAGTACTGAATGTCTTGCATGGCAGTGCACCCCTTAGGGTCTAATCCTTTTGGCTTCCCACACATCAGGCCTCTGTGAATTCACACTGCTATTTTGTCTGTTCCATCTGATAAATTCTGCTTTTGTTTCAAGCTAGTCTCGCCTTCTTCCACCACCTTTCCAATGTCCCAAGCAAACTACACACTTCTCCCATAGGCTCACTTTCTCAGTACACACTTCCCTTATAGCATCTTACAAATGTCTGCTTCATTGTTGCCCCAGCTGACTGCAGCTCTCATAAACTGGAGATGAGGTCTTTTCAGGTTGCTATGTATAGCTGTACTAAGCATGTGGCATACAGCAAAGAGCCGATAAAAGCATTTGTTGAATACATTAATGTTTTCTCTCCAGTTTTACTGAGGAGTAATTGACAAGTATAATTTTATATATATATATATATATATATTTAAAGTGTACAACATGATGATTTGATATATGTATACATCGTGGAATGATTACCAAGGTCAAGATCATTAGCACAGCTGTTACCTCATACAGTTAACTCTTTTCTTTTTTGTGGTGAGAATGCTTAAGATCTAATCTCAGCAACTTTCAAATATATAATACCATTATTAATAACTACAGTCACTATTAGATTCTCAGAACTTATTTTTCTTAAAACTGGTAATTTTTACCTTTTGGCCTGCATCTTCCCATTTTGCCCCCATCCCCAGTTCCTAGCAACCACAATTCTCTTTGTTTTTATGAGATTGACACCCCCCCCCACTTAGATTCCACATATAAGTGAGATCATACAATATTTGTCTTTCTCTGTATGGCTTATTTCACTTAGCATAATGCCATCCAGGTTTATCTATATTGTCAAAAATGGCAGAATTCCTCTTTTTATGGATAAAATATTCTGGTGTGTGTGTTTGTGTGTGTGTGTATGTATCACCTTTTCTTTATCCATTCATCTGTTCATGGACACTTAGGTTGTTTCCATATCTTGGAATTTTCATATTACTTCATTTTATTTCATATTATTGTAAATAATGCTACAGTGAACATGGGAGTGTAGATATCTCTTGGATAGTCTGTTTTCCTTTCCTTTGGATATATATCCAGAAGTAGAATTGTTAAATCATATGATAGTTCTATTTTTCATTTCTTGAGGAACACCCCTACTTTTTCCTTAGTGGTTAGATCAGTTTACATTCCCACCAAAAGATCACAGGGATCCCTTTTCTCCACATGTTCACCAGCATTTTTCATCTTATCTCTTGTCTTTTTGATAATAGTCATTCTAATAGGCATGAGGTGATACCTCGCTGTGGTTTTGATTTGTATTTCCCAATTAATGATGTTGACCACCTTTTCATGTACCTGTTGGTCATGTGTATGTTTTCTTTAGAAAAATATTTATTCAGATTTTTTGTCCATTTTTAAGTTGGGTTATTTGGATTTTTTGCTCTTGGGTTGTATGAATTCCATAAATATTTTAGATATTAACCTCTCATCAGACATGTGGTTGCAAATATCTTCCGTAGGATACCTTTTCATTTTGTTGATACTTTTCCTCTGCTATGTAGAAGCGTTTTAGTTTGATGTAGAACGCCTTTTTTCTTTGTGTTGTCTTAAGCTTAAGACATAAAACTTACGTCTTTAATCATTTTGAGTTTTGTGTATGGTGTAAGATAGGGGTTCAGTTTCTCCAACACCACTTACTGAATTTTCCCATTGTATATTCTTGGCTCCTACACCCTAAATATTTGATCATATACATATGAGTGTCTGTTTTATTCCACTAACATACTGTTTCGATTAGTGCTATAGCTTCGTACTATAGCTTGAAATGAGGAAGTGTAATGTCCTCAACTTTGTCCTTAGTTCTCAATATTATTTTGGCTATTCAGGATCTTTTGTGGTTCCATACAAATTTTAAGATAGTTTTTTCTACTTTGGACAAAATATCATTGGATTTTGATAGAGATTGGATTACATCTATAGATCATTTTGGGTAACATGTACATTTTCACAATATTAAATTCTTCCAATTCATAAGCATGGAATATCTTTTTTTTTTAAAGATTTTATTTATTTATTTGACAGACAGATCACAAGTAGGCAGAGAGGCAGGCAGAGAGAGAAGGGAGGAAGCAGGCTCCCTGCTGAGCAGAGAGCCCGATGCGGGGCTCGATCCCAGGACGCTGGGATCATGACCTGAGCCGAAGGCAGCGGCTTTAACCCACTGAGCCACCCAGGCGCCCCGAGCATGGAATATCTTTCCATTTATTTGGGTCTTCTTCAATTTTTTTCATCAGTGTTCAGTGTACAGGTCTTTCACCTCCTTGGTTAAATTTAGCGGTTAAATAAATTAGTTAAATTTAATTTAAAAAGTATTTTATTATTTTTATGGTGTTGTAAATGGGATTGTTTTCTTAATTTCTCTTTGAGGAACAGTTCATTGCTAGAATATAAAAATGCAACATTTTTGTTTGGTTGTTTTTTAAAGTAGGCTCCACATCTAGCCTAGAGCCCAATGTGGGGCTTAGAACTCATGAACCTGAAATCAAGAACTGAGCTGAGATCAAGAGATGCTGAACTGACTGAGCCATCCAGGTACCCCTGCAACTAGTTTTTGTATGTTGATTTTGCATCTGGCAATTTTACTAAATTCATTTGTTACTTCTAGCAATTTTTTGGTGGAGTCTTCAGGGCTTTCTATACATAATATCATATCATTTGCAAACAGATAATTTATTTCTTTCTTTCTAATTCGGATACCTTTCTTTTTCTTGCCTAATTACTATGGTTAGAATTTTCAGTACTAAGTTGAATGGAAATAACAAGAGTGGTCATCCTTGTTTTGTTCGTGATCTTAAAGGAAAGGCTTTTAACTTTTCATCATTGAGTATGAGATCAGCTCTGGAATTACCAAACATGGCCTTTATAATGTTGAGGTACCTTCCTTCTATGATTTGTTGAGAATTTTTAACCATGAATGATTTTTTTCAAATGCTTCTTCTGCATCTACTGAAATAGTTTTATAATTTTTAATCCTTCATTATGTTAATGTGGCAGATCACATTTACTGATTTGGATATGTTGAAACATTTTTGTATCCCAGGGATTAATCTCACTTGATCTTGGTGTATGATCTTTTTAATATGCTCTTGAGTTCCATTTAATAGTATTTTATTGAGGATTTTTGCATCTAACATCATCAGGGATATTGGCCTATAATTTTATCTTCTTGTGGTGCCCATCTTCTTTTTTTTTTTATTCAACTATAATTAACATAGTGTTATATTAGTTTCAGGTGTACAATGCTCATCATGATAAATGTACTCTTAATCCTTTCACCTATTTCACCCATCCCCCCCAACCACCTCCCTGCGGACAACCACCAGTTTGTGCTCTATATTTAAATCTGGGTTTTTGTCTCTTTTTAGTTTGTTTATTTATTTTATTTCTTAAATTCCACATATGAGTGAAATTATATGGCATTTTTCTTTCTCCGACAGACTTGTTTCACTTAGCATTATATCCTCTAGGTCCACCTATGTCATTGCAAATGGCAAGATTTTATCCTTTTTCCAGCTGAGCAATATTCCACTGTATATATGTATATGTATATTTTATATATGATGCCTTCTTTATCCATTTATCTATTGAGGGACCCTTTGGTTGCTTCCATATTTTAGCTATTAAAAATAATGTTGCAAGAAGCATAGGGGTGCATATATCTTTTCAAATCAGTGTTTTGTTGTTTTTTACAATTATCTGGTGCACTTTATCAACAGTGGGAATTTATGTCGATAACTAACAGTTTAACAAATGTTTAATATTTAACAAAAAAGCCTTTATATATATTTACTTTACTTTGTCCATTCAGAGGAAGCTTTCAAAGAATAGTACCTGTGGGGGAAAAAAAAACTTTTTGTATTATTCTATTTTATGTCCATGAAAACTTGAGAACTCAAGTTTATAGATTTTGGCAATATTTTAAAGAGATATTTATCTCCTACTTTATTTTCTTTGGATAAATACCTAGTACTGGAGTTACTGGCATATGGTAATTCTGTTTTTTGTGTTTTGAGGAACCTCCATACTGTTTTCCACAGTAGCTGTAAGAGCTTCATTCCCACCAACTTTACACAAGAGTTCCTTTTTTTCCACATCCTTACACTTATTGTTTCTTGTATTTCAGGTTTTGGCCACTCTGACAGGTGTGAGGTGATACCTCATTGTGGTTTTGGCTTGCATTTGCCTGATGATTAGTGACATTGATCATCTTTCCATGTGTCTGTTGGTTACCTGTATAACTTCCTTTGAAAAATGCCTACTCAAGTCCTCTGTCCATTTTTTAGTTGGATTATTATTTGGTGTTGAGCTGTGTAAGTTTTTTTAATATATTCTGGATATTAATCCTTACCAAATATATCACTTGCCAATATCTTCTCCCATTCAGTGGGTTGTCTTTTAGCTTTATTGATGGTTTCTTCCACTGTACAAAGTTTTTCATTTTGGTATAGTCCCAAGAGTTTGATTTTGTAGTGCGCATCTTTAAAACCACACCATGTCAGAGACAGGATGAAATTATTACTCCCATTTTCCACATGGAAAAACTAAAGAACAAGGTGATTTCATAACTTTTGTTTTACAAAGTTGGGATTCACACTTAGAGCTTAGCTCTAAGTTCAAATTCTTTCTGTGGGACCAAAGCCAGCCTAAGCTGTTGTTAGGATGGGGAAACTCAACTTAATTCCTGGCTCTCTTCCAAGCTTTGTGTGGCAATTACATGTATGCCTTGTCAATCTGCATGGGGTCACTGCATGGGGTCACCACATGCAAAGCTTGCATTCTGGTGGGGACAGCATTGCGTAATGTCCCATTAAATAACTAAAGTTCAAACCCAGATCACCTCCATATCCTAAGTCTCTCTTTGCCCTCATCTGTGTAGTACAACACCACCTCCTGCTTTCTCAGTCCTTAGTTGAGGATATCACACTAAAGCTCTAATGATCCCCTTTGGTTCAGCCCCCTATACCTCTTTTTGGTGCTGAGCCCTTCCTTCTCTCTCAGGGCCAGAGGGGCACAAAGACTGGATAGGATCCTTGAAAGACACAAAACACTGGCCTCCACTCTCTGATCACACTGGCCTTCCCTTGGACTAGAACCAAAGACATTATTTCCCCAAAATCAGGAGGCAGAATAAATAGAGTTCCTTCCAAAAGGAGAAATGCCCAATACATTGCATTGCTCTCCCTGTGAAGTTATTTTTAGTTCATCAAGTGTCTCTGAATCTAAACAATTCAAGGAACTGCCCAAGTTCATAGTTTCAACATGTTCCAACTTTGACAAAATACATTACCTCATGCAGAAATAGATCCAACCAGTCCTAATTGTCTTGTGGACCCACAAAGCCAGCTCAGAAATAGGATCTTTATCAGTCCTGGCAGTGTCTAACGATGATTTCTAAGTACTGGTGGCTCCCTCAGCAGTGAGTATCAGGAAGAACAGCAGGGTTTGGCTTTGTACTAGACGGATAATCAATGAAGAAATAGCAGAAACAATTATCAGTGCAATACGACTTCCAAACGGAAAATAAAGATGGAACATTACAGAGAAATCTGAACCTTCAAGTAAGTACACATCACAAATCTACACAAGCATCCTCAAGAGCTTATCTGGCCTCAGCCTGGGTTTCAAAACAAACCTCCTGCCAAAATTTTCAAAGAATCCTATTATAGGAAGAGAAAAATTCTTATGAAGGATGAAGTAGGAAAAAGAGTCATCCGGCTTTTAACAGCTGTTTTATAAACTGTTCTCATCCAAAAGATACACATGTAGGAAAATTAAAGAGCTAAATCCCACCATGAGTCATAGAGAAGTGAAAAGGGTAAATCATGACCTCAGGTATCTCTGAAGCCAGTGGGCAAAGTGGAAGGCGAAGGTAACAACTTCAACTCCTAATGGCCAAGACCAGGAGTGAGAGAGAGACAGTTCAGCGTGGACTCCATCTGTATGGGTAATGAGAAATAATCTGACAATAAGGAGAGCTCCTCTCTATACATAATCCTTTTTATTATGCTCAAGGATATGGCATTATACATTCTGACTTGCCCCAGCATTCATTTATTCAATATAAATTGAGTTGTGGGACAGGAATGTGGAGGGACATGGCTCCTGCCTGCAGACAGCTGTCGGAGCAGAGGAGATTAAAAAAACAAACAGGGTACAATGCAGCATGTGTGCCTGCTAGGAGAGGTTGAATCAGTGAGCCCTCTCCCAGGGAACAGAACCAGTAGAAAATGAACACATGTATACATGTGTGTGCATGCATACATACATTTTCATACAAGTGCATATATCTGTATCTACATATACACATATACACAGAGATACACACACACATACAGAGAGAGAGATTTATTTCCAGGAACTGACTGACACAATCATGGGGTGGCAAGTCCAAAATCCCTACTGCAGGTCTGCAGGGCAGAAACTCTGAGGCAGGAGTCCACATTGTAGCCTTGGGGCAGAACTTCTTCTTCCTCAGGGAACCCTCAGTTTTGTTCTTATGGCTAGTAAAATGATTTAATGAGGCCCATCCAGATTTTAGGGGATAATCTCCTTTACCTAAAGTCAACCGATTATAGGTGTTAACCACATCTATAAAATACATCCACCGCAACACCTGGAGCAGTGTTTTAGGGAATCACTGGTACCTAGTCATGTTGACACAGAAAACTACCGCAGGGTTGGTGGTGGGGGATCCCGGGAGCTACAGGAGGATAAGGATGAACTCTCACACTTGAACTGGTGTGTGTGTTGGGAGGGGATGTAAAATCAAGTAAGGCTTGTCTGAAGGAAGAGCTACTGGAGACTGAGAGGTTGGAAAGCAAGTAAAGAAGTGGTGTGGTAAGGGCCAACTGCTAAGGTCATAGGCAGGAAGCAAGAGGGCATGTGAATGGGACCCCCAGGGGCCCAGAGCCAGCCCCAGAGGCAGAGAAGTGAATTGAAGCTGAGCACCACAGTGTTGAACACAGATTGAGAACTATGTGCCAGACACCACTCAACGTAGTTTACATGCATTCTTTCTTTGACTCCTCATAATATAGGAGGGAGGTACACTACTAACCATCTTTTGCTGATGAGAAGCTGGTGTACAGAGAGGCCAGATAAATTCCCAAGGTCACACAGCATCTAAGCATATAGGTAGAATCCTAACCCAGGCCTTCTAATTAAGAGTCGCTGGGTTATAGAAGGAACTAGGTACAGATGGAGAAAGTACTTTAGATTTGGACAGAAACAGGAAAGAAACAGCTAAAGATGAATACACAGAGAGGCGGAGAGCAGTCAAAGAGGCGTTCCAGAGAGTCGTGGAGGCTTGGAGTAGCCACTGTGGCTAAAATGGGGTGAAGGAGGAAATGAGGGTAACTACAACCATAGATAAGCATGGAGAGCAAAGATTTCAGAGGCCAGCCCCTTTCTGGTGTGCCCATCAGTGGGAGAGGTTAGTGTGGAATTGAAATTTACTGGAATCACATAGGCAAGGAACAAAGAAGACAGGGTCTGCATGGGTCGACCATGTGGGCTCCCAGGAAAGGGCAGAATTTAGGTTGAAGAAGTCCCAGTGCTAGGATTTCCCACCAACCTGACTTTGGGCATTTAGAGAGAGAGAGAAAAAAAAAGCAAGTGTCAAAATTAGTCACATGCTTAACTATATTCCCCGCCCCCAACACTGTTCTGCTCTAGATACCATCATTTAAATACAGTGAAGACTATACTCACAGCAAAACACACAGCTCTTGCTCTGAAAGGAAAAAGAATTCCCCTTTCTTATTTAGGTATCCCTTTGCCAATCCAGTTGAGGGACGTCAATGTTGTACATTTCCCACAGGCTCTATTTTTGTGGATCACAAGCATTAGTAAGGGAAAGTTCGCTCATTTCAGTCTATTCTGTTGCTCTGCACAGGAAGTACAATGAGTAATCTAAGTATTGTCTTTTTTTCCCCCTAAGCTTAACCAAAAAGAAGCCCTCTGGATTTAAAAATCCATCCTTAAAGAAGGTTTGCCATTTAGTGGCTTTATTTCGCTGGGTGATTTTAGAGCTTCTCATATAAACTATTAGTCCTCATAGTGTCAGTTCACATGTTACCTCCAGTCTCCTGAAAGACCTAGTGTGCTTTAGCAGAGAAAACAAAACATGGGGGCAACCTCATGAAACACTCTTCTTGCAGAAACAGCACAGCACTGTTCTCAACAATCCAAGTGTTTGTATTTTTAAATAGAGTAGGTAAAAATGAAAACATTTAGATTCAACATTTCTTCTAGCACCGTAAGAGCTATAAAATTAATGTCAGATTTGTTCTTCTTGTCAGCAGTGATACGTTGCTTGGCAACCCCAAGTGTTTCTTGGGTTGAAACACAAACTACTGGAGCAGCTACTCATGTTTAAACCAATGAAGCTGCTCAAGAAGCTGAATTACATGCTTTTCACAGACCCACATCTCATATTAAACAGAATATTTATAGGTTAAGCTGCTCCCACTATTAGATGTAATAATAATGCCCCAGTCACCCTACAAGCTCTTCCAAAGTCATCAAAATGACATACTGGCCCAGCTGATCAAGTTTTCTACTTCCTCAGTAGCTACTACATCACTGGCTCTCCCAGATCATTTTGTTAATTGTGGTAAAATACACATAAAATTTACCATCTTAACCATTTTTTAAAGGCACTCTTCAGTAGTATTAAATACATGCACACTGTTGTGCGACCATCACCATTATCCATACGCAGAACTCTTCTCATCTTGCAAAACTGAAATGCTGTATCCCTTCAACAACCACTCCCCCAACCTCCTCCCCCATCCCCTGGCAGCCACCATTCTACTTTCTGTCTCCATGAATTTGACTATTTCATATATGTGGAATCACACAGTATATGTCCTTTTTTTTTTTTTTTTGGTCTGGCTTATTTCATTTAGTATTTCCTCAAGATTCACCCATGTTGTAGCATATTGCAGAATTTCCTTCCTTTTGAAGGCTGAAAAATATTACACTGTATGTCTATGCAACATTTTGTGCATCTCTTCCATCATCAATGGAAATTTGGGTTACTTCCACTTTTTGGGTGCTATGAATAATGGTACTGTGAGCAGAAATATACAAATATCTGTATATACAAGTATACAAATATCTGCTTTCAATTCTTTGGGACCTAGATCTGGAATTACTGGATTATAGGGTAACTCTGTTATTATGGGGAGGAACTGACATATTGTTTTCAATAGTGGCTGCACCATTTGACATTCCTACCAGCAAAGCAGGAGGGTGCCAATCTTTCCACATCCTCACCGACACTTCTTTTCTGGTTTTTTGTTTTTTTTTTAAAGTAGCCATCCTAATGGGCGGAAGGTGGCTACTGGATTTTATATATCCTTTATCTTTCCATTTCTCTACCTCTGCAGGCACTGCACTCTATTCTAAGAATTCACATTAAATGGAGTATCTATCCCCTCCTCCACTAATCTATGATCTCCTCAATCACAGGAATCAAGTCATATTTATTCCAAATACCCCTCACTCAAAACAGAAAGCCAACAATATGATTGGTTCTGAAATATAAATTTCCTGAATATCTTCCCCATTGCTCATTACCAGTGGAACATAGTTTTCGATTATAAATTCACAGGATATTGAGAAAGATCTTGAATTCCAGGCTAAGATGTTTACTCCATCAGTAAGTACAAACAATTATTGTTATTTCTGCAAGAGGTTGCTATAATCAAACCACTGGGTGAACGTGTGGTGACCAGAGCACCTAAAGTCAAGGAATCTAATTACCTGGCTATGCAGTCACATCTCAGGTGGGGGCAGTGTGTGTCTCGACGTGGATGGCAACTTAGGGAATGAAGCAGAAGCATCCAGGGGAGAACCAGGACTGTGTTCTGAGAAACTACAGTTTTATTCTGGAGGGGAAACATCCAGTTTAACATAGAGGGTCTCAATTTATGATTCAAAAAATATTTTTTTCCTATTTTTAGTTTGTGGATATTAAAAGTAGAAATAATAATTTGGGAAGTTAATAAATGATAAAACCTCAAAGTGAGAAGAAACAATGGAAATTGAAATTAAGTACATGATGTATCACAATGCAGTTAAAAATCCATGAAAAACAAGAACATAGAATTGGTAAATGATACAAATAAGAAACAATCATTAAATATTAAGTACAGTGAAAGGAAACGAAAAAGATACTCATTAGAGAAAAAAATCAATGAATGCTGATTATAAACTTAAATGTTTCAAGTATTGATAGAATATTAACATTAAACAGGCATTAAACAACTGAGCCATATGAGAAAATAGGTCAGATAAAGAAAATAGGTCAGAAATGATCATTTTGATCCTTAACCACAGTTTTTAAAAATTATTTCCATTTTTTAAAAATTTTTTATTTCTTTTCAGCATAACAGTATTCATTGTTTTTTCACCACACCCAGTGCTCCATGCAATCCGTGCCCTCCCTAACACCCACCACCTGGTTCCCCCAACCTCCCACACCCCGCCCCTTCAAAACCTTCAGGTTGTTTTTCAGAGTTCATAGTCTCTCATGGTTCACCTCCCGTTCCAATTTCCCTCAACTCCCTTCTCCTTTCCATCTCCCCTTGTCCTCCATGTTATTTGTTATGCTCCACAAATAAGTGAAACCATATGATAATTGACTCTCTCTGCTTGACTTATTTCACTCAGCATAATCTCTTCCAGTCCCGTCCATGTTGATACAAAAGTTGGGTATTCATCCTTTCTGAAGGAGGCATAATACTCCATAGTGTATATGGACCACATCTTCCTTATCCATTTGTCCGTTGAAGGGCATCTTGGTTCTTTCCATAGTTTGGTGACCATGGCCATTGCTGCTATAAACATTGGGGTACAGATGGCCCTTCTTTTCACTACATCTGTATCTTTGGGGTAAATACCCAGTAGTGCAATTGCAGGGTCGTAGGGAAGCTCTATTTTTAATTTCTTGAGGAATCTCCACACCGTTCTCCAAAGTGGCTGCACCAACTTGCATTCCCACCAATAGTGTAAGAGGGTTCCCCTTTCTCCACATCCTCTCCAACACATGTTGTTTCCTGTCTTGCTAATTTTGGTCATTCTAACTGGTGTAAGGTGGTATCTCAATGTGGTTTTAATTTGAATCTCCCTGATAGCTAGTGATGATGAACATTTTTTCATGTGTCTGATAGCCATTTGTATGTCTTCATTGGAGAAGTGTCTGTTCATATCTTCTGCCCATTTTTTGATATGATTATCTGTTTTGTGTGTGTTGAGTTTGAGGAGTTCTTTATAGGTCCTGGATATCAACCTTTTGTCTATACTGTCATTTGCAAATATCTTCTCCTGTTCCGTGGGTTGCCACTTTGTTTTGTTGACTGTTTCCTTTGCTGTGCAGAAGCTTTTGATCTTGATGAAGTCCCAAAAGTTCATTTTCGCATTTGTTTCCTTTGCCTTTGGAGACATATCTTGAAAGAAGTTGCTGTGGCTGATATCGAAGAGGTTACTGCCTATGTTCTCCTCTAGGATTCTAATGGACTCCTGTCTCACGTTGAGGTCTTTTATCCATTTCGAGTTTATCTTTGTGTACGGTGTAAGAGAATGGTTGAGTTTCATTTTTCTACAAATAGCTGTCCATTTTTCCAGCACCATTTATTGAAGAGACTGTCTTTTTTCCACTGGATATTTTTTCCTGTTTTGTCGAATATTATTTGACCATAGAGTTGAGGGTCCATATCTGGGCTCTCTACTCTGTTCCACTGGTCTATGTGTCTGTTTTTATGCCAGTACCATGCTGTCTTGGTGATCACAGCTTTGTGATAAAACCTAGAAAACTATAGTTTTGTAGTAAAACCTAGAAAACTATAAACTCCCAAAATTGAACCAGGAAGAAATTGACAACCTGAATAGACTGATATCTAGTAACGAGATTGAAGCAGTGATCAAAAACCTCCCAAAAAACAAGAGCCCAGGACCTGACGGATTCCCTGGGGAATTCTACCAAACTTTCAAAGAAGAAATAACACCTATTCTCCTGAAGCTGTTTCAAAAAATTGAAGCAGAAGGAAAACTTCCAGACTCTTTTTATGAAGCCAGCATTACCCTGATCCCAAACCAGGCAAAGACCCTACCAAAAAGGAGAATTTCAGACCAATATCACTGATGAATATGGATGCTAAGATTCTCAACAAGATCTTTGCAAACAGGATCCAACAGCACATTAAAAAGATTATCCACCATGACCAGGTGGGATTCATCCCTGGGTTACAAGGATGGTTCAACATTCGCAAAACAATCAATGTGATAGAACAAATCAATAAGAGAAGAGAGAAGAACCACATGGTCCTCTCAACTGATGCAGAAAAAGCATTTGACAAAATCCAGCATCCGTTCCTGATTAAAACGCTTCAAAGTATAGGGATAGAGGGAACATTCCTGAACTTCATAAAATCTATCTATGAAAGACCCACAGCAAATATCATTCTCAATGGGAAAAAGCTTGCAGCCTTCCCGTTGAGATCAGGAACACGACAAGGATGCCCACTCTCACCACTCTTGTTCAACATAGTATTAGAAGTCCTAGCAACAGCAATCAGACAACAAAGAGAAATAAAAGGTATCCAAATTGGCAATGAAGAAGTTAAACTCTCTCTCTTCACAGATGACATGATACTTTATATGGAAAACCCAAAAGACTCCACCCCCAAACTACTAGAACTCATACAGCAATTCAGTAATGTGGCAGGATACAAAGTCAATGTACAGAAATCAGTGGCTTTCTTATATAATTACAATGAAAATACAGAAAGGGAAATTAGAGAATCGATTCCATTTACTATAGCACCAAGAACCATAAGATACCTGGGAATAAACCTAACCAAAGAGGTAAAGGATCTGTACTCGAGGAACTACAGAACACTCATGAAAGAAATTGAAGAAGACACAAAAAGATGGAAGACCATTCCATGCTCTTGGATTGGAAGAATAAGCATTGTTAAAATGTCTATACTGCCTAGAGCAATCTATACTTTTAATGCCATTCCGATCAAAATTCCACCGGTATTTTTCAAAGAGCTGGAGCAAATAATCCTAAAATTTGTATGGAATCAGAAGAGACCCCGAATTGCTAAGGAAATGTTGAAAAACAAAAATAAAACTGGCAGCATCACGTTACCTGAATTACTTCCAATTTTTAAACATTTACTTAGCACCTAGAATAGAGCAGGGATGGAATGAGCCACTGGGCACACTGCCGAGCCAGCAACCGGGAAGCTGACAGTCCAGCCACAGGACTGTCAAGTACTGTCCACAAAAGCTCCATGTGATCAAATCCCTGTGACAGAGCTTAAAGGGACGAATGGAAAGAAACGGCGATATGAGTGGGGATGTGAATTTGTTTTATCTCAACAAAGTGTCATCATTTAATTTCTTTTCTCTGTTTCTGATGGTTAGGCAGATGGAAGTTTCAACTCCTATCAGGACCTCTAAGAGATCATTAAAGAGCTGTGTTTGGAGCCTGATTCTTTACTAACTAACCATCTCCCTTCTTCAGCTAGGCACGGAGATTAATAGAAGTGGAAATATATGAAGTGGATTGTAGACATTATAAAAACATGATGTCTTGTTTCAATGAACAGATGCCACCGAGATGGGAAATAGAAGGAAGCTAGATCTTTCCAAAGTAGCTACAAATATGGATGTGAAAATTATGTCTTGCACTAAATAACAGGAAAACATATTCTCAGTTTAGTGATCAGCAAGTGAGAGGAAATGTGGCTGTAGGCGGTGACAACCCAGAAGGGTGAAGGCCGACCTAGACACCCTTCCTCACTAACTACTCTCCCCATTCCATCAATCCAAAGACCACTGTCCTCTAAGACCAAGATAGCTTGGTGCCTTCTGCCTCCAAAAAGCCTCAACTGTTTAGCTAGGATAGTTGCCCCATACTATTGAGTCCTTGCCTTTGGGGGGCAAGGACTCAATTCAGGGGAAACTGTGGCATCAAATGAGTGTAAATTTCTGCTCAGAATGTATTTGTATAATTTAGTCGTATTTGACTACAATTTATAGCTTCAGGCCCCCAAAGAGCCCCCAGTTCATGCTGTCCTTTCCACAACACAGTGGGGAATGAGGTCTAGGGCAGGTTTGTGGAGTGGGGTCTCCTCCATGGAAGTTCTGTGCTGTCTCCATGCAGCTGTATTAGTATGAACTACACCATGTGTGGAATTTAAGATTATTACTACAATTCTTTATAAAATGTCCCATATTTACCTATATGACATGCCTGTACAAAACCAATCTATATATAATTCCTTACCTAAAATTAATTTTATATAAGCAAGTCTTTTCTAAAAAAAATGTAACATAAATATGATCTCTTTAATACCTAGCCCTCAATTACATGTATTTCTGCCCCGTTGCTCAAGGACCCAGCACAGGATGAAAGCAATATTTAATATTTCTCAATATTTCTAGAGTGGTTTTTTTTTTTTAATATGAGAGCAATTGGAGACATTTTCAGGGATCATGCCTGACAATATCTGTCAAACCTGTACTGAGGTAGTTTTCTTAGGGATAAGTGCGAGTTATTTCTTATCGATGTCTCATAAAATATCTATATTGTTACCTCTTGAAAAGTAATAAGGAATTATGGGGAATTTTATCACCACTGAAATAACATTCCCTTGAGAAATAGAGAAGGATGGGAAAACCTCAAATACTCTTACATTTCCTTAGGGAAGTGATGTGGCATTTTGTTCCATGTACTGTTTGTTCCAGAAGATGACATAACTTATAAAAGAGGCTTTTATCAAAGTCTTCTCTGAACATACACAGCTTCTGCTTTTTTCTTGCTATATTAATTATTTTATACAGCCTGCTTTCATCTTTTAATTTTTTCAGAATGTTGTAGAGATTATTTCTGCCTCACTTTGATCTCTGCTCCCAGAAGCACCTGAATTCTATCATAGAAGGAATTATAATGCACAGCAGGCCCCTGGGGGGCATCAGGCCGACCCTTAGGTGACAAACACCCCCTCACCTCACATTGAAATGTGAACTCCCTCTCAAGACCCATGTATTGACGTGAGTCAATTCACACGTTAGGGAAGGGGTTTTCTTTATGTCCTTCTTTTAAAGATGCGATATATTTCTCTTTTTTCTTCTCTTTTCTTTTTTACTTTCTTCTCACTTCACTCGCCATGTTTAGAAAATACAAGTGAACAAACATTTTAAAAAGTTTCCAGTAATCTTATTAACATAAAGTTGAAATGAATCTAGGCATTTAAATTTTTTATTGAGATAGAATTGACATGTAACATTGTATTTGTTTTTGGTGTATAACATACTGATTTCTTAAATGGATGTATCATGAAATGGTCACCACGATAAGCCTAGTTAACATCCATCACCTCACATAGTGAAATTTTTTTTCTTGCAATGACAACTTTTAAACATTTACTCTTTTAGCAACTTGCAAATATACAATACAGTACTGTTAATTATCATCACCATGCTGTATACTTACCTTTGTTTTACAAAAAAAAAAATAGGTTCATGCATACATATTGATTTGATTTTTTTCCATTTAAATTATCCTGGCTATTTGTGAATAAGTATGTATTTATAACAACACTTTCAAAGTTTTCATGGTATTCAACCATAGGTATAAATATGCTTTGTTTAGCCAAATATTCTTTTAGTTGTTATAATATTTTGCTGCTAGAACAAGAATGAATGGATATGAAATACATAGATATATCTGTTGGATTACTTCCTTAAGATAAATGCCTTAAGTGGAATTACTTGAAACAAGGTATTTATGATATTATTATTCATAATATTAAATATTTTATTTTATTTTTTAAAAGATTTTATTTGTTTGAGAGAGAGAGAGAATGGGAGAGAGAAAGAAAGCATGAGAGGAGAGAGGTCAGAGGGAGAAGCAGACTCCCCACCAAGCAGGGAGCCTGATGTGGGACTCGATCCCAGGACTCCAGGATCATGACCTGAGCCAAAGTCAGTCGCTTAACCAACTGAGCCACCCAGATGCCCCACTTTCAAAATATTTTGAAGATTTTACTTATTTATTTACTTATTTTATTTGGAGAGAGAGAGAGAGAGAGTGCATGCAAGCAGGGGAGGGGCAGAGGGAGAGGGAGAGAATCTCAAGCAGACTCCACACTGAGTGCGGAGCCTGATGCAGGGCTGGATCAAGCTCACGACCCCAATCATGATCTGACTCTTCACTGACTGAGCCAGCCAGGCAGCTCACTTTCAAAACACTTTAAACTGGAAGGGCAAGTGCCTCTTCATTACTTTTCTGTTTTAAATATTCTCTGGTAATGTTCGTTCACTTTTTCTTAGAGGTGAGTGTTAGAATGCCTTTGTTCAGACCTACCAGGATTTATCATTGCCACTGTGGGTAACACACCCCTTAGGTGAACAGAGGGGGAAGGTTTCCTCAATCTCCTGACAGTATGAAGTTTTCCCATCCAGGAACAAGACATGGACCTCCATTTATTCAAATCTTCTTTTCTATCCCTCAGCACTGTTGTAGAGTTTCCTTCACATATCCGATTGTTTAGTTTACTTTCTGGATTTTTGTCTCTTTGTTATGATAATTCAGAGCTATTTTTTCCACCTTATATTTTTGGCAGTTACAGAAGAACATTATTACTTTTTTTTTATCCTGAATGCCGCAACTGGCCTCTTTACTAATCGGTTCTGAAAATGTTTCAGTTCCTTTGACTTTCCATGAACAAGATTATTACCATCAAAATGATTGTCTTCTCCTTTGCAGTATTTACATAATGCGGCTTTTCTTTGACTAATTGGCTTTGGCCAACATTTTTAAAAATAATAGAAACTAACAGTGGTAATGGTAAATTACCTTGCCTCACTCTTAACCTTCATAGGAATGATCTGGCCCTCTTCTGACATTTGCTAATTGCATATCTTTATGAAATTGTATCATCTCTTGGGGCTATAACTATAGACTGATACTTTGGATAAAATTTTACACAACCATATGCTTATAAACTAGAAAACATACCACAGTGGCAAACCCGAGGGTACTTAACAGTCTCAGACGCTGGTCAATCATCAGTCGCAGAGGCAAGTAAGGACTCTCGAGGAGAGAACACTGAATTAGAAATAAGGAAAGTTCTTTTTGTTTCCGATTTTCCTACAGAGTTTACTTAACTTTTCACATTCACAAGATCATAGTATAATTTCTATGTGTCAGACATGTAAGTTTATAAAATGTAAGGAAATAAACTTTTAAAGTTACTATCAGAAAAGATGTATTTTCAAAATACCACATAAAAGAATATATGAAAACTTTTTGTCATATGTGCTTCTGGAATTCAAAACTTATAACATTAGTTCTGTAATTATATCACAGTATACACTAGACTATAGCCCCCACACCTTTTTTTATGAAATACATGTAAGATACAGCTAGAAAGAAAACTATCAGTATAATCCTACCACTATTTAATTTTTTTTTAAAGTTGGTTTTTGAGCTGTTTTTTCCTCAGTTAAAGTGTCCTACTGTATATTCATGCACTGAGACTTGGCATTTTATCCTCTCAGCAACGTTACCGAAAGAACTTAGGTTTTCTTATGTGGGAAAATGTAACATTAGTGTTTTAGGGATATAGCTCTGTAATTATTAATTTTTACTGACAGTACTGTGTAGAGACAACACAACTTGTATGTCCTGAAAATGTGATAAAGGAAAACGTATGGGAAACATCAAGGTCTTTCCTTACAGTTCTTGAATGAAAATGCGCAAAGGAACAAACTCATGTTCTAGGGGCACGGGATCCCCGAGAACCTTCTGCTCTGGGTCTTAGGGCCAGAGATGCAGAACCCATAAGGCATTTCAGAAACTATGTCCCAGCTCTCACTTTATAGGCAGGACACGGGGCACCCACACGGATCATGTGGTTTGTCCAAGGGGACAGTCCAGCCCCATACTTAGATCTGTGTTCTTCTAGTCTCTGTTCCTTCCACCTCACTGCCTTCCCAGAAGTCCTTGAGAAGCAGAGAGCCCCCTGATTTATGTACTTAGCTTTCTGTACACACTTAGATTTCTGTACACATGCTCATACTCCCACCCTCACTGGCCTCTGGGAATTGCCCCCAGGGAACCACACTGTCAATGGGCTCCCATGCACTGGGGCCAGCTGCGCTCAGCTTCCTGTTGGTACTCGGCAAACGGAACATCATGGTTAAGGTAGATTCTAGTCACTGCCAATTCTTGTCATAGGAATTCAACAATGGCCTCTCCTGATTCTTAGACTCAAGCTACTCCTAGACCTAGTGCACCTTTCTCCAGAAGATCCCAGAGCAACATTTAGTGCCTTTCGCCCTTGTGTGCATCATGGGAGGAGGACTTCAGAGCTAATTTCCAGCCCTGGCTCCATGACTAACTCACCCTGGGATGGTGACAAAAGTCATCTCTCTTCTCCCGACATTCGTCTCCTCCTCCAAATAGTGATCGTGATCACCTGGAGGATACCTAAGGTGCTAGTGCAGACATTCTGGGCTTCTGTGATGGTAAACAAGGAACAGACAGCAGAGGACATGTGGAGAAGGGAGCCAGTGCTGTGTACCAAGGTGCCCAAGGGATACAAAGGACTATCTGAAAGGCACGTACATTTCCTGCAGAAGTAACCAGTCTCTAGCCACTGAGGACACCTTTCCTCGACTGCAGCAACTGCAGGAAACACTGCTTCTTGACCTCTGGCTTAATTAGCATATCTAGTCAGTGAAGCCCATCTGACAGGCTCCATCTGGACTCATTTGCCTCCCATAACAAACCTTACCAGTGGCAATGGACGTCTCCTATGTCAGCACCAACTTTAGAGGCCCACCTTGGGGCTGCCAGCTCCCAAGACGTGCTGGGGTTTTTTAATTCTCTAATCAAAGGGGTCAGAGTAAATAGGTGTTGGCAGCTGACAGCTGAGGCTGTGTTTGGTGTCAAATCCTCGCCACACACGGTTTCTAATAAAGAGTGCTGGGAAAAAGATTTAAGCCTCAGATTTCTGTCACAGTGGCTGTGGTAAGAGATTCCGGGGTAGTCGCTTTCCTGTCACACTCACATGTGGCCAGGGCCAGAGGTGGGGTGGGGAGCCTTCACTGGGCCTTTGGGCAAACCCACAGTGAGGGTGTATGCATACACACAGACACACCTACACGTACAGGGATACGAGTGAGGATCCCTGGATTAGCGCTGTCACAGTTTTTGGTAGCCAACCTTAAAAACCGGGGAGAATGTGTAGGGGCGGGGCACCTAATACTTAGCCACACCCCCCAACCAGTCTTAGCACACCAGCAGGGCAGTTACCCACAGATGCCGAAGGAGAGCAAGGTGGCCATCCCCTCCGCTCTTGGAGCTACTGGTGGCCCTCCGCTGCCACACAGGGGTGCTTAGAGGGATGGGCCCTAGGCAGGCTCAGGCCAGGGAAGAGCATGCTTACCCAGCAGTCCTCCTGAGTGGCAGCAAGGAGGTGTAAAATGCTATGGCCACAGCCTCCACGTTTCTGTCAGACAAATCCATCCATCTTTACCTCAGACCCACATTAAGAAGCTACGTAAGGAAAAGACTATAAAATACTTCATTCTTTGCCCACAGAAATGCCAATACATGGAAAGAGGGAAAAACACTCAAATTAGAGAAAACGTCATGGACACGGTAAAGAAATGCTTTCACATAGAAAAGAAGAGGGGGATTTTCAGAACTTATTGGAGAAGTAACCCCCCTTAATAGTACTGCAACAGAACACTTTGCTTTGAGTCAACTTTGAATAGGTACATAAATAAACCATAGACTAGAGGCCTTGATACAAGAAACTGAAATTGTAATGTCTTAGCTATACTGGGAGAGGGATCTCACCAGTTCCTTGGGGAGGAAGAACTAGACATTTATATCAAAACCTACCACATATAATCTAAATTTATTGCATAAATTTATGATAAAGAGAATACATAGAAAATGCATCTAATCCAGTCTTATACATTTAATTATTCTCAGCACATCTCTGTTAATCTTCACAAAGTTCTGAGTTGCTTAAAAATGAGTATCGGAACTAAACCCCACAGAGCAGAGATGCTGGGGTCGGCCAGCAGGCGTGGAAGCAGACTTATGGGAGGCTGGCTCACATTTCGTTTAGGCCCTGATGTACTCCGAGTTCAAAATAGCACATTATTCACAGATATCCATACATTAAAACAGTAATGGCTCATCAACGACGCTATAACGCCTCCTTGAGCTGGTTGAGATCACATTCTGTTATGGCCCCACAACCATTCACTAGAATAAACACATACATCCTGTTGTTCAGCTTAACTTTATGAGACTTTTTTTTTTTTTTTAAGAGTCATTTGGAGAGAGGGTTACATATCACCAAGCACAAATGCCTCATCTTAATGCTGAAGAACCTGAGACCAAACCAAACAAGCGAAGTGGCTTGCATAAGGCCACACAGCTCCTTAGTAAGAAACCTGCGGTTAGGGCCCAGTGTCCCCAGGGACCCATTCGGGTCTCTTTACATATCACTACCTTGCTAATTAAAGGGGATGAGAAAACCACAGTGAAATAAATTTTCATATATAATTATGAAAGATATGGGGCGCCTGGGTGGCTCAGTGGGTTAAAGCTGCTGCCTTCGGCTCAGGTCATGATCCCAGCGTCTGGGATCGAGCCCCGCATCGGGCTCTCTGCTCAGCAGGGAGCCTGCTTCCTCCCTTCTCTCTCTGCCTGCTTCTCTATTTGTGATCTGTCTGTCAAATAAATAAATAAAATCTTTAAAAAAAATATGAAAGATAGATTTGATAGAAAGCTACCAAAGATACATTATCTTCAGTATGTATACAAACAATCTTTCCAACATTTCAACCAGTTTTCCGTGTGTGTGTGTGTGTGTGTGTGTGTGTGATTTTTGACAAGCCCAACTAAATTTAAAGGAAAATGAAGAATAATGCTTGGTCTTATGACTCTGGCTATTGGTTACCCTGAAGCATGTGGCTGGGAGGCACACAGCCTGGTCAAAACCATCCTTACATAACACAGTCAGGAAGGAACTTTCAATGCCAATGACAAATTCACAAGTGCATAGGCTGCACAATGACATTCAAACTCCAGCTGGTGAATCTATTTTACTGAAATCACCAAAGGAACCAAAACTGTCTCATATAAAACCTACATATAGTCAACTGTGTAAGAACATTCAACAAAATATGTCAGCTTAGCACCCAAAGTTATCACAGCCACCAGAGAGAAATTTTGATGTCTACTGGTTGAATAGACACATAATAACAGCAGTAATAGCATTAATGGGATCTAGACACTCTTGATAATGTCTACAATATTCCATTTTAGCTGGTGGCACTTGCTAGCAGATAAAAAATCTATACTTCATTTACACGGTATGTTTCTCTCATATTCCATCTTATTTTCAATTCAGGCTGCTCTTGTTCAAGAATGTACAATGCAAGGTGCCTAACGTGATTTAATAGTTCTATTATCTGCCCAGAAAATTCCACAGGGTGAGATCTGCATTTCACAGAAATGAAGTTCTCTCTTTATCTTTAAGCACCCACTTAAGAATTTTTTTCTGAATGGCTGAACAATATTTCATTACTAGTCCAGCATCTCTCTTACTTGAAAAATACAAATTTCTGCATCTCAAGAGATCCAAAAAGCTACCTGAACCCTGGGCTTTTGCTTTAGCTCTCATTGTCTCCCTGCCTGGCAGGGAGGAAGGGCAGGGGAGCTGTTGAACCGGAAGTCTTCAAGACAACCAGAAAGAGTTGGATGGGGCACTGACAGCTCCATATCCCTTTCTTGATTACTCCCCACCACAGATATCTTACCTCTGCACCTCATTCCCCGCACTTTCCTTCCTTCCCCTCCCCCTCCAGCTTTCTTTTGACATAATATGTTATCTTTCCCATGACCCTTTTCCCTTCTAGTTTGGATCCTATCTAACTCTTCCTGGATATAGTGGGATTAAGTTAATATATTTACATTCCATGAAGGTATTCTAAACAAAATGTTAAATTACACATACTCAGCTATTTTTGTATGTTAAGACGATGACTCTGACCCCCATCATTATGGACGACTTATTCCATCTTCTATGACCTGGTTTTATGATCAGTGGTATAAACTTATGAAACAATTAGTTAGGGGTACAGGTAGCATCTGTGGTTTCAGAAAGGTCTCCTCAGCCCTAACTTCTACACAAGACTAAAGGGATCAAGTAGGAGATCTTTTTTAGTCATTCCAAATCTCAAAGACGTTAGGATCAGAAATATTATTATATCTTTTAGAAAATCCAAAGTGATTGGATGGCACTGTCCAATAGGATAGCCTCTGGCCATGTGGCTATTTAAAGTCATTAAAATTAAAGGAAATTTAGAAGTCAGTTTCTCAGTTACCCCAGCCATATTTCAATGGCTCAGTAGTCCCATATGACAAGCAGCTACTGTACAAGGAGCACAGATACTGAGCACGTCATCTTCATCTTCATAGAAAGCTCTACTAGGCAACAGTGTTCTAGAGACACGTGAGGACCCTATTACAAACGTGCAAGTATGAAAATTCCTTTCTTGGCAATAATAATTAGGACTTTTAATTTTAGAAGAGAATTTTACCCTTTTGACCACAGTAGTGAATTTTGTCTCCAGGTCTTGAGCCAACTACACATACTTGCCATAAAACCAGGGATTTCCGATGGTCATCCCTGGAATCTCTTAGGGCTTGGTACAGCAAGACTGGACAGGGAAGGGGAGAGGCAGAGACGGCTTGAGGCCCCGTACCACCCTTGTCAACCAGCATCTCTGTTTCCAAGGAGTTGTATTTAAATACCAGTTTATGACTCAAAGCTCCTGAGAATCATTATATATTCCCTCTGGAATTTGAATTGCTCTAACTTACAGTATAACAGGGACAACCCATGGGAGAGAAGTGTGATCCACCACATCACTGGAGACAGTCGTAAAATCTGATAGATTTTTTTCCAGTACACAATCGTGTTCTCCAGCCTCAAGCTAGCCTTTCGCAGCCCCACGATTCTCCCTCCACTTCTTATCGATGCATACTGTATTAATCCAGGTGACCATTATATGCCTTCCTACTTTATGAAATCCCAACTGCACCATGTTTGCTCTTTGCAAAAATCCTACTCTGTAATTACCTGGGACACTTGAAGCTATCTAATGTGAAACTCCCTGGTACTCTTTCTTCCTGTCCAGTTTTCCTCTCCATTCGTCCTTCACCCCTTTCTTTCTCTCTTAATGGTTACCTTTCTGAACTTGTATTTGATGTTATCGCCTCCTGTTTGCTCCAGGAATTACTCCATCCATCATCCTCATGGGCTTTTATCTTTCATGGCTTCTTCATCACAGGAACCTTCCTCTTAGATCATAAACTTTCTTATCTTTGCTTTAAAAGAAGGGGGGGGGCGGTGAAACCAACCACAAAACAACTTTCTCTGCTCCTCCACTGGGTCTTCATTTTTCTCCACCAAACATCCTAACACTCACATGTTTTCTCCATCCTCACCTGCCTTACCCCCTTGTAACCCGATTCTTGCCTTCATCTGTCTATTCAAACTAACATCAAAGCTCCCAGTGACTCCTAACCACTAAATCTGCATTCCCACTCTTCTCCACGTTGAGATGGTCAGTCTGTGCAGCACAGACTGCATTGACTGACCATCTCCTTTCCATGAATGTCTCTCCTCCCTGGGCTCTCCTGATGTTCCCCACCGCTCACAGACCATGCCCTCTCTGGTTGTTCCCTGCTCCTGATCTAGACGGTCATGCCCTGCATGTGTCCCATCCCTCTTCCCACCTGAGGGCAGTCATGGCTGCTCTCCTTAATGTCATTCCAGTATGTCTGTAAATCTGGATGAATTTATATGAATGCTTTTCTGGGACCCTGACAGGATGAGAGCCCCTCAGACCCCGCTCCCGAGCTCACAGTTCTGGTGAAGTGGTGCCCTCATCCTCACCCTTCCTGCCACTCGCCCTCACAGCTGCTCTTGATCTGTCAGTTCTGACTCTCTCACATTCAGCCCTTTATTTTCATCCCTACCACTGGCCCCTATTTAGGTTCCCACCAATCTTCTCCTCCCAACTGCTGCCTGTTATGGGACCAGAGAACCCACTGACATCATGAAATTTATTCTCTCACGGAAAGCAGAAGGAATTATCAATCTGTGACCCCTGTCTACCGCCTTGAGGAAGGTATTATTACAAGGATCTTTATGAACCTTCCCAGAAGACAGCCTGTGCGTGTTATGACAATACAAGAAAGCATGTACTGTTGGCAAAGTTCCTGTAAGAAGTCAATATGAGTCTAAAAGTTATGCTCGTTTGCCTTTTATTATTTCTTCTCTGTCACTGTCCCTAGTGGTGTTAAGTTGTGATGGAATGTTACCTCTGACCTATCCTTTCTGTGAAAGCTAAAAGCAATCAAAGGCAAGAAAACCCCTGCCCCCACACTTCCCATCTCTTGTAGTCCTTGATGAATAATCCAAGAGGCGCCGTATTGGGGAGAGTGCAGGGCCAAAAAGGGGACTTCCAAGAACCTCATAGCCCTGCATCTCATAGATAAAAAGCAGGGCAGTAAAACCTTTGGGCTGCTGTTTGTTAGTGTTCTGAAATTTCTATCTCATATGACAGGGAAAAAATAACAAAAGGAAGGTCTGGTCAGAAGGAAAGCATCCCTAATTTTGGCAGTTCTAAGACCACTCATACCCAGTCTCCCTTGTCCAAATGCCTTGGCTCACAATTATCACAGTAATTGTTATCAAATACTCTTCTGATTATTCACCACTCAAGAATCGTAAATGGTTCCATAATTTTAACAGAGTGAAATCACAGGATCCTAGCTATTGAGAGCCAAAAGTGGCCAATTTGTTTAATTCAATCTCTTCCAAATTTATAATAAAAATTCTGAGTCTACTGAGGTTAACTGACTTTCCCCCCAAATTATTCTATTATCATAAGTGCTGATTTTGATGCATATTATGTACACAAGTGTGGCATATTTCTTACCTTGACCACTTTTCCATAGTTCAGAGTATCCACTTTTCATTAAATATCTTGAATAAGCTAGAACATGCTAGACTATGGCACTTATAAACCTTTGAGGGACAATGTGACTTCTAACATTGTTGCCCACATATCTGAATCTAGGTGGATAAACTAGGTGTTACTTAAGCAATAAAGAAAATACTTTCACTCACAGGCAATGCTGCATAGAACTCAGAAGAACCATGTCTTCCTGTGTAAATGAGTGTGAAGGAAGAAAAGAAAGAAGAAAACTAAATGTGTGGGAAGAATCTGGAAAAATAACAGCAAGATTCAGTGAAAATGATTCTATTTTTTCCTTATAAAGAATACTTTAAATTACATAATTACAGATTCCAGGGAAATAGATATTTAAATCCATCAGTGACATGTGTTTGACTTCCTCATTTCCAGAAAAAATCAGAGGCTTATTTCGGTTTTTGTTCTCACTCTTCTCTTTTCTCCACCCACCTACACCAGATTGAGATCTCCGACAAAGTAAAACCCTAGTACAATAGAAATTAGACTCTAGCAAAACGAGAAGCTGAAGCTGCGTGAGGCTCTTTACACACGACGAAATCAAGTGCTCCCACTTTTTCCTACAGACATGAGAATGGCACAGAAATAAAATCAGATCCAACTCTTAGTTTCTATTTCGAGCAGAGGTTCTAAATGCCATCAGCTTCAATTAATGGGCTATGTCTTAGTCACCCTGCATAAATATGTTTCATTCAAAGGGAACCCAAGTGAAGGTATTTCCTTAAATGATCACATACTAAACAAGGGCTTGGCAGAACCCCTTTAGATAAAGAAAACAAAACATGACTTTCTTGGCCTATATTTCATTAATTTCTGAACAGCCTGAAGCTTACAGCCCAAAAGAGACCCCCATGAAAATCGACTTCTAGAACTGTCACCTTCATGCCGCATAAATAACAGATGTTTCATCTTAATGTTCAGAGAGGTATTTGCCATACATGGCAGAAGGGAGTATAAAAATTTAGAAATGAAATAGACATCATCTCCCTGAATTCTATATACTCATTAACATGTTCTTTACCCCATGTCAGACACAGTTAATCCATCATGGTCATTTTTCCAACTGAGCTTTTAAAATCCTTCTCCACATAGAACTTTAGGCATGAGGCCAATGAATAGAAATGATGTTGAGCCACTGTCATTATGACTATACTAGACTCTTTTCTGAACACTGTGCATTCATTAATTCCATTTAACATTCCCAATCCTATGGTGTTTTGTTACACTCCCTTTTATTTATTCTTATTTTACAATGAGAAAACAGAGGCATGGAGAGATTAAGTAACTTGCCTGAAGTCACAGAGCTAGCAAATGGCAGAGGCAAGATGCAAACCCAGGCAGCCTACCTCCAGAGACCACATCCTTCACCACTATGCTACATGGTTTCTTTCTTTTTTCTTTTTTAAAGATTTTATTTATTTTATTTGACAGACAGAGATCACAAGTAGGCAGAGAGGCAGGCAGAGAGAAAGGGGGAAGCAGGCTCCCCGCTGAGCAGAGAGAGCCCGATGCGGGATTCGATCCCAGGACTCTGAGATCCTGACCTGAGCCGAAGACAGAGGCTTTAACCCACTGAGCCACCCAGGCACCCCACTACATGGTTTCTTAAGAAATGAAAGCCAATACAGAGGGAAGATGGGATTTTAATCTTTTATGGAAATTTTCAAATATACAAAAAAAGTAAATAGTACACGAAACCCTCATAGTTCCATCATCTAGCTTCAAGGATCATAAAAAATTTACCTATCTTTTTTTCATCTTTTTGGGGGAGGAGGTGGTGCCTGATTATTTTAGCAAAGCCAGAACACTGTCATTACTTAAAATGTGGAATAATTAAGTCTGAAGATATAATGCAGTAGCGCTGAGATAGCCAGGAGAGGATCTGAAGGGTGTGAGGACTTTCCTCACCCCCAACTCAGGAAGGTTAGGTGCTCTCCTCTTCCCCACCCACCAAATGCTGTGCAATCTTCAGCCATAGCAAGACTCACAGTTCCCTACATGGATTTCTTTTCGTGCTTCTATCTCCCCATTGGATTCTAACTTTGCAAGAGTAAGATCTTGGTGTCCTGATCACAACAGCTGCAGCACTGAGCTCTGTGCTTACCCTACAACAGATGTTGAAAGAGGGCTGGACTGGGGAAGGGAAATGGACAGTCCTGATAGTCACAAAACCAGATAGCCAAGAAAAATGAGGCAGTTCAACGAGACATGGTTTCTACCAGAATCCCCCTACCATTATCCTACATACCTATCACCCCCCAAATTTCACTTTATCTTACTTTCAACCAAAAATGGTCAATTTAAAAACAAAACAAAAGATATTCACACTCTAATCCCATCTCTGGGTGGACATGATCATTATCTGGAGTGTTTCGAAATGGAATGTACAATGTCAACGAGGCTTAATCTCAAATACGCAAGAGCTTCTCTGAAATCTGACCTCACAGGTCCCTTTAGGTTCCTTTTATCATGAATAAAAAATGACTCCCTCTTTGCCAGTGGAACATGAGACAGATTAATGGTTGTTTTGGTAAGAGTTATTTATGATACTTCTTGCCAACCCTGAACCTACTTAAAATTCATGTTAGATATAGAAAATCAAATGTATTATTTATGTAAATGCATTTTATGATATTCAGGAGCATGAATGCTGAAGTTAACATTACAAAAAGCTTCCAAAAGGGCTAGTGATTTTCCATTTCAGATTATTTTCCCAGAGCCCAAATCCTATTTGATAATTAAAAGAACATCTACTTATTTAAGTATTAAAATAAGACATAAAACTCTAGGATTTAATGAAAATATCTGATCTCTCCAATTGAGAGGTCTAATTTTCACAACTCTGAAATTCTCTCACGAAAAGTCTCAATGGTATGGTTTTGGGCCAATTCTCTGGGAGTAGCTAATTACATGCAAGGAGATACATAGGTTATTAGATATCTGTGAGACTATTAGGTCAATCTACATGACAATTCATCTCTAAATATACTTTAAATGACCTATTATCTTTTCTACTCTTCAAGTAGCATAAAATATCTCTAAGTATACCACAGTCAAGAGAAGCAACATTTTAGAGATTCTAGAAAACTTTGACAACCGCAATGATGATGAACTCCACCAACTATCAAGACCCGTGAAACTCTTGATTAAAGTGAAAATAAGGTCTCACCACAAAATATTTCTGAAAGCTCCTCAACTTACATTCAGGGGTCTCTCTTGTTCCATACTCTTACATAAGAGAAAATGTAAGAAAATTTCTATTGGGAAAGAATTTCTCCTGAAATTCTTCTACTGTAAAGGTCATGCTAGGTAGCATGAAGGATACTAAAATTATTAAAAGACATAGCCCCTATCTTCAAAGAGCTTATAATCTGCAGAATAGACAGCCCAGAGAAACAAATAAGTACAATGAAACAGCATGTGGTAATCCACAAAAGGGACGCAAGCAAGGAGCCATAGGAGTTCCCAGGAGAAAAGATGGCTTCAGGTTCACAGATGAAGGAAGTTTTTTTTTTTTTTTTAGAGGAAGTGGCATTTGAATTGCACATGAAAATGGCAGAATCTACAGAAAAATTTGGTTGGGTGAAGAAGGAGAGCCTTCCAGAGATGGTTTACACCAACAGCACAAAGGCAGGAAAAGCACAAAGCCCTCAGAGAAAAAAGCAAACAATTCTGGTTGGCCAGTTGAGGGTGTACATGAGGGGACGGTATGTGGGAGAGGTGAGAAGGGAACCGGGCAGGTCATGGAGGACCTGAAACATCCAACAAAGAATGGAAGCAAGCACAGGGGCACCATGGAGCCATCAAAACAGGGTGAAAGGGAAAATTATTTAGGACCATGTGCCTTACGAATTACAGCAGGACGATTTACGAGGAATGCTTTAGGTGAGAGGTACTACAGATTTAAACTAAGATAAGGAGAAGAACAAGGACAGATTACATGACAGAATGAGACCTGACCAGATTTGATCACTGAATAGAAAGGAAGGCAAAAAGAAGGTGAGAAGCAATGCTGGTCCTAAAATTTCCAGGCTCAGTAGTCAAATCACAGATATCATTAACAGACAGAACAATGGTGAAAGGGGGTGCCAGTTTGTAAAAGATAACAAAAGATTCATTTGGGGGAAATGTTCAGTTTGGGGCAACCTGTGTCAGCCTGCTGGAGATGTCTGGCGTCATATGAAATGGGGGTGGGTAGTTCTAGAAAGAGGTCAGGGTTGGAGTTGGTAGTGTGGCCAAAGTGCTGAGAGCTGAAAGCACAGATAAGATGAGCAAGGGGAAGCCTAAAGAACTGGAAGAGGATGCACCATGAGATGTGCATGAGATGCTCAAACATGTTGGCCTCAGTGTACAGAAGACAGGCGATGCTATGATGAACCAGCACGTTGCACAAGAAATGGAAAGCCCTCTAATTCAGGAGGTTTTCTGGGTGCACCAACAGCTCCCTTACAAAAGATCTCTCAGATCCCATCTGTACTTCCCACAATGCAACCCCTCTGAGAAACTCCCCGATCACCCTAATCAGAAACTAACCCTCTATCCCAACCCAGGAATGTCGATCCAGGTTTACGTCATTTTAAAGCTGTGGACATATACCCTTGTGCCATGATCATTTATATAATGTCAGTCTCTCTGTCCCTCTCTCCAGCTGCATTTCTACCTCCCCCCATCACTCTACTACCTCCCTGCATCCAGGGTGGTAGAGGATGGGTTCTACAGCTGAGACTCAGGTCCAGGGGGGCCCATGATCTCTCCATGATCCATTGTCACCCACCCTTCAGGACCCAGGAAAACCAGAGAGAGAGAGTTGTAGCTAAGCCAAAGTCATCCAGAAAACACTAAGTTCTTAAAGAATCACTGAAAAGTGTCTTAAATACAGCATGCTTTGGTCACTGTGGACACCATTCAGACATTTCACACGCACATGAGTATCTAAAAATATAAGCTGTACACTTCCAAAGAGCTCCTTATTATAGTCATGCTTCAGCTTTGAGACATCTACTGTGCCATATTATAATTCCTAATGACTGTGGTATTCCTAAAATGAGTCCTATGTGCATGTATTGTTTGAAGAAAGGCCAATGTTCCAAGAAGGAAAAAGGAACCAATTCTGGTATCATGCTAGCTATTTTGATGAGCTAAACCCACAAAGCTTTGCTCCTAGGGTTTGATTTAAGGACTTTCAGCTCTTTCAAAGGCTTCATATTTTACTTAATCCTCATCATTAAAGCAGAAACAAAAATTCTGTGACATTAAATCTAATAGCAAGTATAAGCAAAGTGTTAACAGTACTAAGATATCAATTCCAATAAATGAGAAGGTTTTCCATGGTCTATTGGTGAAGTACAAATTTTCCATATAGTGAGGTGGTAAATAATTTCAAGTCAATTCTAAATTTTTTTTCTAAATAGAATTCTGAATACATATTACCTTTATTTTTTTTCTTTTCAATTTTTTATTTAAGTTCTAATTGGTTAACATACACAGCAATATTGGTTTCTGGAGTAGAAACCAATTCAGTAATTCATCACTTACATGCAATACACCCAGTGCTCATCACAAGTGTGCTCCTTAATGCCCATCCCCCATCTAGCCCATCCCCCACCCACCTCCCTCCATCAACCTTCAGTTTGTTCTCTATCATTAAGAACCTCTTATAGGTTTCCTCTCTCTCTTTCCCCCTCCCATACGTTCATCTGCTTTGTTTCTTAAATTCCACATATGAGTGAAATCATACAGTATCTGTCTTTCTCTGACTGACTTACTTCCCTTATCATAATATACACTAACTTCATTCATATCTTGCAAATGGCAAGATTTTATTCTTTTTGACGGCTGAGTAATATTCATGTGAGTGTGTGTGTATATGTGTGTGTGTGTGTGTGTACACCTGCATGTGCCTGTATACCACATCATCTTTATCCATTCTTCAGTTGATGGACATTTAGGTTCTCTCCATAGTTTGGCTATGGTTGATAATGTGGCCATAAACAGCAGGGTGCATGTGCCCCTTCAAATCTGTATTTTTTATTCTTTGGGAAAATACCTAGTAGTGGAGTCACTGGGTCATAGGGTAGCTCTATTTTTAACTTTCTGAAGAACCTCCATACTGTTCTCCAGAGTGGCTGCACCAGTTTGTGTTCCCACCAACAGTGCAAGAACATTTCCCCTTTCTCCACGTCCTCACCAACACCTGTTCTTTCTTCTGTTCTTAATTTTAGCCATTCTGATGGGTGTGAGGTGGCATCTCATCATGGTTTTGATTTGTATTTCTCTGATGACGAGTGTTGTTGAGTATCTTTTCATGTGTCTTTCAGCCATCTGGATGTTTTCTTTGAAAACGGTCTATTCATTTCTTCTGCCCATTTCCTAACTGGATTATTTGTTTTTTGGGTGTTGAGTTTGAGAAGTTCTTTATAGATTTTGGATACTAGGGTGCCTGTATTTGGGTAGCTCACTTGGTTGAGCCTGTCCTCGGCTCAGGTCATGATCCTAGGGTGCTGGGTTCCAGCCCCACATCAGAATCCCAGCCCAGCAGGGAGTCTGCTTCTCCCTCTGCCTCTCCCTTTGCCCCTCCCCCTTGCTCATGTCCTCCCTCTCTCTCTCTCAAATAAATAAATAAAATCTTTAAAAAAAGGAATTTGGAAACTAACCCTTTATCAGAGTCCAGAGTGCTAACCATTACACTATGGAACCACTAACCCTTTATCAGATAAGTCATCTGCAAACATTTTCTCTCATTCTGTAGGCTGCCTTTTAGTTTTTTTATTGTTTCCTTCACTGTGCAGAAGCTTTTCATCTTGAAGAAGTCCCGATAGTTCAGTTTTGCTTCTGTTTCCCTTGCCTCCAGAGACATGTCTAGTAAGAAGCTGCTATGGCTGAGGTCAAAGAGGTTGCTGCCTGTGTTATCCTCTAGGATTTTGATGGATTCCTGTCTCACATTTAAATCTCTTAACTATCTTGAATTTATTTTTGTGGATGGTATAAGAAAGTAGCCCAATTTCATCCTTCTGCCTGTGGCTGTCCAATATTCCCAGCATCATTTGTTGAAGAGACTCTTTTTTTTCATTGGATATTCTTTTCTGCTTTGTTGAAGATTAGTTGACCATATAGGTGAGGGTCCATTTCTGGGTTTTCTATTCTGTTCCATTGATCTCTGTGTCTATTTTTGTGCCAGTACCATACTGTCTTGATAAGTAACAGCTTTGTAATGTAGCTTGAAGTCTGGAACCGTGATGCCTCCAGCCTTGTCTTTTTTTTTAAGATTTATTTATTTATTTTAGAGGGAACATGAGCAGGGGGATGGGCAGAGAGAAGGGGATAGAAGCAGACTCTGCAACTGAGCACAGAGCCTAACATGGGGCTCAATCCCACAAGCCTGAGATCATAACCTGGCTGAAATCAAGAGTCAGATGCTTTACTGACTACAACCACCCAGGTGTCCCTGCTTTTCTTTTTCAAGATTGCTTTGGCTATCCGAGGTCTTTTGTGGTTCATACAAATTTTAGGATTGTTTGCTCTAGCTCTGTGAAATATTCTGGTGGTATTTTGCTAGGGATTGCATTAGAAGTGTAGATTGCTCTGGGTAGTATAGACATTTTAACAATGTTTGCTCTTCTAATCCCTGAGCACAGAATGCTTTTTCCAATTCTTTGTGTCCTCTTCAATTTCTTTCATAAGTGCTTTATAGTTTTCAGGGTACAGATATTTTACATCTTTGGTTAGGTTGATTGCTAGGTATCTTACACGTTTTTGGTGTGAATACATATTACTTTGGATATGAAGTCTTTAAAGTAGGAGTTGTTTTCCCTGGCACATTATGGCTCTTGTCTCTCAGGGTGCTCAGTATCCCTCTCTGGTGTTCTCTGAAGCAGAGGTGAGAGAAATGCCCTCAGTACACCTGGAATTATTCTGTCCACACCTGTCAGCTCTTCTTAACAAAAGCTGCTGCCATGGGAACAAAGCTCAATTCATCCTGAAATTATTATTTTTTTAAGAAATCAAGATGTTAGCATCTTCCTTGGAAAGATATACACCATGTGAGGTTTTTCTGCTTGTTTGTTTGTTTTGTTTTATTTTGTTTTGTTTTAAATCACTCATGGTCCCTCTAAAAGAGAAACATGCCACTGGGAATTTTACTACTAAAAACTATGACAGATAGTTGCTCCTCTATTTAAAAATCTTCAGACTGTCAATATACACACACATCTGAAAATAGGAGTTCCACATTTGTAAAAAGTTCTTTATTGTAGTCACATTTCAGATTTTGAGACATCTACTGTGCCATGATGGATTCCGTAATAACAAGGGTATTCCTAATATGAATCCTGTGTGAAAGCAGGTCAGAGACGCAGTATATTGAGGAAACCAAGCGAGCAAAAAAACCTCTCAGAAACTGCTTACAAACACATCCAGATGTCATGTAATGTACTACTTTGAGGAATAACTAGGTAGACCAAAATTTAGAAGCGGAAAAGTACAAATGTGGTGCGCATCAGCTCTCTAAACCCGAGAAAGGCTAAAAAGCAAGCTCAGAGAAAGGAAATTCAAAACTCAACCTCACTCTCAAATTCTACCCTCACACCCCACCCTGCTCTCTGTCTCTTTCCATTACTACTTCAGCCTGATTCAACTACTGTAATCCCTCCCAAACAGCCCTGCACACGAAAACCGCTAAGACTTCCCCAGCCTTCTGGCAAGTTCTTGCTAACCAGCATCTGAGATGTCATGGCTTCAGATCCAATAACAATGACTTTGAAGTTGACAGGCTGAGATGGGCTTTGGTCATCAAAGGCTCAGCTGAATGGGGCAGCCTCCAGATCTTCTTTAGAAACAGCGGCTGTGTGTGATTTACTCTGAGACTATTAATTCATATAACTTACAATATCAATCTCAGGAACCAGGCATAGAGTAGCATCTTTCAGCTAAGGGGGACCTTTCTAGGCACAGAGTGAAGAAGTTCAGCTGTGCCTTTTTAAAATTTTCAACATCATCTGGTTAACTTTTAGAAATCCAGCCAAGTGTTCCACAAAATGAAGGCATTACAGGTAATCCCAGGTAACTAAAAGGATTCTCACCACCACTAATTAATACATGTTTCTTGTAACACCTGATTTGGATCTTTCTTTGACTTACGTAGGATCCATGGAGCAAAGGGCTCCTGGAATCAGTCCCTGGATAAGTCATTTTCTATATTTTAAACGTCCTTTTCTAGCACGTTAACTCCTCATAACTGAAAAAGGATAGGGCCAAACAGGCTTTTTTTCTTCAGTAGATTATTTTCTAAAATCCTAACAATGGTAGATTAAAATAGCCAAATCAAATCTTTCATACACAAAGAAATGAAACTATTTATTATTACAGCCACATGCGCATCCACCTGCCCCAGGACGGCCAGAGGGGCGTATCCCACAGGGGAGCAGCGCCCCGCCCACTTACGGTTGGCCAGCCGGCTCTGCTCAGGCTGTGCGCTGTCCACGGACTGGGTGCTGGAGACCGAGGACACACTGGAGCTCCGCACAAAGCCAAACGCCGCCAGCTTGGCTGCGGGGAGACGTGAGTATCCGGGAGGACGAAGTCCTGATTTGGGTAGATTGGATTTTGCAGCATTTGAACCGGAGGCTTTCTTTAAATCCGCTGTAGTGAACGAAAACCAAGCCAAACAAACAAAATCAGTTGACAAGATAGAGAATACATGGACAGTGAATAATAATATGGTTCTATCATAAACAGGCCACAATTAATCTTGTAGGATGTGCTTAAGCACATTCACAAACACACCTTTATGAGAAAGGCCCCTCACAGTGGGAGCTTCACGGAACTCAAATAGAAGGAGAGGCAGCAGGCAGGTGAGACAAGAACCGACAGGTAGTCCTATGATATGACCATAAATAAAGGTATACAGTGCTTAGGAAGCTGAATGGAATGAACACTTACTGTTGCATGTTACCCTAGAATTGTGAAATTGACATACATTTGAAATCTGACATGCAGTGGGCAGAGAGCACCTTCGTGGCAAATATTCGTCAGGAATTTTAAACAGTATGTGATAATTCATGGAAGCATGTACAAAGAATCTTTTGCTAACATTCTGTTGGTTGTAGGAATGAGGTGGGCACAGACTGCAGAGCTGGTCGGGTTGAAATCCAGTCTCTGTCATTTACTAGCCGTGTAACCTTGGGGAGTTCACCTAACACTTTAGAACTACAGTTCCCTCCCACAGAAGGACTGGAGATGATAAAACTGGCCTCAAAGGTGAAATATAAATATTGCTTGTAACAGAACTTTATAGAGGCTCCAATTAATGTTAGTTTTTTTTCTCTTTTCTCCATGATCTGTTTTTGTGTTAAACTAAAATTCAAAAAATAAGCTAAACTTCAAAATTAGCTCCCAGATATGTGCAAAGCCAGCTAATTTTGAAATAATAAAACATCATGCTATAAATCTACCATCTCAGCATGATGATATCCAAATTGGGCTCTGTTCATGGCCACTGCAATGATCATCTCCACACTATAAGAAGTCTTCCAACATCAGACAGAACCAGGATGCACACACAAATGCTCTTTAATATTCCTTAAAAGGAAAAAGAGTCAAACGTCCTAATATTCTGTATAATTGTCCCAGTCAAGCCATTTAGCAACTTTTGCCTGCACTGTTTACTATGAGTGCTGATATACAGACCCTTCAGGAATGTTCCTCATTCTTTATTATCTACTGAAAGATTAACCAGGTTGCAGAATAATAATTTAAAAAAACATTTCTTTTAAAAAATTGATTTCTAAAAATCAATGAGGAATCTACATTAGAAGTAAATCTATGTATGGAAATCCATGGAGAACCAATAGAGGCCAGTCTGGTCCAATGGTGCCTCTTCCTCTACAGGAGCTTCCGCTAGGAGTGAGGCTGAAGCCAGTTGTATACCCAGATAAAAGCAGAATATGCACAACTATGGTTTCCTGACTTCTGGGTCAGGACTAGGAAGAGGAGGAATCAGATGAGTGCAGAGGGAAGAGGGAACAGGGTTCTGAGGTTGCAATATTCCCAATTCAGTTCTGTTCTTCTGCTTGGGAAAAATGTTTAAATATGATAAGAAATAATCACTGTTTAATAAGTAGTAATGGCCCTTCTGTAGCAGCAATTAAATGTAAGGTCAACGCCTTCAATTGTTGTTCTGTCATTTTGCACACTCTGAGATGATATCTCCAGGACAATGAAAGTGTCCCCATATATCAGATACATTTTTACAATAAATTTATACCAATGCAATTTTGGATTGGATTTATATATCAGTAAGACAGATGTTAAACAGTCACATGCGATTTCAATAGTCATGTATAATAATCATTTCATGTTTTTTTTTTAAAGATTTTTTATTCATTTATTTGACAGACAGAGATCACAAGTAAGCAGAGAGGCAGACGGAGAGAGAAGGGGGAAGCAGGCTCCCTGCTGAGCAGAGAGCCCGATGCGGGGCTCGATCCCAGGACCCTGGGATCATGACCTGAGCCGAAGGCAGAGGCTTAACCCACTGAGCCACCCAGGTGCCCCTCATTTCATGTTTTGATACTAATTTCAGTTATAGAGGAAAAGAGTATAACTTCTTTCCAAACCTAGTTAATCAATAACTGATTTAAAATGACATAAAATCAAGTGAGAAGAATATGAATAAACTTTTTTTCTAGAAAACTCATATTTCAGAATGAAGGAAAGATCAGAATTCCTCATAGGATATCTTGACCTATAATAAACATTCATTTACTATTTATTTAAGAATGAAAGCTAGACACTCCTGGGTGGCTCAGTCAGTTGAGCATCCACCTCTTGATTTTGGCTCAGGACATGATCTCAGGGTTGTGGGATTGAGCTCTGCATAGGGCTCCATGCTCAGCGAGGATTCTGCTTAAGATTCTTTCCCTTTCCCTCTACCCTTACCCTAGCTTAGGCACTTGTACATGTGGAGTCTCTCTCATAAATAAACAAACAAATAAATAAATTCCTTAAAAAAATGAAAACTAAGATTATTAAATCATTACTTAAGACAATAAAGGCACTGAAAATATTCAAAGAGGAATTTATTCTATCCTACCCTTACTTACATTTAATGATTGTTCGTGTCATCCGTAGAAAGGTAGCCTGAACATGTAGAGAGGGATCTCAACAACACAAGAACTCAAGTAGACATGAAGAAGGTGTCTAAGGGAGTTCTGGGCTTTCACTTTCCCTAGCCCATCTTTCTCTTTTATTTTTTAATATATTATTTATTTGACACACAGAGAGAGATCGCAAGTAGGCAGAGAGAGCGGGGGAAGCAGGCTCCCCGCTGAGTAGAGAGCCCAACGCGGGGCTCAATCCCAGGACCCTGAGATCACGACCCGAGCCCAAGGCAGAGGCTTAACCCACTGAGTCACTCAGGCACCCCCCCATCTTTCCCTTTTATTAAAGGCACATATTGTGAGTGTGTGTGTGTGGGGGGGCTACTTGTAGGAGTATGTCTTACCCCAACTGCCTACATAATTTTTCTAAATTTAACGTAATCCATACATCAAGTTACTATCCAGTGGCCTCTCATTCTACCAGATACATCTCACAAATAGTTTACATACCTTCAGGGTTTGGAAGAACAGGTCTCATTCTTTGGAAACCATCAGTGCCTAGCACAGTGGTTTTGACAAATTATTCAATCAAATTTAGCTGAAATCTGCAGTAGCCAAGCTTGCATGACACTAATATAGCCTGCTATGTGAGTTGAATACCTCCACTGGTCTCTCCTTAATGAGAACAAGGCTGGAATGGGGCTCTAAACTTCGCTTTCTAAATAAGCACCTCCATCATTCTCGTTGAGGTAACCCATGGAGCACACTTAGGGGTGACGACGTCAACAGAAGATGCCATATCAGCCTGGGAGAGGTGCTCTTCATTACATATGGCTGCTCTGACTGAATGTGCCTTAATTTAATCTTAGTTTCTCATAAAAGTAATTTACTTATAAAAATGTGTACTTTACTATTTCTCAAGAGCAGCATGTCAGAAGAATATATTTTTTCAAGTATGTAGTGTCCTTGGACTATTCAAGAATACCATCTTTGATGGAAATAGCATATCTAAGTGCAAAATAAGCCCTCAATAAACAAATGATAACAATTAATGTTAAAGAAAACTGAGTAGACACATAAGAGAGTCATCTTCTGCGATGGTGGCATAAGAAGTTGAGACGCTTCATGGACACTTTCTCCAGTGAAACAACCATAATTAGTAAAAAAAATTATTTTAAAAAAACCACCACCATTTAAAGGTTCTAGAAGTTGTTCTAAGGGTGTATAGCAAATAAAGAAACATTTATATATGAAAATCTACTAAATCTCAGTATGAACAGTCAGATTGGACGACCCTTGAGCTTGACCCACTCCTTTCCTCCTCTGT